>NC_138049.1:0-600000 GCF_964194185.1 Rhinolophus hipposideros | reverse complement strand
AGGAGCCTAAATGAACTCCAACTTGGTATTTCGTATTCCAGTTTTGAAATGTCTCACTGCCACCTTCAACACCTGTTAGGCCTAAACAATTTGTTCTTAATTCTTTAAGCTTTTTATTTTTTTAATTATCTTCCTTTGCAAAAGATGACAGAGGCATTCAAAAATAATTTTTGACTTATTTATTTAAAAAGTCAACCTTATACATAAATATAATAAAAACAGTAATTCTAAACAATCACAAATATCTCTACAAAATAATAAATATGGAAGTTAAAACATACATATAAAACTTTGCAGTTAACTATTCTACATCTCCTGTATTGTATATCTTTATACCCTGCTCCCCCAACAAAAGGATAGTGTCACGTGCTCAAACCTTTTAAGTCTTGCAGTGTAATTACCCTCCGTTGTTACTGCTACATTCTAAGCTTAAGGTTCTCATTGTCTTTTTCCTATACCTCAATAAAAAATAGCTAGGAAGTGCACTTCTATGGTCCAAATTCTAGTTCAGTTACGATCAACTCTTTAGCTGCCATAATATGCAGCAGATAGCTACCCCTCAGCTCACCAAAATAAGAAATATCTTTTGGTTATGGTACCTGTACTAAATGTAGAAGATATACTTATTTAATATTTGTAGTTTAAGTTAGATACTGGCATACTAAGTACTCTAATATTTTTCACGGAAGTCAAGAAATTAACCACACAATAAATTCTAAGAAAAGAACTCGTAGAAGATCCTTTACAAAAGTCAAAGGAATAAAACACAAGGCTAGTCATTCACATTCTAGAGCAATTCAAGTTCTACAATCATTAAAATACACATTAAACACCTACGATAAAAGGGACACCAAGAAAGGTTTACTTCTAAGCTTAAAATCATGTTTTGTTAAACCACTTAAAAATTTTTCTTACCCAACGGTCTTCATCTTGATGAAAAGAGGGAGCGATGGGTGGAGAAGAAGGGGGGGGAGGGAGAGAAGAAAAGAAAAGGAGAGGGAGGGAGAGGGAGAGAAAAAGGGGCGGGGGGGGGGGGGGGAGCGCGCCAGCACTCTATAGCATGTTCTGTGATGGTGCCACGGCTCAGTATAAAACACACTTTTTCACTCAAGTACTTTGAGCACTCTAAGAAGCCACACTGTTCACAGCCAGGACTTTCCACAGTGGGCGCCCATTGCTGGCTGGGACGCTAGTCTCTCAGTGCACTGTGGGGTTGCTGGAGGAGGAAGGGCAATGTCCAGCACCCCTGAAGATGAATGGGACAGAACCCCATGGATGTCTGATGGAGAGAGTCAATTCTACTTCTAATAACTGCAACAACATCAAAGTGCCATTACTATTAAAATCCTCATCCTAATAGTTCTCAGCATCGCAAATAAAACGCTCACAACATGTATTTTCTTGCTTGAAAAATAACCCAAGTGAGACTTTCCCAGCAGCACTAATATAGTATAGATTCTTGTTACATACTTGTACCATAGACCTGAACCCTAACAAATCCGTTCTAACTCCAGGTTAATGTAACCTAAACAATCCTGTCCTACAGATTGCGGGCAAGCACTAGTGAACCTTACAAAGCAAGACATCAGACACATTATCCCTTTTCTCAACTCCCTTATTTTAAAACATTTACATATACGACCTTCAGCATGAAGTATCCTTAGTTAGGCACATCTTGGCTTATTAATACTTTTCATGGAGAGGTTAACTTCTAATAAACAGGTTCACATTAATGCAATAAATCTAAATACTGGCTGTTCCAAACTATGAAATAGCTGAAACATTTTCAGTCCCTGAAGCACTAAACATGTTTAGGACAGGACGTTATAACCTGTGTGCTCTGCATACTGGACCCCGGGAGTGCCACCGACTCAGGTTCATGTGTAGGACTCCTCCACACTGAATCGATGGCAGCACGGAACCGTTTGTTTCCAGCCTCTGTTAAGACATCTGTTCCAACATTCTCTTTTAAGCCATGATTATTAGCGCGGCCTTCTCGTCTGAAAGTCTGAACTCCCAGTGTGCTATGAGCTGCCACTCCCATCAGAAGCTCTTATCAGACCGGCAGCACATAGTGTAGCACACACACCAGCTAACTTCCCAAAATTTCACCTTTGGAGTTAATTTGCTTTTAATCATTAAACATTCGTTTCAATCTTTAGTTTGAAAATACTAAATAAGCTACATATGTGAAAACCAGTACGGAAACGCCACGCCATGCCATCTGCTTACACACCCCGGCAGGACACCCCACCCTCGCTGAATGAAACTGAGGAATTTCCTGCACTAGGCTGAAAAACAGTCCTTGTTAGGTTGATTTTATGTAAAGGCATTTTCTAATTAAATATGGAATCGCGAATTGAAGCCACGCTTTTACTTCAAGAAAAGAAAGGTGAACAAAGTGGTAGATGCACTCTGGCCGGCTGAAGGGAAGTCCGCCAGCCGCTGACTTGCACCTGCCCTTCGGGACCATCCCCCACACCCCAATTCTGCCACACAGTGACGTGCTTACAACTCTACTCCGCAAAACTGTGTGACCAGCTTCCTCTTACACATTCTTTCAAAACACCTTCCTGGCCACAACAGAAAGCATATTCTGATACATTCCAGACGCAAAACACTGTACATTTTACAATTACCATCCAAGCATCAAACTGTGCACTAATTCCACTCCTTTTATGATATTCCTAAATCCCCATGTACAAATCGCCTAACCCTCTGAAGGGAAATGGGCAGACATCAGGAGGAAATAATAGAAATAACAATATTGCTGATAGCCTACTACCTTACTCTGAGAACATCCAGATTAAGAAATAAACAAGTATATCTGAGCCAGATTACCTAATGAAATAATTTAAGTCCTTCTCATAGAATTATGTATGCTATTTCCCAAGGTTAGACTAAAAATCACCACAATGTAAATAAAAGGTTTTACTATTTTCTACCACAGATTAGCTGAATTTGGCAAATGAACAATAATCCGGAGATTAAACCCAGGTCTCTCTTAATGAAAGGCACTGCAACAGTACAACCGAGCCTACAGCACACCCAGCCTGCTTCACAGCTCAGCCTGTTCAGCTCTACTAAACGCCAGGATATTTCAAATGTCAGGGAAGCATGAACATTACTCAAGGAAACGAAGTATAAAGTTCCACCTATAAATTAATTTTTTTAAAACCCATACTTGCCTGGTTATTCTTTAAAAGAAAAAAAAAAGATTTTCTCGTAAATTGTAAATATATGGAAAACAGAAGCTAAACCATAGCTGAGAGGGACAGAAAAGCTACCGGGAGAATAAAGCACAACAGAAGGAAGCTGACAGGGCACACACCACGGGAGAACAGCTAACGAGATGCAGCAGCAGGAGCTCCACAACTTTGAAACTCAAAGTGAAAATATTTCAGGGAGAGAGGCTGCTCAGGAGGGAAGCTGAGTCAGGGGCTTTTTTCTTCTACCTTGTACCCAGGAACTGACTTGGACAGTACAGAGCGTTTCGGCGCATCTTTTCTTGGAGTAGCAGCTTTGTCCCTGGATCTCTGTCTTCCCTGGAAAGACTCATCCTGGCTGTCGGGAAGGCCTTCCCCCTCGGACACGTTGCCAGAGGAGCTGTCCTGGAGGTCAAATGCACAAACAGATTCCTTGGAACTCACACAGATCTGAGTCTGAATTCAGAAAACTACAGAAAATATTCCAAAAGAGCTTTCAAGTTTCAGCAACTTAAGATCATTCTAAATAGAAGAAAACTTTTCCAGGGGCGACTGGTGTGAGTCGTGTCTGACTCACGCCCCGTCTGTCAGTATCAGCTCCTGGCCCTGTGCCTCGGCATTCTGCCGTGCCACAGGGTGCTGATTTGTCTAAGAAATCGACTGTTTTAAATAAGCGAGGGTGTTGGGATCGAAGAACAGTCATTAGAGATGTTCAGCTGCACAGGGACTGAGAGCCCCAAGTTCTTACAATGGCGTCTGACGTATTTAGGTGTTCGAAGCTTAGCTAATGCGCTAAACACACATAAGGTTGTGTTTATATTTACCAATGTTTACCAGCCTTGCCTAAGCTGCTTGTAATAAGTACAAAGGGGCAACCTGACACATAAACGTACTAAAGGCTGTGTACAGTTTGTCTGTCAATGCACAAAAGAAATAACTTTTCTTGACAAAAGTTTTCGGGAAATTATATGCAACTGTCCTTTTTCAAAAAGAGGGTGGTGACACAAGTTCAGTTTAACATCCCAGGAAAGCAATTAGCACAAAAGAAAAGGAGACGCCTCCTATTGAAGAGCAAGGTCCTTACCGAAGTGCCTTTGTTTCTCCTTCTCTCATCACCTCGACCGTCGTCGGCATCGTCGGAGTCACCGTCACTGTCGAGCGCAGGGAGCTCGGGGTCAAGAGGGGGCTCGTAAAGTGCTGTGTTCAGTGGCAAATACCGCAGCTCATCCGGTGAGTACCTGAAGTGCAGAAAGACAATATACAGTTTCCCATTATTATTTTATATGAGTGGACTAATCTTGGAGCTACAAAGATAGCCTTAATCTTTTCAATTAACCCCAAATACTTTTGAAAAGTGATTAGAGGTAATAAGCAACTTTTCATTCAGGGATCAAGCAGAGAGAAGTAATAAATAAAAAGTCCAAATATTTTTTCACCAGACTAAGAGTGTAAAATATGCATTTGATTCTTATTATCAAAAGATAGTATCTCGGGCCGGCCCGGTGGCTCAGGCGGTTAGAGCTCCATGCTACTAATTCCGAAGGCTGCCGGTTTGATTCCCACATGGGCCAGTGGGCTCTCAACCACAAGGTTGCCAGTTCAATTCCTCGAGTCCCACAAGGGACTGAACTAAGATTGAGCTGCCACTGAGCTCCGGGATGGCTCAGTTGGTTGGAGCGCGTCCTCTCAACCACAGGGTTGCTGGTTCAACTTCCGCAAGGGATGGTGGGCTGCGCCCCCTGCAACTAGCAACGGCAACTGAACCTGGAGCTGAACTGCGCCCTCCACAACTAAGATTGAAAGGACAACAACTTCACTTGGAAAATTCCTGGAAATACACACTGTTCCCCAATAAGGTCCTGTTCCCCTTCCCTAATAAAACAATCTTTAAAAAAAAAAAAAAAAAAAAGACAGTATCTCTTCTTTACCCTCAACCCCCAAAATAAAACAAAATAAAAATGTCAGCAGACCAGGGAGGACTGTGGCAATAGAGAATCCTGCACAAAACCCAAGCACAAAACCCAAGCTGGCTGGTCACCCCTCTCCTCCACTTTCCTAAGTCGCCACTGCTCGTGTGCGCTATTACTGCTTCCCATGGAAGACAGGTACGATGATAAGAGGCTACCTCACAGAATGGACAGGAGGAGTAACTAAACTGACGTACATAAGTCACAGCAGTGCCTGGTCCATATTATTTAAGAAACAAAATTTTCAGTAACACATTATTTTAAACTCATTTGTGAAGCACGTATTCTAACAAATTTAATCATCTCATCTGAAACTAGGACTTGGCACCCACTCCCGGGTCTGACGGTGCACAGCTGCTTACAGTGCCTTTGCCGCGGTCATCGCAGGGCGCCTTTCTTCACACACAGCCATCGCTCGTGCACTTCACCCAGGAGCGCACGCTGGGTCAGCAGCTCCCTCAACGGAGACAGCAGACCAAAGCACAGGGGTCGGTACACTGGCATATTGCTTCTAATAATTTGCTGACCCCAAAATAACCAAATTACAATTTGCTGGCCTGTAGATTAAACTGGACTTTCAAGCAGTATCATCCTCGAGTCTATTTTAAACACTACTCTCTAAAGAATATTTGCCAGCTGCAAACAATGCAGGTTTAAAGCTGAGACTCTGAAACCAAGTGATGCCTTCAGTGCTGTTTCCAGTCCCCCCAGGCTAGACGTAAGACACACACAGCACAGCCAGGCCAGGGTGCTGACGTGCCTGCAGTAACCAGGTGCCCATGCCGGCGCTGGCAGCCACAGGCTCCGCCAGTGGTTCTTAGATTGGACTGGCATCTGTGACAATGCAGACCCAAGTCAGCAGGTCTGGGGCTGTGCCTGAGAGTCTGCATTTCCAATGAGCTTTCAACTGACACCAGCGCCACTGGGCCATGGCCCAGGAGGGAGGTGCCTCTGACGCGTGTCCACAGAAGCACAGAGCAGGGCGGGGAGAGGGTCAGCCCAGGCTCTGCCAGCAGGTGTCCACATCCCAGCTGAAGGGAGCTCTTCACCACAGACCCGTGGAAGACAGCGCGTGGACACAAGTCTCAGGCAACACTGACAGTGAAACTGGCAGAGTGACAGGCGCTCAGGTGCCACCCAAGGCTCTGCAGTCCCTCCCCAAAGCCAGTGCCAGTGGTGAGTGAAGGCCCTTGAATACCTTTTGTAATATTCCTGGAACTGTCCGGGGATGAGGGCCACCGGGTAGGAACTGACCTTGGTCCGCTCTGTCGGTAGCACTTTGTACTTCCCTTGAGGCACCTGGATAACCTGGGTGAACATGAAGAAAAACACAAAACTGATTCCATGCTAGGAAACAGTCCCACCGCACTCCTCCCCAAAAAGCTGAGCTAGAAGAGACGTTAGGAGCCGCAACCTAAGAGACAGGGGGTGTTTCTTGTTCTACAGGTTGAGGTTTGACCGGCTCTTCCCCAAGGTCACCACTGAGGAGAGACAGTTTGTCTCTCAGCAACGTGACCTGGGCAAATTCTAAAACCTCTGTAGATCAACATCCTTATCTATAAAATGGAAATAACACGTTTTAAGTTCACATGGTAACTGCGAGAAGTGAATACGGAAATCTCTTAAAACAACCACAGCAAGTACAACACGTAGCTATCGGTCCCATGCAGAACGCACGCCACAAAGCAAAGGACACGTACACACACACCACACATATACACACCACACATACCACATACCACACACACACACACGACACACACACACGCGACACACACACACACACATGACACACAAACAATACACACGTACACTCACACAACACACACACCGCACACACACACCACATACCCCCCCACACCACACACGTATCATACCACATACACACACCGCACATACACTACACATCACACACACACCCCACACACACACATACGAACTGAGTATCATCAGGCCATCATTAAAAATAGTATCCTGAGTTCTGGGGAAGAAAAAGACACGTGGCCTGTACAGAAAGTGACAATGATAAAGGACTCTGCACCAACAAGCCATGAGTGGGGTTCGGACAAAGTGTTCCTACATGTGTCTGTAAGTCAAAGTAAGCTCTTCTTTCTTCCATACGTTCCCGGTTTAAGTTGCTGTTAAATTCAGCTGCTTTTTTGGCAGCTTTCTTAATGTACTCAGGCACTTTGCTGGCTTCAACTTTCTGTGTATTCTGTTGTTGCATTTGCTGAAATAAAAATATTACAGATGGAAGTCACATATAACTTTACAAAATGTCATTCTCCCCAAACCAAATAAAAGATGTTAGTTATCTCAATACTTACAGAATACTCTTTATAATGATCTGTAATTCGTTGACGTTCTTTTTCTTGTAGAATAACAGAATATTCCGCATGTTTGGCTGGATATTCTTTAATCATTAAATCAATCACTTCATCACTACGCAAGGCTGTTAAACCTATTTTGGACAAAAAAGGTAAAGAAAATCAATTAAGGCTAAGTGAACAAAACTGCTTTTCAAAATGTGCTTTTCCTTCAGACTACGCTACATTTAAAAGGTTTTCCAATAGTCAAAGCAAAATATTTAAAACATTTGAAAATAAAAACATATTCATAATACAGTCAAACAATTAAAAAGAATAGATTACCGAAGTCACAAAGGCAAAGAAATCAATTTCTCAACCAAATGTTTAAGAGTCTATGTACTATAAACATAAATCCTTTTATTAGAAACACTTGCTAACTAATGATATATACTAAGTAGTGACAATAACAGAGAATATTAGATAAGAAAAACGAAGAACTTTTCAATATATTACAGTTCTTAATCTTCAAATTCGATAAACTAGAACTATTATAAACAGTCAATTCAAATGTCACCAAAAGCATCAGTACACACATACAAGTCACTCAGGCAATTTTCAAAACTCATAGCAACAGATATAACAACTACTGAGAGGAATTCCCATGCTTTTATGTTAAAAAGTAGCCATATTGAAATAAAATGTTAGAAAAGGAAAATTACAAATAAAGCATGGAAATAATTATACAGAATTAAAAATTGAGCAAAATTTGCCTTTTAAGAGATAAGGACTGTCAACTGATGGTCGTTGGCGCCAGTTCAATACCAAGAGGAATCCCCCAATTTGGGGTGCAGTAAAGAGGGAAACTACTCAGTGCAAACATTTCAGTTGTGACACAGCATAGCTGTGGAACAGCTCAATCGTGTTCCAGCTCAACTATGAAGCAGCACAGCCGTGAGGTGGCCCTGGGGCCAGATCCCTCTCTGGCTAGACAGCCCTGCTCTGCTCTGTTACACTTGCTCCATTCAGTGAGCAGCCGGGGAAACAGTCTTCAGTGTTTGGTATTAAAGGAAAGTGCACTCTCCCAAGGAGTGGGGAGCTGACTTATACAGACCGAAGTCCCACCCCTGGTCCCTGACTGGTCTGTCCTCATACAAATGAGGACTCCAAATCCTCATTGTTTGACTGGTCCAAAAGTCACTGTCCTGATTAGCCAGAATGGAGCAGCTCTGATTGGTCGGTTAAGATACTGATGGGGAATATAACTGTGCAGATCCAACTGGACAGAGAAAGCCTCAGTTCTACTGGATGAAATACTAGCCCAGGAGCTCCTTTATGAGGGATGGTTCAGGGAGCAGAAGCACAGTTCAGTTGTGGGGGGGTGGGGGGGGACAACTCAACAGCAGCCTTCTCCCTGAAGTGCAGTTTGCAGGAGCAAGAAAAGCCCGTTGAGAAACAGGTGCTAGGCTCTGTTGTTAAATTTGAGTCCAGTTAGCCACCAGGAGTGCTTCTCAGTAGGTATCTTCTTTCTCAGGGTCCACAGGGTCCACAACCAATAGTTTTAAAAAGTACTATACAAATTTAGCGCACAAAACACACACACTTTGACACTTCTCTCAAAGGTATTAGAAAACAGTATTATTATAAAATATATCATTCTCCTTTGTATTTTAACAATAGTCAAAAATGAGGTAAACAATTTAGCATTTAAATAATTCAATCTACTGTATTAATTTTGTAAAATATTTTAGGAAAGGAGATAAATGCTCATCCAATATCATCTTATAAATGTTAACTTTGAAAATTCACATTAAAAGCTTTCATTACCTAGAGTGCACTGAGTTTCTGTAATTACATTTAGCTCTCTCAGGTAGAGTTTCTCCTTATGAGACAAATCTCGTCGCTCTAAATCTCCAAAAATAAAAAAAAAAGGACTATTAAAAATAGTCTTTTGCATCTGTAACATTATGCATTTGTAAAACCTTTAAAAAAATTGTTTTAATTATTAAAAAATTAAAAGAGGCTACACAAAAATTCTCAAATTCAAGAAATAAATTTAAAATAAAATTGAAAAGAGAATAATCCAAAGCAAGAAGTTAACATAATTAACTATATTAAAATTGCTGATGAAGTATAATTCAAACACGGCTTAAATAGCTATCTCCATTCCTCAGGTCAAGGAGAAATAGTACAGAACCAAAACTGTTGGTTCATAGAGCTACCGAATGATTTTTTCCTAAAATTTCTCCCAGGAACTCTATCTTCCTCATGTTCTTTTCAAATCGATTTATAAGACAAAAGAGCAAATTAATGGTAAAGAGAGATGTTGGATGATAGGAGTAAACGAAAATCAAGCGGCAGAAGAATGTAAAATATAAATAATCCATACTCAAATATTCATTGGTTGACAACCTATGAAAAAGAATCACTTAGTTAAAAAGTTAGATTTAATCTGTTACACAAACTAAGACTTAATACCTGGATATTTCCGTTTAAAGGATGTCACGCCCAGATATTCACTGACTTGTTCTTGCAGCATATAGTATTCTCCTGTTTCATCGGGTGGCCATTTGTACTCTATCAAATTTTCTGCTGGATAGTAGCTAAAGCTAAGCACAGAAATATATATTATGCCTTTTATGCAGCTTCTATTAAATTTTAATCATTTCTATTTTTGAGAATATTTATTTTTAAGGATATTTAAGGATTTTAAAAAACTATTTTAACTACTTAAATTCTCAGTCTTCTATGACTTTGCAATACAAAAAACTTCCCACGATTTCATGTGTTATCAAAGGAAGTTACAAAACAGGTAGAAGGAAAGGAAACCATCTAGAAACAAACCATCTGCCAAAACAGAAAAGTACAATGGAAATAACATTTTCTATATACCACAAAGAACCAACACTCACAACTGTTAGGAACAAAGACATTTTTTAGCTTAAGAGACCTTTAAGGCCCAAACAGGGTGGTGACACCAGTTCTGCATTCTTTCTTTTTGGTGTAACACCCCATAGCCCCTAGTTCATCCAACCAAGGTTTAAAGTAACTTGTTTTCCATCTGCTGTTCAGTGAATCACACAAAGCTGAGAAAGCAGAACTCTAGAAACCTATTTCTCAATGAATTGAACTATAAACCATAATTATTTGTTCTGACAGACTCCATTAACCCAGAAGCAAAGAATGGACCCAGATGGTGCCAGTGCATTCCAGATCAATCCCAATCCTGAACAGCGAAGATTCCAGATTCCTGGACCTGGACCAATCCAACCTCTAAATTTCATCAATGAATAATAGAGGCAGGAATGTGACACTATTTCACACATCTAACCAATTTAAAGTAACGAACGAAAAGAACAGTTTTCTCAAAAATGGCGCTGGGAAACTGGATATTCAAATGCAAAAGTATGAAACTGGACCCTTAACTCCTATCATACACACACACACACACACACACACACACACAAACCCAGAAAAGAACAAATTGCTAAGAATGGAGATAAACTGGAAACTTTGTGCACTGCTGGTAGGAATATAAAATAGCGCAATGACTATAGAAAACATAAAATTACCATATAATCCAGCTATTCCACTCTCAGGTGTAAACCCAAAGGAATAGAAAACGGGGATTCTGAACAGATATGTATACACCAATATTCACAGCAGCATGATTCACAATGTCCAAAAGGTGGAAACAACCCAATTTGTCCATCAACAGACAAATGGATAAACAAATGTACATCCATACAATGGAGTATAATTCAGCCTTAAAGAGGAAGAAAATTCTAACACATGCTACAACATGGATGAGCTTTGAAGGAATTATGCTAACTGAAGTAAGCCAGACACAAAATGACAAATGTTGTATGACTCTACTTATACGAGGTACCTAGGATAGGCAAATACATAATGACAAACAGTAAAGTGGTGATTGCCAGGGCTGAGGGAAGAGGGAAACGGGAATTTTTAGTGCTTAATGGTTGTGGAGTTTCTGTTTTCAGTAGCAACAAAGTTTTGGAAATGGATGGTGGTCATGGTTACACAACGTTACGAATGAATTAAAGCCACCGAACCACACACTTAAAAATAGTTAAAATAGTGAATTTTATGCAAAACTGAAAAAAAAACAACACTCAATTGCACAGAAAGCAAAACAAACTTTGGTGTCATACTGTAAAATATGAGAAAAAATATTCTACAATTTTTGATAACTGCTTTTACTAAGGCGAGGGGGAGGTGAGTGGAGAGCTAATGCAGAGAAGAGAAACATACCGTGAAAAATGTTATTAAGCAATAAAATGACAGTACCCCAGATCTTGACTTGAAGTTTCACAACTCCTAGAGCTATCTCCTGAGCCCATTCGTCTCCTTTTGGATGGTTGGGTCCCATCATTTGAATTATCTTCGTTATCATCCTATACATTAAAAGGATTCAAAAAATAATAAGAGAAAGATTAAGTAAAGAATGTATCTTCTCAGACGTGCTAAAAGGCTCACTTACAGACTTTCTAAGCACAACTGGTTATATAAATGTTAACTTTCCATTATAATTAAAAGGAGGCCAAGAATGTGGCATGGGCAAAAGCTGGAAAAAACTAAAAACTGGTCTTCAATACAAGTAAAAAAACTCAATTAACCTGTAAATCTACATCTACTTTTGCTTTCTCACTTAAGGTTAAAATGCCTTCTAGTTTAAACAAATATAAAATTGCGGCAACTCTAAAATTAGAGCAAACCCTCTTACCTCAGGTAAGAAAAAAATATATGGACGGATCATTTCCTGTTTCACTCAACTCATACCTGGTTTATACTAACTGGCTATTTTAGGTACTTATATCCCTGTGAAAAGACATACAAGGACTAAAAACAGATTACCAGTCTTGTTCCATTTTTTTCTTACATTTTAAACATTTAGCAATAATAAACCCTAACAAGAGTCATCAATCTATATAGTCATCAAGCAAAACCCTCTCCCCCAGAAAAGGAGAGGCTTGAAATTTTTTAAGTGAAGTTATCCATTATGTGATAATAATATGAAGGCTGTACGTTGGATCATTGTATTAAGGAAATGAGTGAAGTATGAAATGTTAGGAAATTGATATATTTACATATTAGTTAAGGCTTAATGACTAGAAGGCTGACAATGTTTTAAATCAAAGTAATGTAGCTCCTAAGATCAATACAATTTCGTTCAATACCACGGTCCTCTTGCTACGTATTAAAAGCAAAGCAATCCCGCAGAAGATAAAGAGGCAGTAAGTGAGGCACGTGGGTCGGGCACGCCAAAGGGGGCCTGCCCGGGTCTCACCGGGCCCTGCCCTCCATCAGCTGAGCGGCTATGCTCTGCGGGCCGCTCCTTAGCTGCGGGATTGAGAGAACAGTGCCCGCGTGGCTTGGCTAACACAAGGATTACATTAGCTACTGGATGGGAAGCACTTAGGAGCAAGATCCAGACAAAAACTAAGAGCCCAATAAGAGTTAGTTAGTCCGAGGACGACGATGATGACAATTTAGAAGTCTCCAATGGCCCGCTGTTAGGAATTTACTCAGACCCTGTCCCCAGAAGTAAAAGATGCAGAATATCCTCCTTCCCGATTCCTATAAAATGAGCACGCCGTGAGGAGCTCCGCGTCTTCCTACGGCGAGCAGGCGGCTGGGACGTGCACAACTGTGAACGCCCCCAAGTGCACGCGCAACCGTCCCCGTTGAACCGCTTCCCGTCCGAGGCTCCCGGCACCGCGCCCCGCACGCCTCCGCCTCCGGGGGTCGCGCGCTGCCGCTCTACCCGCTCCCGGCGCTGGCGGGACGTTCGCGTCCACGTGCTGGCGGCGCTAAGAAGCGGGGACACTGCGGTCCCCATGGAGGGCGGGCCCCATGGAGGGCGGCCCTGACCAGGTCAGGCGTCGGCGGCCGAGGCCCAGGCGGTTCCGCCGCGTCTGCGCACCCGCGTCGGGCCGAGCCCCGCAGAGGCGGCGCCGCTCCGGAGGCCGCCAGGCTGCACCGGGGGCAGGGCGACGCGCTCCTCCAGGAGGGGAGGATCCGTGGGGCACGTCCCCTCCCACGACCTAATTTCAACTTCCCAGCAACTTAAGGCTTCAGGTTCTTAAAATCACGCCTCCGTCGCGACCTGTGTCACAAACTACAAACTTGATCCGCGTGGTCTCGTCCCCGGGCGTCGCCTGCGGGTCACCGCCGAGCGCCGTCTTCTCGGGCCGCCCAGCGTCCCGCGCCGCGCTTCCCCGCCGCTCGCTGCTCACGACGCCCGGGGCCCGGACTTCCGTGTCCGCCGCGGCCGCTCGGCGGTTACTCCCGGAGGACGCGGCAGCCGAACGGGCCCCGCCGCCCGGCCGCGCACCGGCCCCGGCCGCTGTCCGAGGCTGCGGCCTCCGCGCCCCCGCCCCGCCCCGGCCCGGCCCGGCCCGCCCGCCCAGCGGCCGCCTGCTCACCTTCGGGGACTGCGCTCCCGGGGTGGCCGGGTCGCTGTCGCACGGCCGCGGGGACAGCGCCGTCCCGGGGCCGGCCGCCGCCGCCATCAGCCCGAGCGCCCCGCGCCGCCGCCTCCGCCGTCGCCGCCGCCTCGTCCCGGCCGCCGCCGCCGCTGCCGCCGCCGCCGCGCGGGCCGCCCGCCGCCCGGGCCCCGCCCCCTCCGCCCGCCCGCCGCCCGGGGGCCGGCCCCTGCCGCCGCGCGCCCCGCGGCCCGCCAGCGCCGCCGCCACCGCCATGGCCGCCGCCAGCGCCGCGCGCCGCCCGCCCGCCCGCCCGCCCGGCCGCCCTCGGCCCCGGCTGAGGCCCCGGCCGAGGCCCCGCGCCCGCCGCCCTCAGCCGCCCCGCGGCCCTCCCGCCGCGCCCTCGGCCCTCAGCCCGCAGCCGCCGCCGCGCCGCGCCCTCCGCCCCGCGCGCCCCGGGCCGCGGCCGCCAGGCCCGCCCGCCGCAGCCCCGCGCGCCGCCGCCCCACCTCCCGCCGCGCCCCCGGCCCGGCCCCGCCCCCCGCGCCCGGCCCCGCCCCCGGCCCGGCCCCGCCCCCCGCGCCCCCGGCCCCGCCCCCCGCGCCCCCGGCCCGGCCCCTCACGTCAGCCCTCTCCTCCCACCGCGCCCGCCGCGCGCCGCGCCCCGCCTCCCTCCCGGGCTCGGTGGTCCCTCCCCCTGCCCCGGGCCCCGCGCCGCGACCCCCGCTCCACGCTGCGTCGCGGGCCGCTGCCTCCCGCGGCCGAGAGGTCCCTGCCCCGCGGCCGCCCCGCCTGCCTTTGTCCTCCGCCTCAGCCGGCTGGGCGGCTCTGCACCACCTGCCGGGCATGTGCACGCCCGTGACGTCCGCAGCCGGGTCCATTTGAAAAGGTGATCACGTCCACGTCGGTGCGGCCGAAGCCACTAACCGCAGAAGCTGCTGGCATTCAGCTTGCATGCGTGTGACCGCGCTCCCATGACAGACAACACGACGGCCTGCCGCCGAGCACCGAGGACCCACCGTGGCTCCGAGGGGGCCGCAGGGGGCTTCCCAAGGCCACCGGCCAGGGGACACTGCTGCAGAGGCCACAGGGCGTTTGGGGACCACACTGATGTTTGCTTTCTGGCACCGGTGCTTTTCCAGCCTTGGCAACTCATTTAACCTCTTTTCCCACCTGTTAAGGGGGGAGAAACCCGAGTCTCCGGATTATTGTAAGGGGCATAGTACGTGATAGGCCCATGAAAGACACCAAGGAAATTGGAGCTGTTGTATTGGAACTGAATTTACCACTAATCCTACTTCTTAGGCTTCACCCCGTCAGGTCGAGGACTTCACCAGAATTTTTTTAAAACTCAGGAACTGAGCCTCAACACATGGCAGACAGCTGTGATAAGATGACAAGGGTGCCAGGAATTTGTTAAAGTTCATCCCTTAGCAGACACTTTATTATCTTAGAAAGTACAAGACTTGTTTCGGGGCAATACAGAATGTTCTTGGATTTAGAGCTCAATATGGCTTCCTTTTCCTTCATTATTTTTGCTTACACTCAGCGGACAAGTTTGGAAACATAAGACAAAGGGATTACTTGTAGCCCATGACATAACATAAACAGCCTACTTTGACTTTCTGAGCCCACCCTTTCCCGACCCCACTTGCACCCGGTCACAAATGGCATCGACAACAACTTCAGTCTCACAGACTGCTCCTAATTTAGACTTTGCTGTCTCAATTCTCCATTTCACTACCAAGAGTCCACTACAGAAAATGACCCTTCAATGTCTGAATCGGCCAAGAATCAGCATCTTTCTCCAAATTCTCTTAACTGATGAAAGCTCTCAGTCAGACTCTGGAGAATTTAATATATATATATACATATATATATATATTGTTTTTTGGTTCTACTCTTCTCCCTTGGGAATTCTGTCTCTAGCTTAAATAAAATGTAAAACTCTTCATTCCAAATGAACAATTACGAATCTGGCCTTTCAACCAAGGCAAGGCAGAACATTAAGGAGTCACTATGTGGATTACAATCGCTGCCTGTAGGTATTTCAATGCTGGAAGAATAGGATACAAATACACAAAAGGAACTTTAGGTGGGAGAAAATTTACTTGCAACTAGAAAAATTAAGATGTCAGGGTTGACTTGGAATTTGAAAAGTATCCCAAGAGATTGGTTGGACAGCTACAGGAAAATGTACAATTGGAAGTGGAAGTAGGGTCTCAAGCCCCAAAAGACTGAGAGCTGGGAAAATAGGACACATGCCTTATTCAGGTACATCAGTCATTGAATTTGGCGTGAGAATAGGGTAAATGAAGGCAGAGTCTAGGAGTGAGGGATAAATACGCAGGGAGGCAATATGATGTAACGAGGAGAACAAAGATCTGAAAATAAGACGTTAGGTGGAATGGCAGCTGTGCCACTGATTAGCTGTGATCATGGATAAATGATTTATGCTCTGACCCTCCGTTTCCTCATCTGTAGGACTGGAATAATGTCCACTTAATTATTTCACAAATATTTAATGGAAACCAACTATGAACTAAGAACTACCGTGTGTTTGGTGATAGAAATACAAAGAATCATGTATTCACTCATTTGTTTATCAAATACTACCTTACTATTTATTGAGTTAGGCCCTGAGTTAGGCACTAGCAATACAGTGGTAAAGAGAAAAAGGCATAAAACTGTATGAAACCACTTAGAATATGTAGATACAGGTGAGAAAAAGGCCGGAGACCAAGAAATCCAGAGACACACATGGAAATAGAGGAGAAGGAAGAAAACTAGGAGTTGAGTACCGTAAGCTGAGAGGCTAATGTTTCAAAAAGAGGGACTGGTCAACTATGTCAATTGAGAAGTTGAGTTAGGGTACAGAGAAATGCCCACTGTGTTTAGCAATTTGGGATAAGGAGCAACCTTAATTCCTTCAAGGTTATTTCAGTGGAATGGCAGTTTTGAAACTAGACTGAAGTCAATTAAGGAAGTAATGGGAGGCTAGGCATTGGAGCCAGAGTATAGGAAGCAGTATGATTGCAAAGAGTAATGGCAGAGAAAGAGGGTAGAGGGGTGGGTCGTTGTTTTGAAGATGGGAGGCACCGTGCTGATAAGAATGACTCAGTAAAAGGGCAAGTCATGACTACTGGAGAGAGAGGACACAGCTGCTGGGAGCTGGCTGGGTCCGTCCCTCGTCACAGAAGGGACACATAATGCGGCTGCAGATGGAAGTAGGGTTAGAGATTTGCTGGTGGAAAACCTGAAGGATTTTCCTCTGATACATTTTCTTTCCTTAATAAAGTATAAGGTGAGATTATCAGCTGAAAATGAGTGGGAAAGAGGGATACAGTGAGTTGGAGGAGAAAGAAGGTGTAGACAGTAGAAGAGCAGTTTCCAGGATGCCAAGTGGTTTGCCCACTGGAGGTTTGGGGTCATGAGTTAAAAGTGCAACCAGTCAGTCTAGTTTTCCAATGTTCTCAGTCAAGTTTAGCTACTTGAATTCAGGCTAGTCAAGTGGGTAATGGGGTTCATTCAGGAAGGGGTTTTCCCAGGTGAAGGAAAGAGGCAAAGTGACCTGGAGTGTGTTTGTAAGGCAGTGATTATACTGATGGGCCGTGACAGCTGAGATGACCAAGGACAAGAAGAGGACTATTAATAGTGGGGGAAGGTAATGAATTAGAGATTTCAATAAGATTGAAGAGTGGCTGTCTTCATGTAATACAGGTGGTGAGCTGGAAGGACAGGAAATAATTGCATGAGAATAACCTGCTTGGAATTGCAAGTTCAGAGGTCAAATCAACTTTGGTGATCACAAGGTCTACAGGGTGAACCCAGGTGAACTAAAGGTCAAGGTCACTGAGTGTGAGTTAGTCAAGGAACTGAGAAGCTAGAGTCCCAGTTTTGCGGATGGCACAGGACGATAAGAATGACCACAGAACCCACAATCGTGCAAAGCGAGTTTAAGAATCAAAGAGAAAAATTGCAATTGTTCTATGACTTTAAAAAAACTTTTGTTAAAACATCAAACTCCCTTACTGCCAATTATAAATGTATATGGAATGTTTTTTATTGTGAAACTTACATTTACTTAGCACACTGCAATTTTAAACATGAGAAACGCTGAGAATTAGTATTTTCTTTGTAGACAGTTTACCAAGAGTAGTTTTAAGTGTGCTAGCCTTCTGTCCATCCTATGACTTATATTTTCTATATCTTGATAAGTTGTCATACTTTTTCTGAGTTTGGGTAGTTTCCAACATTTTATGTTTTGCATTTTCAATGCTGTAAATTGTCTCCAAGAGTTTCTTTAAAGTGAAGTGAAGATGTCTCTTCCTCTGGACATCTTTATCCTTACGCCACAACTGCTTGCTGTCACTAATCTGACCCTGACTGGGGCTAGCAGCTTCCCAGGTAGCTCAACATAAATCAATTCACGTCAACTTATAAAGTGACAGAACCAGCTTTACTGGCAGGAAAAGGTGGTTTTTCAGTCCCTTTGTAATGAGTTTTCTTTCAACATGGCAACTACAGCACTTGGCTCCTGTGTGCTCGCTAGCCAGACTGGGAATTTTATTTTATTCCAGTTTTCTATCCAAAGAGGAACGTCTTTCTCCACATACATGGGTTTCTGTTCTGAGAGCAATTTAAACTAAAAGATGTTGACACGACTTGACCTTGTTTTTTCTCCTCACTGGCTTTTCTCCCTGTGGTTCCTACAGTACCATCAGCCAGGCATAGCGGTCATCCTTTCTAGGCTTTGCTGTTGTCATTTGCAAATGTCCTAATCACATTCAACTTCATTTCCAGCATCGTCACTTATTTCTTTGATGCACTTTTGTCTTTTCTGGCCAATTCCCTTTTATTGGCCCATTTCTGTAAATATCACACGTCACTGGGAGGCAAGGAGACAACACAACCACAAGCTGTGCTGTGTCGTGAACTGAGCTGAGTACCAGGTGTGCCATGACCAATGACTGACAGACTTGGAAAAAGGATCATGAAGCCATCGTTATTTACATAAGGATGTGTGGACTAGAGAGTTAGCTGTAGAGTTTGGACCTTCCTAAATCACTCACAGGTAATACACCATGGTGACTGGAAGTCGAAGCACGGCGTTGGGGAACTGGTGTTTTACTAATGGACTGTGGTACTAGATGTGTGCATTATCAGAGCGCATGAAGCGAGGACTGCCTTGTTGGTGATTATCTGCATGGAAATTGAAGTGACAAAGAATGATGGCAAGAGCCGAGTAGAGATGAAGCTTGTGATCTGGTAGATCAAGTCTCCAGGTGATGAGAAGGAACAAGCCAAGGGACTAGAGGCAGGCTGACACACAGAGGTGAAGGGCTGAATATCCGGATATTTAAATTGCCAGCTGCTAGATGCTCTAAGGTCAGAAGGGCCACCTACCTACCTCCTGGCCCTGAGAGACAAAGCAGCTTTCAGTGGGACTGTCCTCAGAGAAAAGTCAGGCAGGTGGAGAGGTAAGAAACAAAGGCATCTGGGCCTATGGAAGGATTCTAGAAGCACGTAAAGAAAGGGAGTCCAGTAGCCTGCAGTAAAAGGCTTTGAGAAGCAGTGGGTCAGATTAGGGGATGTTCGAATTTCTACAGTGACGGAAATTCATTTGGAAGCACTTCAAAAAAATTAGAGTCTACAAATGTCACAGCTAAATATGTATGGGGTTGGGATGTGGGCAAGAGAGAGAGCAAAACTAAGGTATTTCTGAGTTGTCAAAGAGAATAATCATAGGTAACATTTTAGCACTTAATGCTCCGGGCTACGGTAGGGGTGGGCATAAGTGCTTGATTATATTACCTAACAACTCACACAGGTGCCTCACCTGCGAAGGAAGGTGTAGTTCTCCTTTACACACAGCCCCATCTGCAAGGCCGTCAGTTCAGATAGGAAGCAGTATACTTTACAACTAATGAATCCCAACAAGTTCATCAGGAAGGGACAGTGCTTAACAGGAAATATGTCACAGGTTGGTTATTACTGACTCTTTTCCATGGCCAAGGTGACAACTGACAACTCCTGCTGAGAAGATTTCAGGGCTGCAACTGCCATGTCTGTGCTGTGTAGCATGGCAGTGTTAGTGCTGGATTATGAGTCATTATAACACATTAAGCAGAGAGAAAGCTTTCCTCTCCCTTCTACCTTCCTGTTTACAGATCACTCAGCTCACGGGTACTGTTACTGCCTGTTCGATCAGACAAGGTGTTTCAAGTTCTGATATAGGTACGGCTCGTTTCTTGCAATTTTTTCATTGCGTTTCGTAGATACTGCGTTTTCATCAACATCGAGGCTGACCATCCACCAGCAAAAAGATTGGGACTTGCTGAAGGCTCAGATGATGGTCAGCATTTTTAGCAATAAAGGATTTTGTAATGAAGGTAAGTACATTGGGTTTTGGGGACATAACGCAATTGCACACTTAAGGCACTACAGTATAGAGTAAATGTAACTAATATACACACTGGGAAACCAAAAGTGTATGTGGCTCGCTTTATTGCAGTGGCCTGGAACTGAATCCAGAACATCTCTGAGGTCCACCTGTACAGTCATGCTGCTCCAGGAAGGGGACACGTTCTGAGAAATGCGTCATGGCCAATTTCATTGTTGTGCAAACACCAGAGAGCACTTCTACACACCTGGACGGTACAGCCTGCCACACGCCCACGCTGTGTGGTTCAGCTGATTTCCTGAGCTACAAGCCTGCACAGCCTGTCACCCTACTGAACACTGTGGCCAGCTGTAATGTGTCATGCCACAACATGACGACGGCCATGTGTCACTGCGTGACAGGAATCTTTCCGTTCCATTATGTCCTTATGGGACCACCATCGTATAAGCATCCCGTCGCTGACTAAAACGGCACCATACGGCACATGACCGCGTAACTATGAAAATCGCAAGGATTGTCACACACATTATTGGTTGCCTCCCCCAAACCCGCCCCCCACTTCCTTGAAGAGCTCCAATTTATAGCTGTACCCACTCTTTTCACATGTCTGTGCACTTCAGGCAAGTCAGGCTCCAACCCCAACCCCAGGGAGTGAATTATGACCACCAGTCTAGTCATGGGGACATGATTCAATTCCATCAAATTAAACAACCGTACATAGAGGTCTGTGGGGAGAGGACGAAGACAGAAAGTACTGGATCCTCAATCAAATGCCTGGAAAATACAATTTTCCTCTTTTTAAAAAACAATTGTATTAGGTTTTTTGGTTCTTGCAAACAGAAAGACCACACATTTAGCTGCATTTTGCTTAGGGACGGAGGTATCAGTTAGGGAAGTATTAAATATCTTAACATTTTTCTTTCAAACTTGGTAATTCCTTTCAAAAGAATGCATACAATGTATTAACATACCATTCAAAATACATCTGCCTTTAGGAGTTTTCCAAAATCTATCTTAACATTTGCTTAATTTGATACTTTACAAGGTTGTATCATAATTTCCTACAGTAAATTATAATTTCCTTAAGTCTAAGAAGTATAAATCACTTTCTCATATTATAATCTATTAAAGCATCCATATTTTCATATATATGGGGTAACAGTTTTAATAAATATGATACCTAGTAAGATAAAGATCCAGCTTTTATTTGTTGTTAAAAAATACAATTAAGCTTCAATTGAGATAAAAATATAGCTAATCAAAACTACTGTGCAGTTCACAAACCGATGAATTTCAAGCATTTTTTTAAAGTTGAGAAGTAAACATTCCTTAGCACACGAACAAGCTATTCACAGTACAGAGCAAATACCAAGGCCAAGGCCACGTAAGTTTCTGTTTCATGTTGAGCTGCAACCCAGCTGTCCCATGTAACATCCCAGATCCATCGGCTGGCAACCTACGAGAAATGTTTACAAGATCAGCTTCAGATTGAACATGCTAAGAATTTTTAAATCTGCAGAAGTTTGATTCTTTCAAAGAAGCCTCAGTATCTTAGAAAGCTGCATTTAAAAAGGACTTTGTCCATTTTTCCCTTTCCTGAAAAGCCTTTATGATGCTGCTGCGTCTGGCTTCTCTTTTACGGCACCAGGAGTTATCTACCAAGCCTACATTCCAGTGTCCGGGAAGGACTGGGGGCTCCTCTCCAACTTGGGTCTTGTCATTCTGCACACAGTGTCGCTCTGCTGGGTTACAGTCCTTCACGGGAACCACTCTGCCCACCTTCAAAGGTTTCCAGCCGGAACTTTGTTAGGACTTTGTATTGAAATGAAGAAATGGCTGTTAGAGAAAGTCCTGAGTCCTGTGCCTCGCTTACGAAGCCATACATGATCTGACTACAGTCTGTTTTTCTGTGGTGCATCTAAAATGGCCACACGCCACTTGTGGTCTTTCTCATCAAGAGGCTGAATCTATTTTCCACCCCTTGAATATTAGCTGGCACTGGGACTTGCTTCAAGCAAAAGAATGTGACACTGTGTGACTTCCAAGCCAGGCCTTAAGAGGTCTTCTGCTCTCACCTTCTTGGTGTGCTGTGAGGAGACCCCCATGCGAGGAAGCCCCTCGAGTCCACTGGATGGCGATGGCTCATGTGCAGGCAAACCCAAGTACCCCAGCCAATGGCCAGCATCGACTGTCAGATATGTGAGCGAGGCCCGTCTTGGACCTCCAGGCTCACCCGAGTCACCAAACGGCCAAGAGCACATCAGTGGGTCCAGCAGAAAAAGCAAATGGTGGGTCCAGGCCGCGCTGCGCCACAGAATGACAAGCAAACTGTTTTCAGCTGCTAAACTCTGGGGTGGCTGCAATGCAGAATATTCTCGATGCACATCATACCACTCTCCGCTGCCTCAATATCCCCCCAGCACCCTGGACATCACCAGCACACCAGGTCCGTCCCTGCCTCCACATCTGTGCACTCCACGTTTTCTCTGTTTGGGAGTTCTTGTTCCTGATCTTTGGCACAGCTGGTTTCTTCTTGTCATCCAGACAGGGCCTCCCTGTCTCCAGGGAGGAGTAATCCCATTTAGTTACACTGTTAGTTACACTGTTAGTTACACTGTCACCCTATCACATCATCCTGCCTTAATTTTCTCTAGAGAAGCAGCACTGATTACCATGGAGAAGCTTCGCATTACTCCCGTGTGTATGTAGTATGTGGTGGTAATTCTCTTCTCCTGGGAGCCCTTCTGTCTTGCCATGTGGCCAGCAACCCTCTGCCCATTCCATCTCCTGTCCACCCTTCCATATGCACTTCCCTCCTCCCTGAAGCCTCTGAGACTGTGCCCAAGTCCGCATACGCACTCTTAACTCACTAGAAACTTACACTGCCTCGTGGTATTGCATTTTTACCTGTAACGATAACAATAATCTTTATTGAGGGCTCTGTGCTGGAGACTATGTTAAGGATTTTAATACTGACGACTTCACTGAGCCCTCACAACAACTCCAACAAGAAGGTTTTATCATCCCCATTTTACAGATGCAAAAAGAGGCCCAGGCACAGCAGTAAGGGCTGCTGCCAGGGCTGACAACTAGGCCGATCGGTGCCAAAGCCAGGCTGTTATACCATCCACAGCGTTTTGTTTTTAACTCGTAAACTGGGTTGCTTTATTTCCTTGACTAGAATAAATATCTCTTTGAGACCCATGGTCCACGTCTTAGAATTCTCTGTAATTTCCTCAGTACCTACCACCCATTAGTGACTAAAATAAATTTACTAGTTATTAAATGCCATTAAATTGTCAAAACTGGCATGCTCAAGGAACAGGCTATCTATACAATTTAATAAATTATTACTAGGAAAATGTCATTTCTAGGTGAGTACATATGTTTAACAAAATTATCCTTTCACTCTAGAGGTACCACAGGGTTTTGAAACACTTTGGAGACATCACAATAAATGGTAAGTCCTAAGAGAGGTGAGACCTTACAGCTCTAATCGATAGAAAGATGCTAAAGCAGTGCAGTACTTACGTGTATTGCCTGACCAGTCTTTTGAATAAATAATACTTTTATAATGAACTTATAACGGTAGTACCCAAATTCTTTGACTGCTAACAATATGCGGTCTGCTAATTCAAGTGACAAATGAGAGAAGACTTTATCATCATATTTGACATCTTTCAGAATTTCCTTTAAAAAATTAAGAAAAATATTTTAATTTTCAAACCAAATATTTTCTAAATAAAAATTCAAGTTGAAAGCATGTCTAAATACATATAACTTTTTAAAAAAATACACATATTCCTAACCAAATAATATTAAATGAATGTTATGCTTACCAATTTATTTCAATAACAATTTTGAAGAAAATTTATTTCGGTTTTTAGATTATGTTCAACTACTCTTTGTTACCAACCCTTAAACTATAAGTTTCCCTTTTTCAGATTACTTTATCAACCGGTTATTAGGAAGACACAAGGGGAATTTTAAAAAAAAGCTTCTGAGAATCCTGAGGTAGAAGAAATCAATCTTTTTAAAACATGTATATTCTAAGATTCTGATGTGCGTTTCCCTGAAGTCAGGGTTCCGCGGGCCCAGGGCGTGCATTCTGTGGTTCCTCTCCTCAGCCTCCTTGAATCAAAGCTTCTTTCTACACTATCCCTATGGCTTCCCACTGGAGTGCTTTTTTCTGTAGCCTCCAGGAGAATGCCAAGGAAATCAGAAGTTTCTCATCATGGCTGTTAATGAGCCAATGTACACGTGGGGGCAGTTAGGGGTGGACGTTCAGCACTATTGTCCTACAAATCAGCAGACCTGGGCTGCCTAGTGAGCAGACAGCTCATGCCTTTGAGTAATTGACGTGGGCCCATGATAAATTAACCAATGTCTGGGCTGTAGTGACAGTAAATGGACTCCCACCAGCTATTTTATAGGCAAGTAAAAGCAAAGGAATTGCCATCTTTGGTTTTTGGTTCCCTTCTAGAATGTTTCTAAAACTGGGCCTGGAATCATTTACTCCCCTCAGGCATTTGGCTGTGGCCTTATCTTTTGGACACTTAGCAATATCCATTCTCCTCTGAATCTGCCTAACATATCAGGCTTTATCTACCTAAGCACTCTTTTTTAATGAATGATGAGAACTTCCTAGAGGGAGATCCCCAAAAGCGCCATCAATATACACTATTTCTGTGTCTAGAGCTCTGTTCAGGGTTCCCTGAACCCATGGGAAACCTCCAGCCTCTGTGTGAGGCTTAGCCATCTGCCTCCGTGTCCAGTAAGCTGCCCCAGGCTCCATCGCGCCCAGTGAAACTCTACGTAAACACGACGTGCAGTCGCACTATAGTCAATACATCTGAACTCAGTCTGTGTGGCTGGACTGAGGGAGACACATCAAACACAGCAAAACGCATCCTCTCACATCAGGCTGGGTGCAGTACCACAAAAGGAATCTGTTGTCAGAAATCAGCTGGGTACCTTGTGCCCAGAACTAAAGATGAAAAGGGGATTCAGAAAACGTGGTCCCTCAAACAAACTTTCCATAATAAAATGAAAATCACAATTTGGTCTTTATCAGAATGGATGGTGAAGGGAATTCTTTCCCTATGAACAATACAGCCTTCCCCAAACTAGACTAGATACCAAAACTAGTATAAATAATATTGGTGTTAATATTAGTATTGCAGCATTAGTTTTGTTAAATTGAACAAACTTTTTTAAAACTAGCCTGGAAACATGTGTCTGAGTTTCAAACAACTGTCTTAAGTGAACTTTACATTCCATTCTGTTTAAAGAAGAAAACCACCTACGTCTAGACTGGGAATTGCCTATCCTTAGCTGTTTTAGCATAGTCAGAAACCAATTTTCACACATACATACATAGTCAGTATGTTCTTTTTTATTCATTCCTCCAATTGTGGGAGAAACATGAAACCTGAGGGATAAATAATTTATGGACAATTAAGAGCTCAATGAGGAGCCGGCCCGGTGGCTCAGGTGGTTGGAGCTCCGTGCTCCTAACGCCAAAGGCTGCCGGTTCAATTCCCACATGGGTCAGTGGGCTCTCAATCACAAGGTGCTGGTTCAAATCCTCGAGTCCCCCAAGGGATGGTGGGCAGAGCCCCCTGCAACTAAGATTGAACACGGCACCTTGAGCTGAGCTGTGGTGAGCTCCTGGATGGCTCAGTTGAAGTGCGTCCTCTCAACCACAAGGTTGCCGGTTCGATTCCTCGACTCCCGCAAGGGATGGTGGGCTGCGCCCCCTGCAACTATCAATGGCAACTGGACCTGGAGCTGAGCTGCGCCCTCCACAACTAAGACTGAAAGGACAACTTGAAGCTGAATGGCACCCTCCACAACTAAGATTGAAAGGACAACAACTTGACTTGGGAAAAAGTCCTGGAAGTACACACGGTTCCCCAATAAAGTCCTGTTCCCCTTCCCCAATAAAAAAATCTTTTAAAAAAAGAGCTGAATGAAATAAAAGAAGGTTCCCTTTAATTCAGCTTATAGCATCAATATGAAGATTAAGTATGACTATAAAGTACTTTCACATTTTCTGAGGTAAATGCAATAAAAAATCAACCAGGGTAATTACACTGCCATAAATCTGCATATAGATTTTCAAACCCCTGAAGTTAAAATATTGCTGTCATACATATCTATCCACCTACCGTTAGTATCTGCTGGACTTTAGTCTGTACTGAATAAGCTTGGAATTTTTTCAGTGGCTCCATTCTGTATGAATTCGCAAACCGTAATTTCGCTAGGGCATTCTTCCATTCTTTCCCTATATCAGCAACCGAATCATCAAATGGAGGCTCTACATACTGAACATCATGAAATGATTCCTTCAGTCTGTCTCTTAAAATCTGTGTATACTGAAAGACAGACATGAGAAGACATGACTTTTTAAATTGTAAAATGACATTTCAGATCTCAGAACCCTGGCACGACAGGACTGGGATAACACACAAAACTTTGAGGTTCAACACAACACACTTCTTTGACAATGCAGTTGGTGAATCCTGGACTCACTGCCCAGCCCTTGCTATCGATTTGGTAAAAGAAGAAAAAAAAAACAGCTGGCAAGCTAGAATCTTTTTGCTATCTAGAAACACAAATACACAAATTTGCATGCATATATTTAGAATGTCCATGGAAGATGCAAAAGAACTAGAAACAAGTGTGGCCTCCAGACTGGGCAACTGAGTGGTTAGGAGACAGGTGTGTAAGGAAAATCTCTTATGTTAAGGTTACAAAAATAATATTCTTCATTATTTTATTTTTATCTTCTAATAAATAATACAATATTCAGGTAAGACATTCCTAAGTCTTAAGATGAAAAGATAACAAAAGTGTATTGATTTGGCATATACATCATTCGATGCTTTTGACAGTCAACATTTGCTGTGTGACATTCAGCAGTCTTGAAGGAAATGTTTAGTTAGTACCTCGCATGGTCCAGAGCAATGCTCCAGGTGCTGGATTACAGTAGTGAGTTTCATTATAATAACGAGAAATCAATTGTTTTACCTGTATTAACTTATAATCAAGGACTGCATTCATGGAGTTATCATTCTACATAGTGGGCACTGAGACAACAAAGTACATAGGGAAATTAATAAACTCATGGCTATCAAAATAAGATCACATGACTTGATAGAAACTCATTGAGAGGGACTAATTTAAAATGAACCATCAGAGAAAGCCCCTTTGAAGTAAGGTTTGGGAGGAATTCTAAAAGGAACAGGAAATAGGAGGGGCAAAGAGCTCAAAGCAAGAATTCAATGTGTTCTAAAATCAGACATGAGGCCCGCTTGTCTGAAATATTTTATCGTAAATGGATATTAAGCTTTTATCAAATGCTTTTACTGCATCTATTGAGATACTCAAATGATTTTTATCCTTCATTTTGTTAAGGTGGTATATCCAAACGATGGATTTGGGATGCTGAACCATCCTTGCATACCTGGAAATCAAGTAAATCCTACTTGATCATGATATATGATTTTTCTAAAGATGAATTGTTGAATTTAGTTTACTAATATTTTTTGAGGATTTTTTTCATCTACATTCATCAGAGATATCAGCCTTTAATTCTCTCTTCTTGTGGTGTCTTTGTCTAGTTTTGGTATCAGGGTCATATTGGCCTCGTAAAATGAGTTTGGAAGTGTTCCTTTCTCTTCTGATTTTTGGATAGGTATCAATTCTTCTTTAAATGTTTGGTAGAATTCACCTGTGAAGCCATCTGGTCACGAACTTTTGTTTGTTGGGAGGTTTTTGATTACTATTCAATCTCCCTACCAGTAGTTGGTCTTATCAGATAGTTTTTATTTCTTCACGATTCAGTCTTAAAAAGTTGTATGCCTCTAGGAATTTATTCATTTCTTCCAGGTTGTCCAAACTGTTGGTGTGTGATTGTTCACAGTAATCTTTTATGATCCTTTTTATTTCTGTGTCATCAGTTATAATGTCTCCTCTTTCATTTCTGATTTTATTTGAGCGCTCTCTTTTCTTGGTGAGTCTAGGTAAATAGTCAATTTTGTGTATCTTTCAAAAGAACAAGTTCTTAGTTTCATTGATATTTTCTATTGTCTTTTTAGTCTATTTCATTCATTTCCACTCAGATCTTTGTTATTTTCTTTCTTCTACAAACTTTGGGCTTCATTTGTTGTTGTTCTTCTAGTTCCTTATGGTATAAAGTTGGGTTGAGATTTTCTCCTTTCTAACCCTTTTGCCACAACAGTCAGATATATCCAAATGAGTATTTCCATCTGCTGACTGTGGATGGAAACTTCCAGAAAGGAAGTTTAGGAAAGCAGATGTACATTTTTCTATATTTTTGTGTTTTTCAAGAATGAATAACAATGGAAATATTTTATACATAAAAATAATGTCATTTACATACAAAGCAGCTCAAATTGTTATTAAATGCATGAAATAGTCAAAATATCAACTTTTTGTTTTTTGTGGATTTCTGACACATTTTGAAAAAAAAACTTGAAATCAGTTAATGCAGTGCAAGAGTTAAAGTAGGCATTTATCACTTTGAACTTCCCTCTCAGACTGCTTTTGCTGCATCCCTTAAATTTTGGTATGTTGTATTTCCATTTTCATTTGTGTCAAAGCGTTTTTTAATTTCCTCATTCACCTATTGGTTGTTCACTAGCATGTTCTTGAATCTCTACATATTTATGAATTTTTGTTTTTTGTAAGAGATTTCTAGTTTCGTAACAATGTAGTATGAAAAGTGCTTTATATTATTTCAATTTTCTTAAATTTATTGAGACTTGTTTTGTGGTTTAATATAGGATCCATCCTGGAGAATGTTCCAGGTGCACTTGAATGTATATTCTACTGTTTCTGGATGGAATGTTCTTTATATATGTTAAGTCCATCTAATCTAACGTGTCATTAGAGACCAATGTTTCCTTATTGTCTGGATGATCTATCTATCCATCAATATAAGTTCAGGTATTGACATCCCCCACTATTATTGTATTGCTAATTATTCCTCCCTTTAGGTCTGTTGATACTTGGTTTAAATATTTAGATGTGCCTATGTTGGGTGCAATATATATATATATATATATATATACATATATATATATATATATATATATGTATATGTATATATATATGTTTCTTATACATTGTTGGATCTGCTTTAAGAATTTTTGCATTTATGTTCATGAGGAATATTGATGTTTTCTTGTTATTATGTTGGTGCAAAAGTAATTGTGGTTTAAAATAATTGCAAAAACCGCAATCACTTTTGCACCAACCTAATATTACTCCAGGTTTGATAGCAGGGTAATGCTGGCCTCATAGGATGAATTGGGATGAATTCTTTCCTTTTCAATTTTGAGAACACATTTGGTAGAAACTCACCAGAAAAGCCATCTAGGCTTGATTTCTTGACGGGACAGTTTTAAGCTATGGATTCATTTTCTTTGATGGGGCTATACAGGGTATCTATTATTTCTATGTTAATTTGTGTCTATATATTAGTTTGCTAGAGCTGTCAAAATACCACACACCAGATGCCTTAAACCACAGAAATTTATTTGCTCACAATCTTGGAGGCAGGAAGTCTAAGATCAAGATGCTAATAGGATTGGTTTCTCCTAAGGCCCCTCTCTTCCAGTTGGTCACTCTCTGCCTCTTTACATAAAACTTGAGGAAAATCATCTTGCTGTGCATGCTTGGCCCTGGTGTGTCTATGATTTGAAATCTTCCTGATATTTAGGGCTATAAATTACCCTACATATTGCTTTAGCTACATTCTAAAATTTTTGAACTTTTCGTTTTCATTCAGTTTAAAATACTGTTTTCTTCTTTTACCAATGGGTTATTTAGAAGTGTCATATAGTTATCAATCTGCAATTTTCCATATATTTTTCTGATAGTGATTTCTAATTTATTCCACTGTGACAAAAGCACATACTTTGTACGATCTAAATGTCTGTCATTGGAAGTTGGTCTTATATCCCTAGATGTTGTGTCTTAGCAATGTTTCATATGCACTTCTAAAGAACATTTATTTGGCTATGGTCGCACGGAGTATTCTATAGAAGGCCATCAATTCAAGATGGATTATAGTATTGTTTGTGTTTTATATCCTAGCTTTTTGTCTGCTTGTTCTGTTAATTATTGTGAGACAGAGATAGACGTGTTGAAATTTACAACTGTAATTATAGGTGTCTATTTCAGCAAGAAATATAAGGTGTGATCAAACTATACAATGTTTAAATTTAAAAAATTTATTATAGTAAAAGACACATTGACATTAATCCCCCTCAAAATACTCTTCCTCACTTTGAACACACTCATCCCATGGTTCTTGCCACTTTGTGAAGCAGTTCTGGAAGTCCTCTTTTTTGAGTGTCTTTAGTTGCACTGTCGTGGCTGCCTCGATGTCCTGAATCAATTCAAAATGTTTTCCTTTCATGGTCATTTTGTCTTTGGGGAAGAGCCAGAAGTCACACGGTGCCAAATCCAGTGAATAAGGTGAATGAGGACACACCATAATGTTTTCAGTTGACAGAAATTACCGTATACTGGAAGCGATGTGTGACATGGAGCATTGTCATGATAAAGGACGAAGTAAAGACACTCACGAAAGAGGACTTCCAAAAATGCTTCAAAAAGTGGCAAGAACGATGGGATAAGTGTGTTCAAAGTGAAGGGGAGTATTTTGAGGAGGATTAATGGCAATGTGTCTTTTACTGTTAACAAATTTTTAAAATTTAAACACCGTGTCTTTTGATCACACCTCACATATGAACTTTTGCTTTCTGTATTTCAAAGCTCTGATTTTACGTGCATAAACATTTAGGATTGTTATGGCTTTCTGATGAATTGATCTATTAACACTATAAAATGACCCTCTTTTTATCTCTCAGAGTATTAGAAATATTAATACAGGCACTCCAGCTTTCTTATGATTAGTGTTCACATAGTATATCTTTTTTCATCCTTTTCATTTTTACCTACTTGTGCCTTTAAAGTGTGTTTCTTATAAACAATACATAGTTTCATCTTGCTTTTATAACCAATCCAATAATCTCTGAATTTTAACTGGGATATTTATAACATTTGCATTTAATGTGGTTGACATTACTTTTTTAAAATCTTTTTTTGTTTCCTATTTGTGCCATCTGTTCTTTATTCCGTGTACGTTTTATGCTTTCTTTTGAATTAAGTATTTTTAATGATTCCATTTTATGTCATTTGTTAACCGATGAGCTTTATTCATTTCCTGTGGTGGCTTTAGGGCTTATACTGTGTTTCCCCGAAAATGAAACCTAGCTGGACAATCAGCCCCAATGTGTCTTTTAGAGCAAAAATTAATATAAGTCTGGGTATAATATAATATACAATATAATATAATATAATACAGGGTCTTATATTAATTTTTGCTCCAAAAGACGCAGTAGAGCTGACTGTATGGCAAGGTCTTACGTTCAGGGAAACACAATAGTATATACCTTTAACTTACCACAGTCTACCTTCAAATCATATTATACCACTTCACATATAGCATAAGAGCTTTACAACAATATACTTCCTCCCCTTCTTCTCCCACTTCTCTGGCTTTTGTGCTATAAACCCAACAATATGCCATTACTTTGGATTTAATCAACTATCTTTAAATAAATTAAAAAATAAGGAGAATCCATACATTTATCAACATACTTATCAGTCGTAGTGCTTTCTATTCCTTTGTCTAGATTTATATCTTATGTCATATTCCGTTTGTTTGAAGGACATTTCTCATAGGTCTGCTGAATTCTTTTAGATGTCATGTGTGAAAAACTCATTCGTTTGTCTTTGTTTTTGAAAGGTATTTTCACTGGGTGTAGAATTCTAGGCTGGTAGTTTTTTCACCTCTAAATATACTTTAAATTATCTTCCAGAAATGTAAATATGATGCCTCAATTTTCTGGCTTGCATTTTTTTCTGATGTGAAGTCTGCTGTCATTTCATCTTTGTTCCTCTGTACTTAAAAGCTTTTCTTCTAGTTTTAATTTTTTTTTTTTAGTTTTAATTTTTAATCACTGATTTTAAGTAAGTTTATTAAATGCCTCAGCATAATTTTCTTTTGCTTGAAGTTCATTGGGCTTCTTGAATTTATAGTAGGTTTATAGTTTTCATCAAATTTGGAAATTTATTATCCATTAATTCTTCAAATATTTTTTGTCTTTCCCCTCTCCTCTCTTCACTTGGGTACTCAAAATATTTTTTTTCCTCCCCTTCTTCCATCTTTCCTCCGCCCCACTCCAGTTCAAGCCATTGTTTCTTAGTCTAGTTGTGTAGGACACAGCTCCCTGGCCCATGCTGGTATTATGAGTTTGTGTGAATCAAGGGTTTTCTTTTTTTGCTCCTTTGGGGTAATTCTTTTTGTGGCCACAGGTGGTTTCCTTGCCAGATGCACTGCTGTAGTATGCAGGAAATGAGGCAAATCCTCTGCAGACATCTGGAACTATTTGTACAGCTGTCTCTGAATACTGTGCTCTGCAGACTCATGCCACCTTGACTTACCCTGGCTCTCTAATGCTTCTCCACTAAGGGAGACCTCTCCATAAGATGTGGGCTGGGATCCCTCGGTAAGTTAGAGGGAATCTTGGGGTTCACATTTGCCATTTTTTTCCCTCAGAGATCACTCTCCTGTCTTGCCTTTCATCCAACCAATGGAAATGACTGCTTCATACATTTTATGTTATTTTCCATAGTTTCTCATAGGAGTTTGTTATTCCATGTTGGCTTCTAGTAGAAGTCCTTCATCAGAAACAAATCTCTTATTTCAACCATCTGTCAGACTGCTTTGTTTTAGCTGGGGAAGAGAGGCATTATTAGCTCCCTAAACCACTTAAAAACAAAACCGTTATTATTTTTTTAATTATTGAGAACGCTTCTCTCTAGGGTAACTGCCATCTTCTTTTCCCCTACAACATACTTAAGGGATAAAACTACACTGTATCATTAACAGCGGCTCCCAATTGGAACGATTCCCTTGGGGATAGGGCATGCATGCATGGTTTTAAAATTGCTAACAACTCACACCTCTACCATTGTCTTCCTCATAGAAAATGTTGGCCTAATTTAGTATTCTCTTTAAGGAAGAATCTTTGTAATCACTTCTAAAACTTAGGAATAGATTTTAAATATGATCCAACTTTTTTGCTTCTTCTACAGTCTGAGTTTAATTATTTAACCCATTGATATGGCATTTCCTTCCATTGAGCCTAATTACAAACTTGAACAAACTGAGCTTGGTCATGAGATGTCACTACATTAATGTATTTCTAAATGCCACTTGGTAGTATTTATGATTTTCAAATGAATGTATACAAGTGAAACTAATCAAGTTTTGGTAATCTCATTTAGGTTTTGGGATCATTGGTTGAAAGCAATAGAAACTGACTTCTTGTTAAACAAAAATGTAATTAACTGGAAAGATATTCCACAGAATGGAAGAGAAGGCTAAAGGACTAGACACACGAGGCTCTTCAGTACACTATCCTCATTTGGAATTAACCTCAACCATTTTCTTGCATTATTCCAGGAATAATTACTCTAGTTTTGGTCTCATCTTCACCACAAAGAGAAGTGACTGACAGTAGAGGATCAGTGACTCTATCCAGGAGAGGATTAGTTAATTCTACAAAGGAAAACTGAGGTGCTACTACTAGAAAAAAATAGATGCAAGAGATAAAAATCAAAAGATGCTTCTGTTAAGTTGTGTGTCCTAATTTTTCCTATGCTCAGGAACAAGGGAATTATCAGCTCACCAAACGTTAGAAATGACTCATCAGTGCACTCATTGTCCTCAGGAACATTTATTGAGCATTTGTGGTATCTCCTCAGTCTCTTCCCAATTATTTATTGGTCTATTCAAAGTTCTTTCTTCTAGGATCTAGATTTTAAAAACAGCTATGATCGATCACGTCCATTTCAAATAAGCAAGAACTGCCTTGATCCATAGTCCCGTCTTCCCAGATTTTTGGCTACGTACATACCAAGTGCAGGTATGCATGTCCTCCTTTTGAATTCAGCTGTACTCCTTTTCCAAGACCACTTCAGATCTTTAGTAGGCAGTAAGTTTATAAAAGGCACCTCTGTCTGCCTCCAAGTACAGACATTTTTTTTTTTTACTGCAGGTGAGCTATCTGTTACTCAGACTTATTGCCAGACAATACAACAGCTTCTGGCAGCAAGAAATTTAAAGTCCCACAGAGTCAAGTTTCTAGCCTTGCTCTGCCTTTTCTTTCCTCTGTAAAACATAAGACACCACAGGGCTATCACTGGAGCCTGAAATATTGCCATGACTATTCTGAGGATTCTTTTTGTATGAAATGTTTCGGGATTTTCAAAGTTAGTGTTTTGCTTGCTATGTCTTCTTCATTCTATCAAGTATGGGTTCCATGAAGTAGGTACGAATAAAAACCATTACAAGCAAGTGGACCAGAACACCGTTTCTAGTCTCAGCTCTTTCATTAGTTTTGCATCCTTGGAAAAATTATTTTTTTTTCTGTTAAAGTGTCAGTAATAAAGATGGAGTCTGGATTACAATAGTGGTTTTCAGACTAGTCATACAGAAATCCCGGTGTTACACCTCCAGTACAATTGAATGACCTTTGCCATTAATTTCAGACAGTAAGTTAATGGACATATTGTAACTTCACTTTTTTCTCCTATATTCTTCAAATACTGCGTGTGCTGCCGTTTTTAAAAACTGAAAACGTCTTTGTTCTGCGTGGCATATCAGATACCCACTCTCATCTGTGGCTGGAAGAAGTGCCCCTGGTTTGCATGACGGTATCTAATACACTACAATTACGTGCGTCTGTGGAGAGCCATGCTCCTCTTCCGTTACTCTTAGGGCACCTGCAAGCTGAGGACGTGCAGAGAGGCCCGAGGATGATCTCGTAAGAGCTCTTTCTACCGGCTAGCGTGGGAGAGCTCCACCGCCCCAACGACCAAAACGGCGGCGGCCCGGGGCCCAGGCGCCGCGCACCCAGCCGAGGCCTCGGAGTCGCAGGACACACGCCCCGCCTCCCCGCCAGGGGGAGGGGCTTGGCAAGGAGAGCCCCGCCCCCGCACTCACTGCCTCCTTCTCGAACATGCTAGGCCTCCTCTCCTTGCGAGGCGTCACGGGGGCCACCTGGAGGGTCTGGTTCACGGGCAGGTTCCCGCCTCGGCCCCGCTTCTCCATGCCGCCCTCTTTCCGAGAGGCCGAGCGCCCCGCCTCCCTGAGCCCCAAACGCCTGTGCCGCCTCCCGCGAGAGCGCAAGTCTCGCGCCTGCGCAGCGCCAGTCGTGAGCACTGCCGGGGCGGGGCCGGACGGGGGCGGGGTCGGGAGCCGGGGGCGGGGCCCGGAGGGGCGGGGCGCGCGTCATCGCGCGGCGCCGGCGCCGGGAGCCGCGGTCATGCAGGTAGAGCGCCCGGGGCCGGGTCGCCCGTGTGCCCCTCTGCGCGTCCGGGCGCTCCGTTCTGGCGGGTGGGCCAGGCGGGTGGGCCTGGCGGGCTCGCGGGAGGCCAGCGCCCGACCCCAGCCGGGTGCGACGCCTTCCGCGAGCCCGGAGTCGCGGCGCGGGCTCCCGCGTGAGGGTGGGCGCCTGGCCCCGCCGCCCGCCAGCCCCCGCTGCAGCGCTGCAGGGCCCAGTTCCCCGTGGCCCGGGTCCACGCGGCAGTTGGCGAATAAGAGGAAGGATGAGTGCGGTGACGCCGCGCGGGGCCCGGGCTCTGGCGCCGGAGCAGCCGGGTCTCTTGGAAGCTACGCTGTTAACGCGGGGCCCGGGCGGCGAGCGACGGCCGGTCGCTGGTGGCGTTTGTCCGCGCGGCCTTGGTCCCGTGGGGAAGTGTTCCCTGCGTAGTCCACCAGGCCACGTGGCCCACCTCGGTAGCAGCTACCTCTGCAGCTCACACTTGCAAATTCAAATTATAGTCCACCTGTTTAGGCCATTTTGGCAAAAACTAAATCACAAGGGCCTCATTGACTGGCTGCAGCTTGCATTCTCCCGGGTTGCCTCGCAGTAAGCGTTTTATTTTCCTTTTTCAGACAATTACCAAGTATCTAGCGTCATGTTTAGCAATGTCTGCTGAGTACTGTGTGCTGGATGCTTTTCAGGTGTTACCTCCAGTGACCGCGATCCTAGGTTATAATAGTTTGCAATTTAACAGTGGAAACTGAGGCTCAGACATAAGCATCTTTTTCAAGGCAAGAGATGGATTCTGAGGATGAATTCAAATTTAAGTCTTTCCGCTCCAAAACAGTTTGCATCGCCCCATGCTTCTCTGGGCAGGACACCCAAGTGCCAAAGAATAGTGGTGTGCGTAGGTGACACACGTACACACAATGTGCAAACGCGCAGCGTCTGGCTTCTAGTGAGAAGTCAGGAGTGTGTGACTGTAACACACTCGATAAGGTATTTAATTGTCATGAGGGACAATTGAAGTACGCAGCACCTAATATTTGTTGATTTGAGGTTGGATTTATTTTTAATAGTGGGTCTTTTCTTATGCAAAAGCCAACTTCTAGAATTATGTATCTGTGGGTAGGGGACAAGATATAGTCACCCCAAAGCCAAAGGCTGTGGACTGCATTTCAGCTGGGAGGAGGACGAGCCAGTCATTCAGGTACTGCCTCTTACTGTTCATTTGCTGTGTGCCAGCGGCTGTGCTAGTGCTGCGGGTCCAGGTTGTGTAAGACCTGGTCTCTGCTCCCGAGCCTCACAGTTTGCTTGAGGCTGAAGGGCAATTATGTTGTTAGGGCATCTACAATTAAAAAAGAAGATTCCTTACAACTTACGTTGCCATGTCTAGGGCCCGACTTAGTACTGGAGTCCATGGGCTTTTGTGTAAAACTACCAGTTTTCTCTGCCACCTGTCACTCTGGAACTACCATCTTTCCTTGAGTTTGAATGCTTTTTCAAAATGCAGAAACCTTTTTGATGTGAAAGTAACCCTTCAGAATATTACATTTCTGTGTCAGTCAGGAGACAAAACACACTAGTGTTTGAACTAAGAATTTAAAGAGTTGACGAGGTGTCTGAAAGGATAAAAAGCCATCTCTAGTTGCAGGAAGCAGTCACAACCTGTAGGACTGAGGGAACAAAGGGCAGTGGGTGGAATTTTAAAAGTTAGACCATTACAGGAGGGTCCCTCATAGCTGAAACCGATCTCTAAGGAGGGGAGGTGCTGCCCGGCCACCTGGACGTGGCCTTTGAAAGGCAGGCACTGGACACATGGTGGTGTGTCCCTGGTGGGGCCGTTGGCAAAGCTGGGCCGACGTATTGGGAGCACTGCAGACTGCATTCGTGGCTGCAGTGGGAGGCAGTGCTCCAAGGAGCAGAAGGTGGACAGGAAGTCACCTGGCTGCACGCAGCGGGAGCAAGTCCCCTCTTCCCCTGCCTCTTGCCCTGTCCCTCTCCAGTGCCCTGACAGGCTGAGCAAGGTGTGGTCTGCAGAGTCACAGAGAACCTCTGAATGTGTCACACAGGTGTCTTGGACAGTACCGTAATTGCTGGGGCTGGTGAGGAGTGGCTGACAAGCAGCTGGGGATGGGAAGAGTGGAGGGGAACTTAAAGTGGCCTGCTGCCCAATTAGGGATTGGCCAAGTCTTAGGGATCGGCCAACTTTAGAACACTGACATGGGTTAATGTGACACATCAGGGAAAGACCCTAGATCAGCTTTAGGCCTAGATTATGACTGTGCAGGTTTATAAGATGATCTTAGCGTAATGTGAGGATAATTAGGGGGATTTGGATTTTAACCTTTCATGGAAAAGCAGTGTGGTTTGCTACTTTTTCCGTTTTAGTTCATTATGCTTGATTTTCTGCTTTCTAACTCCCCATTAAAAAATTGCTTATTTTGATAACTTTGGGATAGGAAAGGAATCCTAAAGGAATAATGAAGTATTCATAAAAACACAGAGCCTCTGTAATCTTACATCTTAACAAATATTATGGTTAAGAAAATTATTTTAAATCTTTAAACATTTATTTGAAAACCATTTACATAAACTGTCTTAATATTTAATCAGTGTTAATCATGATATCCACAAAGTGTATTAACAGTGATATACCTGAGTATATTCTTTACTTAGAATTTTCTTGTGAGTTAAATGTATAATTAATACTTCTCTGTTTTTACTTCTTGTTAAATGGTATCTTTTATGTTTTCTATTTCAGATGTTATTGGAGGATCCTATTACCACATGTCTTTCTCCTTCTGTGTATGATATGATATGTAAACTCGGGTTTGAAGTCAGAGAAAGTCGTGACATCAATAGTATTGTAACTCAGAATGGTGAAGTGTGCTGGAAGGCTATCACAGACTGTGTGATTTATACACAATCAGGTTTGCACTCACTCTGTGCCCTAAACATTTTGTCAGTACTGTTCAATTAAAATGTCTTGACCTGCAAAGTTCCCCTGACCGTTGCTGCTTTTGGTCAGAGGATGTTATAACACAGACCTAACCTAACCCAAGAGAGAAGGGGGGTTAGTGTGAAAGGAGAAGGAACGAGGCCAGAGAAGCATAAAAGAGTTAACGAGAGCTGGGATAAAAAAAGCAGGGGTGAGAATTGGGGGTCGGAGCAGTGAGGGTGGAAGGGGCTGTGGGTGACATGGCTCTGAGCACCAGGCAGCAGTCCATGTGGAAGATAGCTGAAAAACAAGCCATGAACCGAGGGCATGACACCACCGGTGACAGACTACACAATTGTGTTCAGTATCTTCCAGCCATTCTTGCACGTTTTGGAGCAGGGATTGGGTTGAGAAGTCTAACGACAGTTATAAAAATGACAAACGAGTGTGCCCTGGCCCAGCAGGCCCATTCCAGGTACACTTACAGGTAGGAAAGTGTGTGCACAGGGTCTGTCCTCACAGTGTCATTTGTGATAGCAGAGAGGAAAAAGGCACCGGGACAGCCAGATGTCAAGCAGTATGGGATTGCTCAGTAAATTATGAAAAATGCGTGTAGTGGAATATGCAGTGGTGGAGAAGAATGAGGAGGCCGTCCTCCTGATACAGAGATCTGCTAAGTGAGATAATGAGGAGCATATATTTGTGTTTGCTTGTATGTGTATAAATATTTCCAAATATATGCAAGGAATGAATGATAGTACCTACTCTAGGGAGGAGACTTCTGTGTCCAGAAGGACATGTGAGTGTTCAGCTCCAAATGTGAAAACATATTGTAAATAATGTTCTAAAATAATTAAGGTCGTTGGAAATCTCACAGTCTAATATTGTGAAGTAAAAAAAAAAAATCAGGTTAAAATACATAAAGTATGAACCTGATTTTGTATACACTTATATAGAGGTAAAGAAATTGAAGAAAATATTTTTTATCTTGTGTGAGCCTTTCTGTATTTTCCAAACTCTCTACTAATAGCATATTTTTCTCTTATACTCAGATAAGCACTATGTAATTTATTTCCAAAAACATCTGAGTCTCTTTTGTGTAAGTTGAAGTATAAACTGGGTTGTTGACTTTGTGGGGATTTTGTAATTAGAGCGCGTTTTCCTTGATGATTCAGACTTTGTTAACATGGTGTGGAGCTGTCTGTGGTGCTGACTTGTCTTCTTATCCTTCAAGCCCAGGCTCTGGATTACCAGGGAAGCGTGAGGCTGCTGGGCCCTGTGTGTGAGGTCATCCATTTGCATTTGTTGTCTCTCACCAAGGGACAGTTTGAAATTCAGTATGCGCCTTGGCTCCAGTGGACAAGTTCTCCAGAGGTTTGGCCTTTGTTCAACCTTAGAAATAAAAGACTTTGCACATTGCACACAGAGACCCTTCTACTTGCTAATTTTAAAGGGGTCTCCTTTATGCCCTCCTCCAGCTGTGAAGAAGGCTTGAGGGTCGTGAGGGAAACTTGGAACTCTTAGGCAAAGTCTCTAACGCCTGAGCTGAGAGGCACGTCCTTGGCACAAAGGAAATTTTGGGATGCAGTATGAGGATGAGGGTTTGCAGAGGTAGCGTACTTGGCACACAGGTGCTGGTCCTGGGACAGAAGCAAAGTGGATTCTTCCAGGAAAAAAAAGACCTTCTGGACAGATAGTAGTGTATTCCTGAGACAGTGGGACCCGGAGACTGGAGATAGGGATGCTTGGCTTGTTCAGGGTGAATTAAAAGGAGGAGGGTAGTCTGGGGCCATTGAATGACCACAATAGAGCAGTAACTCTAACAGCCAAATTCTCAAATACTTTGTATTTCCTAATTTAGAGTAGAAAGGTCGGTGTGTCCCCCTTTGTAATAGCTCTCTGCATTGGCAGGACGAGCTGCCTTAGGTTTATTTTTAAGAACTAATCAAAATGGGAAATAAGAATTAGGTCAAAATATGTGACCTATCAGCTGACAGGCCACATTTACTGCTTTCATTAAACATTTCAAGAAAGAACTTTGAAAGACCTTAGGTATTGATTTTTTTTTGATTCTTTAGATATTGTTATATTTATATAGGAAATGTTTACGTCTACCAGAAGTCATTAAAATATGACAAAATCTTTAGAGGTTTGAATTTTATGAATTGTATTGTTACTTTGTGAAACACTTCTTATTGAGCACAAATTATAACTTGTATCTTATTCTGAGCAGTTATTTGCTGAAATATTTGATGCCTTGGAAAGTCTTCAGTCTCCTGCTGTTTCTCTTAGCTTAATGAAGCTGACAGCATGTCTAGAACGAGCCCTGGGTGATGTAAGTGTGAGAACTCTTTCATAGTTGGACCATTAAGATATCTGAATGGATGTGAAACTATTCTGGAGTCGCCCTTAGATTTCTTGATTTTGATTATAATTTTCCTATAAAATGCAATTATTTGCTACAGATTTTTAAATATCTTTTGCACGATTATGAAATTAAAATGCTGGTGTCTTCAGTGTCTGTCTCCCCTCATTTGTACGAACAATAGCTTTATGGGTGATGCTTTTTCTGAACCTCACTTGGCTCATTGTTATGCAATTGTGACATGATTTCTGTTTCAATTTTAGGTGTTTTTGCTGATTGGAAAAGAATGCCCCTTTCTTCTAAGAGATCTGCTCGCATCTGAGGAGCTTGCTCAAGTCTTTGGGCTATCTGTGGTGAGCTTATTTACCACACTAATAGCGTAGGCACAACACAAAACAGTTAACGTGAGCTGTACTTTTGTTCCTCAAAAATCAATGCTGTAATAGGAAAAATTAATTATGTCTAATTCAAGCATATTCTTATTTCCCATCTCCCCTTTCAAAATTGCCACTCTTCCAACCAAGACACACATCTCTCCTATCCTGAGTCTTAATGTAGTTATAATAGCCCCTGGTGTTATGGCTCCTGTTGCGATGGCCCCTGGTATGATGGCCTCTGGTGTGATGGCCGTTGTGATGGCTTCTGGTGCGATGGCCCCTGGTGCAATGGCCCCTGGTGTGATGGCCCCAGTCCGATGGCCATTGGTGTGATGGCCGTGGTGTGATGACTCTGGTGTGATGGCCTCTGGTGCGATGGCCTCTGGTGCGATGGCCATTGGTGTGATGGCCCTGGTGTGATGGCTCTGGTGTGATGGCCTCTGGTACAATGGCCCCCTATTGTGATGGCCTCTGGTGCGATGGCCCCTGGTGTGATGGCTTCTGGTGTGATGGCCTGGGTGTGATGGCCCCTGGTGTGATGGCTCTGGTGTGATGGCCTCTGGTGTGATGGCCTCTGGTACGATGGCCCCCTATTGTGATGGCCTCTGGTGCAATGGCCCCTAGTGTGATGGCTCTGGTGTGATGGTTCTGGTGCAATGGCCTCTGGTGTGATGGCCTCTGATGTGATGGCCCCTGTTGTGATGGGTCTGGTGTGATGGCTCTGGTGTGATGGCTCTAGTGTGATGGCCTCTGGTGCGATGGCCCCCTATTGTGATGGGCTCTGGTGCGATGGCCTCTGTTGTGATACTCTCTGATGTGATAACTTCTAGTCTAATTATCTCTGGCACAATGACACCCTCCAGAATAGCCTTTGGTATAATAACCTCTGAGGAGTCAGCCATATGAACAATTTGAAGTCTATTGCTTTAATTAGTTATGTATTAATAATTATAATACTAACTTATTCTAAAATAAAATTTTAACTCTTTAAAGAGTGACATAATTTTATTCTAAAATACAGTATTTCTAATGTGGGAAATTATGCCCTTTGCAACTGTTCAAATTTATGATGAAAAAAATAATTTAGGTGTCAGTTAGAAAACATGCAGAACTATGTACTTTTTCAAAATCTTCTAGAGGGCATATGACCAAGACTGTTTAAGACTAACCTTTAGGAAACTGCAAGGGGCAGGGTCAAAGTGAAGCAGAAAGCCATGAACTGTCATGGAAAGGGCGCCTGCTGGGCCAAAGGCATTTCAGATAATGGTGGAGTGTGTTACAGGCTCAGCACACTGTCTGTGGACGGAAAGTCTCCTCTCCGTCTTCATGGTGCTTCCTTATTCCTTGTCGTTTTAAACATTGTTTCCTGTCAGCCGAGTATGGAATGAAGACAAAGTCTAAGTGTCTTGTTGTCACGCTGACTTCTTTGTTTTTTATTTTCACGCTGACTTCTTCAACAGAGTCTGTTGTTTGGACCTGGTCTTTGTCTGCTGTGTACTCTCAGCCTTTTGCCTACTTGCAGCCACTCTTACCCCCAGGTGATTTTACTAGTTCACGGGCACATGTGTTTCTGATCTCCCAGATGGTACGTTAATTAAAATTTAATAGTAAATTAATAGGGAATAGCATGAAATACTGTAATGACCAGTCACTAACAGTGAAGTATTAATATTAAAATCACCGTGAGAGAGAAGACCTGCAGCAGCATGAATGTTGCCTGGTGAGCTCTGGGACCAGGTGGGACATCTTTATGACGCCGCCCCTGGCTTCGCCCCGCCCTCTCAGGAGGGCAAAGGGCTGTTGTGTGGTTCTCAGCCTCTGGTTCAGGTGCTTGAAGACAGCCTGCCTTCCTCTGAGTCTCTGTAGGCTCAGCTGTTCCTTCTCAAGTGGTGTGCTGTTCAGTTCTGAGTGTGAATATCTTTCATCTTTTCTGAATCTCTTCTAACATGCACGCTGCATACCAGAGGTCACACGCAGACACATGGACCCCTGTGATGGCTGTGTCTGCACTTTACAGATGGAGGGACTTGGAGTTGGGGTGGCCGGCCGGGCCTCCGCACTGCCCTGTGTGTTTGAGCAGGGCCCACGCCGCTCACCGCCTTTCCATGCTGTGCGCTTCCTGTCTGATTTTACCCAGACGTTAGGCACCTTGGATGCACAGTGTGAAAGCACCCGGCACACTGCTCTCTGCGTGGGGCGCACAGCAGTGCCTCCACACAGGCTGTTCTGAGGCTGACCGAGAGGCACGTGCACCACACACGTGTGAAGCCTCAGTAAATGTTGGTTGCTTATGGTTGTTACTGTTGCTCCTACTCCTACTCCTACTTGGTTATTTTTATGGTTATTATCACTGTTGTCACTACAACAATGACGACTAGGGAGCAAACCAGCCGCTGCTGGTTGTCACTTCTAAGGAAGAACGTGCGCACCATCCCTGTGTTACTTGTCTTTCCTGTCGTCCTCTTATGTACTGTTCCACACTCCGCGGCCCTGCCTGAGCAGATGAACGTGCTAAGAGTCTTCCTCGGCTCTCCGTGTGGCCTCAACCTGCGCAACGTCTTATGGCACGGCTTCGCCTCCCCTCACGAAATCCCGCCCATGTAAGTTCTTTTGGGATGTGCTCAAGAGTTTGTTTCCCTTTTAGTTTCACAACAAGGAAACATGTATCTTGAGAAAGATGAGAGAGTTTGGGGACAGGATTTTGACGATAAAACTGACTGTTAGTAGCAGAGTAACTGGAGGTGATGGGTGCTGATGTCCCTGACTTGCACGCCGGAGGCAGTTCAGAGGTTAAACTAGAAGCGGGTGGTGATGGCGCGGCTTCTGGTCGGGGGAAGCCCCTGAGGTGGTCTGTGCCCCCCATTCAGCAAGGCAGTGCTTCATTCCTACAGCTGGGGTGGGGCTTCCTGCGATGTAATAGTGTTTTGCTTCCTTGATTTTAAGCTTTTTCTGTTGAAAGTACAGCTTTTCTAGGGATGAGTGAGTTTGTTTTCTAACAGAGCTCTGTGGCATTTTCCACTAGGTACTGTTCAACCATGGTGGTGTTGACGGCAGGAATGGGGCAACTACTAAAGAGTTACCTTCAGCAAAGCGAGCTCACCTGGGCACCTCGACCGCTCGTCACTCTTCCAGACTTGGAGGATGGGGCCGTTTTCCCAGGCAAGTACCACACGTCACCTTTGCCCCACATGCAGCTCTGCAAACGTACTTGCAGAGTCCTCAAGGAGCGTCCAGACTTGAGCTCTTTAGATGGAATAGTCCCCTCTCTAGTGGCGAGACACCTGTGCAAGTTACATGAAGAACCTCGTAACTGCCGTGCAGAACCTCTGTCTTGCCCCGTGCCTCCAGGTATGGGGAGTCCTTGGTAGTCATGCTCCATGAATCACATTCGTGAGCGAGTTGGTTTATCCTGCAGATGTGGTGACACAGTGGTCCAGGACCATTCATAGTGGGCCCTCCCTTCTGCTTTTACTCTGTGCTGTCGTGCTCACAATCATTGCGCCAAAAGTGCCAATAGTGTAACGGTCTCGTATCTTCTTTTCTTTCCATGACAAAGCCATTCGCCCAATTCTGGGAGTGGGGGAACACAGAGCTTTGAAAGAGCAATGAAAGCATGTGTTTGTTCCACGCTCGTTCCTTTTCCACATCGGCAGTCGGGGTGCCAGGTCTGTATTTGCCACCGTGAGTTGTGGAGGACAGAGCACGGACAGCCTTCCCCAAGTCCACCTTTTGGCAGCATGGACCCTTTTGGTAGTCTGGTGACTACCAGAAAGTATTTAAGACTTTCTTAGAGCAGTCTTAAGCTTGTAACAAAATTGAGAGGCAGATCAGAGCTTTCCCTCACTCCCTGCCTCACACATGTAGCGTCTTCCCATTACCAACAGCCCCACCAGGTGGGACATTTGTTACCAAGGTTGAACCTGCTGTGACACGTCATCATCACCCAAGCCCACTGTTGACCTTAGGGTTCACTCTTGGTTGCTGTGTCTTCTTAAAATACATTTTCTTGGTCAGTGCGGTCAACTGGTCAACCCGGAGCTCCTCTACTCAAAGCTGTTAATAATCACGAAACAGATGCAGTGTCCACGCCCGCTTTTTCCCCAAGGATACCTGCGGTCACCTGCACCGCTGGCTCTGACTCAGGTGGTCTTCCTTACTCAGACACATGCACTGCCCAGGGCCGCGTTTCCTACACAAAGAGTCACTCGTTGGCAGCACTCCCTAAGTGTGTGCACGTCTTTTCAGTTGGTTAGTGTGATTGTGCTTCAAATTCTCGCTCTTTTGCAGAAGTTACTCAGGAGGTACTTTCAGTACTAGAGGAAGTGATGAAGAAATCCACTTTTATATTAAGAACCATGTTGCCATATTGGGAAGTCGCATTAATCAAGTTCAAGTCACACAGGTAACGGAAGGGGTATTGCAAGGTGGTTCTTAAATTGTGGAGGCCAGCCCTTCCTGAAGTCCCCTGCCTTCCAGGCCTGTGTGCTTTTGGTGTCTGGTTAACAGAACTGGGCCGACTCAGGTGGGGACAAACCTGAAGGCCCCCGTGGGACCTATAAGCAGGCTCTTGAAATTGTGTGTTAAATATCCCGTATCATCCTTTTGGCACTGTTGCTAAAGACTATTATTTTTTTAGGATCAAAAATTTTTTTAAAAAACTTTTTCTGTTCTTACTGTGAGTGAAACATTGTGTCCAGTGTCAGAGAATCACTGGAAGTAAGGTTCGGAACAGGAAGTAAGTTTTGGCCTTTTAGTCCCCTGGGGGTAGGGCATTTGCACCTAGACGGCTTAATTCCTTCCCAGTTACATTCTCCTGCTACATTCATTTGGGGACCTGACACCCCCTGAAATACTGGTGTTTGAGTATGCTTTATAAGTGATGAAACAAATTAGGCAGACTTTGATGACATTTTATTCTACTGAGGGACTAAAAATGTCTCATCAAATGTTAAAACACTGGGAAATAGGTTTAAAATCCCTAGTCTAATGAGGCTTAGATCCTGTATTGTGTCGCATCTTAGCGAGTGCAGTGTCCGCTCCTTGCTTCGCGCTCCAGTGGTCAGGGTAGGAACACTGCATCGTGACACCGGGCTGGTGCCACTGCTTACTTTCCAGCGGGCACTTTTTCTTATTTCCCTTCAATTTCACAGGTTTGCCGACTGTGCCATGTTGTTACTGACGCAGCTAGAGACCGGACTGAGGCACCTGTTTGCCACTATTAACAAGTGTCCCCAAAGACTTCTGACGGCTGAGGTACACATGCTCCAGTGTTGGGTGTGACTGTGGTTGTTGCTGAGGCGACAGTCTTCTGTGCCTAATTACAACTTCTTCATGTCTTACTTTCGTTTACCATTAAATGAACTTTTTAGCAAAAGCTTTCCTCGGAAGTCTTGACTGTTTAGCATAGTGATTTTATAGCATTTATGTTTATTTTACTTATGATTGTGTTTGGTCGTTCTGCAGTATTTCCAAGCCAGCTTCTAAACTTAGTGATGGCATGAAGATAGCAAGCACTCCCTTACCCTCTGTGGCCGTAATGACTGGCGCGCCCCTGGAACCCCACAGTGGGCGGGGCTCTGCAGCATGCCCCCTCATAACACTTAGCACAGCCAGCTGTGGGGGGACTGGGAGATGTTTCTGGGTGGCCAGGTAGCTCTCGGAGGGCGCCGGTAAGGAAGGGGCCATGTGTCCTAGGTTGGACAGCAGCATGTGCCAGGCCTGGCCTGGCCTCTCACGTCTCCGCCCTTCCTGTAGCACCCCTGAGTTCTGTTCTCTGCCCTGTCCTTTCTACACCTGTTCCTCGGGAGAGCTCACACATTCCCAGCCATAGGGCTGTCCCCTGTGTGGGAGCAACAGTTAGGAGGTACTTGGAACCGAGTGGAAAGGGAAGCCTGCCGGGTCGCAGGCTGCCATGCAGCGGAAGGGGCTCGGCGAGCGGTTCCCAGCGAGTGAGCGCCCAGGGCTCGCAGTTGTGCGTCTCACGCTCGTCTTCCCTCTCCTGAGTGACGTAGCTGGGTATCTTCCTGTGCATTTCCCCAGTGTCCCAGTTTGCTTTATTTCGAAGAAGATGTTTTGCTCTCCAACTAGACCTCCCTGTCCATGTCTTCATGCTCCCTCTGGCCCCAAACTGAAGCAGCAGTCTGTGCTTTGGCTGGGCTCCTCCACATCTCGCCGTCTGCACTGCTGCCCCTCAGCTCTGCCCGCGATTTACCTAGTGCCCCTTCTTTTCCAGGCCGAGGCGCCACCTGGCTCCTGCAGATAATAAATGTCCCTGTGTCTTCTGTGGTCTCCTCTGCTTGACCACCTTTGGTGGTGTCCTGGAGCCTTCCACACAAGGGCCCTACTTTCTGTGGGGGCACGCAAGGACCTCAGGGCTTCCCTTTCCACTCGGTTCCAAGTACCAGCCCATCCTTTGTCCCACGTGTTTCCTGTCTGCTTTCTTCATGTATCTCAGGCTTCTCACCAGTTCCTGACGTGGGTTTCTTTCCTCATTTGCCCACTCTCCCTGCCCAACCACTGCAGGCATGGCCTTGACCTCCCTCAGCCTCGTCTGCTCAAATTCCTGGTTGTTGTTATCTGTGTCTCCTGTGGAACCTGGACGCAGTTCTCTGCTACACGCACATTTTGGGACAGGTCTCTGGTACAGGCTGCTTCAGAATGTGACATTCACATTTGTGTTCGCTGGTGCCCACGCCCAGCACCCTTCACATAGACTTTGCCCAGTCAGTGTTGTGAAGTGAAGCATCAGTCTTCCAGCAGAAAGAGCTAGAACCCTTGTTACCACTGTCACTCGGGTGCCCTTGGAAGTGATGTCATGGCAGCAGGGTCAGCTGCTGCGTCACTATGAGATACAGATAATTTGGCTATACTTGTCATTTGACTGCAGAAAATAGTGTGATATTCCATGGAGGGTATAACTTATCAAGGAATATCTTAGGTTTTAGCCTAGCTTTTATCTAGAATGAGCTTAGCATTAGTTTATTAGTAAGATAATACATACTAAGAAAATACTTTATAAAACTATGAAGTGCTATGCGGACGCTATTTTTACTGAATGCCTCTTATGGGTCTGAGGTCTCCTCGAAGGAATGGACGATGAGAAGATGAGAAGCGTACGTGTTAGGTATGCGAGAGAAGGCATTTCTACCTCTTCCATGAAACCAGGTAGAGGGAAGTGCATATAGTTTGTGGAGATAAATGGAAAATTAGCCTTTGCAGAAGTGCTGGGATGTTTAGTAGCAATGGGATAGTCAGAACAGAGCTCAGGGAAAATTCTAGGGTCGGCAATTCGGGTTAGGGAGCTGCAGATACTTGAGAGTCATCTGCGTGGTAACAAATGTTGAGTGGAAAGTGCATTAATAAGCATTCATAGATAAGACAGCACTTCCTGGGAGCTGGCTCCCACAAAATGTGATTTTCCCACATTTGTGTAAAATCTTACTGAACCCCCCCGCGGCCTTTGGAGAGGTCGTTGGTCACGCCGGGTTTGCCAGCAGACCTGTGTGTGCGGATGGAGGTGCCTCCTAGGAAGCGCTGATGTTGGGATAAGAGTGCTGAGGCGTCCTGGCCCCAGAGCCTGTCTCCAACGGTGCCCACCACACCAAGATGTGGGTGGGGGACAGCAGCAGTTTGTCAGGCGGGATATTTGCTTGTTGGCACTTGCACGGGAATACCAGCCATCAGCAGAACTGTTGGTGGTGGTGTCCGAACTCTGGGAGCACTCATGTGAGAGCAGTGCTGACATGCAGCCATTTCCACATCTTCGTGACATGTGTGTCCTGTGTTCTTCCCAGTGCTGTGCGACATGGAGATTTGTTTCAAAAGAAGGCTTCATATTTGTTGCCATGTGCTAGGAATTTTTCCTGCTTTGAATAATGTCACTCTACTTGTATTTTGCTTTAATTATTTCTTTTCTTTCCTTTTCTGAAGTCAACAGCTCTCTATACCACCTTCGATGAAGTAAGTAAACTTATAAAGTCTCTTGAAACAAAACATTGTATTCTTTTAAAGTGCAAATTAAAATGCAAAATTAAAGATCAGCCATAAATCACATGCTTACAGGAAAATGTTGATAGTCCTATAAGCCCAAAACCCCTTATTATAGAATTAAATGTGGGTTTCAGGCTAAATGAGACGCAGTATTATTAACTGAGTTTCTAAGTCACAGAGATGGCAAAGTCAGAAATGACAGGAGGGACAACATTCTGTATTGTGACAATTTGGAGGCTGACATGTTAATTTTAAGGTTAACACACGAAACACATCAGCTCATGTTATGAGCACATAGTGTACACTGAAGCCTTTACTCTGCATATTTTCAGGGTGGAGTCCTGAAGGTGAAAATCTGGAATAGTCAAAATGAACCTTGACAATCTCTGATCACTCGCAGAGTATAGAGGCCCTTATATTTGTGTGTCATTCTGGGCCATAATTCTTGTGTACCCTAAAGGAAGACACCATGGAGGTGGTGTCAGAAGGAAACAGAGGCAGTGTCTCGGGTGGGATTTGGGCATCCCGACCATTCTGCCTTCAGACAGCTGTCAGATTCCTACATGAATGGGTGGTGGGTGGATTAAGAAAGGTGCTTGCTCACCTACAGCTTATTCCTTCAGGTAAATAACTGGCTGTTGTTAAATGATGTATTTGCTACTGTGAGGATTAGAGCAGACCATGAGTTACCTGTATGGTATCAGGCCTGGAGGACTGGAGCGGGTAGCAGGGTCCACAGTCCTTGGTGTGAGTTAGGGAGTGTCATTAAGTGACTGGTGGGTTCTTATACAGCACACACACGTGCACGTGTAAACACGCAAATATACACGCACACGTAAACACGTGTACATACACGTGCACACATACATATACTCACATGCGCCCACATGTGAACACAGATATACACATAACTGTACATAAACACACACACCACACAATTACAAAGATACAGAAAGTCATACAGGTTAAAAAAGTTTTCCTGAACTGGGGGTTGGGGTTGCTGCTTTTTCATTCAAGGTGGCTTGGGGCTTGTTTACCGTGTCATACCAAAGGTACTGCATCCTTTGACTGAAACTTGGTGTGTGTGTGTGCGTGTGCGCATATGTTTGTTTTACCAGTTAATCAGCTTGTTTATTTTTGGTGTTTCAGATACTGGCGAAACACTTGAATGATGGTGAAATCAACCAGCTTCCTCTTTTCCTTGGAGAGCCTGCAATGGTAAAATAGGTCTTTTCCAGCCTCAGAGTCTTGTATTTAGGGATGTGATCAGCACTTCTCCCAAGTGGGGTGAATGGTGGCCTGTGAAATGTGCAGACAGAGCTCTGAGCCACTCGCGTGTCAAGCTCACCGTCTCCACAGCAGCGTCTGCTGAGCTCTGACTGCTCGGCCTCTGGGTGTCGTTAGTTCCTCAGTTGTCCTTTTTCTAAGGCCTCTTCCCAAACAGCATTTGAGTGTGTTGGTTACATGCATCATGCTGGTAAAAGGGGCTGTATTTGCTGTGGGAACTGCAACAACAGTCAAATGAGACTTGGGAAGATTGAGTGTTGGATGAAAAGAGAATTATGAATCGTTTAGAGCTATTTTCTCTTTGCGTGTTTTGTGAAGATATTACCATGACTACTTTGGGCTATAGATACAAGTTTTACTTTTATTTTTTCTAACTGGGAGTTGGCAGACCGAGATTCTAATTCCTGTTATGTGACTTAGTCAGATTCCGCATGCGGGGTGGGTGTCTATTTCTGCCATCAGGAAAGTAGGATGATGACCTGGTTTGTCTAATACTCTCCTCCATCTTGGATCGGTGACTCTTCCGTGCATCGCGGTTTGCAGGCCCTTTTCCCTCCACCCTGCGGGAGAGGCCATGAGCTGGTGCCATTAGGAGAAGCAGCTGTGCTAATCAGCTGCAAAGGTGCGAGAAGGGCACGAGGAGACAGGACGAGGAGCTGTGTTCATGCAGGAGCACGGTGGGGCTGCTTTGACCTCCATGGGTCTTAGCTCCCAGATGTGGGCACATGGCTCCCTTCCTGCAGGAGCTGAGAGAAAGGTGGGGTGTTTCACTGAGCATGGACCCTCCACACAGCCATCGTGGAGCTTAGATGCACACTCCTCTGTCCTTTCATCAGTCTGGCCTCAGGCAGTGGGGTGCGGTTAGAGAGAACGGGTTCCCTGGAGAGCCCTGCCTCAGGCAGTGGGGTGCGGTTAGAGAGAACAGGGGTTCCCGGGAGAATACCAGCTTGCTTCTTTGAGGCTGTGTGACCTTGCACCAGTCTCTGTGAGGCTCACCTCCCTGGTCTGTAAATGATCATGGTGCTTCTTGAAAGTGTCAGGCCTGGACCTTGGCACTTTCCTTCCTCTGCTGAGAAGACTAACGAAATTTTTCTGTGTTTATTTTCTGAAAGGAGTTTCTCTGGGATTTCCTGAACCATCAGCAGGGTCCTCGTGTAAGAGATCATTTAAGCCATGGGGAAATCAAATTATCTGAATTTCCGAAAGGAATAACAGACCAGCTGCTTGCGTTTTCCACTGTACTTTTGCTGCGATTCGTTGAGCAAGAGCTAGCGTCAGTGTTCAAGGTCAGATGTAGGAAAGGAGACAATTAGTGAGAGCACTGTCATTCAGCTGTGTGAAAGAATAGCGTTCATTTTTAAATATACTTAACTCTTAATCATCGTTTGGTTAATTTATCTGAGTTACAGTGTGCCTCTATCAGAACAAATAATTGTGACTTGATTATATGCATGTATTCTCTATAATAAGTAACTCAATAGTACTTAATCTAACTGTTATGTGGGATGTCATGTGGGGTCTCTGGTCCCACTCCCCACCCAAGAACGCAGGATATGGTGAGGCCAAAAAGGAACACCCACGGAGCCATAGATAGGGGAGTCATACCTCTATAGTCTTGCTGGCAGCTGGGTTGGAGACACAGGAAGCAGGAGCCACACGATCTGCAACCTGCCATCCGCTTCTCTGCCAACCAACCTCACTTGCTAACTGCAATTCCCGGTGTTAGCTTAGCCACGGCAGTTATATCAGTGGCTAATGGCTAACTGGTAACATCTGACGGGCATCCACTACCCAAGCCAGAACCTTTCTACGTGAGGCCTAGAGCCTGGAACCTGCTCTCAGGGACTCTGTCCCCACACTAACCTAAAATAATTTAGCCTACTTCTTAAAAACACATTTGCCTTTGTTTTTAACATCCACAGGAAATTGCAAACCAAAGAGTATTAAACAGGATTAACTCAATACAGTGGACATTTTTACAGATGTCTTTTAAATTGGTGGGGTGCAATATTTGCACTTGTGAATAAATTAATTTTTTTATTAAAGTAAATAATTTAAGCTAGAATATTTGTTATTGACATGTTACTCTTTTTTCAGGATATATATACATCTGTAACAGTTGTTTAAAAGTTCAAACAAGGTAGAATTAGAAAAATTAATGTAGAAACTGAAAGTCCTCAGTTTCAGACATACAGGAATGAGCTCTGATGCATGAATCTGGGGACAGTGGCATTTTTCACATTGCCGACCGTCACTCCCTAACCCGGCCCTCATTTCCTAGGCCTCCCGTCTGAGTACAGTGCCTTCCTTCCAGGAGGCTGCTGAGGCCCGGAGGCCGCCGTCCTCTCCTCGCTCCTCCACAGTCCGCCTTCATTCAGTCCTCTTCTGTGAAAATATGCCCCAAATCTGTGTCTCCCCATCACTGCCATGCCTCTACCTGGGCAACCCCAGAGCCTTTCCCCTGGCATGTCGCCAGCTCTGACAGGTGTCCCGTGGGGCTTCACTCTCAACACAGCAGGCAGAGGGGGCCTCTCCTAGTTCCTCCTCGCTGGGAGCCTCCTGTGGAGTCACGTCCGCACAGAGCCCCTCTGGGCGCTCAGACCCCAAGTTCTCCAGTCATCACTGACCTTCACCACCTGGGACTCAGCTGCCCCAACCTGAATGTGGAGCCCGAGGCTGCATTTTTGTCCATTTTGTGTATGTGGCCCAAGACCCTCCCTGCTGCACAATAGGCGTCCTTAGGCATCCGAGTGAATGGAAGGTTACACACATTTCCTCTTCAATCCACATCTCGCTATTTTAATTATTCATTTTGCTCTACTGAGAATTCTGGGTAGTTACTGATTACATGTATGTAGGAAAGCTCTTGAAAGCTGTCAACTCACTGACTATTTCTAATAATTTTTAGTCAGCTGATTTGGATTTTCCGGTTACACAGTTACATCAGTATAATTCAATAATGATATTTTTACTCTTTTTCTCCATATTTATGTATTTAGCAATTATGTGTTTAGAGCTACGTCATTCTGTTTTATTTGTATTGATTTTAATGTTTAAATTTCTACTGTTTTAGCTTTTAGGTGACTCTCTTAAATTTTCCAATTGTTCAGAATCGTTTTCTTATTTATTTCTAATTTTGTTGCATTGTGGAAGAGAGTGGATGTGGCCTTTTTTTCATTGTTATGGCTTCATTTAAAATGACTTTGTTGGTTATTTGAATATTATCTCAAACCAACTTTAAAGAAGAGTTTTGATTTGTTATAGCTGAATATAGTCATGTGAAGGGGAATGATGAGAAATCGGGACTGCTGTGTGACTTAAAATTCAATAGGAGAAAATCAGAAGCCTAACCAAAGTTGCAGTAATTTACTGTCTTTTTTCTAAACTAGGAAAAAGCAGCCATACAATCACTGGTGCATCTCGCAGAAGGCTACAGTGCTCGCTTCCACCCCATGTCTCTGCTGAGAAAACAGGTAAGCTGCGTCTAGGCCGTTCGGGATGGGGCCGTGTTCGGGATGGGGCCGTGTGTGTCCTGTGTGCACAGATGCCCGAGGGCTCCAGGCCAGCCTGGTCAAGGCGGCCTTCAGGGTCCGCAGATCTGGCTTTCTAACCATAGTGTGCCACTCAGGTGCGCGGCCTCGCGTGACGGCGGCTCAGGGGTGCGGCCGGCCTTGGCCAACTTGCTCGTCTTTCCAAGCCCCAGGTTCTGGACCAGCAGTTGAAAAATGGTCCTGTGTAGGGTATTTTTAGTACAAAACTGTGACTGTTGGAAAGTGCCATAGCAAGCTATTATCATCATCATTGACCCAGGACTAGTCACAGTTCTTGTCAGTGATGAAAAATGTCAGCTTTCCTTTTGACAGCTTTTGTTAACTTATAAATTGAACAAGCAGACTTTTAAGCATTCCTGCCAGGAAGTTCCAATTTGGAAATTAGCTGAGGTACTTTATTCAACATATTGTAGGATACGAAGGTGATGCTAGGGATCATCTCCTCGGACAGGGACAGCATGGTCACAATAGTCACTGACTTAGAAATTCATCGGGGATCCTGCCGCCTGGAGAGTCAGAACATAAGTCGGTTGCGAAGGTAACTGAGGAAAACGGTGCCTTGAAAGACCAAGTCTGGTGATCGCGTAAGGAAAGTGACATCTCTTAGAAGGGGTTTTCAGCACGGAAAAGAGAATCCTGGAGGCGTTGGAGTCTAGTGCTTTTTGGGAGAAGGATTCAAGCTGAGTGTGTGAGTCAGATTGTTTTAGGGCCACGGTGCACGGCTCTACGTCTGGTCCCATTAACCATGCCCAGCACACCAGTTGGGCCTGTGTGGTTCTGCGCTTTGCAAGGACAGAAGTCACTGGAAGGGAAAACACCAGAACCTGCCTGCTGGGCACCCAAGTTCCAAGAAACTGCAAGGGGGGGCAGGAGGGAGCAAGCACTGTTTCAAAGGAGGAAGGTTCTGGAAGGAAGAGTTGTTTCGGAAGCAGGCTTTGCCCCAAGCCTGGCCCTGCTGCTGCCTGGATGCCCTTTCTTTCCCAACAGTCGGCATTCTGGGTCATCGCCTTCTCCAGTGGCCTCTACCCCTGCCCTACCCCTGCCGTCTGATAGTTGCTCACTTTTTTATTTAGCAGATGGTCCTACAGCCTGTCCTCTTTCAGGCCATGCTCTGGTTATTACTGTTGGTGATGACAACAGCCACTGACTTTGCTTACACTTTTGTGGGTGGGAAATTTGGGACAGGCTCTGCTGGGCTGGTGTCCCCTCGAGAAGGTCAGAAGCTGGTACTGGGTACTAGCTGGGACTGCTGGCCGAGGCCTCAGGCAGCGTCACCCAGAGCGCGTGGCCTGGAGAACCAGGGGAAGGCACCGCCCTTTCTGACCTGGCTTCAGAAGTCACCCAGCAGCCTCACTTCCTCTGCTGTCTTGGTGACAGGACACTCACTAAAACTAGTCCCAGTTTAGGGGAGGGACATGGTCCTAGCTTCCAATGGGGGAGGTATTGGAAGAATTTGCAGATGTGCTTTACAGCCACGTGGACAGGAACTACCCACGGACCCCAGAAGTTTCTCCATCCCCGCCTTAGCTGATTGTAAGGAATAGCTAACGCCACCACATAGTTCTCAAGTGTACCATCTGTACCACCTTTAGAAACACATTTTCTAGCAGTGATTACAACATCTATAGCAATTTAAATGCATATTTACTGGAACCTCATTGTGAGATCTTTAAAAGCAGTTAGACCTTTTCCTCTCAGGTGCTGAGCTGTGAGGACAGTATCAGGGCTTGGCCTCTGCTGCCTTTGCCGAGAGAAGCCGAAGAGGCCAGGTGAGCTCCATGTCAGGTGCAGACCTTATGGTTGTGAGTGAGCAGTGGCTCCTGGGAGCTCCGGGCGGAGGGGCTTCCAAGGCCATTGGAAGAGGAAATGCCAAGTTGGGATCACTGGGCCATGGTGAGCAATGGAGTGGGGATGGAGGTGAAGAGCACGGGCGATCGCCCATCTCAGGGTTTGGTCGCGGGGTGGGGCTGTTGGCGGAGGCCGAGAACATCCAGAAGTCTTCAGCAACAATTGGAAGTAGGGGTCTGACGCTCAGGAGAGAATCGGGAGAGAGAGAAATTCCAAGTCATGCATTCAACAGACCTGCGTGTGGGGGAATGGTACTGGTCTTTGTCAACAGAGTACCTAGCTTTTAGCATATCGTATCGTCTGTTTTTACCACTGCCTCTGATGGTGGCCTTAGCATTTTATTTTGGGGGAAACTAAGTTGCAGGTTAAATGCTTTGCTCAGTGAACCATGAACATAAATATTATTTTGCAGTCTTAACTATTGTCATATATATTTAATTTTCTATTTTTCAGATTAGAAGGTAGTTCTGAAATAAATGCCTGCAACTCTTTGATTATAAAAATCACTTATGAGCTCTATCACCACATACCGGAAAATCACGGTGTGTTGACTGACTTGGACAATCTTCCCATTGAGAAGTAAGTTTCAGGACATCCTGAAAATGGTTAAAACACTGCTGAAGCGAATGGGGATGGCAGGCTCAGCTATTTTCGGTTTGAAACTTTACGAGAGTCCCTCTTATTGTTCCCCAAGAGGGACTCCTTGGTAAGCCCCGGGAGCCTTCGTGAACGTGTTGAGTGCCCATGGCAGTTCATCACGATTAAGCCTGCATGGGTGAGCCCCGCCATGCGTCCCCGCTGTATCCGGCTATAAAGACTTTATAGACCAGTAGGTCCATGTGGTGGTGACAGGAAAGCCCACTGGAGTCATGCTCTGACCCGCAGGTGTCCCCAGCTGCTCCGCGAACTCTGTGGCATTCGCGTCACAACTTTGTTCTGTCCCAGAGCCGTTCTGGAAGTGCTCACTGTGCTTCAAAACATCGTCAGGCACTGCACCCACGTGTCCCACCAGGTCGTGGCCTCCTGGGTGCGGAGATGCCAGCAGTGGGCGGAGAAGACGCTGCGCTCCCGTCAGAGGCAGAACTTTGTGCGCATGTCCCGTAGGTGCGAGAAGCTCGAAGGTGGGGGCAGGGATTCTGGCTGCGGTGCGAGGCTTACCTTCAGAGAAATACTTAGTTTTAGAGAAAGTGATGGCACCTGTTATTTTAAAATACTGTTTGTAATTTTGGCACGTGGGATTCCGGGTTCTCCGGACCCAAACAAATGTCTGGATCTCACCTACAACAGGAGATAAACTGGGAATGCCAGCACCAGCCATGTGCTTTCTTCCTATAGCATTGGTTTGAGCATATGCTTTGTCCTTAAGACGTTACCATTTTGGACAAATGCCTAGCACTTTGAGTTGAGTAGTATGTATAAAGATTTTAATTCCTGGGTTACTTCCGAAAGGTTACACACAGTTTACACTCGTAGCAGTAGTTTCTGGGATATGGCTGCCACGTTCCGTCCTTCCCCAAACAGGATATTTTAAAAATCTCTCTACCAGTTTCATGGGAAAGCTATAGCTTACTTTAATTGGAATTTCTTTGAGTCCCGGAGACAACACATTTCACGTCAGGCCGTTTGTATCGCTCTTTGTGAGAGTCCTGTACTGACTGTCAGATTGTAGGAAAGGCGCGGGCACGCGGGCCAGGAGGCACAGTGAAAGGACTGGAATGCCACTGGAAATGTCACCGCCATCCTGAGAGGCAGTGTCCGCGCCGGCAGGCAGGCCCTCAACTCAGAATTAGACGAAGGTGCTGGTTCCCTGAGAGGGACGCCAGGGAGGCAGGGCCTGGCCTGGTGACCGGGCTTCTCCCGGGGCTTCTGGGCGCAGCCGGTGGCCAGGGCTGCAGAGCGTTCTCTGGAGCAGCTTATACCTCAGGACTCCGGAAAACAGGGCAAGTTAGGCGAAATTCTTCCTTGTGAGGTTGAAGAATATTGTCTTGAAGAAATTTTCATGTATCTCATCTGTTTGTAGTATTAAGCTCCTGTCTCCTGTGCTTCTCCTGATTTTATTGCTGATTGCGCTGGAGTTGGTCAACATTCCTGTGGTTTATGGGAAAAATACTTACGAATATCAGCAGTATCTCAAGTAAGTGTAGCACACCTAGAAGAAATGAAACTGTTCTGGTCACTTTAAATAATTTTCACTCCTGTTGGGTGTTTTCCTTGGTGATTTTTAAAAACCCCACAGTCTGCTTGGCCCTTCACTGTCCCTCATGGATTTCAACAGAAGTCTGGGAACCTTTGAGGCGGTCTTCTGTTACGTTTCAGAAATTTAAATGTGATTTACGTGTGGATTCTGTCAGAATTCCTCCCTCTGAGTAGCAATGGCAGCAGCCAGAGCGTAATTCTGTAGAGGGAGTCTGCAGGCATCCCCATTCGGGGTCATGGCCCAAAACCAAATTTGTTTTTTGTAACTAATTTTCCCAGCTTGGGAAGTCCACTTTTCAGGAGCCCAGATCTAGGGGTCTGACAAGAGGATAACACTGCTGTGACCCACTTTCCATGCAGAGATCCCAGCCCTGAGGTGATCCCACTAGAAGTGGCAGTGACTCGGTGTCCAAGGGCATCTCACGACCTGCTCCCATGAACTCCCTCATGTTCCCTTGGCTTTAAGCTAAACTTGCAGGTAGCAGGCACCTCAGTACCTGTTAAAATGAACATGAAACGTGACTCTGGCATTTTATTAAAAGATGAAATCCAGGTGACAACAAGGTAGCAAATGTTAACTGTTGGTAATTGTTTCTAGTCTCTTAGTCAGGGCTTCTTAGCCTCCAAACTTCTGGCATTCTGAGCTGGATGGTTCTCTGGTGGGGCCATCTTGTGCATAGTGGGGGCTTATAGTGGGGCCAATCTGTGCATAGTGGGGGCTTGTAATGGGACCATCCTGCGCATGATGGGGCTTGTGGTGGGGCCATCCTCTGCAGGGTGGGGCTTGTGGTGGGGCCGTCCTCTGCAGGGTGGGGCCGTCCTGTGCAGGGTGGGGCTTGTGGTGGGGCCGTCCTGTGCATTATAGAATGGAGCATCCCTGGCTTTTACCCACTAGATACCAGTAACACTCCCCGTGTGACAACTAGAAATGGTTTAGACATCTCCAAATATCTCCTGGAGTACAGAATCACTCTCAGTTAAGAACCATTCTCTTCACAAAGGATCTGTGAATTGTCATTGTATTATTCTTTTAACATTCCTCTAAATTTGGAAATTTTCAAAAATTAAAAGTTGGAGAAAATTTTAGACTACTTGGGAAAGTTTGAGGAGAACTTGGAAAATGTAAAAATGACATCCCCATCAGTCAGACAGAACCCTCTGTGGACACTGTGATAATTTTCTTTAAGAAAAAACTTTTTAACACCAATCTATCTCAAAGTGGTGTGTGTTCCCTGTGAAGGAGTGGACCCTCCATCCTGGAGGACCGAAGCTGATGCCAGGGTGGAAATGGAAGGCAAGCTTACCTGCAGGGTTCCTGAGCAGGTGGAAGGCCGGCCTATTCGTGATTCTGCACGTAACATGTTTATTATGGTCGGCTTAATCCAGACAGCCTTAGGATCCTTTCTGGAATTAAGTGCCATCACATAAAAACATCCTGTCTTGATTTGAGAGTAAGTATAAAAAGGCACTTAAGTGTGTAAAATGGGAAGTCCATCCACCTCTCCAGTAACGGACATTCAGCATTTTTCTCCACCACCTAATTTGTATTCTGTTTCTATTTTGTATGTGCTGCTTTTTCTTGAATTCACAGATAAAAATCAAATGCAGTACTTTAGTTGTAACGTTAAAATGAAAAGACAACATTTAAATCATCATTGCATTTATAACAGCCTAGATAAAGAAGTTAATTTTTTAACAGGTTCTTAAAGTCCATTCTGCAGTACACGGAGAACCTGGAGGCTCACACCAGCCCCGAAAAGAACAAGTGGATTGAAACAATCAGGCTCACACACACAGCTCTGTTGAGAATGTGGACTTTCAGTGAGAAGAAACAAATGTTAATACATTTAGCCAAGAAACCCACAAGTACAGCAGTCCTATGAAAACACAAGTCAAGAAAAGCCATCTTGCATAGACTTTACAGCGTGTAAATTGGGCATCCAGAGCCGAGGCAGGTCCCAGGTGTTTGATCAGGGTTCCAGTCCCAATTCTCTGCAGGCTGCTGACTTGCTCTTCCTGAATCATCAGTGTGACCTCACGTGGTCCCCTTGTGGTGACCAAAGTGCTGCAGCAGCTTTGGCACTCTCCCTATAGCACACTGTCCAGAGCAGGTGTCCCCTTTGGTACATCACACCAGGGGACAGCTTTTGTTAACCTCTTCCCTTTCTGGTGATGTGTGAAGCTTGATCCCTTGGCTAACGAGGTGAATAGCACCAGATTTCTTCATCATAAGGACATTTATTTGTAATCAATAACTGATATGTGGGAAGTTACTTTGAACTCTTGTGAATACTTTTTCCGAGTAGCCTTTCTTCCATGTTTTAGCGTCCATTGGGAAATCTCACCTGAACTAGTGCTGTGGATATAAAGTGATGATGTCCTTCTTGCCGTGTCTTCTGCGTTTATCATTTGTCATTTTTCTTGAAAGAAGAGATGTCCTTCCTGGCTGTACTGAGCACATTAGATGGTGAATTTCAGGCCAATAAAAAAATCTTTATTCAGCCCATCTAATAAACAGGAGGTGTGTGGGTGAGACCAGGTGTTACAAGGTTATGGACCCTGACTTGCTTTGTGCTGGTCATTCCCCAATGGGGAACCATCTGAATGAGGCATGTCCAAGTGCATTTCAGCCTAACAGTGTTTGCTGAGCATGCCACATGGCAGGTACGCTGCCATAGCTGCATGTACAAAGATAAGTAGGGCCTCCCTCCAACCCTCCGGCCTCTAGACAAAGCCACGCACCACGGTCATGAGCAGGGTCTGGTCCGTTCTACAAAAGACAGTCATTAGGAAAAGAACAAGATGGGACCACACACGTACGGTGCTGCTTTAATTGGACTGTTCTGAAAAAGCACACATTTACTATCCTGAGAGCCCACGTCAGTGTGTGGATCAGTCCTAAATGTGGCGGCCTGCCTCGTCCGTAGCCCTGTCAGTTCTCTCCAGCCCAGCGGACAATGAGGCCTTGGATCCCACCACGTCCCTCTGCCCTCTGGCCGTGGCTGCTGGACCAGCGGTGCACACCTGCTGGGGGAGCCTAGCCAGAGGCTGGCCAGCCTTGGGAGACTTCTAGAAAACATGAGCTGGCCAATGTGGCTCCTCTTTGGCCTTTGGAATTGAGATTCTAAGAAGCAGAACCTGCTATAGCTAGAAGATGAAGACCCAGGGCAGGGAGGCCGTTTTGGGTGAGATAGGTACAGAGTGTGGAGAGAATGAAGCCCATGAAAGGAGAAGGAGATACATCACGTGTCCCCCTTGGGAAGGAGGCCAGCTCCTGACACAGCCTCAGTGAGTGTTCCAGACCTTTGTGTTCTGCTGGAGGAAAGAGAATTTGGATTCCTCTGTCTACAAGTGACACTGTTCTTGTCCAAAGTGAGCGGCCCAGGAACTATCTGCTCATCCCCTCTCCCTCATCCCCTACGCGAGTTTCAGGTAAAGGAGCTGCCGCTCAAGTCCTCTTCCCCCTGTCACAGCTGTCAGTAGCCCTGGTTCCATCTGAGGTGCCCTTTGACCTAATTTGGGACGTTTATGATGGGCAGCATGTGGTCTGTGCCATGCCCCTCACGGTTGGCATTCTGTCTGCCGCCACGCCGGGGAGAGGGTTGTCAGTGGAAATGCAGGAGGTCAGGTCACGAGTTCCCTACGGTTTCTGGTAGGACAGCAGCGGGGACTCGTGTTAGGGAGCTGCCCTGGGGAATACACCTGGGGTGCAGGGCCGCGCGCTGTTGGGCCTGCCAGCCCGTTGCTTCCCGGTGGCTGCACTTGCCCTGGAGGGCCGCGTGGTGGCGCTCGGTGGTAACGCTCGGCGCGGGCAGGCCGCGGCGGGTTCCGGTGGCCGGAGCTGAGCTCGGAGCCCGGGAGGGGCGCCCCGCGCTCACCCGCTCGGGGGCGCGCGTCCTCTTCCCCGCCGACGGGCGGGGAGGGTTCCCCGGCGCTGGAGAGGGCCCCGGGACCAGACGCCACGGCGGGGCTGAGACCTGCACCCGGGAAGGAGACGGCGCCCTCCCAGTCGGCGCGGGCGTCCCCGCGAGACACGGCGGGGCGGGGCGGGGGCGGCAGGCGAGCAGGCGTCTGTCCCGCGCACAGGCCCTCCGAGGCGCTCAGGACGGGCTGCGCGGGGCTTCCTGCGTGCGACAGTGACCGGGCGCGGACCGGCCGCGGACGCGGGCCTCCCAGCTCGCGGTGCAGGAGCTGCAGACGCCGCCCTGCCGGGTGGCTCTGCGCCCGCGCCGGGCCGTGGTGCTGCGTGTGGCCCCTGAAGGCTGCAGCGGGCGTCCCGGGCGGCCAGCCGCGCCGGGGACGCTGGCGATGTGTCCCTGCCACTTACTCTGGGCTGTTGACACTCGACCTAAGACCAGGCCCTAGGTTACCCCAGTAAGAGCCACGACGAGGGCCGGGTCCTTCTGCCACGTCCTTTGCCTAGCGCCACGTGCGAGTACTTTGTGTCTGAGGCCAACACGCCGGTCACCACGTCCCCACGTCCCAGGGACTGCAGGTGGTGAAGCCGGCGGGCACAGCCGTGGTGTAAAGGCTACGCACCTTCCTGTCCAGGCACGTGGCGACGTGACTGTCCCCGTCTGCGCTGACCAGTGACGAGTGAGGAGCAGAAGTGCTGCTCGCCCTCACAGGGCGGAGGCGGGAGGGGTGTCACCTGCTGCTTCCTGAGTCCTCGGCGGGCCGTGCGCTGGGCGGGGCCGTGCTCTTGGGGGCGGGGCGTCCGCTGGGGGCGGGGCCGTGCGCTGGGCGGGGCGTCTGCTGGGCGGGGCCGTGCGCTGGGCGGGGCGTCTGCTGGGCGGGGCCTGCGCTGGGGGTGGGGCGTCCGCTGGGCGGGGCCGTACGCTGGGGGCGGAGCCGTGCGCTGGGCGGGGCGTCTGCTGGGCGGGGCCTGCGCTGGGGGGGGCCGTGCGCTGGGCGGGGCTGTGCGCTGGGCGGGGGCGTCCGCTGGGGGCGGGGCCGTGCGCTGGGGGGGCGTGCGCTGGGCGGGGGCCGTGCGCTGGGCGGGGCTGTGCGCTGGGCGGGGGCGTCCGCTGGGCGGGGCCGTGCGCTGGGGGTGGGGCGTCCGCTGGGCGGGGCCGTGCGCTGGGCGGGGCTGTGCGCTGGGGGTGGGGCGTCCGCTGGGCGGGGCCGTGCGCTGGGCGGGGCTGTGCGCTGGGTGGGGGCGTCCGCTGGGCGGGGGCGTGCGCTGGGGGGGGCGTGCGCTGGGGGCGGGGCGGGGCCCCACAATGAGAGCTGGCCGAGAGCCAGGCTTCCCGTGCCAGGTGTGTTTTCTGCCAGCCTCTTAGTGACCCACTGGCGTTACCCTTTGCCTGTTGGTCACCTGCTCTATGCTGCCTCAAGTACTAGTCCTCAGCGACCCTGCGAAGGAGGCCGTCGTGACCGAGGACAGTGGGACGAGGCGGCTCCCCGGTGGCACACGCGGTGGGAGGCCCTGCCTGCAGACCTGCGCTCAGGCAGTGGTTCCAACAGGATGAACGGGTGTGGAGCCCGTCAGGGGCCCCGCGGGGCCTGGGCGCTTCTTTCAAGCCACCTGAGTGTGCGCTGTGTAACTAATACCCGAGAGCCCCCAAGGGTGGCTGGTAGCCCCGCGCTCCCCGCCTGCAGCCGAGGGTAACGTGGCAGCGCCAGCCCCTGAACAGCCTGTCCAGAGAACCTGTCCCTGAGCTCACCTGTCTCTAGGACGCGGCCGGCCTGAAAGGGCCAGCCAGGAGGAGCTTGCAGGAGCCCCCTCTGCATGAACGTGCCACCCAGCGTGCTCAGCGCCCTGGAGAGGCCGTGTCTTGCTGGGTCCCAGTCCTGTATCTCCAGCCTCATTTGTTTTGCTTCCCTATAATAGTTGATAATTCTGATTTCTCTGGCTTGGACGGAAGTCACATAATAAACAGACATAATGAATTAGAAAATAAATATTTTGTTTCATGCCATTGAAAACATTCTGCCTGGGAGGCTGAAGGATCCCAAAGTGTTTGAACGAAAGGTTCCTGGGAGGACAGAAGCTGCAGAGGTAGCCAGGCAGGGACCGTGGAGTGAGGTCCGAGGGCTCCTTGGGTACCAGCTGGGAAGGCCGGCGGAGGTCTCCCCTTGGTTCCCTTTTCCTCCCTCGTGGTCTGAACCACGAGTCTGTTACTGGATTATACTGGAGGGAGGGGTTGTCTGTGATGTGAGAAGAGAGAGGACCGAACCCTTGGGAAAAACATTTAGCAGCCTGACCACTGAAAAAATAACATAGGACAACAAAGAAGGTTGGGAAGGATGTAGCCAGAGTGAGACGGAGGCCCAGGGGGACTGAAGAAAGACATGAGCCCAGAAACGTGGTGCGATGAGGCTCTGGTTATAGGAGGGTCACGCTGAGCCATTTCAGGGTCTCAGGGGGCGGAGGAGGGAGGAGAGAGGGGAACGCAGACTGTGCCGATTTGGAGTCACAGGGGCTCCTGCCCAGGAGAGCTGAGTGCATGTCTGGGCCTCAGGAAGGCGTCTGAGGGGGCAGGACCTACAGACTGAAGATGAGCGTCCTGGAGCCAGGAGCAAGGGGACAGGCAGGTGTGTGCAGCCCCCGTGGGGCCTGCTTACCTAAGAGGACAGGACTGGAGAGCATGGTGCAGACTCAGATGCAGTGGAGAGGAAGGGATTTGAAGAAAGGTACATGAAATAGCTCAGCTGACAAAATAGGAAGACAGTTGGTTTTCAAGGATGAAGAGGTTTGAGGGGGCTGGAGGCTGGGTGAAGTTGGGGTTCAGTCACCCCAGCCGGCCTGGGAGGGTGTGGCCCATCCTTTTCTGCACAGAGTCCTGTGTCAGGAAAGCGGATGTTGGCTTTTGCTCAGGCCCACCGTCTCCAGGAGCGGGAACGAGGGTGGGGGAGGTTGGTACCAGTTTGCGGGGACCTGCAGCTGTGTGTTCCCCATCCTGGGAGCAAATAGGAAGGTGTGAGGCTGTGACTTGAGATGAGCCTGGAGGTGTGATGTCCAACAGGCAAAGACAAATGGTGACAGTGCTGCTTCCTTTAAAGTGTCCTGTCCAGATGGTGGCTGAGACGTCCAGCCATGCTGCTGTCTCTTATTCACACGACCTCCACCACCGCGCCCCCCCAGGCCTGCCCCGAGGGCCAGTGTGTCAGCTCTGCTTGGCAGGGTCCCCAGTGGCTCTCCCCTCCTCCCCACCCCCCGCCCACAATGATCAAGGCAAATACTCCAGCATCAAAGAACCCCAGACCTGGAATTTTGAGCACCTACAAGAAATGTTTTGTTAGTTTTGTTTTGTTTTGTTTTCACATTGAGGTGAAAAGCTACATTCTCAATATAGTAGGTTTCTCCCTGACTTAAATGGATTTGGTGTGACTCACTTGATATTGCTATTTTGTTTGCTGGGGGTGTCGTTCTTTGCCACCCCTAAGAGACCATGTCCGTGGAGCGTCAAATCCTCATTCGAGAAAAACAGCCCTTCAGGAGTGTCCTCCTGGTTTCATGGGTTTGCCACCGCCAAGGGTTCCCGTCTGTCCTGTGGGTGGTGTGACCACCGGAGCCTGTGAAGCAGTTGCCCCCTCAGCTCACGGAACACTCCCCTCTCCCTCCCCTTGTGTGATCTAGAACACACACAATCTCTGGTTTCTTCAGGGTGGAGCAGAAGGAGTGTCTTCACATCGATTTTGCCGTGTGTTGCCGTGATCTTGCTGTGCGCTGAGGACGCGTGTCATCACCCATGAACACACCTCCAAAGCACTAAGCCCTTTCTCCACGCAGGCATGGCTCCGTCATTTCTCACAATTTCCCCAGGATCTCCCAGTGCACGCTGAAGCGGGTGAGCGGACCATTCAGTGTGCGTTGCTCCCTCATGTCAGGGCAGAGACCACAGGGCACCCGCAGAGGCGTCCAGGTGACCAGAGGCAGAGCCGGAGTGACGAATGGGCACAAGTGCACACACAGGCAGGGCACCCAGAGCCAGGCTGCCTTCCAAAGTAAGGGACAAGGACAGCAGCTATTACAGGTGCCAGAGGGACCCAGCCAGGCTGACGGAAAGAGATGGAAGTAGAGCCCGAGGGGACGAAGGGGCAGCGTTGTCACTGTGTCCGTGGTCACCAGACCGGGCGGTTCCTGTGTGGAGCACCTGTGCTTTATATACGTCACGTGACTTCATCACAACCAATCCTCCAGCCCCACAGCCGGGCCTCACTCACAGGACTTAGTCACGGCCACAGAGCTAAAGTGCGAGGTCTCCAGCAGGGACAAAGCTCCAGTCTGGGAGGCCAAGTGGTCAAGCTGGCTGTGCCCTCGGCAAGGCCCTTGAACTGGACGCTGAGGCCTGGGGGTCCACGTGAGGATGGAGAAATTCGAATGACGAGCACAAGCAGAGCACGGCAAGCCCAGTGGCGCTGGTCAGCAGGGTTTCGGGCTTCAGCTTTCACCAATTAACACAAATTTCCAAAACCTGCTGGGTGTCATGGGTAACTCTGTCTGTCTAGCTGGCCACATATGGGCCCCAGGAAAGGCCGGAGCTGGCTGCAGGTGTCTGGGTTATGCAGCTCCTGGGGCTGACGGCACAGAGGATGGAGCTGTACCACCCAGCACCTGCTGCCCCAGGCCCAGACTCCACGTGCTCAGGAGTCACTCCCCTCCATCTCAGTGAGCCACACCTGGGCCAGCACCTTGGAGAGAATGACCAGAAGTGCCCAGCTACCTGTCTCCTACAGAACCCAGCCTTTGTTGTCTTGGAGACGATTGATAATGTTGCTTTAGTTTCCACAGGTACTGACCAAGCATGGGTTCCAAGGAACTAGCTGGTAAAGTGGTTTTGCTGAGTCCGTAATCAGTAAGGTTGAGAGAAAAAGAGAACACAGTAAATCACGTGGTAAGGAAATCACATTGTAGTGCTGAAAAGACTGTTTCTGTTGATTCTACCTACTAGCAAGTGCAAACTACATAATATATTAACTTTGTTGCTGTCTGTAGTGCTGAAATAACTGGTCTCTGAAGTCAATGGCAGCCTGTTTAGTTGGAAAATAGTAATACTGATTATTTGAGGCCCAATTATAAAAGAAAGTGTTGTTTAAATAAAAAAAGATAATTTTACCCTCTAAAACTTAATTTTTACATTTAAATTGTTGAATGGGTAATAATTCACATGAATTAGAAATAAAAAACCTGAAAAGGTTTTCACTTAGAAGTCTGTTTTCCATCCCTCTCCTTCTCTACATTTCTCTGTGTAAGAAATTCTTTTCTTACTAATTTCTTGGAGTTCTTTATATATTAAGGATATGAGCTATGACTAGTTTCTTGTGTACCCTGAGAGTTTCCTAATGCATATATGAACAAATACACATATGTATGGTACTTGCACTTTCCCTGTTTTTCAGACATATAGTGGCATAGTACCGTGTTTCCCTGAAAATAAGACCTAGCTGGACTATCAGCTGTAATGCGTCTTTTGGAGCAAAAATTAATATAAGACCCGGTATTACATGACATTACATTATATTATATTATATTATATTAGACTGGGTATTATATTATACCTGGTATTTTATATTATATGATATCATATTATACCCAGTATCATATCATATATCATATCATATTATTATATTATACAGGGTATTGTATTATAATATACCCGTATTATTATATTATATTATATTATATTACATTATATTATGTATTATTATATTATATTATGTTACATTATAGTATATTATATAAGACCCGGTCTTATTGTGCTATAAGACCGGGTCTCATATGAATTTTTGTTCCAAAAGACGCCTTAGAGCTGATGGTTCAGCGAGGTCTTATTTTTGGGGAAACACGGCGTACATACTATCCTCCACCTGACTCTTCTACTTAACGGTGTGGACTGGCGATCCCCGTGTTAGTCCATGGAGAGCTTCTCCATTTTTAAAGCTGCATCGTATTCCATTGTCTGGGTGTCTCCTATTGATGGACACTTCAGTTGTTTCAATTATTTTGTTATAACAAATAATGCTGCACCAAAAGCCTTGCATGTATGTCATTTTGCACATATCTTTAGAATCAGCTCCTAGGAATAAAATTACTCAAAGGATATATGTCTTTGTAATTTTATAGCTGTTTACAAGTTATTCTCCAAATGGGTTATAAAATTTACTTCCCTAATGTTTAAAAATGCCTCTGTATCCACAGTTGATTATAAAAACATGTTGACTTTTACCAATCTAGTAGGTTTTCTATTGTGAACAAGGTTGGACATCTCTGTATTTTCTTTTCAGTGGATTATCTAGTTGAAGTGTTTATTCACTTATCTATTGGATTGAAGATTTTGTCTTTTTTATTGATTTCTAGGAATTCTTTATATAGTAAGCCTACAGGTTGTGACAGGAGGTAAAATACACAATTTTTTCTCATTGTCTATCTTGATTTATGAATATGCTGATGGCAGTTTTTTCATGCAGAAGTTTTACTTTTGTGTAGTTTAATCTATAAATCCTTCTTACAGTACATTTGGGTTTTCAGTTTTAATTAGAAGAATCTTTCCTTTATGACAGTTGTAAAGGAATTTGCTCATGATTTCTGTTAGTACTTTTATGATTTTGTTGGTAACATTAAAATAATTGACATGTTTGGAATTTGTTTTGATGTACAGTGTGAGATATGGGGGCAACTTTTGTCTTTCACTATTTATTTTGCTAGATAGCCGGTGAATTGTCCTAATGCCATTTCTCACATAATCCTTTTTTTTTCTGCTATTTATTTGAGATGTCATCTTAATGATATAATATTTCTCACATATTTGGTGTCTACCTGTTCTGTGTTTTTCTGTTGTTCTGTATGTCTGTGCATGAGCCAGTACAATAATGTTTTAATTGTTAAAACTGTTATATGATTTAGGAACTTATCACACTTTATCTCCCTCTCTTAACTCTTCCTTTACAGGATTTTCTGTCTATTCTTGTTTGTTTCTTTTCCTGTTTGAACTTTAGAATGAGATTGTCTAGTCCTCATCCCACAATAAAACACAAAGATCCAGAAAAACCTGGGTTTTTATTGCTTTTATTGAAGTTGCATTGATTTATAAAATAAGTTGGGGAGATTGACATTCTGGACGTTGAATCTTCATGTTAAATAACATCATAAGTCTTTCTTTCTCCTATCGATTTTAACTTCAGTTTATTCCCACACACTCATCTTGGCTTTTCGCTAATTAAACGGGGCCATTTTTTCCATTATATCTTCTAAAGCTATTGGTTTCTGTATATTAACTTTGTACCCTGGTACCTTACTGTCTTTATCGTTTGTAGAAGGTTTTCCGTTGTTATTGCGTTTCGGGCTGAGATAGATGTATCTTACTGTGTTAACATATTTATCTAACCCTATTTTATTAAAGTTTGTAATGTTGAATTTTATCGCTTTTTCAGCTTCCATAAAGATGATCCTATTTTTTTATCCTTGGATCTGTTGAAAGATAAAGCAGGTTACCTATAAGCAGCTTTTGCACAGCCTTTTAACCGTGTTTGTGCTGTATTTTGGCAGGTGACTGTGCAGTCACACTTACAGCTGTCTTTCAGAACCTGGCTCTCTGTGAACCTGTCCTGCTTTCTAAAACACTCGGAGCTCAACAGCACGTTGGATTCATTTAACAAAATACTGCAGCAGAAAAACTGAGGGCTAGTGCAGCCATGCCATTATTTAAAAGCTTACATTTTTCTTTGAATTTGAAAAATAATTATGCATATTTTGAATGAAGAAAGCAATGTACAGTATGCCATCTTAAATCCTTTCCTGAACAAAGCTGGCATGTATGGATGGCTGGGCAGGGGTTGGTGTTAGGTAATTAGGTAGATTAGATGAAAATTAAGTTGGTAAATTTAAATTCACATGCTGCACACTTTGTAAGCCCCTTTTGAAATAAAAGAAAAAAGAAGGAAAAAAGCAGGTGGAAAACCCATGCCCACAGATGCCCGCTGTTAAGATGGCCCTGCCCTGCACTGGTCTCCGTGGCAACGGCAGAGTGAGGGGAAGGGGGACTGAGGACATGCTACCTCGCCCATTTATCCTTGAAACACTGTCATCTCCTGAGCTTATTTACTGCCTTTCTGTCACATTACGGAGTCACATTATGGGTCTGTGCTGCTGGGAACCACGGGTAGAAAAGCATTTCTCCCTCTTAGGCACCGAGCAGGCACTGACCATTAACAGGAAGTTCTCTGCAGGCTCTTACAAAATATTTCTCTCCTGGGACTTCCCTGGGGCACGGGGAGACCTGTCACTGCCTGGCCTTCTGAAGCTCTAGCATCACGTCCGAGATCCCGTTTTCAATATTCCATGTGTTGTGGACATGCCTTTAAATGGTCTACAGACACTGACACCTGGTTATTTATTGTCTCCTCTGCAAAGAAGCAGCAATAAACACATCACCTCCAAGGTGGGGAGGCAGGAAGGGGTCAGCACAGTGGGTTCCCAGATCGATGGCACTTTCCCTCCCCTGAGCCATCCACCTTCCATAAACCAACTGATGGCCCCCGTCGGTGCTGTCAATGGGGGTGATGGATAGATGGCCACGGAGCTCCCTGCACCTAGTTTTGCAGGGACTCCTGAAGCACAGGCAGCACACAGCTCACTTCAGAGTTCGTTTTTGTTCAAACCAGTCAACGAGGTCTTGTGATGCTGCAAGTTTTAAAGCTTTGCCTTTCAGGAAGGGAAGAGTCTCGCCAACCACAGAAACAAAGCCAGAGCCACAGAAGTGGGGCCGAGCCCGTTTTCAGGTCTTGGATGGTCCCCACCTCAGTCAGTCCGACGTGTCTAAGGGTCACCGGAGATGCAGGCTAAACGGCGGCCCAGCAGAACAGCCAGAAGCCACATGCTGAAGAGGCTGGGTCGTTGGCCGTGGACAAGGGGACCAACCCAGAACCCAGTGAGACCTGGGCTCGGCCCCTGAGGTCTCGTGTCCGGGAACCGGAAGGGGGACCCACATGAGGACCTCCAAACACACGGGGGAGGGGGTGTCCCCTGGGCGGGCAGGGATGCAGGTGGCCTTCCTGACCTCTCTGAAGGCTCGCCAGACACACGAGCAGCTGCAAGGACGAAGACATGTGCAGGCCGCTTGTCTGGACCGAGCAGCACTGCATTCTGCCGTCGCACCTGCAGGGAGCACGACGGCCCTGCGCCCGCTGGCGGCTGCGTGTCGCGTGCCCATGCGGAAGTGCAGGCCCGCGGCCCTGTGCACCCTGCAGGGTGTGTGTGCGGTCGCCTTGTCCCCTCAGCTTCCGCCGGCGGGAAGCACAGGTGTTAATATGCTCAGCGTGGGACAGGCGTTAGCTGGAAGGGCAGGGCCGTCCTCCGCCTGTCCAGCGAACTCGGCTTCTGTGGGTGCAAGAAACTTCAGTCTGAAAGCCAAGCCTTTCCTTGCCTTTGGCCTGGATTTCCATGAAGCTGCTGCGACTAGAACACCTGAGGCCGCACGGGAGCCCCTGTGTGGCTCAGAGGTGCGCCCCCGCCAGGAGCAGCACCCCTCCTGTGGGCCAGGGGACAGTAAGGTGAGCGTCAGTTATTTACCATTGCAGAAAACTCAGGACACGCACCTGCCATCAGGTTGGCAGATGCCAAGATGAGGTGGTGACACGTTCGTGTGTAAAGTGGAACTAATCTCCCTGACGGATCTGTGCCCAACAAAAGGTCACCACCGCCCGAGTCAGCTGGGGGTCCTGGAACCGCCAGAGGGAAGCACACAGGGCAGCCACGCATAGCACCCCCAGTCCAGGCCGGCCCCACGGTTTCCAGACTTGAGGGACGGCCCCCCCGCAGCTTCTTCTGGAATGTGTGCGCAAGATAACAGCCCCAGTGATGCTTTAGAGGAACAGGTGGCCTGTTTGAAAGGTAACCTATTCCTGAAGCAACAATAAGACGAATGACGGACTCCTGTCACCTGGTTAATGTTTCTCCCTCCGCTTGCCGTGTGCAGAGTCCCCCTGCTCCGCAGCTGCGTCTTTCACGGGGTGTCGCTGCCACCCAGCCTTTAATCATCGCACATCATTCATCTGTGCTGGACTGTGTATCTCCCTCCTTCCTGCCAGCCGTCTCCCCAACTGCCACCACGCCATCTGTCTGGGCTGGCCCTCCCCGTGGCTCCTCCATGGGGCCTGGATTCCATGAGGTCTGCAGTTCATGCATGGCGCAGCCCTGCGTGTGACGGGGACACTTTTCTCTCTCTCTGGCACCTTTCTTTCCCTCTGGCATCTGCTTTTGTCCCCCAGCTCTTGGGGACACTGTTCCTGCAGGAGCCCCAAGTCGTCAGCCTCTGACCGATGGCCTGAGGGACCCGCTGCCTGGGGACAATGGGATTGAGCAGCTGTTCCCGAAAGTCACGGCTGTCAGAGCTTAAGATGTACTTTGAGGCCATCGTGTCCTTTGCCAAAATTCTAAATTCTGGGCAGTCCACGGGCACCTGTAGGTTATGACCTTCAGTTCCACCCCATTCATTCTCCCAAGTAACTGAGCAAACCCGTCCCCTGGGTTACAGCCATGCCACTGCCTGCTCACGGTTTCCTCTCAGGTGTGTGCTGTCATTGGGACGTGGCCCCGATGATGACATCCGTAATGTTCTCCATTGTCTTCCTGGAGCAGCTGGTCCCTTCTTGGCTGCCACCGTCATTTCTCTCAAACGAGCACTGCCCTTTGGCTTGGACGCAAGCCCAGAGGCACCATGAGGATTCCAGGCTCAGAAACGTCACCTCCAGGGAAGGGTCGGATTTGAACCCAGGTCTGTCTGTGTTTTTTCCACGGAATCCAAGTTCTAGTCCTGCCACCTATGAACTGTATGACCCTTGGCAAGGTGCCGTCTGTGGGTGTAGTTTCCGTGTCTGGACACACAGATCCCGTGTGATCTTTCTTCTGATGCTGAAGAATCAGAGACTGCCTGGCGGGAATGCAGACATGGAGTCAGTCACTCTTCTCTGGGTCACGTGTGAGGGCGTCACACACTGCCGAGGGCGGCGTGGGACGTGGTGCCTGTATCCCCAGTGACAAGCTGCTCGTCTCTGACCCCAGGCGCCTTATCTATGTGGGGATGGAAATGGTTGATGGCCTTTCGTGTCACTCTAATGCTCAGACCACGGTGATGAGGCCACACGGTATGTGGCCCGACCCCCAACCTGGCCTCCTCAGGGGCCTGTCACTTGGCTCGTCAGTCAGCACCCGCCTGCTGTGGGTTCTGCCGCCTGCATGGGTTCCTGGGCCAGCCCTGCGGGGCCCGCCAACCTTGCCCACCTGCATCCCAGCCCCTCCAACAGGCCGCAGTGGGCGGGCCTCAGGGTGGACGGGTTGTTTCCATGGTGGACCCAGAAATATGGGGGATCGTTAGAGCTCACAGGCTGCAGACCGGAACTTGTACTGCAAGTGAATGACATCAGGGGAGCCGAAGCCAAGAGCCATGGTGGAGGGGGCTGGGCATAGAGCTGCACAGCAGCCAGGACCCAGGTGAGGGGTGCGGCAAGGCGGGAAGGAGGCACACGGGCATCTCCGGAACAACAGCTCTGAGCTCCATTCTGTGGCCCAAGTGCGCGGTGAACCGGGAGGCCTTCCTTCAGGGCCCCTGACCTGCAACCAGCCACGTCCGCGTGTCCAGCAGTCGCTCAGCAAGCCCTGGCCCCGGGGCTTTTGTCCAGAGCGGAATGTTGTCCTCTGTCTCCTGAGGGCTGTGTGCCTGTCAGGACGCCGAGGCCGGCCAGCGTCACCCCAGGTCAGCAGGTCAACTGTGTGCACCCTGAGATCGTTGCACGTGCTCCTTCTGAGCCTCCCTTTCACGGAACAGCAGCCACGGGCTCCAGGCTGCCGGCTCCAAGGGAAGGGAGGGGCGTGTTCGGTAAGCAGAGGCCTTGGTCATTAGGGGACCAGGAGAGAGTTTCCTGCCAGGAATTAATCCGGGGCCGCAGGTCCTGGTCCGATTTACTCGCTGGGGAGTTGAAAGGCCCAGATTCAAAGGCGCAGCCCCAACCTTTGCCCCCAGGAACAAAGGCAAGAGATTAGCTCCGTGTTATCAATCAACGTGGTTGGGGGAATGGGAGGGCTTCACCTGTTAGCGCCTCCGAAGGGAATCAAAGGTCAGTCCTGAAAGGTTTTGTGTCCCAGGTCCCCAAATGGGTAGCACGGAATTACCTTTAAAAATGGCCTCAAAGGGCCGGAGATGAAGCATGGATTAGCGTCTTAATCTTAATAGCAGAGGGCTGCAGTTAGGGTTGGGGACAGAGGGAGTAGGTGGTGTTGTCCTGGGCTGTCCAGGGCGTGCGGCTGGGGTGAGGGTGGGCTTTGTGCCTCTGGACAGCAGTCCTTTGACGGCTCTGGGGGCGTTCTCACACAGCTTTGCTGGCTGACTTAGTGGGACAATGGGATTTGTCAGGAGCCAAATAAAGGAAATCATGGGCTCAGCCGGGAGGAGGGGGGGCCCTGAAATGTTAGCTGGTGTCTCCACTCCCTCTCGCCTGTGTTCAGAGCCACCCACGGGGCCACTAAGTCAGATCGAAACTGCCTTTTCTCTGGCTGCCTCCTGAAAGAAGGACACGAAGACAGGGCGAGGGGGACGTCCACCAGGTCGCCAGGTGCTGGTCCCAATGTCCATGTTACCTGAGCACATCCCCCGGCCTGTGGGCGCAGAGCCCCCCCTCTGCCAGGTGGGGGCCTCAGTGGCTGCTCCCCAGCCTTCGGGAGGGTTCATGCACTTGGTGCCATCTGTCACGTCTTGAACATGGTGGTTGGGAGCCCCATGTTCTAACAGGACCAGAGGCAGCTCCCGGCCTGTCAGGAGGTGGGGGTTCTAGCGCCTCCAGAGCTGAGAGAAGGTGGTGCCTGGTGCACGCACCTGGTACGCTGACTCAGCTGTTTTGTCCAGACCAATGTAAATATGCAAGTGCTTAGCCTTGTTTCCCGAGGGCCTTTAAATGTTGGGGCTCCCCCTTGGAGGAATCTGAGTTGCTCGTTGTCTGATATCACTCAGGTCCAATAAATCTGTTGTGACTTTCGCAAACACCTCTCGGCGGTCTGCGACCCACTGACCAGTCTGCATTCCAGCACATCCAGCGGTTCAAGCTCCAACATCTGTAACCGCCCCAACCCAGCATGGGCTGTACCACCCCTTTTTGGCATCTGCCACCAGAGGTTGCTAGCCAGAGTGCTGCAGTCATTCACACGACCTTTGTGAGGAGCATGCATCCAATGAGAAAGCGCTCACTGGTCACCGAAGCCACGAGAAAGTCTACGACACGATGGGACAGTGTTGTATGGGGAGCACAGGTGGGAAACTTGACACTGTCTCAGGCAGGAGTGGCTTCTCCACTGAGTCTGTTGGCTAACTGCACAGCTGGCCTCACACGCGTTAGGATCGTGCGTTGTGTTTTGGGTCAGTTGCCATGGAGATGATTAGGTCAAAGATCTGGATTTTGTCTTCAATCTGCAGCTATTTGAGGTGCCGGGCCCCTCTCTGAGACCATTATTTCTGCTCCAAGAAATAATGATGAAGGTGAGTCAGACTCGGCACCTAGACTCGGGCCACCCCGTCATTCTGGAAATGGCCACATTTACTGGATTTTCATAATTAGTTTATGGGGAGTGCGAACTTTTGAACCCTCGTTTCTGGTTGCTCATACTATCTCTTTATTTACCTCAGATTTCCCATTTTTATCACAAAGGAGATAAAGGTGCCCCTCTTGGTTTCCCTATTGTGAAAACAAAGTAAATAGGGTTAAAATGTTTTAGCTTTTAGGAAGAAAGGCATTTTCAAAATCTGTAAATAATTACTCTTAGGATGAAATTTTTGGAACTTCTCCTTAGATTTATTGGTTACCACTAAGTTAACAACTTATTTCCTCAGAAACTCTACCCAGTTTCTTGAATTCAGAGCGGATCTCAAAAGCCAGAAATCTACATTTTGTACCAATTTTGTACCAAGGGTTTTATGTAAACACCTAAAGAAATTTGACTAATTTTTTTAGAATGAAACAAATATATTATTGTTGTTATTTTGCCAAAAGCAAGAGCAAACAAGGTCAGGTTTGTTCAGAAAACATGCACACTGCTCTGCTGGCTTCTGTCATGACCTCTGTGTCTGCTCCCTCTGTCCTCAGATGGCATCAGGGCCTCCCGCACCCCTCGGGGTGGCTCAGGTCGTCTGTACTGTGGTGCTGTCCTGCATGATTGGGAAGAGTCCCCGTTAAGCACGTAAACGGCATAGATAGCAGACTTACACTCCTAAGGAAGCTTATCGGGCCTTCAAGGTCAGAAATTGTAAGGAGCAAGTAGACTCTCATCTCTCCTGATGGAGCAGCTGCACCCACCACCGAGGACGGTGACAGGTCACAGCGTCTTTGGTTCATCAGCTTTGCTTTGTGATGTCACCAGGCCATCATCCTTATTCCAACCATGTTGTGATGCCACTCGTGGTCCTCAGAGGAAGAGTGAGGTGGCCTTACTGGGAGAAGGGGTCCATCACGTGTTTAAGGAGTGCTGTTCTGTACATTTCGTTTCCCATCACACCAGGCGTTTTACTGGAGCGACCTTGCCTTGCCCGCCTCACACCCCGTCACCTCCTGCCTCCTCCGGCTGGCTGGCTTTGGGCACGTGGGGCCACTGTGTGTCACTGAGACGCTCTCTGAGTAACACCCTGCACGCTCTTTGAGAAATCCCCATCTTTTCAGTTAAGTCTTTAGTTTTGTTGTCTAAATTTGGCCTAAATGACAAGTACTGAGGGGTGTAAATCTTAATTACACATTGAAATTCGGAAACTGTTTTACTTGGAGCTTGTTAGTTCATTAATGCCCGTAACACGAGGGGGGAGGTATGGGAGCCTGTGACCAGGGTCAGGAACTCATGCCGTCCTGTCTACCCCGCCGCCATTTACTTTGCAAACATAAGCCTGTGAAACACGTGTGTGTGGCCTCCGGTGCCCCATGGTGCTTGCTGTCGCTCGGCCGGCTTGTATTACACTGGCTTCCTTCCTGTGCACTGGCCACCATGGTGGAGTGTCAGGCGACGGTCACAGCTCGTGTGGGCAGGAGAGAGGGACGGCCACGGAGGCTGTGTTCCGCTGAGCTGCAGCCACGGCCCTGGAGAAGAAGACCAGAATGTACTCCCTTTTCCTGGCCATCTTCCATTGCCCTTTTCCTGCAGGGAACATGGTCCCCACTGGTCTGTGTGAATTATCTCCTGATGGCCAGTGATGGCCGAGCAAGCCTGGGACATGGTCCAGTCTAAGTTGGACCAGGATTGTGGTTGCCACGTGAGGAAAGAGGGTCATGTGCTGGGAGAGGGCTGCTCCTCATTTTCCATCCATGGCCCTTTCCATGCTCTGAGCAAAGACAACAAACCACCTTTGACTTTCTCCTTGGCCCACTCATAGACTAGCCTGCACCTGACTATCACGTCACCAAGCAGGTCAGTAGGCGAACGGGACAGACACACTGCCAGGTGTGCACCTTCAGATACCTTCAGCACCCTCCCTGCTCTCTCTGCTGCTGTGGGCATTGGGGGAGGGCGGGGGAGGACCCAGGGAGGACTCCACGGGCATGTGTCACATTCTAGAATTAAAGCTGGTGGCGCTGGTCAAATCAGGATAAGGAAAATGGGGGAATTGAGATAAAAAACGGGGGGTTTGGAGCCATTTACACAACCAATCAGGGTAGCAGGAGGCAGGGGCCCTCACTCTCAGTGTGGAGCTCACACTCAGCTGCGTGTCTGTTCACACTCACGTGGCAGTGGGAGCAGGACGCCTGGGGCAGGACAGGGCTGTGGATGAGCACGTGAGGCAGGAATCACGGTCTCTACACGGAGAGACTGAAGGGGACCGGCCACTGGACTGTGTAAAGTGAAGTGGCCTCTGGTTTTGTCAGCTGAGTGTCTCTGGAGATCTTCGTGTCCTCAGGGGTCCTCTTTGGCAGGGCCAGATGTGGACCTTCCAGGCCTTACACCAAAGAGATCTCATGGCACTAATTCAAATACAGATTTTTTTTGGAATAAGATGAACTTTAAACTATGATGAAATTTTAAGAAATCCCCCTAGATTTTGATTACAACATTCTTGTACGTTGATCCAAACTGAACTTTTCCTCATCTTCTTTTGTTGCTGATATGCTCACTTTGCTGGTATCTGACACATACTCAGCGTTCTTACGGAAGTAGGTTTTGGAACTGCTAGTTGGTCCCCTTGGCTGGACTGCTGCCTCCCCAAGTGGCCAGTAGAGTGATTGTGTTAAAACAAACACAGGCAGCAGCCCACCCTCTCAAGTGCTGCAGAGAGTTTCTCAGGCCCGGAGATTTCAGGCCTGATGGTGCCGAGGCCTGTGGGGTCGCCCTGAGCTTCGTCCTCCAGCCGGAGGGCACGGCCCCTCAGCAGCATCTGTGTTCTCTTGGTTGGTGCCACCTAGAACATTCCATTCTCCAGCTATGGAGATCCTCCCTCCATCCAGCAAGAGCTGTGATGATGGTACAGGCATACCTCATTTTATTGAGCTTCACTTTATTGCTTTTTTTTTTTTTTTTTTACAAATTGAAGCTTGTGGCAAAACTGCATCCAGCAAGTCTATCGGCCATTTTTCCAAAAACATTGGCTCACTTCGTGTGTCTGTGTTGCATTTTGGTGATCCTCACAATATTTCAAACTCTTCCATTATTATGACGTTTGTATGGCGATCTGTGCTCAGTACTCTTTGATGTTACTATGGTAATAATCGTACCCACAGAAGAAGGCAAACTTAATGATAAATGCTGTGTGTGTTCTGACTGCTCCAATGACCGGCCATGTCCCATCTCTGCCCCTGTCCTCAGGCGTCCCGTTCCCTGAGTCACAACAATATTGAAATCAGGACAGTTAATAACCCTGCAGTGGCCTCTAAATGTTCAAGTGAAAGGAAGAGTCACACGTCTCCCACGTTAAATCAAAAGCTAGAAAGGATTAAGCTGAGAGAGGAAGGCATGCCGACAGCTGAGGTAAGCCGAAAGCTAGGCCTCTTGTGCCAAACAATGAGCCAAGTTGTGAATGAAAGGAAAGTTCTGGAAGAAAATTAAAAATGCTACTGCAGTGAACACACAGATGAGAAGAAAGAGGAACAGCCTTATTGCTACATGGAGAAAGTTTTAGTGGTCTGGATAGAAGATCAAAGCAGCCACCACGTCCCCTTAAGCCAAAGCCTCATCCAGAGCAAGGCCCCACTCTCTTCAGTTCCATGAAGTCTGAGAGGGGAGGAAGCTGCAGAGGAAAGTGTGAAGCTCGCAGAGGTTGGGTGATGAGGCTTAAGAACCGTAACATAAAAGTGTGAAGCAAAGCAGCCAGTTATCCAGAAGGTGCAGCTAAGATAATTCACGAAGGGGCTGCACTAAACCACACATTTTCAATGCAGACAAAACAGCCTCATATTGGAAGAAGGTGCCATCTAAGACCTTCACAGCTAGAGAGGAGAGTCAGTGCCTGGCTTCAACGCGTCAGAGGACAGGCTGGCTCTCCGGTGAGGGGCTCATGCAGCTGGAGACTTTACGTTGAAGCCAAGGCTCGATCACCATTCCGAAAATCCTAGGCCCTTAAGAGTTCTGTGAAATCTACTCTGCCTGTGCACTGCGAATAGAAACACAAAGCCTGGATGACAGCACATCGGTTTATAACACAGTTTACTGCTATTTTAAGCCCACTGCTGAGACCTGCTGCTCAGAAGAAAAGATTCCTTTAACCACATGACTGCTCAGTGACAATGCACCTGGTCACCCAAGCTCTGATGGAGACGGACAACGATATTGATGTTTTCATGCCGCTAACACAGCATCCCTTCTGCAGCTCATGGGTCAGGGAGCCATTTTGACTTTCAAGTGTTATTATTTACGAAACACTTTTCATAAGGCTCTAGCTGCCATAGACAGTGATTCCCCTGATGGATCTGGCCAGAGTGAATTGAGAACCTCCCCCACCATGCATCATCAACCATCGTGCACCGCCCACTGTGCACCGCCCACCGTGCACCGCCCCTGCATGTTATTTGAACAACACAGCTGCAGCATTTCCTTCCTACAGCAGTTCCTTCACCCCGTTTGTGCATGCGCCACCCCTCTGGACCCTCACAGCAGCTGGCGCCCCCTCTCCAGGCTCATGGACCCTTCCTCATATGTCTAAGTTAGAACTACTCCATCCTTTTCCATTTGCTCCTGCTATTTTCTATTAAGGAGTTAACAACCTTCTGTCTAACAGTTCTTCTTACTAGCAGCTCTTTATATTAAATTCTTCTGCTCAAACAGCTGGTGTGGATTCTTTCTCCTGCCGGGTCTTCAATGAAACCCTTGTAAGGCGAGCTGAACTGACCAGCCCTCAAGCGCATAGTTGTGTTAGGACATCACGGAAATGGTAGCTTTTCTTTTTACCTCCCAAATGTCAAAGATGGCATCCCCAGGCACAGAGTGGAAAGAAACCTCTCCCCGCTTGCCCTCCATTCTTCTGGGATAACTCACATTGCTGGGACCTCAGCCTGGCTGAAAGGTGAATGGTTTTGCTTCAATAATTCAAGGTCACTGACCTGGGAAAGGCCATGAAACCACACCTCTCAAAGTGTGCCTGGCTGCAAAGAAATTTCCAGTTAGGGGACAGACTGGGTTTGGTGAGGACCAGCGTCCTGCCAGCCTTTGCAGGAGGCCAAGTGGACCGCAGGGCCCCGGTTTCCAGGCTGCGTTGTCTCAGTGTTACAACAGGTGGGGCTGTTACTGTGTGAGAGGGTTTTCCTGAGTGAGCAGAAAGCAGTTCACTCCCCAGGACCCAGCGTTTCACGGCGTGATTTGCTGCTTTGAAAAAGGAGAGAGAAAGTTGGTAATAGTAGAAGTCAGGCAAAAGGATGAGTATCTTTAGGGAAAGCGTGTGGGGAAATGAGAGAGAAGGGCCTGATTTCAAATTAACCAACGCCTGAGGAATGGCAGAAATCAGGGAGCCCACAAAAGAGGTGCGAATGGGCCAGGATGCCAGTTTACAGACATGAAGAGTCTGAACAGTGTCAGCGGCTGCCTTGATGTGAAAGAGCCCAAAAACACCCGTGGATTTGGAGACTGAGGGCTGTGTTAGAGCCGCTCACTTCAGCAGAACAATTAGTGCAGAAAGTATCCCTCTCTCCTGCTCTCTCTCTATCTCTGTCTGTGCATATATGTTATATATGCTGTTTTCTATTTTTCAAATTTAACTTTTTATTTTTATACTTTAAAAGTACATGCAAATATAGAAAGAAGTGTATAATGAACTCCCAGATACCCACCTGCCTTCAACAATTATTAACTCATAATGGATCTTGGTTCATAGCTCTCTTCATTATGTTTCTTTTATTTATCTATCATCATCTATCATCTATTATCTATCTATATATCTATGCACTATGATCAAAAAATACAGTGAATGTTTAAATTTTTAAAACTTATTAATTGCAGTAAAAGACACGTTGCCATTAATCCCCCTCAAAATCCTCCCCCTCACTGCAAACACTCTTACCCCATCCTTCCTGCCACTTTCTGAAGCAGCTCTGGAAGTCCTCTTAGGTGAGTGTCTACTTTATCTTCCATGACAATCCTCATGTCACACATCATTTCTGGTACAACAGTTTCTGTCAAAAACATTACAGTGTGTTCTCATCCACTTTATTCACCAGATCTGGCACCATGTGACTTCTGGCCCTTCCCCGAAGTCAAAATGACCATGAAAGATAAACGTTTTGAATTGATTCAGGTCATCGAGGCAGGCACAACAGAGCAACTAAAGACACTCATGAAAGAGGACTTCCAGAACTGCTTCAGAAGGTGGTAAGAGCAATGGGATGAGGGTGTACAAAGTGAGGGGGAGTGTTTTGAGGGGGATTCATGGCAATGTGTCTTTTACTATAATGTATTTTTTTAATTTAAACATTCACAATATTTTTTTTATCACACTGCATACCTACCTACCTACACATCTTCCTATCCGTCTGGACTGGAGTAGTTTAAAGCTTTCCCAAACATCACATTATTTTATGTAAATACCTTGGTATGTATCTCTAACAGATGGAGAGTTCTTTTTAAAGAAGCAGCTAGGATATATTGATTGCATATTGAATGCCTTTTGGTAGTTCTGGACCTTGAAGGAAGGAGGTTTGGGACAGAGGGTCCCGGGAGAGAGCTGTGTTTGAGAGCACAGAATCAGAGCACCAGCTTTGTTTGTTCACATTGCTTTTACAAACATGATTAAATATGTGAAAAAAAATAAGCAATGTCTACTCTTCCAAAGTGTGTCTGTTGAGGTAGATTGGTTTAAACCAAGCCTCTTTTTTGTTCCCCGAGTGAAAAGAAAAACACACTGAGACAAGGGAATGCACCCTCCAAAGTTAGTGTCTGGTTTAAGTGAAATAATGTATTTGACATGCTCAGCACGGTGCTTTCTCAGAACGTAATAGGACTACCTTGGAGTTGAAGATGGGACTTCCTAGATTTATCAGTTGTGTGTCCCAGGGCAAGTTCCTATGCCTCCATTTCCTCGCCTGCCAATTAGGCCTGTGACACTCACCTCAGTGTGGTTACAAGGCTTCTCTGAGAGAACATGCAATGGGTTCATGCCGTGCTTCCTACAAAATCATGCTCAGCAAACATCAGCTGATATTGTGACTGGGAGACACACAAGCAGCTCGCTGCCTGCATCCCTGAGCTTTCAGAGTGTCTTGCACTTACTGTCACAGGTCCTGGCTCTGTGGTCAGCTCTTTGCAGAACTTAAAAGTAAGATCCAGGAAGACCCAAGGTCAAACTTAGATGTAGTCTTCTCTACTCTGAAAGGATAAACAGCAACATTTCTTCCTTTTTTATTTCTAATGGGCCTACATATGAGCCAGTATAGAGACATTTGATCATTCTTGCCAGCCACTGATAGAGTTTTTCCTTTGCAATTTTACAAGCTTTCACTTTCAAATATACTTAGAGTGTGTGGTGGGAAGAATAATGGCCCCAGAAATGTTCATGTTTTAACTCCCAGATCCTGTGAACGTGTTACTTGGCCAAGGAGACTTAAGGCAGATGGAATCAACTCTGCCAGTCGGCTGACCTTGAACTAGGGAGCTGATCCTGGATGATGGGGGTGGCCCAGTGTAATCACAGGGTCCTCAAACGGGCAGCAGGTGACCGAAGGGGTGGTCAGAGGGACCGGACAGGAGAAAGACTGGACCAGCCACGGCTGGCTTTAGAGGTGGCGCAGGGGCGGAATGCCCAGGACTGTGGGCAGTGCCTAGGAGCTGGAAAGACAGAAAAAAGGTGTCAGCCCTGACACTTCCAGGGACACAGCAGTGCCAACACCTGGATTTTATTTAGTTCAGCAGGACCCATTTAGGACTTGTGACCAGGGGAGGAGTAAGACAAGCAGTTGGCATTGTTTTAAGCCACTAGATTATTGTTACTGTCACAGCAGGAAGACGTGAACAGTGGCTGTCGGGCAGGGCTTCTCCCTGCGCAGTGGTCTCCAGCGGAGGCTGAGAGCCCCTCACTTGTGAGGGAACCACAGAGCCCTGGGCCCCGCCCTGCAGACTTTACTGCCCAGAGACTGGATTGTCACTCCCCAGCCATCAGGAGGGAGGTTTCTGCCACACTCCTGCAGTCTGTGGCCCCACTGCCCCCCAGGGGGTGGGGAGGACGCTGGTGGCAGGGAGCTGAAACACAACCTAGGGCCGTTTTTTGTTTCCTCCTGATGATGAGAAAACCAGCCTCTGGGGCCAGGTCACAGGCATAATCATCCTGCCTCGCCACACCCAAGTCATTACACAGCTTATCTGCCTAAAAGGAGAGGTTTCTCTGCTGATAATTACATCCTGGTGTGTCCTCTAGGACAGCTCACAGCCGCTGAGTGCTAATCACATCCAAGGCCATCCCGGTCCCACCTGGGTCCCTTAGCCCCTCTTCTGCCCTCCTGCTCTGAGCCTCAGACCTGAGCTTTGGGAAGGGTTCACAGCCACCCTGGCAGATGGGAGGGCCAATTACCACTCCGCCCCTCGGGAGAGCCTATCAGATGTTCCAGGGGCTCATAATAAGTGACTTGAAAGGAGAAGATTGCACTCTGAACAAGCCATTCTGTGTGTGCATGGCAGCAGGTTGCAATGAGTCCATTAGATGCCTGGCTGACAGAATGGCCCCCCGGGGTTGCCACCACGCAGACGCTCCCGCCCGAAACCTGAGCAGGAAACGTGTGGAACCTGTGCGCAGCGGGCAGACAACCCCTCCCACTCAACAGGCCACTTTTCCTGGAGGCTTGGGAGCAGTACCTGGGGGGGTTAGGCATCCAAGTCACTGAAATGAAAAGGAAGCACAGAGGCACATGCGGTGGCCATAGCCCTGCGACAGGAGTGGACAGGAGTGGACAGGGACAGAGAAGCAGAAACTGGTGGCCCCACAGCTGGAGGAAGAAGAGCAAGGGCAGGATGGCGGGGACAGAGGCTGGCGGTGGCCACAGCAGCCGGCGTGACTCAAGCCCGCTGCGCACACACGGCTCTGTGCTGTGACAGTGACCGCGTGGCTATACCTCCAGCTGACGGTCTGAGGCTGCAGTCGTGTAGTGAGCCCCCAGAAGGGTGCGTCCATGGTGCTCACCCCGGCCAAAGGAAGAGGGCCGGACAAGAGGAGGGGGCGCTCCCACCGCCAAACCGCCCTCCCTCAGGGCTCCCCATGCTGGCCCCTCCCGGTGCTTTAGAGCAGATGTCCCCTGGATGCTGGGCTTACATAGCGGGTCCCACTATCTCATTAGGGACTCTGGAAATGGGGTCCCCTAGCTGTTGCCTATGTTCCTTCTGTCCTGTCCTCTCCCATCCGATCCTACTGCCCCCCAAGTGCATCCCAACTCTGCCCTCACCCCCCAACCCCTCACTCTCTACTGGGCCATAGAGTGACTTCTCACCGGTCTTTATGCCACATTTCGATCCATTCTCCACACACTAGTCAAAAGGGTCTTTTGGAATTTGGGGATCAGTCTTTGATATTCTCCTGCTTATGCCATACCAAGTCCCTGCTGGTCGCCAGAAAAGCCCCGCTCTTCTCAGCCCTGGAAGCTCCCCGCACACGGCTCTGGTCATCCCCTGGAGGGCCTGGCCCTGCGGGGGCCTCCCCAGCTGGTCTTCACGGCCGACTCTGTTTATGAACTTGTATGTAGTCCCTTTCCTGCATTCTTCTGTTATAAACGACAGGATCGTTTCCAGCCGATCCTATCATGTCATCTGCAAACAATAATAATCTTCTTTGCCTTTTCCCAATTTTTATGTTATTTCTTTCTCTTGTCTGTGGATTAGCTAGTTCTTAGAATATTTTATCTTTAACTGGGGCATGAACCGATTCCTGTTTTGTTAGTGTGGCATACTTCTGTGTCAAACTCACACAATTTCCTGGGTGACTTCCTGGTTCTCGAAGAAAGGTATGCCACCTATTCTGTCACCTCAAACATTTTAATATCTCTTTATTATAATTTGCTTCTCCTGAAACCCATCTGATGGCTGATAATTTCAGCAGTGACAGCCAGCTCACTGAATTTGACTCTTCACATCTTGTTTCCATCATGACACAATGTCCTAAGTTTGAAGTGTGAGATCTGATATGAAGGTATTCAATGGTTACCATCCTTCCTCTACTTGGAATATCGTCTTTCTATGACTGTGACATATCAGGGCACCTCTAGAAATCACTGCTGTTTTAGGGTCTGAGGGTCTGTGGTACAGCTGGGCATGACTTCGGAGCTGCAGAAAACACCACAGTCTCCTTAAAATCTACCAGCCACTAATTTTGCCTGAATGTTTGACTTTCTCTTCTTTTTTTGGATAAGGCAATGCCCCTCTCAGCGGGTACATCTGGCTGTCTACCCAGCACGATTCTCGACCTTCCTGTCATTGTGGTGCTAGGACTCAGCTTAGGGAAGGTGTCCATCCTTGGTGTTATCCGTGTGACATGGTGGGTGTGACACACCCAGCGGAGGTGATGCCAGGACGCCCTCCCCTGACTGGTCAGCTCAACGTGGCCACACAGGAACCAGCCCAGAAACAGGCCATGCGTCCTCATGCCCACTGCCTGGTGGTTCTGTCCTCGCGGAGAAGATGTGCCTCATCATCACAGCTTGTCCAGAGCCCAATCACCCACAGGCCCAGAAATAAGAAGGGTACTTGACTCGCTCGGGGGGGCGGGGGTTCTGCACGCTCTGGGACATCATGCTCGTGTGACATGAAGGGGGCAGTCTTTTCTCTGTGCCAGCCACTTGCCCTCTTGTTTGTTCTGGGACTCACAACAGCATCTAAGCGGGGTAAGCTCAGCACAGCCACACAAAGCCAGGTATGTCAGGTGGGACTGCTGTGCGCTGGGCTTGGTGTCAGCCCATGGGTCATTTCTGGGATGTTCCGGTTTTGCTGCAGGGTCTCTTTTGAACATGACCTACCTACATTTATCAGTCTGCCCGCCTGTATTCACACCACACTCCCAGATTCACCACCTCCTGCTTTGCTGCGGCTGAATCCCAAGCTGCTGCACGGCCTCGGGTTTAAGCGCGAGGACCACGTCTTGACGCTTTCCCTGCCCCACATTCCATCCGTTTGCCTGCAGCTGTCACCTGAGCTGCCAGCTCACAATGTGTTCCCTTTTCGATGGCCAGTAAAGAATTTGAAGGGGCAAAACCTGAACCCAGCGAGGGCTTGTCTCTGTGGAGACCTGATCCTTCTGCGGACAGAGCCCCATGGGTTCCTGAGGAAGGGCAATGCCCTGGGGATTCGGGAGTCCCGCCCACGGGGACGCAGACGTGGGAGATGTGGGCTCAAGTCCGCCCGGATCCCGACTGGATTCTACCACAGCCCCTTCACATCAGAGGCCAGTCTTTGGTGAGACCACCTTTATTTCAAGCATCCCCTGGTCGTTTGGAACTTTGGAAGAAAAGTGTCCGTCAGAGATGCTGATGAGGCCATGTCAGGCACTCACTGGGCAGTTACACACCGCACTGTATTTGGAGTGGCATCAATGAACCAATCGGGTTTTCTGGGCCCTCACAGTGAGTAGCAGATGGTCATTGGTGAGAAGCCTTCCTGGCCCCCGGGGATCTGTGAGTCCCCTGGAGGACTGGCTGACCTTGAGGACAGGCCGTTATTCCCACATCGTTGGCTGCATCCTAAGCCAGTCCTCAGGAGGCTACGTCGTCAGGGCTCAGGACACCAGACAGGCCTGATTCCGCCGCACTGGAGACTCACCAGTCCAGTGGAAGCAGGTGGCCACTGATTCTCATAGACGTTGGTTGAATTGTGCTGGATGACATCCCGGGGTGATTACTCTGAGCTCCGATGGATGAGACACACATACTTCGGGGGAGGAGCTTTGCTTCCCAGCTGCTCCCGTGGCTACTCCCGTGGGCTGGTCTCCTTGGCTTCGCTCTGGACACTTCCAGCTGCTCGTTGGTGCCCATGCCTCCTTTTCTTTATGTGGACTCTGTGTGTCGGTGCCCAGTGCTGCACCGTCTCTCTGTCTGTTATCTCCTGTGAATACTGTTGACCGTGGGAGCCTAGCATGATTTTCCTCTCATTTGGACGGTTACAGCAATTACTGTTTAAACCACTAATTTGGAACTTAAATGCTACACTAAATTACAGAGTGTATTTTTTATATTTATCTCTCCCGTTTACACCTACGATGCTCAAGGATACTTCCTGAGAACAGGGACGAGTCGGATATTTTGCTGAATTATCTATAGCTTTTCCCATCATAGAATCTCTGTAAATATTTGAAAATTTACTGTGGTATTAATTTCATGGTTATCTTGTGACCTCACTACCCATTCTTCTTCTTCTACTCTCAGTTATCTCATTTTTATCTTTTTAATTTATTTGTGTCTAGAATACTTTCTGATCCTTCCGAATGAGATTTTGAGCCAAGAAAGTGAACTTGCCGGGGATACTCTGAGGAAAGGAGTGAAGGAGTCCTGTGTTGTAGTGCTATCTATCACCACCTACCCTAACTGTACCTGCATCCTTGCACTTGACTTTCTCCCAGGGTAGCTGAGCAGCCTCTCCCTCTTTCCGAAAAAGAGGTCTGCGATGCATGTCCCTCCCACCAGAGGTCATTACCCCACAGCTGTGTTCCCGCCCCCTCATGGAAGGAAAGGGAAGCACAGGTTAGCAGGCAATGGCTGAGGGCTGACCGGGAGCTTTTCCAGCTAAACTGACCCTTGGGCCCCTCACATCTCTTAAGGAAGTGTCTGGGTTCCCATCCTACTCATACGCCGCAGTGGGTTTTCGAGTCACGTTACTCAAAGGTTACTTTTGGGGAGACTCCTGGGCTCCTTCCTGATTATTCTTTTGGCAAACCAGGAATGTGAGGCATTCCAGGATCTCCCCATCTTTTGCATAGAAAATGGGAATCTCCCAAGAGTTTTGATTTGGGTTGCATGTGATTGGCTGTCCGTGGACTGGAAAGCAGCAAGACTTGGTTATTTTCACTCAGACATGGGGATATACGGTCAGGCTCTTTATATCATCATACCCAACAAAGTGACTATTTCCATAGCTATACATTAACAGTAATGACTACCAGGTTTCTGACTTTTTTTCCAAGTCTGGAGAAGACAGGATGTGAAAGAAGTCTAGCTTTCAGCCCAGTGAATTGCTGTACATAGAGCAGGCGGTCAACAAACACAAACACAGAAATTATGTCCTAGGATCTGTTGTATACAATCTCAGTTTCTGGATAGAGAGCTGACGTTATTTAGTGGAGGGTTTCATTCCAGCTGAACAGTCACAAGACTATAGCAACGCTCATTACTATTACTATCTTGACTTCGAATGTTAATGAAAGGTTCAGTTGTGTGATTAGATGATAAAAACATGTACATATGGTGATTTTTTTCCTCTGAGTTATCGATCTAATATTCACTAATTCAGAAGCCCCTGAATTACTCTGTGGATGGATGTGTAGTTCTGAAAAAGTTGAGTGTAATTGGCTTCTTATAAATGCAAGTATTTAAAATATATAATTATTTAAATATACAATTATTTAAAATAAAATTATTTAGGAGACCTTTGGTGGATTAGAGAAGCTGTGGTGAGGCTCACACCTGTGTCATGCTTTCCTCCCCAATTGTTATGCCCTGTCATCCCTTTCCCTCACGTGACCACGGTCATTCAGAGTGCCGTCAGCTGCAGCCAGAAAAACCCACTGTTGTGAAAAGTGAAACGTTCTGTGGTTTGGCTTCCACTTTGGGCTAAAGTTTTCTACCAAGAGGAGACAGTTTTATTCTTTAATGATTGTATCAAGCAGGATTAAAATGACATCTGTATTTGCTACTAGGAAGTCAGCTGAAACAAAACATAATGAAAGCAAGAGAAGACAAGTGTAAATGAGATCACATGTTTTTGGTACAAAATAGGCAGAGGCAACTGTAAGTTTAAAAAAACAAGAAATATCACATGATGCGAATATAAGTTTTGGAACTTATTGGAGACAAAACACAAAGAGAATATGTATTAATACGTAAATAAATATTATAATTATAGGCAAATTATAGACCACATTTGCACATGTGTTAAAAAGCCTGCAGATGTATGGTGTGGCAACGTCGAAATGGAACCAATAAACTCTTGCGTGTGCCCCAGCAAACTCTGATTAAGGGTTCCTTGCAGGTGGCCATGGGGACTGCATGGCATGTCCACTCACAGTGAGGTCGCACTCTGCAGATCAGTCTCCCTTTGTGCAACGTCATTAAGTGTGTGGCAGATGGGAGCCTGAAACAGGAGCTGTGCCGCAGGCAGGCGTCACCCCAGGGCAGCAGACTGACTTACATGGTAGCACAGAGGGGACCGAGGCCTCGGACTGGCTCGAGCAAGGTCAGTAAATGGCAGGGCGTGTCTGAGTGTCTGTGGAGGTGAACGCTGTCGGAAGGCCTCCTTTCCTTTGGCCGGTCCTCATGCTGGCTCTTCAACCCTCCTAGGCCTGCCCTCTTCTAGGGCTGCTTCACTGATAATGTGAAATCAACCTATCGTTGTGGCCCAAGGAAGCCCCATTAGTCTGGGGGCCAGAGGATCAGGGTGGATATTCCTGGGAGAAAATGGAGACAATGGCTGTTGGTCGGGACCGGAACTGAGGACTGTGCCAGAGGTAGCTTTAGTGGCTCCAACAAGCCCGATGGGCGCCGGTAGAAAGAGGGGGCACTTAGCTAGGTAGACAGCCAGATGTGCTTGAACTAGGACCACTCCAGCCACGACATGGTCGCTGGAGACGAGTCAGCATGGGTGTTCAGGCAAAGCTGGGTGTGGATCCACGTTGTGCCACTTACTGCTGAGGAGACTTGAAACCCCTCGGCTCGTGAAGCCTGTTTTCTCATCTTAAATGGGGATGGTGAATCTCCACACTCACAGACTCCTTACGTGGCCACGTAAAGATCAGATCAGATCGTGAGGGCGCAGGATCAGCGCACAGCTGGAGCGCAGGGAGTGGCCCCTGGTGTTATCTCCCCCTGGTGGTTCTGTGGAAGGCACTAACCACAAATTATCTTTGCGTTAATGTATGTAATCTCTTCCCTAGGGCAGCATTTCTCAAACGTTAATGGGCAACTAATCACCTGGGGATCTTGTCAAAATAAAGGTGGATTCCATGTGCCTGAAGTGACACCAAGACTGTGCATTTACCCAGAATTCCCAGGTGATGCCAGATGAGGGACACTCTCTGAATAGGACACTCCAGGACCCACACGGGGGCCTCATGCACATGCTGGCAGCTGGCAGCGCAATGTCTGCACTGAGGAGACACCCATGGAAAACGGTTTCTGAAGGATTGCATGGCTGGTGAGCGGCACAGCTAAAAGGCAGCAATTAACTTTAGGAAATGGTCCTGAATCCTATGGCATAATTTGGTGACAAACACAGGTTCTAAGAATATGTGGTAACAAACGATAACAGGTATTGATTAAGGGTGTTCAGAGCATCCCAAAACTTTAGAGTCTGTGTAAAGAGCAATGTGTTGTTTCCCATGACATCTTCCTGGTTCTCCTCTGCACAGAATACAGGGTTGGGGGATAATTGCTGTGACTGATCAACCCCATTAGAAACGTCTTTGTTGAGCACCTGGCTCTACACACAGCCTTCTGCCCCTCCTGCGCAGCTGCAGACAGCGAGCTCCATGTCCTACTGTGTGCTTAGCACACAGTGGGGCTCAACAAATGTAATGTGAATGAAGAAATGGGTAAATTCAGAAAAGAATGAAGCAGCAGGTGAGAGACATGCAAGGTATGTGAGTACACAGATAAAAGAAGACTGGGCTCAGGCTGGGGGTCGGGCAGGAGGGGGGTAGCACAGCTGCCCCATGGGTCCTTCTTCATTTGCTGGCACAAGGGGCATAGAAAACTGAATAGGTCAGTCTCAAGTGACTTTTGCCACTGGACAGCCTAGCGATGGCACCTGGACGTCGGGTACCAGGTGACTAGCCATCCGTACACCCCAGCGTAGACCACGAACAGTGAGTGGCTTAATAAATCTATGGGTGGTGAGGCTGAAAACCTTATTTTTGTTTCTTCCATTACTATAGCTCTGTAAGCTCTGGCTCTCGGGCCGATGACTCCTGATTTAAAAGGCTGATGACCTGGAAGTTGGAAGGACTCAGCGGCAGTCACTGAAGGAGGGTCGGGCTGTCATTTTCAGGATGTGGGGCAGTTAGCAGGAGATGACAGGCTCCCTGTGTGAGGGAGAAGCGGGCCATCTTCTGACTTATTGGCCACGAAACCCATGACTCAGAGAAGGCACTCGGTCAAGGTTCAAAGCAGTGAATGAGAATAATCAGCCGGCACTTCTAGCACTGCAAAGACTGCAAACATGCTGGAAACCCCGTAGCAGAAGGGTGGCCGACTCCCCTGGAGGGAGAGCAAACAGACAAAGCTGGATTGCAGAAATCTGCGGGAGTGGACCCCACTCAGTCCTGGGAGGGAGAGGACACAGGGCTGAGGCCCACTGAGCAGAGGCAGTGCCAGGCAGGGATTCCCAGCCATGCAGGTCAGCAGATCAGATGAAAGAAAGGGGGTGCGACTGGGGGGCTGTGTTCCCCTCAAATAAAGGAAAATTCCAAACAGGGCTCTCATCTCTCTTGAAGGTGCACTTTGGCCCTGAGCTGCTGGTCTATGACTGTGGATGTCTTTAGAGTGTAGAGTTTATTCTGCATAAAGAGAGGCGGTAGGCAAGTAGCAAAACTGGGGAAGATAAGGAAATGCGGAGGCGAGAGCTCAAGAAGGGGAAAGTATGTCGCACACCTGGCGGGTCCCACGCGGAAGCCCATTCATGGCGCTCTGGGGGATACTCCAGGGCTGGTGGAAAACTCACTCGTGTTCTGCAGGTTCCCTGTGTGGGAGTTCTTCATTTTCATTGGTTCTCAGGACCAGCCGGAGAGACATAGAATGATTTAGGACAGAGGGAAGAAAAAATTCAGAATGTGTCTCAAGTACAAGATATTGTTACGGAAGCTGAACACAGTCGTGAGGCAGTGGAAAGAGGACTGCACCCAGGAGGGAGTTCAGGTGTCTGCGGGAGTGTCCCTGGTAAGAAGCAACTGGGGGGCCCCTTGCTCTGGCACCAGTTACGGAATTGTTATAATAAGGGTGTTACATGATCAGAGCATGGGAAGGGCTGGGTTCCAGTCTCTTCCACAGTTGGCATTACCCAATTTCCTTTCGTGGTATCTTTCCCGTGGGCTGGGGGTGTGTGGCCCTGGCTGCAAAGCGCTGGGAAAACAGCTTCCTGTGTGTCCTCATCTGCGGTGTTTCCCCGTTGGTGGCCTTCTCACTCTGGCTCCCTGTGCTAGTGAAAAACACGCACAGTGCTTTCAGTGCTCAGTGTTGAAAACTGAAGAGATGCTGACTACTGGATGGTTACATAATTTTAGTCCCAACCCTGAGGGTGTTCAGGACGCACGCTGTCACTTGCCTGTGCACACACTTCCTCGGTATTTGCCTCTTCCCCACTCCCATTTTGTGTGGAACACTCGTCCCTACACTCACTTTAGGGGCATTGTAACTAGAGAACTGGACACATTTCCCAGGACACAGGGACAGGTCCCTGGCCCAGTGAGCATGGTGGCCAGTGTGGTGGGCCTCCTGCCCTTGCTGGATGAAAGCTTGGACTTGCCCAGAATCAGAACAGCACTAGACAGGGAGGGGCTTACCGTGGGGCCGCGTGCGAATGCCCTGTGGCAGGGCTGATGAAGTCTGAGGGACCAGGAGCCTCGTCTCCGGTGGTCTTGTGGTAAATGCCCCCTTACCAGCCAGGAAGGGATCAGCCATGTGCTGGTCCTTGTTCTCTGTCTCCCTGGGTGTGTGTCAGGAAAGGCCACTGTGACCTGTTGTGCTTGTGTGTGTGCCCGTGTCCTCTCCTCACTTTTGTCAGGGTTCCTAAGGTCATGGCTCCCAGGCCAGGTACTCAGACAGGGAGGGACCTGCCCTCCAGGAGGAGCATGGGGACACAGGGGCACCGTCTCAGTGATGTCAACCTCAGAATTGATGTGAGTGCGAATGTGAAAGGAAAGGATGACGGAAACCACCTGCTCCCCTCAGGAAATAGATTTGTTAACTCCGGAGATGGTGCTCTCAGTACTGGTGAAACGTCTCTGTTGTCTTCTGAGGGCAAGCGTCTCTCAGCTGAAGCAATATCCCCGACACCTGTGGGAGGTTGAGTGGCCTGATCGGAATGTTCTAACTCAGGGATGGGATCTGACGCTGGTCCGGCTGCTCAGGCCAAGTCTCCAGGGTGTGAAAGATTCTCATTAAAAATAATCAAGTCTAGCCAAGCCAGTGACGAAGTCATTGATGGCTTCCTGGGACTTGCAGGCTGCAAAGCCCTGAGCTTAATATGGCCGTAGCAATCTGACCTGACCATCACTCACTCACGGGCTGTTTTCTGTCTTTCCCTTGATAAAAGTGAACTGGCATTTTAAGAAAACTAACCCAAGAACTGGGAGGTCTATGGACGGACCTGGGCCTTCCTGTTACTCTCTAGTCCTGACTTCCTGTTAAAATTTTATGGTTCTATGGGGGAGGGAGCTATACAAGCGCCATCTTGAGAGGAAAGATACTTTTTTACACGCAGGCAGCCAAGCGGAGGTGCACGCTCTCACACTGCTGCTGTGGTTTTGCTTGTTTCTTTTCCCGAATAAGCCCTCTTTCGGCGGGTTACCTGGAAAGTTATTTGCCCAGTCGACATCCTCACTAGCTCCTCTCCTCAGCAGCAAGTTACGTGTAAGTACAGCTGATGCTTGTTACCTGTGGGTTCTGTATTTGTGACTATTTGTGAGTTCACCTACTTCCTACAATTTCCCTGCAACCCTGAAATCAATGCTTGTGGTGTTTTCGAGGTCATTTGTGGAATAAACCAGTGAAAAATTTGAGTTGCGAGACAGACGTGTTCCCAGCTGAGGTTGGGATGACGCAGCTTCTTGTTTTAGCTCTCAGGCTGTCAACAAGTAGTCTTCTCGTGGTGATTTTTCAGGCCATATTTTTGTGTTTTGTGCTTTTTGCTGGTGACCGTGTTGTTTAAAGTGGCCCCTGGGCAGAGTGCTGAAGACCTGTCCAGTGTTCCTAAGCGTAGAAGGCTGTGACGCGCCTCAGGGAGGAAGGACCTGCCCTGAAGGAGCTGGTCCAGGAATGAGTTACAGAGCTCTTGGCTGTGAGCTCCATGTGATGAATTGATAAGGTGTTACATAAGGTGCCTCAGCAGAAACACTCACAAAACAAGGGTATGTACTGATTTTGGATGAAAATGTGGCCAGAGGCTCACAGGAACCTAACCCTGTATTTCCCCCAGGAGCAGAGTTTAGTACTGTGTGTTTGCAGCAACTTTATGGAACACACGTAAGTACCACAAATAATGAGTTGTAAGACTTGTCATGCTGTTTTGTGACACTTCTTTCCTTGCCCATTGTGGGACAAAGCCCCAAAAAGCAGTTTCCAGGCTCTCGGCCTCACATAGAAAGGTGCTGGCTCGGGTAGTAAATGGCCATCAACTGTGATCAGATGGCCATCAGCTGTGGCTAGTTGGCCGTCAGCTGTAACCAGTGAGCCATTGGCCACTAATATAACGGCTGTGGCTACGCTAGCAGCAAATGGGGGTTAGCAAGAAGATGGTGGCTGGCAAGTGTGGACTGCTGTTAGGCAGGTTATGTAGATCCTGCTTCCTGTGTCTCCACCAGCGAGAATATATTGGTTTGACTCCCCTACCTATGGCTCCATGGGTGTTCCTTTTTGGCCTCACCGTGTCCTGCGTTCTTGGGTGGAGAGCGGGAGCTGAGACCCCGCATGACACCCATTCTGCTTCGTCTAGCTACTGACTGACTCACTGACTGGCTAACTAACTGTCTAACTGATTAACTGACTTATTAGCCGACTAGCTCAGTGACTGACTAAATCACTGACTGACTGGTTAGCTGACTGACTGGCTGACTAAGTGACTGACCAGCTTCAAGCGTCACTTGCTCTGGGGGCCTCCTTGAGCCCCTGTGGTCTCGCTGTGTGGCCCTCAGCGAACACCGCATGCCAATCCTGTCAGCACCAGCATCTGGCCCTGCTGTCTGTGCCTTGGTACTTGACCTTGCTGACTGTCTGCCCAGACAGTACTCCTGGGAGTGGGGGTCAGGCAGCCCCCACCCCAGCCCGGTGCCTGGCACCCAGCAGGTGCTTGGTAGCTATGGAAGAGCTGAACTGACAACACAGTTCCCACCATAAAAACCCCAAAGCTGCAGTGGCCTCTCCTCTGTGCCCTGGGACCTGGGCTCAGAGGGTAGGATGCGGCTCATTTAAGGATTTGTGATTGGATGACCTGGAGCAAGTTCAGTGTGCTGCTTCTGTGAAGCGCCAGGTAGTAAATGGCTGCAGCTTTGCAGCTCATATGGTCTCTGTCGCAACTTGTGAGAGAGCAGCCAAGATATGGAAGACAGTGGGTTCTTTGCCAAGGAAAGCCTATTTAGAAAAACAGGCAGTGGGACAAATTTGCTACTCCTCCCCCAGAGACCACTGCGTACGGCTCACAATCCTGAGTGGTTTTTCTAGGCTCCTGAAAGGTCGTGTCTGAAGACATGTGGCCCAGCTTCTGAAGCGACTTGTCGACTTTCAGGGCTGACCTAACCAAACCATGTTGAGTGAGTACCTGTGGGTCGTTGGATTCTGTTTGGTTTATCTGGGCACATCTTTGAGAACACTCTAATTTTGTGTTTCTCTCAGTTTTCTGGAGGGTTTACTGAGTGATAAAGACTCGTTTCTTTTCCTGATTAATACAACCCTTAGGCTCAGAGATGGTTAGAGACATTCCCAACTGGGTGCTTCTTGTAAAGAATTTCAGGTTATTCAACTAAGTTTATGGGTCATTGTGTCAGAGTCTGTGGTAAGTAGGCCTCTGTGAGACATCGTTGGTAATTACCCCCACTCTCTACGGGCTCATCCGTGCGGGATGGCTGAGTGTTTGCTCCGGTTCTCAGACTGCATTGAACTGGAAGCTGCAGGCCAAGCTGGGGGTGGAGGGTGACTTTTCTGCAATCTGTTGGGCTCTGCTCCATTTAAGGAACTTTCCTTGGGTCCATGGGTATTGATGGAAAATCCATCGTGTCTCTTGTGCACCGTGGTTCAAAAGTCCACACTGTGTCCTTTAAATACATTTATTGAAAATGTCTAATGGTTTGCCCCACCGGGTAGGCACTCAGAAGAAATGCTCCCCAAACTTCTCGTGCACTGTTTCAACTTTATTCCTGCAGAATCACCATAGAGAGTGCTTGGCCTGCTCTTCAGGCCTGATATTTGGTGAAGAGATAAAAACGGGTCAGAAAGGCTGTCTGGAGAGATTCCAGATTGGTTTTGAGCAAATGCTTGGGTAATACCCCAGATCCTTTGGCTTTGCAATGTGCTTTGGAGGGCTCTTTTGTTTGCTTTTTTAAAATCAGTAACAGCATAGTTTGGAAAATAAAATCCTTGATACAAATCTAAAGGATAAAATCTCTATGCTGTGGCTTTGCCAGGAAAATGTGGGGCAAGAGTAGGGTGCTGGAGGGAAGTGTGGCTCCCTTTGTAGCCTTGGGTGTCTTGTCACATGCCACCCGGGTCTGAGAAGGCTCTGGCACAGACACAAGCATGCTGGTGAATGATCATATGACGAACCAGCAGCCAGTCTCCCCCTTCCCTGTCGTCGCTGCTGCTTTCTTATTTGCACACAGTCTCCTCACGGTGCAGGCGTCACCACTGCCCTGTGGGACGCAGACTGGCAGCTGGGAAGACTGGCTGGCCCCTACCCAGCAGCTGGCACTGTGCAAGTACATAGCTCGTCCCCATTTACTTCCATTCACCAACCTCCAAGGAACGCGTTGTCAACAGGCCCGTGGAGGCAGGAGGCAGGGCTGGTGTGGGTTTGGGGGTGACGACTGAGCTGGGGAAACACAGCTTGATGAGGCTTTGGGAAGCCAGGGCTCTTTCTTTCTGGAAGTGGCCTCAAGTCTCTCCTTTTAAAAGTAGATTACGTGTTATCTAAACTTGGATTGATTTAAAATAAAGTCAAAATTAGCAATGAGAATGGATATGAGAAGGTACGAGCTCTGTGGTAGCCCAACTCCAAGTGGACTCTGGTCAGTGACCCTGCCCTCGGGCATTGGTCTGTGTGGCCTGTCCAATGGAGCAGACGTGGCGGTGTGTGACTTCCACCTGAGTCACAAAGGCCAGCGTGGCTTCCCTCTCGCTCTCAGTCCTGGGTCTCTCGTTCCAGGGGAGGCCAACGGCCACTTTGTGAGGACACCCCGTCATCCTAGGGAAAAGCCCATGGCAGCTGTGACCCACTCAGTCAAGCCTTCCCATGGCTGTGGCCTCAGGAGAGAGGCAGGAACCAGCAGCAAGGCCACGCAGACCTTTGCTTTCAATGAGCAGTGGGAGGTATAACTACTTGTGGTGACGGCTGCTCACTCGGGGTAACCTGTTACATGGCAATAGTGACCACCGCACAGCCCCACTCACTGGAAGCAGAGACAGGACGAGTCACCTTGCCAGGCCCCTTGTAGCTCCTTGATCCTATTGTGCTGATCCTTTGGTCCATTACCTGTAGTGTCTGGTGAAGGAAAGCGGCTCGGCAGGTCCTTAGGGCGACGGTCCGTCGGGAGCTCTCGGAAGGCACCTGTCTGCCGCGCGGCACTCCACAGACCAGCCAGGGCTCGGTGTTCAGAATTCTGCAGGCAACCAGCCTGCAGGTTGAAATCCTAAGGAATACTGTCCCAGTATGACAAAAATAAATACCAAGCAAACAATACAAAAGCTTACAACTTCATTTTATCTTCCTTAGTGTCTCCCAGGTAAGGTTTCTGGTTAATGTACGTTTCCCTCCTGGTCACCGTCAGACCCTATCAAACAGTTTGGGCCTGACAGCCCTTAAATGAAGCTATGGTTTCCGAGACTGCCATGTTGCCTGGTATGGTAGCTGTGAGCCACACACAGCCATTTCCATTGACATTAATTATAATTAAAGAAAACCACAGGCCTGTGGCCGTCAAGCTACGGCCACCATATCAGACAGTGCAGGTTATGGAACATTTTCATCATTGAAGTAAGTGCTTTGGACAGTGAAGACCAGAAGGGCGAGCGTCATGAGTGCTGCTCTGAGCTGGCATCGCCCGGGCACACACTGGGCCACGCATGCCACCCTGACACTGCCAGTGTGAGCCGGTTGGGGGCTGGCCAGACCCCTGCGAACAATCCCCTCCCCAGTGCCTCAGGCACAGGCCTGGCGTTCTCACGTGTGTGGGATTGCAGAGCAAGCCGAGGGGACTGCCACCCAGCAGGTGGTGGCTAGTGGACTTGAGTCACCTTCACCTCGTTTCACAGAGGTTTCTTCTTCCTTCCGTGACAGACGAGGCTGGCCAGGCCCCTGGCTGTGCAGTGCCGGCTCTCCCTCCCGCGGTGCCCTTGGGGCCTCTGGCCTCTGAGCTTCGATGGGCCAATGGGTCGGTATGTGACGTCCTTGACAGGGCCCGCCCCAGCTCCGTCCTCAGCCTGCACACCTGTTCTCTTATCCATGATGGCCCTTGTGATGTCATGTTGTCATGTGTAACAATTCTCCTTAATAGCAGCAAGTCATACCCTGGACCGATAGGCTCACTCAGCTGCTACGTTTGCTCATCAGCTGCGTTCGGACTGCTGCCTATTGATGTGGGTGGGAAAGGGCACAGCTGAGCTCGTTCAGATATGCTTGTCGTGAGCTGCACTTTCCATCGTGACCTCGCTGCCCTTCTCTGCAGCAGTGGCAGCAGGAATGTCCTTGTCTTCAGCCCACTCTCATGTCCCTCCTTACTCCCCATTTCATTTGCAAACCTCTGGCAATAAGCAGCTACTCGCAGCTCTGTTTTCTCTAAGCTGGAACAAAGCCAGGTTCGCAGGGTGTGAGGGGAAGGGCACCGCTCCCTTTCGGGGGCGTGGCTCCCACCTCCCACCTGGTGGATGTCCTGCCAGCTCAGTAGCCCCTGCTTCACTCTGCTGCGTCTTAGGGCGAGACTAAGAGGGGACTAAGACGGGCAAGTATCTGGGGAGGTGGCGCTTTCTTTCCGTGTAGTGCTGGTCATGTGACACTGAGGTCATGGTCTCTGCCTAGGGCCCTTGGAAATAGGGGTGCTGGGGAAGTGGGGGGCTCATCTGTGTGGAGATAGAACCGGAAAATAGGGAGGCATCGGGTGACACAAACCACACACAGGTCGGTGGCAGTGGCAACAATAACCCTTCTTTTTAAAGCCTGAACTGCCTCTGGGTGGTGAACACACAGTGGGATTTATAGACGATGTCATACAGAATGTACACCTGGAATCTATGTAAATTTACTAACCATTGTCACCCCAATAAATTTAATTTTTAAAAAAAAGGAAAAAAAATAAATAAAAAATAAAGCCTTTATCTTAAAAATTTTCAAACATACCCTAAATAAAGAGAGAAGTGTAGTGAACTCGTCCCCAGGTTCAATTCTGCTAGTCTTGCTTCAGCCACTTCCCCACACATTTCTTGGTGGGCATACTTAAAAACATGCAATTTCATCCATGCCTTTCATTAACAAATAAGTTCTTATTTACTTTAGCACAATAGCATTCGTCACCTAACAAGTGACTGATAGTTGCCTAGTTTCATTCGAGACGCAGCCAGAGCATAGCTCTCCCGGCGTCCTGTGAAGGTCTCGTATGTGCACTCATTTGAATCAAACTCTAAACACACCCATTGCATTTGGGTGATATGTGCCTTCATCCTTGGCAGTTTTACTGCTCCTTTGAAGAACATTTTATTGAAGAAACTGGGTCATTTTTCCTGTGGAAGTATCTACGTTTTGGACCTCGTTGATTTGGGTCCTCCTGGCATTTTCCTGTCTTCTCTGTGCCCATGCTTGGTGGTGAGAGCTGCACTGAGTACGTGGGGGCCAGACTCTCAATGGGGGGCAAGGCTCCTTCCACAGACTGCTCCATCTCCGTGCTGCGTCCGGTCAGGGGGCCGGTGATGTCTACCTGATAATCCACCACCTCCCTCCTCTCAGGGCAATGAGCTCAGAAAGTCTACGCGAGACGGTTTGTCAGTAAGGCTGAATACTGACAGGACGACCATGGTGGACAGGCGTTTCTCCAACCAGGGAGGCTCGGTGCATGGACCTTGATGGACAAAATGCCCGGAATCACCTGCTCTCCCTCCCGTTCTGATCGCAGGCGGAGTCGTCCCTGTGGCAGGTCATGCCTTGCTCCTCATCTGTTGGCCTCTTCTCACTGCAGACATGTTGGAATCTCTCCTACTGAGCAGCCTGCTTGCTTTGTGTCCCCACCTTCCTTTCTGTCCTTAGCCACTGCCACCGACTTCCATCCCGCCACCACTCTCACCGAGGCCACCTAGACCCACCCAGCGCCAATCCGGCGGGGCTGGCGGTCTCTCTCTGCGAAGACTGTCCTTCCCAGTAACACTGCTGTCCAGCGCTCCGAACTCTTCCCATGTGCGGGTCTTGATGCCGGTGTTTCCCCAACCCCATCCTTGAGGCTCTCCTAGGACAGCATGTCCCTCCTAGGACAGCACGTCCCTCCTCAGACCCCCTCCCATTTCTAGAGTTTAATGAAGAGCTATGTGCTGATGGCTCCCGTCCCAGAGCTGTCTCTCAAGGTCTGGGTGTATTTAGAGCGCTGCATAGCTCTGCTTACACAACACATGGCATCTCAGACCTCTGGTGTCCAGTTCGGAACTCAGCATCTCCCCCTCAAGCCTGGTCCTTCCCCACATGTCCTCGGGAATTACCAAACCAGCCAGCCTCGCTGCTGCTCTGACGAGCTGAACCCAAACAGGAGAGCACTAAGCGAAGCCCAATGCGCTTTGGTGATGCTTCTTTTAGAAAACCAGGGCACTGGGCCTCCACACAGGGACAGCCATGTTGAAAATACTTACAACGTAAGGCCCAGTGCCACCCAGATACAGCCATCAGAGCAGAAGCTGGCTCCAGGGACCAGCAGAGCCCTCCAGGTCCTATGTATGGAACTGGGTCTGTCTGTGAGGGCACCTTGTCATGATGCCCTCTTCAGAAGTGGTCACCTTGGTCTCTCCCCCAAGGACAGGATTACACACTAACGTCATTGTCATTGGGAGCAGGTAGCTTTTCCAGGTGAAGTGACAGCCGCGCGGTGTGCTGGCTACCGGGCTGTGTCCACAGCTGCTTCCGGCTGGTCGCCGGTGCGGGAGATGTGGTGGTGCCCATGCCACCTGCTCTGAGGATGGTCCGGGTGACAATGACATCGGTGCCAGACCGGCATCCTGGCAGTCGCTGAGCAGGCTTCTTACTCGTGTGATCCCACGCTGGCCCTGCTGGTCTGGTTGCCAGCCTGAGCGGGCGTGTAGCTTAATTAGATCCCCTCCACGGTGAGCAGATGTCATGTGGCTTCTGTCAAAGGTCTGGCTGTGAGAAAGGTGCTCCGAAAAGGCCGTCGTGGGTCTTGGGATGAGTGGCTCCCGGGAGGCTGACTCCTTGGACAGCCAGCCTGCCCCACCCCCGCCCTGCCCCCATATCAGTCAGGTTCTGCAGGGAAACAGACAACCAGCACGCACAGTGGAGGCGTTATTGTAGGAAGTCAGCTCACCTGCCTGGGCAGCAGGTGTGAGACCCGCAGGCAGCAGACGGAGGCACAGGGGTTTCCATGTGATGGATTTCGGCAGACTTCCTTCTCAGTGTCTGCTCCTAAGGCCGTCAGCTTATTGGATGGGGCCCGTCTGTGTCACCGAGGGCATCTGCTTTGCCCAAAGCCAACCGATGCAAGTTCAGTCACCCACACCCGAACCTTCAGGGCAACACGTAGGCCGGTGAGTGACTAAGCAACCAGGCACCGGGGCCTGGATAAGTGGACACATAGAAGCAACCATATCAGCCACTCATGGGTCTTTTTTTCAATAATTAAAATGGGTGAAGCATGGGGCGGAGGAATGCAATGTCCATGTTCCCTCAGAAGGAAGCCCCATCAGTGACAAACCTCAGCTGTCTCAGAGTGGGGCGCCCAGGTGGGCAGTGGCCACCCCTGAGCCCAGAGGAGCCATCAGCCCCTGACATGGTGAGTTTTACATGTCCACTTGGCACCCAGATTCCTGGTCATACTGTATTCTAGACGTTGCTGTGACCAGATTAACATTTAAATCAGTTGATGTTGAGTAAAGCAGACCACTCTTCATAATGTGAGGGCCTCATCCAATCAGCTGAAGGCGCCGAGAGAGAGGACAGGCCCCGACATGAGGGGGCTCTCCCCCAGGCGCCTCCAGGCTCCAGCTGCAGCGTTGGCTCCTCCCGGGCCTCCGGCCTGCTGCCTGCCCTGCGGATGTCTCACGCAGGCTCCAGGGCTGCATGAGCCGACTCCTTGGTCTCCCTGCCCCCCGACTCTGTAAACACACACACATGCACACACATGTGCACACACGTGCACACAACACACACAACACACATGCACACATATAAACACATGCATGTGTGCACATGCATGTACACACGTACACATATAAGCACACTTGCATATGCACACAACACACGCACCCCTCTGGTGTCTTTCTGGAGGCCCTGACGGGCTCCATTCACTCCCTTCAGTGCAACTGCGGGAGCTGACAGAACAGCAGCCCCACCACGCAGCGGGGAGAAAGCTGACCTCAAAGGACACCGGTCACGTATAGGGGCGTCTCACTCAGTCCCCTCAGCATCTGGGGACCAAGAGCAACTATTACTCTCACTTCACAGACAAGAAAAACTGAGGTGCAGGGAGGTGAATGTGTCACCCTTGTAGGGACAGCAACAGGTCTGTGTGCGGAGTCCTGCCGACCACCCTCCAGCACGGGCACAGGGAGCTTGTCACGGGTCCAGGGCTGGAGAAGGAAAACAGGCCCTGGCCCTCAGCACACGTCCGGCCTGCTGGAGAGTGACAGCAGGGAGCCCAGGTGGGACCGTGGCTGCTTCCAGCTCCCCTGCCCAGCCTGGCTGGCCCAGATGGCTCCCAATGGCAGCGTGTCCTCACAGAGCAGCTGCACCCCACCGCGGCTGGGGTGGCTGGTGGAGACCACAGCGCGTCTCCTTTGTAGCTTCATCCTCCAACTTCACGGGAGCCAAGTCTGACTGATGGCACTTTTTAAACATTGCTGCCTGGAGCCTGCTCCCTGCCGCTCTGAGCATCAGTGCACATGGCTGTGTGGCCGCGTTTGTCTAGCGTGTGCCCGCTGGTCTGAGGGGACCTTTCCCATTACCCACTGCGTCCTCAGTGGGTCGCTCACCATGGCGGGGGCATCTTTCTGAGGCAGGGGCTTCCACAGGAGCTCCTGCCTGTCCCCTGTAGCTCCTATGCCTAATGGGTTCGTCGTCCCCTGGAGCCCTTAAAGCAGACGGAGGATGGAGGACGATGGAGACGGAGGACGAGTGACTGAGCCCGAGAGCCCCATCTGCTACTGCCTGTGTCCAGAGACCCCAGGAGGGTCCGTAAACCCCTTTGGTCTGTGACACCAGGACCGCACAGCAGCATCTTATTACCCCACAGTGTCCCCAGAGCATGGGCGGGCCATACTTCCTGGGCCCAGCATGTGGCAGCTGTCACAGGAGGGTCCCCTAGCCACCCACACCCAGACTGGGGCTTCTGGCACTTTCTAAGCCTGGCCCTGGTCATCCTGCCCACCCCAGCACATCCTGCTCCCCCAGCATGGATGTGGCTGCAGGGGAGTCCTCATTCGTCCCAGCCTGTCCCCTCCTACAGCTCTGTTCTCTCCACACGGTGCTCGGAAGCCTTCCTGGGCCTCCTGGTGCTGGCTGCCTGCCTCCAGGGACCTGAGCACACTGCGTGCGCAGTTCCAGCTCTGGGCTTACAGATGGATGACCTGAGCTACAGCCTCGCACAGCGGGAGCCTGGCCTCCTCTGTGTGGACGGACAACAATCGAGTTGAGTGAGGCCTGTGCATGGGCAAAGCCATATGAACCCACGCGGGGGGTGTGGGGCCGTGTGATCCCACGCGGGGGGTGTGGGGCCGTGTGATCCCACGCGGGGGGTGTGGGGCCGTGTGATCCCACGCGGGGACTGTGGGGCCGTGTGAACCCACGCGGGGGGTGTGGGGCCGTGTGATCCCACGCGGGGGGGGGGTGGGGCCGTGTGATCCCACGCGGGGGGGGTGGGGCCGTGTGATCCCACGCGGGGGGGGTGGGGCCGTGTGAACCCACGCGGGGGGTGTGGGGCCGTGTGATCCCACGCGGGGGGGGTGGGGCCGTGTGATCCCACGCGGGGGGGGTGGGGCCGTGTGATCCCACGCGGGGGGGGTGGGGCCGTGTGAACCCACGCGGGGGGGGTGGGGCCGTGTGATCCCACGCGGGGGGGGTGGGGCCGTGTGATCCCACGCGGGGGGTGTGGGGCCGTGTGATCCCACGCGGGGGGTGTGGGGCCGTGTGAACCCACGCGGGGGGTGTGGGGCCGTGTGATCCCACGCGGGGGGTGTGGGGCCGTGTGAACCCACGCGGGGGGTGTGGGGCCGTGTGATCCCACGCGGGGGGTGTGGGGCCGTGTGAACCCACGCGGGGGGTGTGGGGCCGTGTGATCCCACGCGGGGGGTGTGGGGCCGTGTGAACCCACGCGGGGGGTGTGGGGCCGTGTGAACCCACGCGGGGGGGGTGGGGCCGTGTGAACCCACGCGGGGGGTGTGGGGCCGTGTGAACCCACGCGGGGGGGTGGGGCCGTGTGATCCCACGCGGGGGGGTGGGGCCGTGTGAACCCACGCGGGGGGTGTGGGGCCGTGTGATCCCACGCGGGGGGGGGTGGGCCGTGTGATCCCACGCGGGGGGGGTGGGGCCGTGTGAACCCACGCGGGGGGGGGGCCGTGTTATCCCACGCGGGGGCTGTGGGGCCGTGTGATCCCACGCGGGGGGGGGTGGGGCCGTGTGATCCCACGCGGGGGTGTGGGGCCGTGTGATCCCACGCGGGGGGGTGGGGCCGTGTGATCCCACGCGGGGGGGTGGTGGGGCCATGTGATCCCACGCGGGGGGGGGTGGGGCCGTGTGATCCCACGCGGGGGGGGGGGGTGGGGCCGTGTGATCCCACGCGGGGGTGTGGGGCCGTGTGATCCCACGCGGGGGGTGGGGCCGTGTGATCCCACGCGGGGGGTGTGGGGCCGTGTGATCCCACGCGGGGGGGTGGGGCCGTGTGTGCAGGGTGAGCTCCATCCCTTTGCAGAACAGACGACAGCCCATGTAGTGTTGTCATTGCCGTTATTGCATCTGCTCTTGGTCACACCCTCCTAGCACACAGGTGTGGCTCTGTCACCAGTGCAGCTGGTCAAAAGGGACAGAAGACAATGCAACGGTCGGTCCAGATCGGACGGGAGCCCGTGTGCCTGCTGCGTTTTCCTTCTTGAGCTGTGACCCTGGCGTCTGGAGTTGGAGACGGAGCTGGGGGCTGCGTCACAGCTGGGAGGAGAGCCTCCTGCCCCTACAGACGCTCCCCCGGGTGTGCTGTGGGGAGAAGCAGGCTTCCCCACGGCTGTGCGTGGAGCCAGGCTGTGGTGTGGTGACCACACATCGTCACCAACGCTGCCAGTCTGGAACAGCGGAGGAAACAGAGGCGATGACAGTGGCTCTTGTTTTACAGCCCACCGCACCCCATGTCGTGATCAGTGTTGGCTTGAGTTGCCACAAACACCATTTTCTAGTTTTACTATAGTGACCTACTTTGAGAACGTGAGGGCTCTGTTGGTCGTGACGTTGTGTAATCAGGGACAACGGCTAATGCTGCTGTGAGCCACTTCGTTTATCCTTGGATAAATGTTAGCGGAGTGCTTACACACGTTATTACACTGCTGTTCCCTTTCACACACGTGTCTGCGCGGACACATGGACCCCATCTGTTTCACGTCTGTGTTAAATGTTTAACAAAGAGGATGCAGTGTTATGGGAAAAGCTTAAAATCGAGGCCTTGTTCTGAGGGAACGATTTCGTCTCTTGTTTAACTTCCTTCTCTTGTTTTTTGCACCAGTAAAACACACATGCACAGAGACAGCTCAGCTCTGCAAACCCTTTTGACGTGTGATGCACGGTCGTGGGTACACGTTTGGTTTTGTGTCTCTGCGACTGTGTCTCAGTGACAAGGGGAAACCCAATAAATCCTCGTTTGTTTCGTGTCTGCCCTGACGCCCACGCAGGGCCAACACCGGCTTTGCCCACCTGGCTGGTCGGAAGGGCTGCCAACGTGGGAGGTGTGAGAATGCTGGGAGTAGCAGCAAAGGGGGCCGGGCTCCTGTCCACAGCTCTGGGCACCGCTGCCCACGTCCTCTAGCTCATGTGCCTGAGAAACGGCTACAGAGTCCAGGGCTGTCCTTTCCTCCTGGACGCTGGGTCATCGCCGCTGTACCGAGTGCACGCTTGTAGGCCTGGGCGTCACAGAACCCACAGGTTTACTGTCTCGCAGGCACCCGGCCCCTAGGCTCTGGTTCTGGCTCCAACCTGCCTCCCGACAATTGTGAGGGGGACTCGGGCATTCTGGAAGTGCCCGGTGGCTTGTGATGGCTGCACTCTGCGCTTTCACCAGGGAGCAGGGGGACAGAGGCGGGCTGTATGCAGGGTGACCTGGCGTGGAGGGTCAGCCAAGAACATGATCCCAGGGTCCTCCAAGCCCCACAGGTGCCTTCCCAGGTCAGGATGGCCTTCCCTGGAGAGGAGGTGACAGCACCAGGGAGCCCCTGGTGGTGCAAACACCAGGTGTGTGGACATGCCGCAGGGAGGAGACACAAGGCAAGGTTTGGGGGAGTCACAGGGGCACCAGAAGCCCTTCTGGGTCTCACTGCCTCTGTGCTCACTGGGCTCCCCACTGTGATGTCAGGATGTGAGCCAGGTGCTTCTATGTCTCTACTCCACCAGGTCAGGCTCAGCTACAAGATGGGCCCCAAAGCTGTGCCCCTGACCATCGAGCCAAATGCCTCCCGGCCGTGTGAGTGGGCGAGAGCCTCCAGGCAGGAGTGAGGGTGCCATCAGGCACCCTGACTTCCACAGAGGCCAGAGAAGGGGTTCTTTTGAGCAGCAGGCGTCTATCTAGTGCCTGCATTGTACAAGTGTACAGAAAGGCACTGTCAACCAAAGGCTTCATGGCCTCTCGGAACCTTTGCCTGAGAGCTGAGCTGGTTCTGCTTCTCCAGCTCTGTCTCCCACCTGAGAGCCCAGGCCTCCCTGGGCACAGACGGCACGTGGGGCCCAGGTTATGACAGAAGTGTGCAGACCAGCTAATGGCTCAGTACTGGCCCTGATGGTGGCGTTTCAGGAACACACAGGGGTCTCCTGTCCTGTAGTGTCAGCCAGACAAGTCCGACGCTGTTGACGGAGCAGAAATCCAGAACCACGGGAGGCAGTTGGCAGCAGCCCAGAAGGGCTGGCACCCAGGGGACCTCCAGCCCACAGCCTGTCCCACCCTCGGTGTCCAGAGGGTCAGCCTGCACCCCCGGCATTTTCTCCAAGCTTGTGTTTGTCCCTCACAGTGTTGGTAAGTAGATCTGGGGCCATGGGTCCAACACAGTTCTGGCTGGGAGCTCGCCATGTCTGAGTGACTAGGGGTCTCCCCGATGGCCATAACTCAGAATAGGGGTACAGTGTTTCCTCAAGGCCAGATAGTAGACATTTCAGACTTTGTGGGCCCTGCAGCCTGTGTCACAACCACTCAGTGGTGGTAGAGCCACAGCCAGCACACAGCCAGTGTGGTTCTGCCCCAGCCCAGCTCCTAGCAGGGGGCGGAGGACTGGGTTCGCCCCGGCAGCTGTGCCAGGCTGTGTTCTGTCCTGCTGGTTCTGCCTGTTTGTGGTTACTGCCTAGTGTGCGTGAATCTAGTTCCTGAACCATCCCAGAAGAGAACATAGACTTGCTCTCTGGCAGAATCAAAGAATTACTTATCTAGTGGCCGCAGAGAAACGCTGGCCGTGCTCTGGCCTCTAGAGCCTGTGGGGCCTGCTCTGGCCTGTCTGCATCTCACTGCTGTGGGTTCTTTAAGCTTCTCCTCCAGGGCTGAAAAGTGAGTCCCATCTGTTGTCTCAACTCCACTCCTCTGTGACAGCAGACGCAGGCCGGGATGGAGAGCACCACCACCGATTACTGTGCCTGCTGTGGGCGTGAGCGGGGCATGTGGGACAGTGTGTGTCACGCGTGGGCCAAGCCTTGCCCGCCCAGGGGCAGCTGCGTCAGACACTTGTCTGCTGTTCCCAGCCCAATCTAGCGCAGGGAGAAGGTGTCGGCTGAGACAAGACTGAAATAATGAGACAGAATTTCAAAGAACAATCTGACCTTGGGTGAACAGAGTGTGCGCGGTTCCTTTCAAGGAACTGATGTGGACGGCGCTACCGCCTAGCGAGGCACGGCTGTGCAGACGTGTGCAGCGCCCTTTCAGGGTCGCTGGTTAGCAGACTGCGAAGCCCGTCATCCCCAGTGCTTTGCAGCCGGACCTCACAGTCAGCCCCAAGTGCGGGGCTCAGCTTCACCACTGGCTCGCCAGGCTTGCTTCCTCCCTAAATCTAATCTGCCCCCAGAAGATAAGATTTATCCCTCTGGACGTGCTGAGAACAGCTGGCAGACTCAAGGCCACGTGCGTGGTAATTTCCAGCAGCTCACCTGGGCGGTCGCTGGGCTCGCACAGGCGTTCAGTGGGCCATTCCTGGGCCGGCTCAGCTTTCCCGTTTCTTTCCTCCTATGGAAAGAAAGTCTCTTTATTTGTGTTTGGAGGGCTTAACTTTGATCTCATGTTCCCCTTTTAGCTAATGAAGGGGTGCACCTTTCAAGAAAAGCAAGTTCGCCTGGCTTCATCAGCACATGGCATCGCGAGGGGGACTTAATGGATGCTTTCTTTGTTAATGGAAATCCCATTCATAGATGTTTCCTGTCTTCTTTTCTCTCGCTCCCTCTGTGCCAGGAGGAAGACAGGCACCCACACGGCCACGGTGACCGTCCCTGGGAAGTTGAAAGCCAGGAATCGCCAGCATGGTGTTCAGTGGTGACCAGTAAGCTCTGTATTGCAGAGCCCCTCCCAAGCATCTTACAAGCTAAGTCAGAAAAACCTTATGAGGCAGCTAGTTTCAGTATCCCCACTTTACAGATGGGGAAACTGAGGCACAGAGAGGCTAAGTCACCCGCCGGGCCATCTGTGGCCAGAGTCCTTGTGGTTGTGACCCTGGGAAGTGACTCAAGCCCCCTCTCCCACCTGCGGATGGAGCCTTCTCCCTTCCCCCACCTATTTCTCTTCCTCCTTGGAGTCCTCACCCCACTGAGGGCACCTGTGTTCTTTCTGAGGTTGGAAATATCTGCTGTTTCACAGGTTCAGGGCTTTTCTAATATGTGTCTAGAAGCCCATAAATAAATTTGCTGGCTCTCTTCCTGAACCATTATGGTAAGATAACATAGATTTGCTCTTCTGGTAGAATCAGAATTATTTATGGGTCACGGGAAAACTTGTACATAATCTTGCCTTTTAGAACTTGAAAAGTAGATGGTGGAAGGAAATGTGTTAACCAAGTCCTAGTAGAACTTGGGGCTCAATGGCGAGCCGAGGCCTGCACAGGAGAACGTAGCAAGATGAAGTAGGATGGACACAGCTTCCACCGCCTCCTTCGAGCACTGAAGCTCCAGGGTTGGAGGCAGGTTTTCTGCTCTGTGTTGAGTCTGCACAGAAGGATTCCACGGGCTCACTTCCTTTGTTTTTATTCAGCATCTACTATGGACTGGGCATCATGCTAGATAAGGGACATGCAATGGTCAGTGAGGTCCCTGTGCTCACTGAGGTGAGGGTTGAGGCAAAAAGCACCAGTTCGGGTCCAGACTTCAGGCTTGGGGTCCAGGAAGTACTCCCTCAAAGAGATGTGGGAATCCTGATCCACTGTGGCCAGTTCCCTGTCAGAAACCTCGAGGGGCCAGGCCTGCAGGGCCGGAGTGAGCTGCCGGAGGTCACCCCACAGGGCCTCAGGGTCCTTGGTTCTTCCACTCACTGGGGCCTGGGCCCCAGCAGACCTGGAAACAAACAATGCTTCGGGTAACTCTTTTATTCCTCTTTTACTTTTCTTAAGAGAACAAGAAGATGACAATTCAACCAATCAAATGATTGAGTTCTCCAAGGTGGTCCCTCCTTCCTCTGTTTTGTGATGAGATCACTGGCTGGGTAGGTTGTAAGAAGGCCTCTGACCCACTTCACTTTCTCTCCCTGGCCCTTAGGCCATTGCCTTCTCTCAGCTACTCTGTGAAATGCTTAGAAGCTGCCACACAATCCGCCTTTGAGATGTTTTCCAATGAGGCATGTCATTTCCTGGTAGCTGGCTGGCAAGAAACAGGGTTAAATCCCCTCTCCTCCCTTCCTCAACTTAAGGAAAGTTTGCAGCTGCTGTTACATCAGAGCTGGATTTTATGTGGACTTGGAGTCAGACTTGTTCTCCACCATTCCAGCTTTGCTAGTTGATGCCCACTGCGCAGAAACTGGCGAAGAGGTCGCCCTTCTGTCAAGTTCCCCATGCGTCCCTGTCGTCTGTGAGCAGCCACAGGGAAGCAGCGTCTGGGTGTGCAGCTGGGCCTCCACGCCTGCGCCTGGCAGTCTCCTTCTCGGGTCGTGTATTCTGGTGCCTCGCTCATGCCAGCACACGGGTGGCTCTACAAATACTCGCTAATTCTGCTGTGTGCAGAGCAAGTATCACTGTAGAAGAAGGGCTTCCGAAAGACGTGGGTCACACTGAGCTCTGGTGTGAGACGTGAGGCTCATATGCCCCGAGCCGCCAGCATCCTGGTCCACCCTGCTGTTCTACAAAAGTCAGTGACCTCACTGGCACCCTCCGGGTCATGGAGACATCAGGCGAGGAAACCCAGTGAGCTGAAGTGAGGACTGGCCAGTCAGTAACAGCCACAGCTCAGGGTTCTCAGCAGCCTGAGGGCAGGGGACTGTCACCAGCAACAGCTGACTCAGCTCCTCCCACAGGTGGGTGCTCCTCTCTGCTGATGGGCCTTTTGATCTTTCCAGGGTGCCATCCAGACCCTTTACATTTCTTCACTGTTCAACAAGAGGAGGCAGCAGAGAGTAGCACATGGCACCACACACCACACCTGACACCACACACCGCACCTGACAACACCACACCATGCCTCACCTCAGAACTGTACATCACACCTTGCAACACCATACTGCACAACTTCACACCTCATCACAATCCCCGCCTCACTACACATCACACCACACACCACACCTCACACCTGGTACACCACGCAACAGAAGCCAACACCACGCCCCCACTCCACCTCCAACCAGGCGGTACCCTACCTGTGAATACAAGCTGGGACCACCAGCGTTCCCGGGAGGGAGCGATGGCCATCCCCCCAGCTGGAGGGAGAAACAAATGTTTGTTTGGACAATTTACATCCGCTCCTTCATATTTCTTCTCTAAACCGGATAAAAGAGAACGCTGTATAATATACACAGAAACTCCTGTTACTGGTGCAGTCTTAAAATATTTATACGGCACACAAACAATGCCAAGGAATTCCCTACAAACCATATATTGACTTAATAAACATGGGGCCATTATGGAGCGTTTGTCTGAGTTATATGTGACAAGTTATTGATGGCAGCACAGTGAAGTCCGAAGGCCAAGGCTGCAAGACAAACACTTTTATACACAGTACGCTGCTGGACTCGGCCACCACGATAAGCCAGCAGACTGGCGGTTGCGCTGTTAATCTCGGAGGCGCAGACTTTAGGAGCCCAGGGCCTCCCTGCACAGCTGGCCATGGAGCTGCATGATGGGCACCTCCTGTTAACACAGCAGCGGGACTCACCCAGAGGGCTGGGGACGCCAAGGAACCCCGCAGCACCCAGGGAGTCCCCACACCCCCACACCCCATCAGTGACTTCCTGGACTCCTCACAGGAAGAAGAACGCAGAACCCTGGGCCAGCACTGCACCTTGGTACCAGTGCCTTTCAAAGTCCAGTGTCTTTAAGAATAAAACGGAAGCAAACATGGCTTAGCATCTTCCCACAAAAAGTTTGGACATCTCTGAAGTACATGTTTCATTTGCACTTCATTTATCTCTGGGACTAAAGAACAGCCCCAATAAGCCAAGAGAAAGCACAAACACCCTCCTACTCTCAAACCCAGCTTTACGGAGCTGGTATCTGTGCTTCGTGCCCCATCCAGGCTCTGGACTCTGGGCAGCAGTGTCCATTAGCTGTTTTGGCTCATTTTCAAAGCACAGCCAGACTGAGAGGTTCCACAGTAGGTTCTGGAAAATGTGGACTGGTGATGTCAAAACGTCTTATTGAATAACAGAAGGCAGGAGGAAATGTGTACGTGTGGATAAATGGGCCGGGATTAAAATCGTCTGCGACAACTGACCTCTCTCTGATCCTGGTCACTGAGCACAAGGACGCTGACAGGGGAAGTACCGCCACTGTCCAGCTGGGAGGAGCTGCTGCTGTGAGACCGTGTGGGACTGTGCCTTGGGAGCCCGGCCGGCGTCTCCCGTGGTCTCCAGTGCAGTTACAACATGGTGCTCCCCAGGCGTGCACACCCCGTGTCCGGGTCACTGCTCATGTGACCACGGGGGCCGGGCGTTCTCTCCCACACGGCACTCACGGACCACGTTGGTGACTTGAAGCTGGCCGTGATGGGATCACTTACACCTCGGAAATTGGCAAATGCTGTAAATCAGAGCAGGTTGAACATTTACTAGCTCATTGCTGCATGAGGCCGTCTATCTGCCCAACCAGTGAGCCATTTCCCCACCCAACCATCCATGTCATCCGGCCCATGTGACATGGATCCGTCTGGGGACGGCCCAGTGCAGCCAGTGGTAGCAGAGACCTTCCAGAGGACTCAAAGCAGAATCCAACTTGCTTTTATGGTTTTTTTCTCCAGTTACTTACAGCTGTCCCAATCACACCAAAATGGACACAAGTTTTCAGTGAATTTTCTCTGTGGAGTCTTTTCACAGCATCCAGCTTGGATTCCATGAACTCAGTATTTTCATGCACATAGCCCATCAGAATGAGGCTTCTCCAGTTATTCTGCAATTACAGTCATGAGTCTGAGGGGGACCTATAAGCCTGTGCTCTTGGTGTGCACATAGCTCCGCTGCTGGGGGCAGATGTGCGTGTCCCCAGGAAGCAGGAGGGTGGCTGGGCTGGAGGGGGCGGCAGGGGACGAGGACGCGAAAGCCTCTGCAGCCTTGCTGCTCCTGCCACCTGCTCCAGGGCCGTCCTTCCCCCGGAGGTCTCCCTCGGAGCATTTGCCCAGGTTGGGGACAACTGCACTCTCCCCCAATCCTCAGTCTACCGAGCCTCCCACTTTTCTATAAAGTTTGAAAGTTGGCGGGAGAGAGGTGTGTCAGCATGTGCTGCCAGTACTGCTATCCCCAGTTTTATAAAATTTCCTGTCATGGAAGGAGTCCCACTGTTCCCTAGCTAAGGGACTGGAGGACTCAGGTCGGGCCAGTGGGAAAGGCTCCTCTCCCTGGACTCTTAAGATGAATGAACAGGAGAGAAGAACAAAGTACTGAGTGGATGTCGTGTAATGTGTGGGCCGCCCTACATGTGGGCATGTGCGCTTACGATGTGTCTAAACATAGTAAAAAAAAGTTCGAAACAGCATTAACAGCTGCTAAATAAAATATCTCTGTCCTTCTACACTGAAGACTATAAATTCATGGAGAAAATTTAAAAAGTGTAAAATTATGGTTATTATATGATAAAAATTGGCAAAATATCAAAGACTGAAATCAATTATAATTATGCATTTTTGGATATTCTGTTGATGGGCTCTTAATGTTTCAATTATACAAAACTGAAGGCATACAAAATTGATAAATTCGTATATATTTTGTAAAAAATATTGTTAAAAATGAAGACTTTCATGTCATTCATGTTCTATTGATATTAAGGATCTAAATTAGGATAAAAATATGATTGTACTTTCAATGTCCACATTTGAATACATAAACATCCAAAAATAAATTAAATATAAAGAAACAAAAAATTAAAAAATACTTTGTTTTAAAGTACATATTTCTTCTAAATATTCAAAATTAATAGTAAAAATAGATGAAATGCAAATTAGCTAGTTATCGTTAATATCAAATTTTTGACTCAAATTTATTTAAATAAATCTACATTGTAGGTTTAATTTTTTTTTAAAATTTAATTAGATCTTCCTAAATATTTCATAAAAATAAAACTTCATAGGTAGCCATGCAGAATTGTCCATTTAGTGGCTGAAGTAAAGATTCAGTGTCATGCTTCGTCCATGTTGCTTCTAGAACTAGGAATCTGAGTGCTAATTATTTCTATTGTATACCGTTCCCTGCTGCCGCATGCTTTGTGGCAAACACCAGATGATTCCTAAGCCCCTCTGGAACCATGAATGGATCCCAGAAGAATATGGAAATGGACTCCTGGCTCTCTCGGGATGAAATTCTCCGCTGCATTACAATCTGCGGTTTTCAGGGTTCCTGAGAGAGAAGCTAACGGGGTAACTTGTCTTTTCTTTCACCCGAGTTTCTCTGCTGTTTCTGTCAGTACTTCTCCAAATAACTGCGGTGAAGACAGTTTTCAAAATCTTGTTTTCAATTTGTTGTACAATTTTGAAAAGCACAATAAAAACGAGTTACTAAAAATGAAAAAAAAAACAAAGACATACAAAAGGCAAGCCCACGTTTTAATTATTAGCTTCAATAGACAAAGTTGTCTCTACAATGCCTGTGACAATTTCCAACAGCTTGCTCTCAGTTTCTGTGCTTCTCTGTCGTGGACCAGCGGACAGTGTCCACCAAGTGGCCGGCTGTGGCCGCCCCGGTCCGGGCCACAGGGCAGAGGTGTGGGTGCTGCTCCCCAGACTGGCCCACGCTCACTGGGGGAGTACCATCTGGGGTTTGGGCTGTGCTGGGCCAGCGCCCAGGCCAGACCCTCAGTGACACCGCGTCCTCATTTATTAAGCACAGGTTTGTTGCAATTTGTGAGCTGGGGCCCCTGCCCAAGGCCCATGTGAGCGCCCCGAAGCACGTGCAGCCCCACCCCCTAAGCCCGTCTGCTGACCGTCCCTTTGTTCCTAAGAAGTTCATTTTCTGCTTAAGTGAACTAGAATGCGTTTGAGCTGCCTGTCCCTGAAGAGTGCTAACAAACAGGGCTGTGCCCAAAACGATCCCTGCAGAGAGGCTGTAGGACGCAGCAGGCTGCCCTGCATGCAGCCGGCCTCAGGGACGAGGGTCCAGGTCGGGGGATGACCTCGGCAGGCACCTCGACTGCTCAAGGCAACAGGAGTCGCTCTCAGAAGCGCCTCGCTCACCGAGAGGAAACTGTCTCTTCTGGCTCTACTGAACTCTTCTGGGGAAACGTGGCCTATGTGCCCCCTCCCAGCACTGCCTCCTTTGGGTCATTCCAAGCTGGCATTTCCTTTCATTTCAGCTGACAAATGTCATGCAAAGGGCAGCTTGTGCTGAAGGCTCCACCCAGACTCCTACCAGCCGAGAGACTCTGGTGGCTTCGCTCTGAGCCTCGGCGTAGGATGGAGACGACTCCAGAGTGGTCAGAAGTACTGTTGGCTGCTTGTCCCCACGTCTCAGGGACCACCACTTCCTTGGTTGGTGGGCAAGCAGGCATGCGCTTCCTTTCCTCTCGTCCCAACTTGGTAAGTCATCCCATTTCCAGGTGGAGAGAAAGGATCCCTGTGCCTGTTGCTCTCAGAAATAACCACTAATTATTTCTAATCTACAAATACCTCTTGGTTTTCTCATATTCAGATCTATGTGAAAAGCCATTACTTTAGCCAGAATTTATCACCTCCTTGGCATGTGCTGAGCTCTGAGTATATGATGGCAAACGAGAAAAGGCCTGTTTGAGGAAATGTCTGAGTCCAACAAGCAAGTAGATTGTCCGATGCTAGGATGGAGAGAGGGTACCGCACCTGTGACAGGCGGGCACGGGCCCCAGCGGCCTCCCGCTCGGCCAGTTCTCCCAGCAGGTGTGGGGAGCGGTCAGGCCTTGCCCTGGTCCATCGCGAGGCTGTAGATGTACCGTCTGGCGCAGGCATCATGAGAGGCAGGAGTGGTGCCAAGGTCGAGAGCTGCTCCCGGACGCCGGTTCAGGGAGTCGAAACATGAACAGTTCTAGAAGCTCTGTGCCCGAGATATTGTCTCCGGGTTAATAAAGTAAATACTGCCTTTCAAAAAGGATGTGCTTAGAAAACTAAGCTGTTCACTTCTGAAATGAATGATGTTTTACAGATTTAAAAGTCTGTGTGGCCTGCCCACCATAAATCCTCCCCGGCTGGAGCGGACACGCAGGCAGCCTGGGTACCTGGCGTGGAGAGCTCTGAACAGAAGCAGATGTTGGGGGCAGAGCTGTGCTGAAGCCACTCTTCAACAGCAGATTACAACATCTGTCAGCGTCCTGGAGGGGCCAGACCCGCAGCGGCCACCTCAGCTGCGCCTGCCAATCTCGGCTTCCCAGGGACTGGGCAGGTGGAAGCTCAGTGCTGCCCAGCCCTGTTTTAGTGACTCTTGATTTCACTGCCAGGATTCACAGGGTCCTGAGGGCCCATCCCACGTGCTGTGACCTGTGCCCTGTCCTGCTGGCTTTCCTTGGCCCTTCCTTGAACATGCTCATTTTCTCTCTTCAGTGCCAGGCATCGCTGGTGCCCTCAACAGACGGCGCCCTGCTGTTCCCCGAGCCCCTGACGTTGGGTTGGGACCCGGGGCCCTTCTTCCTCCAGGACCTTTGCTCACCACTGGCCTCCAGCAGCATCCAGTTGGTCACTAAAGGACGGGCTGCGTCGTGCCGGGTGCTCCTCTCAGACCCACAGGAAGGAAGCAGAGGGGCTGCTTGTGAGCTTGCATGAAGGCCCATGTTCGGGGTGAGGGAGGCCAGAAGTGTGTGGGGTGTGCAAAGGACTGCAGGTCCCTCCTTCCCCTCCCTCACACCCACCCCAAGGAGGTGTCGTTGTGCTGGATCAGCACAAGCCTGGCCAGGGATGGCCGCCTCCGGCCAGGAGATGGACCCTGCAGTGACCGTGCAAAGGGACACGTGCCACGGGGGGATGCAGGAGTCTCAGTGAATGTATTATGTGAGTCCGTGTGAGTGTGTGAATGGTGTCAGTGTGTGAATGGAGTGAGTGTGTGAATCCGTGTGATTGTATGAATGGTGTGAGTGTGTGAATGGAGTGAGTGTGTGAATCCGTGTGAGTGTGTGAATGGAGTGAGTGTGTGAATGGTGTCAGTGTGTGAATGGAGTGAGTGTGTGAATCCGTGTGATTGTATGAATGGTGTGAGTGTGTGAATCCGTGTGAGTGTGTGAATCCGTGTGAGTGCGTGTGCCTTGTGTGCCTATGCAGCTGAGGCTGCTGCGCTGGGTCGTGCACAGGAACTTGGAAGGTCATCACCTGGAGGTAAAACAAGGCATGGAAGCGTCAGGCCCCACGGCCACACCAGTGGTGTCACCAGTGCAGCTCAGTGCCCGTCCCCCACCACACGGTGCATGTTGGAACATGGTTCCCCTCTCCTCCCTGTCCCCGTGCCCCTTCCACGTCCCCTGTCCCCCGTTCCCCTGTCCCCATCCCCTGTCCCCCATCCCCCTGTCTCCTGTCCCCCTGTCTCCTGTCCCGTCCCCCTGTCCTGTCCCGTCCCTGTCGCCCATCCCCCTATCCCCTGTCCTCTCTCCCTTCCCCCTGCCCCCTGTTCCCCATACCTCTGACCCCGTCCCCTGTCCCCCTGTCCCCTGTACCCGTCCCCTGTCCCCCATCCTCCTGTCCCCATCCCCTGTCCCTTGTCCTCTCCTGTTCCCCATCCCCTGTCCCCTGTCCCATCCCCTGTCCCATGTCCACTGTTCCCTGTCCCCTGTCCTCTGTCTCGTCCCCTGTCCCCATCCCCTGTCCCCATCCCCTACCCCCCTATCTCCCTGTCCCCGTCCCCTGTCGACCTGTCCCCTGTCCCTCTGTCCCGTTTCCTGTTCCCCGTCCCCCATGCACACTAGAGTCCCTAGTCCTCTTCCTGATGTTTCATGAGGTTCGTCTCAGTTGCACTTCTGTGCGTTCGGTCTCAGGGTATGTTGACGCTGTGGGTGGTATGTTGCCACGGAGTGGACAGGCCTACCAAAAAGAGAGCAGAGGGAGGGAAGGATGAGGCAGAGGGGTCAGAGGACCCGGCCACCCCAGTTCTGTGCTGGCCACCCACAGTGTGCTGGGCCTGGCGCTGGCAGAACAGGGGTCCAGATCAGATGCCCTGTCTGCCAGGGCTTCCTGCCTGTGGGAGTCAAAGAAGTGACCCAGGTGCAGCAATACGGCCCTGAGGGTCACAGGAGGTCCCTAAGAGGCAGGTGCACAGACAGCAAGCAATTCCCAGGAGACGGGGATGGAGACAGCTACTTATGGGGTCGAGGTTTGAACTTGTCTGGAAAGTTGGGCGGTAGGCACTGAATAGACAGTAGACAAGGGGCAGGAGCAAGGTCAGAGGACAGAGTGGCCAGTATGTCCTGGGAGCTGGCGGGAGAGGGCAGCCTGGGCTGGTTTGTGGGCTCCTCGAGGCCTGTGACTGGGGCCACGGCAGCGACAGCTGTGTGTTCTGTGTGCAAGTGGCCACTGACAGCCTGTGCTTTCTCTGCCCTCGCGGGTTTGTGGGAAGGGTTTTCTGACGCCTCATGAGGTCAGAGGCTTCAGTGTTTTTTTCTTTGTTGCATGAACGTGTATTTGGGTAGAAAGAGATGTAGAACTCCTTTTCAGTATATTGCGTTCCTCCTTGCATTTAAATAACCGCCTGCGGCCTGTTTGGGGGCCATGACCCTGCCCTGGTCCCAGGGAAGCCCAGGTACTGGTGTTTGGGGTGAACCGGCAAGTGTGTGTGGCCTGCAGCAGCCCTGATGTCCCCGCTCAGCCTCTTCGTCACAGGTCCTTCGACTGAGTGTCAGTGCCCCAGGATGGGCTGTTTTCCAAGGTTAGTCTCAGAGTCTGGGCTGCCCTGCTCCGTCCCAAGCAGCACCGCAGGATTAACTAGACCCTGGTTCAAGTGACTTCTGGGGACAGCTCTCCTCAGACAGACCCAGAGTCGCGCGTCTGCCTGGGCCTCCCACATCTTCTGGCATGTTCTTCCGGATGGAGCTGGGATGTCTCTCCAGAGGGTCACCTCCCATCAACCTTGGCTCCTCCCAAACTTTCCGAGGGTTGAGGCAAAAATCGTGCCCCGACACGTGAAGAAGCCAGCATGTTTGTAAGACAGGAAACCACCATATGCAGTGCTGTCGGAGAATGTGTCCACATACCCGCCCATCAAAAGTTCCCCTCCTGTATGCCTCCCCAGGGCATCCTGCACCCGGCTGTCCCTCCCTGAGAATGGCTGCAAATGAAACCTGGGGTGGCAGTGTGTTCAATCGGCAACAAGTCCCCACCCTGGGGAGCCAGCGTAGTTTAGGCCAGATTAACAGATGAATATAACCCTGATAAAAGGAGGTGATAGGCGTCCTACTGTGCGCTCAGGCACTGCCTGAAGGACTGCGCTCCGCTGTGGTGACCACACAAAGAGGATGTCATCAGTTTCTTGGGGACAAGACTATGTTGTCCTGTACGTCCAAGTGTGTCCCCTAGTGCTAGTAAAGCAGTGCTGGTTAATTCACTCTTTTAGTAGTGGAATGTATCCAGAACGTGTTTCCAACGTCTGCTGTGCGCTTGGCAGTATCAGAGGTCCCGAGACACAATCACAGACGGAGACTCACCATGACCTGCTGAGTGAATGACAGCAGCACTTTCAGAGAGGGAGAGAAGGAGGGACACCTGAAAACACCCAGATGGCTGTGTGACCAAACTCTGGGAACCAGGCCCGGCCCAGTGGACACACAGACTGACCATCACAGGAATGTAAGAGGTATTTGTGTTTTGCTGGGTCAGCTTCTACAGAAAGGGAAGCTGGCTCATTCCGTCTGGTTTCAAGGAGTCCAGTGGGACCACAGTGAAAATTGTGTGGTGGCTCATTTCCCGTCACTGTGAGGAAGGACTTTGCACTGTGGAACTTCCGTCCCCGTCCACGCCACAGGTGGGCGTGGCTGCCTGTGACCAAGGCCCCTGGGCAGCACCCCTGCACCCTGCTCCCTGGGGGAGGCAGGCAGGACCCTCCTTTCCCTCCAAAGAGCTGGAAGGTTGTCCCATGACCACCTGGTGTCCAGACACGTGCCTCTGGCCACCTTGTTTTTGCAGGGACTTCTTGGACCCTAACTTACTGCAGGTGACCAAACAGAAACAGCTCCTGGAGAGGCCCAGGGGTTAGCAGAGGCACAGGCCACTCCACCCCATCAGTGGCTGGAGCTCCCCTCAGCCCCATTTCCTGTCTCGCTGGGACGCAGGGCAGGCAGCCAGCCTGACATTTCCCCAGGTCACTGTGAGATGCAGGCCACGCAGGCCCCAGCCCTCCTGGGGTTGTGCAAACAGCTCAGTGACTTGCATTCTGCAGTGAGGCCACACTAATCCAGTGACTATTCACTTCGGAGGCCAGCCAGGCGTGAGCTGTGTGTGTCACAGGACGAGGGGAAATGAAGCCGGGACACATCAGAGGCCCTCATCCTCCCAAGCCATTGATGGCACCTGCATCTGCAGCCTCACAAACGCTGTGGGGGGAGGGGCTCAGCGCAGGGGGTGGCTAGCCCAGACATCTGCCAAGGAGCCCCCAGCCACGGGAACCCCGACACCGTGGCCAAGGCTCTCGGGACAGAGCTCATGCTGCACAGCAGCCCCGAGGGCACAGCCTGGACGGCCGCCCAGCGCTCCTGCCTGATGGCGTCATTTGGACAACAGAGGTGACTCCCGCACAGGCTGGGGACCCCCGAGCTGGGAGGACGCTCACCCTTGCAGGGGATGGTCTCTGCGTGCCTGGCCACGTGGACAGTACAGCTGGGTTGGTGACCATGTGGCCTCCAGCCCAGGCCTGGGCACGCTCTGAGCAGCCGACAGCAGCCCCTCCCTCCCGCAGACTGTCCCCCGCCCGCGGGAGTCTGGGCTCTGTCCCCCTGCGGTCTGGGTTGGAGCCTGGCCACCTCGCATCCCGCTTCCTCCTCTGTTGTTAGGTCCTGCTCTCGCCACCCTCACCTCCTCACGCCCGCTTGAGCGCCCCCACGTGCTGTAATCTGCCATCTGAACACAGCGCCCACAGACGCTCTCCTCCGTCACGTATGGTCTCCCCAGTCCTCCCCTCACAGAAAACACCCAGCACCCCTTCTCAAATCCCGGTTCCTTTGCCATCCTCATCGCACCTAAGGGTTTTTCAGTAGCTTCTTTCAAATACTCTGTTCTTCTGTCACCTTGGGTGGTTAAAGAGAATTTGTCATGCAAGGAACTACAGTCTTAGGAGCCAGTGTGGCCCAGAGATCAGCAGCTGTGGGGGGCCCTGCTGCCCTTGGGGTCCAGGACCCAACCCCCAGGGGCTCACCCGAGGCCCCACTAGGACACCCCCAGGTCCACCCTGGGGTGCAGAAGCTTGTGCAGTTGCCTCTTCATAGAGGGCAACAGGACTGACGGCCCTTCCTCCAGGAACCCAAACACGAGTGCAGGTGCTTGTGGGAGGGAGTCTGCGCATGAGTAATGAGTAATGTCCAAGTCAGGTGACCCTGAAGCAGGGAGCTGAGCAGGGGGCCCGGCCTGATCCCACATACCCTCTAACAGAGTCTTCTCAGGCTGGTGGCTGGAGGGACCCCAGACCCTCCCACTGACCTGGGATGAGGCAAACGTCCATACTGCACACGGGGCCACACGGCAAGAAGCTCGGGCAGCCTCTGGGAGCTGGACTATGTCCACTAATGGCAGGGAGGAAAATGGGAGCAAAATGCGAACCTTAGTCCCACAAGTGCAAGGGTATGCGTTCTGCCCACAAGCAGGGAGGCCTGGGGGCCTGGCCCCGCATGGCAGCGTGCCAGCAGCCTGGTGAGATGCTGGCAGTCAGGCTGTGCCTGCTGTGCCCGCACATTGTTAAGTGACCAGGTTGTGGGAACTGGCGTGTGACAGGAGAGCAGGGACTGTCTGTGCCCCGTCCATCCCCTCTGCACCCCTCCCTGGGGAACTGAAGCAGGGAGGGCCTGTGTACCCTCCATCCAGCTGCTTCCATCAGCAATTTGCTGGGTAAGGACAGGATAGGGTGGTGAGCCAGGACCCCAGACACGACGTCCATTCCTCAGCAGAAATGACTGAAAATGTGCGTGTTTGTTAGCGGCTGTAGCCAATTTGCAATTTATCTTGGTTTTAACCCAAACAGGCTGCAAACCAAGACAAACATTCTTTGATGTCATCCACGGATGACTCAGGCCGTGTGTATGGGGGTTCCTGTGCAGAGGAAACAAAAAAGAAAGGCCTTGAAAAGTTGCCAGTGGAACAGTGTGTCTGCCACTGCAGGGGCCCAGCGCAGTGACATCATAAGTCCATCCCTCGAGCCCCTGACACTCACCAGTGACACTAAGGCTTGGTCACAGTCGTGCTGGTCTCGAGGGTGACCTGTGTGCTCCTGCAAGAAGGCAGGTGGATCCGGCCGTTTCGTTCTGTGATTGAAGTTGCCCTCGGCCACTCTTCTCTAGATTACTTTGTGAGGCGTTGCAACATTGTGATTTTCTAACCCCATCGTTCTTCCTTTCTGACTTACATTTCTACAAGACAGGCCTCCTTCCCAGAGCTTCCACTGCCTATAGGCAGAGGTCATGCAGGAAGCCCAGACAAACATTTGACCCTTTCTCTTTCTTCACCAATTTTTAAATAAGTCGGTGATGATCCTGGTTTGGGTCCCCAACGGAGGCCGATGGCAGGAGTAGGTGGGTGTGTGCACAGGAGCCATGTGCAGGTGGGGCCCCAGGAAGAGCCCTGGCAGGACCCCCACCCCTGACCCAGTGGCATCGGCCCAGGCAAGTATTGGTGTGGACAAGGTATCCGTACTCTTGTCCAATAGATGCCAGCTACAGGGACCTGGCCTGGGGACTCATAAATCCCCAGGTGCACCAACATCAGGTTGGCAGTGGCAGCCGCTCAGGGCAGCATGGCCGCGTGTCCACAGGAGGAAGCAGGGGTCACGGCCCGTGCGAGGAGGACGCAGGTGTGGTGCGGTGGTGGCCCGACGGTGCTGCTCCTGTTTACACAGTGTGTGCATGTGCATGTGCGTGTGCATGTGTGTACGCACGTGTGTATGTGTGCATGTGCGTGTGTGCGTGTGCATGTGCATGTGTCTGTGTACAAATGCATACATGATGGTCACCAGCATATTAACTGCAGTTATCACAGGGTTATGGGTTTCTGGTGATTTTCCTTTCTTTTTTGTACCTTAAAGTTTTGTTAGAATTTTTTTTTAAATGTTGGGGTGACATGTCCTGAACTCTTTAATGAAAAACATTTTTTTTTCTTTTTTAAAAGATTTTTCTTATTGGGGAAGGGGAACAAGACCCTATTGGGGAACAGTGTGCACTTCCAGGACATTGGTTTTGTTTTCCAAGTCAAGTTGTTGTCCTTTCAATCCTAGTTGTGGAGGGCGCAGCTCAGCTCCAGCTCCAGTTGCCGTTGTTAGTTGCAGGGGGCACAGCCACCATCCCTTGTGGGAGTCGAGGAATTGAACCGGCAACTTTGTGGTTGAGAGCCCACTGGCCCATGTGGAAATCGAACCGGCAGCCTTCAGAGTTAGGAGCACGGAGCTCCAACCGCCTGAGTCACTGTGCCTGCCCCTGTTAGAATTTTTATACAAAAACATTTTACAATTACTTATGAGGAAAAGAACAACTAGGTATTTTACTATGGGGAAGCACCGCAACATATAACACTTGAGGTTTATAAGGCGCTAACTCAACCTGTCCTGAACATGCCCTCGTGGTGGGGACAATGGCTGGGTGATTCTGCTGCCCCCGGTCAGGGCCTAGTTGGAGCCTGGACGGAGAGCAGGGGGCATGGGCACCACCGCCGACTCAGCTTTATGGCCCGGGGGTGGTGCCCTGTGTGTCCACAGCTTAGCTTCAGCAAGGAGGACACTGCGGTGTTTCAGGGAGTGGCCCCATGTCATTTCAGAGCAAACGTGTGGCAGAACAAGCCACCTGCACGTGTTCCTTTGGCACCTAACCTGCTTGGCTCAGGAGGGGCAGAGCGTGGCAGCCTCCCGCTCCACTTGGCCAGAGAACACTGCTCCTGTGCGAAGTGTTTTCCTTGCCATCACGTGGCCTCGGACGGGAGCGTTTAAATCACTGCCTGCCTTCACCACCCAGGATTACGTACCTTCATGCTTCTTGTACAAAAATGTGAAGCTGCTATTATGTTTCATTAGGCCTTCCTGAGTGTTGTAAAATTTTACAATCCCATTTTCGAGGTGTGATTAGCATATTAGTATTAAAAACATCCACTCAACATTTAACAAAATTGAGGATTATTTAATCCCAATGATGATAAAGAAGAATACCAGTTTTATCCATTTGATTACTAATGGGCTCAACGGAATAAGGAGCGGGGTCAATCTGTGGGAGGTGTTATTGCTGAATATTTATTTCTAAGTCAGAGAATCTGTTGCAGATGTTGTTGTCAATGGTATGATTTAATGAACACCCGGGAAGGACCGGCTCCCTCGTCCGTCTGTGTGCCGGCCCCACTGGGTGCCTCACAGCTGCTACTTAGGGAGGTGAGGTCCGTCTGGTCTCTATTTATACACGAGCCGAGGGGCACGGAGAGTAAATAACAGTCTAGAGATGCTACCTGGTAAGGAAGAGGCTGCAATCAGCCACAGCTCTTCTAAGTAAATGCCCGGTATTGTCTCCACAAGAATAGACTGCTTTCCATTTAATTGACCAAAAGTTTGGGTTCGAGCTCTTCTCAGTCTGAGACTGCTCTGTATGGAGAATTGATGTTATGGAATTCAGGTAGGGGCCCTCACTTTCTGCCCGCCTGTCCACTCGTCCCTTCTCTGGTCAAATTTTGACTGCAACTCAGTCTTGTTCCCCAAGTGGTCCCACAAACGGCTCAAACAAGTGCAAACAGCCAAGTGTCACCGGCAAAGCCAAGACGCTGACTTGCCGGCAGTGTTGCCCCAGGTGTACAGACTCCCAGCTTCCTGGTCCGCCTGGAGCTGCACGTGGCCACACGGGGCCCAGCGGCCCGACACCCCACATCGCCACACTCCCCTTCCTGGATTTCATGGGGAGCGTGTCATACAGGGCGGCTTGCGGAGTCTTCTGTCCCGCTCCCCACATAGTAACGCAGGACATGGTGAGGCCAAAAAGGCACACCCACGGAGTCATACCACTATAGTCTCGCTGGCCTCTGGGTTGGAGACACGGAAGCAGGAGCCACACTGTCCACAACCCACCGTCCTAACAGCAATCCGCGCTTGCCAGCCACCACCTTCTTGCTAGCCCCCGTTTGCTGCTAGCGTAGCCACGGCAGTTATATTAGTGGCCAATGGCTCACTGGTTACAGCTGACGGCCAACTAGCCACAGCGGATGGCCATCCGATCACAGTTGATGACCATTTACTACCCGAGTCAGCACCTTTCCACGTGAGGCCGAGAGCCTGGAAACTGCACTCCTGGCTCCGTCCCACAGAGCGTTTCTATTGTTTGGACAGTAACCATGGCTGGTCCAGCAGGAGTCAGCCAGGTCAGCCCCTGCGCAGGGGAGATAAAGCCATGGGACTAGTACAAAGCGAGGGCTGGAGGCAAATAGTGTCTCAGAGATAATGGCTTTGCCCGTGAATCAACAGGACTAGCCGAGTGGAGGAAGTGCAGGAACTGGCAACTTCCCTCGTTGTCCATTAGCAGGTTGGAAGGCACAGGGCGCAGGCTACTTGACATCACAATAAGAACCAGTTCCTCACTCATGAAAATCCCTTCTTTTTACTCCTCTTCAAATGGACAGGAGAGAGAGAAATTTCAAAAGGCACAAAACCCAGGATTTAAACTACGTCTCACTCCACAGAAACACCATGAAGTGAAGTGACCACTATCTGCTTTCTCCGTGAGAGGCCTGGTGTGGATTATGCCGACCCTACCCCAACACAGCACACTGTCCGTGTCCTAACAGGCCATGCCACGCGATGTGAAACTCCCAGTCAGGAAAGGCCCTGGTCAAGATCACTGGTGAAAACATTCAGAGTCCTGGGAGGAGACAAAGGGGAAAGAGGCAAAAATCAATATGGAGCAAGGGAGGATGGAGAGGGAGCACTGTGTGTGCACATGTGTGCTTGTGTGCATTCATGTGTGCACGTGTGTGTGCGTGTGGGTATGTGTGCATGTGTTATGTGCATGGAGTGTGCATGCACCCTGAGAGGTAGATTACATTCGAACCTGTCTTCCTAAGGCCAACAGGGGTTGTCCTGGCTTAAGGACCAGGGCAGGGCAGACCGCGGTCAGTGCAGGACAGCACTGAACGCCCCCCTATTTGCTAGAACAGATAAACTCCTGGAGTTCACAGTGCCTTTCTGTGTCCAGCTTCAGGCTGCTATTGTAAGAGTGCACGGCTTACACAGAAGCAGAAGCAATCGGGTGTTACAGAACAAATGCTCTGTGTCAGGGAAGAAGGATCAGCTGACATCTGTCTGGAGTTTGCAGTTTGCAGGACAATGTCTCACATGTGTCCCCTGTGTCTCCTCAGTCACTGCAGGTGGACATGACGGCGTGAGGCTGAGTCGTCCAGTGGGAGACGGGTTGTTACGGTAGAAGCAACCTGGGCTTCTGAGGGAAACCGACTGGCTGTAACCTCCTGTGACAAGTGACTCAACTCTCTGGGCCTGTGAGGTGACATCGACCTGCTCAGGCTGTCGTGAGGATTCTGGAAGAGTCTGTGGTCAGAGTCAGACCCTTGATGATCACTAGCTCCTTGCACCTTGGCCAGTAGGTGGCCACACAATGCCTAGAGGCCCACGCCCATCTTTATTGGACCTCAAGTAGGAACAAGCCCTGAGCCAGGCGCCGTGGACTCAGAGACAGAAAGCTGAGCCTCTGTCCTGGACAGAGCAGCTGACTGAGATCACAGCCGTGCGTCTTGGTGATGACACATTGTGTCAGAGGGGCCCCAACTCCACACTGGAATCCCGGAGGAGATGGTGCTCACTCAGATCCGTGGAGCTGGCCCGAGAAGTGTTGAGGGCTGGAGAAGATTCCAGACACCAAATGGTGTGGGTGTGTGAAGCCCGGGAGCTCAAGAGGGAGACCCCATGAGTCAGGACAGGCGTGTGCACGTGCGTGCGCGTACACGCAGACCGATATTCTGTGAGTAGGGCTGTTTGTGTGTGTTTCTTCTGTTGAGTGCTAGGTGTATCACGGCTGTAGAATTTGTGGCGGTGCATGTGTACCATGTGTGTAGGGGACAGGTGCCCAGCGGCAATCAGGGGTTCTCTCTGAGTGTTATGCTTCCACAAATGTGGATTACTTTTCTCAGCACCAGTTGTCTCCTCGACCGTGCCTTTGGAAGAGCACAGAAAGGCCAGGAACACAGGGCCCAGGACGGTGGCTTCCGTGAGGAACATCGCGGCTGTTTCCTCCTGGGCCATCGCAACCTGCCCAGCCTGGTGGCGAATGAAGGTACTGTTTTACTTCTGTCCTTAAGTCCCAGGCTCATCATATTAGGACTTCATTTCCTGCCGTCTTCAGCCCACAGCAACAGGGCCTTAAGACACAGCAAACTAACACGTGTTGTTCTGAACTGAATTGCATCATTTCCTGGTTTCAGAAGAGAATGAACTTGGAATTTTTAAATTGTGAGTTTGGCTTTGGTAATTAAACATTGAATACAAGGTAAACATTTTCTGTTTTTCTGTTGGAATTCCCCAATTACAAGATGAGAGCAGTGCCAAGAAAATACATGTAAAAATCAGTGACATGTTCATTCGTGCAATGAGACCCATGAAAGGACTCTTTTTGACATAAAATCAAGTGGAAACATCACAGTATGGAGGCGGACCTGAAACTAGATCCTTCTTGAAATAACCTACCATGGACCGAATGAAGCTTCTCTGTTTTTTCCTATCAGTTACCCCATGCCCAGCTCATGAGCAGTGTTGGTGGCTGCCATCAAACACCTTGTCCCACTCTGCAGGAGGCCGTGCAGGTGTGCGGACGCTGAAAGCAGCACCGATGGCTTGAGTATTCACAGATTATGAAAACTGATGCTACACACAAAGGTTTGCTGTCGTGTATCCGTGTCTTTGAACCAGCTGACCTTTGTGTGACATTTGGCACACACTCCAGCCAGTGGTTTCAAAGGTAGCACATTCCTGCACTGAGGTCTGTCGCCATCGTTGTGAACGCACTTGGCACATAAGTGGAAGCTGGGTGGTGCAGCCCGTGATGGTCCTGGGTTCACAGATGTTGCCGGGCAGGGACCACGTCTCGCCCTCTCCTGTGCCCAGTAAGTGGTGCTGCACACGTGGGTCAATCCATTAATGTGTGTTTAGGGCCATCTTATGATGGGAGCCCCTGCCCAGAAGCCCTGCAGCCTTCTGTGGACTTCAGGGTTCCATGAGCTGAATGTACCTGTGACCTGCTCTGGGCTGCACTCACACACTGTAAAGGGGTCCGTGAGATGTGACCCCATTTGTTATGACAGTTCCAGCAGAGGGACTGTGGGTCGGGAAAGCCAAGGGAAGAGCTAGGTGTCCATAGCTGACATCTGTCCCCACCCTGGAAACCACGACCACTGCGAAGTCAGGAGCTGAGCCCTCAGATGGGACCATGTCGTTTCATGGGTCACGTCCTCCAGTAGAAACACAACTGCAGTGTCAGATTTACAGCCCTGGAAGGACACCCTGTCCTGGGAACGCTCCTGCACTATCAGAGGGAAGAGGGGACAAATGGCCGTCTTGCCTGGGAAGGCCCTGGATTACAGGCTGCTCACTGACTGGCTTCTTGAAGGGACAGCATGTCTCCAGGTCAGGCAGCTGCAGGCAGAGTGCTCCCAACCACGAACATTCGCACGTTGGCGGCGGGAGGGGCTAGACCCGTGCGTGGGAGGCCCTGGCTGCTATTTGCCTGCAGGACAATTTAATGGCAAACCCGTCACAACTTGTGGTCGCGATTGTCACCAATACATAGATATGTTGAATCGTGACCTCGTCCACCTGGAACTAATATGTAACATGTCAATTACACCACAATTCAAAAAATAATAAATGAAAACGAAAAGATGGGGTGATCATCAGTCCCCCCATCTGCCGCTGATGGTTATGAAAACAGCCGCGAGCAAAGCAGGGCTCCAGTCCCAAACCCACCACTTCCTGGCTGGTGAAGTGGTGATGGAGTGCAGCTCATGCTGTTCCCCGTGGGCTCTAGGCACCAGAAGAAGGGGGCATGGCTGGTTGTCCCAGTCGGACGCTGGAGAAGGCACGCGGGAGCCACAGCCACCACAGGAGGGCTCTGAGGATGGAGTGCCTCTGGGGCTTTCCAAGCCCATCCCGGAAAGTGCTGGCTGGCAAAGTAGGGGTGGGGGGTGCGGAACCCCCCTACCCCCGTGAGGGACGTGACTGTAACAGGGGCACTCACCACTGCCACTGCGTGGGGCCCTGCTTGCAGGCTCAGAGAGCTCAAAATCCCGAGCCAGTGTCATATGTCATACGCAGGAGGTAGGGGCACAGGCCTGAGGGCGGAGAGGGAGCCCCAGGGCTTTTGGAGGCCTCGTACAGCCTGGAGGCTCTCTGGGCTCAGCTGCTGTGCAAGGAGCAGACGAGGCGGCCGTCCCGGTCCTGACCTCGTGCTGGGTGAGTGGGCTCATCACGGACAGTGATGGTCACGCTGGGTGCGGGAAGGAAGGAGGGAGGGAGGGAGCGAGGGAGAGGCGTGGGCGGCTTACTGATGCCCAGGAAGTTTATTTTACGGCTAATTTTTACTTGTTTGTTGAATCTGTTACCAGGGGTCACTGGTCAGGCTGCTGCTCCTCTCTTGTGCTCCCTGGGAAGGAGGAGGAAAGCACTTTCCAGAGCCCAGCAAAGAGGAAGTGCCCTGGACACTTGGCCTAAAAGCACTCCCAGGACGCAGGCGTTCACCCAGCCAGTGTCAGGGTCAGGAAATGACTCTTGGCCAGGGGCCTTGTGGTGGCTTTTCTGCTAGGCAGGAGTCACTGGGCCCAGCCCGAGGAGCAGCCTCTGTGACATCCCAGCCCCTGCAGCAGCCACTTTTTTGGCTGGAATTTGATTCCAGTCAGTTAACACGGAGGGACAAACTCATTTATCCAACACAGTGAGAGGTCTTTGGCTGTTCAGTCAGTTTCAGTTCTTAAAAAACTGTTACACACTCATGTAACATTTGAATTTCTCTGGAAACATAAATGCTTATTATTGAAATCTTTGAAGACACGGCCAGTACTTTTTTATTGTTGTAATTGGAGTGTCACATCATTTTCCAAGCACAGACGACTGCAGTCATGCCTCGACCAGGACCCCAGCTTCACCTTCAGTAAAGTGGGTCCGGGATACAGGATGTTTAAGGAACCACTTTAGCTGAGGGCCCCACTTATGGGTGCCACCCCACGTCTGCTTTGACAATAGTTTTTACACACTCATTTTTAAGAGGTCCTTCAAAAAATCCCTGTTAGCTCTCATAGAAACAATGCTTCTTCCTTTTTATACTCATACTGCAGTGTTTTGTATAATTTGTTAATTCCAAAAATATTTGTGCCTCCTAGGTATCTGACACATAATAGTTAACGTACATAATTACAAGTACAGACTGGTTTAGGACAGACAAACACACGTGACTTTTGGTGACCACAACTCTACTGGGGGATGGGGGCAGGCACACCTGAGCACTAAAAAGGTGCTCATGAGATGTGAGGGTTCCAGAGTGCCACCAGCACTGGGTGCTGGACGTCACAGAGGAACTGACGAGAACACGTATAAAAGGAGCTATCTTGGAAGATTAACTTAAAGCGCTTTATGTTGCCATCTCCACCATCATTATCACCATGACCATCCCCACCATTATTATCACCATCATCCCCACCATCCCCACTATCATCACCATCACCATCACCACCATCATCACCATCACCACCACCACCACCATCACCACCACCAATCACCATCACCATCAACACCATCCCTACCACCATCACCACCACCATCACCACCATCACCACCATCCCTACCACCATCACCACCACCATCACCATCACCATCACCACCATCATCACCATCACCACCACCACCACCATCACCACCACCAATCACCATCACCATCAACACCATCCCTACCACCATCACCACCACCATCACCACCATCACCACCATCCCTACCACCATCACCACCACCATCACCATCACCATCACCACCATCCCTACCACCATTCTCACCATCACCACTATCACCACCATCACCACTACCACCACTACCACCATCACCACCATCACCACCATCACCACCATCACCACCATTATCACCATCACCATTATCACCATCACCATCACCACCATCACCACCATCACCATCACCATTATCACCATCACCACCACCATCACCATCACCATTATCACCATTATCACCATCACCATCACCACCATCACCACCATCATCACCATCACCATTATCACCATCACCATTATCACCATCACCACCATCACCACCATCACCACCATCACCACCACCATCACCATCACCACCATCACCACCATCACCACCATTATCACCATCACCATCACCACCATCACCACCATCACCACCATCACCATCACCATCACCACCATCACCACCATCACCATCACCATTATCACCACCATCACCATCACCACCATCACCACCATCACCACCATCACCATCACCACCATCACCATCACTATTATCACCATCACCACCGTCACTGTCATCACATCATTACCATCACCAAAGCTAACAGTTTTAAGCATTTACATTAGGCTCTATGATAAACACATTACATGGACTATCTCATCTAATCCCCTTCTACCCCTCTGGCAAAGATCTTGTTTACTGTTTCCATTTCAGATGTGTAAACTTAAGTTCAGTAGGCCAAGTGACTTATCCACAATTGTGTAACTTGTAGGTGAGAAGTGGAACTGAAGCCGAGCTGTCCTGTGTGACAGTGTCTCTCCCAGAGTGCTATTGCCACAACATTACAGCTTGAGAAACTGAATCACAGGTAAGTCAGGCAGTACTAGCCTAGGTCACACAGCTCTGAGATGAGGGAGCTGACATGGACGGTGGCCTGGTCTGACCACAGTACCCACAGTCCTTCCACCTGACCTTCAGTCTTATGCAGCTGTCCCTGCTGGAAGGAATCGCAGACCCTGAGCTCCATGAAGCCCATGCCTTGCCTCTTAGCGGCCCCTACGAGCTCCAGCCCTCCCTGGCTCACACCTGTCCAGACAGGATCAAAGCCTGACATGGCCTGACATGGAAATGCCTGGGGTGGCACCAGGGGCTCTCCAAAAGGAATACAGTGAAGGTGTTGTGGAAAGCTGCCCTTAAAGCTGACCCTGAGCCTGGCTCTGCATGAGACAGTTGTGCCTGTTACTCATAGTCTTCCATTCCTTTGAGGTAGATGTAACCATCCTATAGCAGACCTGAGCTGCAAACCCACCTCTCTCTGACCCCGGTACCTGTGGTCTTATCTGCTGGGTCTGCATTCCTAGCCCACTGGCAGGACCCACCACTGGGACCTCTAGAAGCGAGGCCTCCCACATGGGAGTGCCCTCCTGGAAGGGAGGGGACAGGTCTGCGTCCTGTTGCTAACTTCCCAGGAAGAAGTGTCAGGGATCAGCCTTGTGCTTCCTAGTGGCATCTGAGTCGGCCATGTCTTATATCCAGCATGTTGGCTCTGTCAGCAGGAGGAACCTTTGGGCCCCATTTGTCCAAGCAGGGATCTGAGACTTGAGGCAAAGCCTGAGTCCAGCCTGCACCCAAGATGCTTGTCTGGGAACCTGATTCCCTGCCTGGCTCCCCCTACCTTATGTCTGCTATTGTCTGGCTCTTGTGAGGAGACAACAGGTCACTCAGAGCTCTGCCCTCCAGACACCCACTATTTCCCACTAATCACTTTTCCTGTTACCCACCTGTCGTGTGCATGAAATTCTCCCAGCAGCCTGACAGCACCATGCCTGACCTAGCGGCAGCGGGCCACTCAACACCCCCCCTCCCAGACTGGTCCTGGCTTCTCCTGCCTTCACATACTCACACTCGCTCACATGCACACATGTACATACACATGCGTGCACAATCACACTCATTAGCACAGATGTACACATGTACACACACACAATCACACTCTTCAGTACATATGTACACACACACATTAGCACACAGTATACACAGAGTCACAACCACACACAATCACACTCATTAGCACACACATACACACATGTACACACAACCACACACAATCACACTCATTAGTACACACACACATTCACAATCACACACCATTACACTCACTAGCACAAGTGTACACACTCATGCACACATCCACAATCACACTTATTTGCATGCGTGCACACACACACACACACACACACACACACACCTAAAGAGAATTCAGATTATCTTACTCCTCGTCTATCCCCAAAGATAGGTTTAATTCCAGGGATATCATAGCTGCTTAATAAGTCATTGTTTAGCTGAAGTGACTAAAGTAATGAGATTATTTTAAATAAACATTTAAAAGCTAGATGTTCGAATGAGCATCTTTCAAAGTACTTTTTTTGGAAAGGCATTTGTTTGCTCCCACGATGGCCGAAACACTTTTGGGATTCACTTACTTTTCCAAGAAGGTAGCTCCAGGAGTTGATTACATGGCAGGTGTTCAGAAATGGTCCTCGACTTGGGAGCACATGTCTTCAGAACCAGAGTGTGAGCTGCAAAGCACCATCTGCTTCGAGTATTGTCACATCTTGCCCGTGGTCAAATTTGGTTTTAGAACCTCAAGACTTAAGTCACAAAAGCCCTTCCAAGAAAGGGCCTGTCTCGTGTCACCACCTGCTGAAGCAGGAGTCTTCTCATACCTACCAGGTGGCCAGGTGGGTCTTTCAAATGAGAGAAACTCGTCCTGAGATTCAGGGTGTCCATTCACAGAGATGGTGACTCCTTAGTCCACTGTATCTGGTTTGCAGTGACTGCAAGATGTTTAGAAAACTGAAGTATGTGCTAAAAGAGTGGGAGAACATTGAAAGGAAATGTGTTGTAAGCCCCGGGGCCGACTCCAAAGGAAAGAGCAGCCATTTCTGAATGGCCACCTGGTGAAAAGTGTAACTGTCACACACACGGCGCTAGTATCCATCACTACATAAGTGTCACCAGCATAGGGTGTGACACAGCACACATCACTATTTCACAGGGTCTGTGCCCCAAGAATCAGGTCATGGCCCAGCTGGGCCGTCTGCAGGGCTGCTGTTGAGAGTGGGCCAAGGCTGGGCTCTCGTCTGGCAGCTCACGGGGCTGATGGTGGATGCAGATCCTTGTGGGGTCACAGCCCGAGGGCCAAGGGCTCTCCTGGCTGTTGGTCAGAGGCTGCCTTTAGCTCCTCTCCATCTTGGCTGTTTTCATTAAAAATAAGAGAATATCTTAGCAAGATAATTGCAGTACTATATGATGTAGTAGCAGAAGTGACATCCCGTCCCCTTTGCCAAATTCTATTGGTTAGAAACAAGTCACAGGTGAGTGCCTCCTTCAAGGGTGTGAATGCCAGGAGAGGGTCTTCTGGGGGGCGTACAGCATTCTTGCCCACGTATGTGCGTACATGTGTAGTTTGCTTCACTCATGCATCTTGGGTGGGATAAAAGATGCCCACATCACAGGTGCACCTTTAGGAAACGACAAGAGGTTGGCACAGGTTGTGTGTGGGAGGCACAGGGAGCAGAGGCAGGAGGTTGCTGTGTCATCCTTCAGGCACCAAGGAGTCGCTCTGCTCACAGGGCACAGTCCCCATGACGCCTGTTTGAGTGCTAGAAGAAAAGCCAGAGAGTCACACCAGCTGCACGGGGCTGGGGGAGCTGTGGCACCCCCCATGTGCCTGTGGCCTGGGGTAGGGGGTGGGCGTGGTGGCTGCAGCCACGGGCCCTGTTCTGACACATGGCATAGGCTCGTGCCCCTGGGTCTCATCACAACCATGATAATGTGTCCAAATCTCCTTTGTAATTATTAATGATGGTTAATAGCAGCAACATAGACTGGAAAATCCCAGGCTTCCTCCATGTACCATTTCTCATGCTCCCTAAATGCCTCCCTGCTGAGCCAGTGTTAATAAATAACATCACAGTGAGTGATCCCCAATATCTAATTTACTAGCCCAGTGAGTTGTGGTCAAGAGCCCATGTGAGGACATGGAAGGCCTCCCCAGGGGGAGAAAAATAGGAAAAACCATTTTTTTATCAGCTCGTATGTTTATATTGAAAATTTTATTTTAATCCAACTGTACTACCTTTCTTCATAAAATACTGTACTAATTAATACAACATAGTTTTCACCCATTCCCTCCTTTGTGAGACACCAGCTCCTCCGGCTCCTGTGGAACAACTCAATGCAAGGCCTCCTCCTGCCAGCCGTGCGTGTCTCGCTGACCCCCCCCCGACAGGACAGGGGGCTCCGGGACCCCTGCTGACCATGGCCTCTGCTTCTGCCCGTAGGGCTCTAAGCTCCACGCGGACCTGGCTGGCTCAGAGAAGGACATTTGTCAGAGATAAAAAGAGCCAGTAGAAGCCCGCAGGTGTGTGCTCCATAGATGCTGACTCGTTTTAACAACAGTGGTGCTATTTGGGGTAGAGATTCTATGGAGGAGGAATTTCTGACCTGAATCTCCGAGGAGGAGAAGCATGTCCCTGGGCTTCTGGAGTTTGCCTGTGCTGTGGTTTGTTACCAACTCTGGGAACTTAATCCTGAAAGCCATGTGGGTGAGATATGGACGAGAGACTTAGGAACCCACCCAAAATATAAAATACTCTCAGACAGATCTGGACACCAGCATGAAGCATTTCTCCAAAATTCTCAACGAGTGTTGAATGAGTGGCCCAGCAACCCAGGGGAACATCCTATTAATGGGAAGGGGAAGCCTGAACTCACTCCCGTCATCCTCCAGGTCCATTCACTACCGCACTCTGCTTAGACCTGCTCACAGTTTGGGGACACAGTGGCTTCGGGACCCAGGGAAATTCACCGTGGACTCCAGGTCCTGGCAGATTTAGCAGCAGCCTGATGTCACTTACAACCTGCCCCTTTTCAAGCAGCCACATTTAATTCCTCAAGTGCTTTATCTTCTATTCTGACGAAAAATTAGGATCCTGCCCTCCCCCATACCTTCCATTTTGCATGTAAATTTATAGCAGGGTGTCATGCAGGGTCTCAGCTCCTGCTCCCCACACAAGAACGCAGGATGTGGTGAGGCCAAAAAGGAACACCCACGGAGCCATAGGTAGGGGAGTCACACCACTATACTCTCGATGGCGGCTGGGCTGGAGACACAGGGAGCAGGAGCCATATAATCCACAACCTGCCATCTGCTTCTTTGCCAACCAACCCCACTTGCTAACTGCAGTCTGCACTGGCCAGCTCAGCCACCATCTTCTTGCTAGCCCCCATTTGCTGCTAGCGTAGCCACGGCAGTTATATTAGTGGCCAATGGCTCATTGGTTACAGCTGACGGCCACCTAGCCACAGCTGACGGCCATCCAATCACAGTTGATGGCCATCTACTACCCGAGCCAGCACCTTTCCTAGTGAGGCCGAGAGCCTGGAAATGCTCTCTGGGACTCTGTCTGCACACAGGGTGAGGAGACTGTTGGAAGCATAATAACCAGGAGGAAGTGGTCCCTCCCCGGCAGTGGGGAGGCAATGACCCACTGGGCTTGGGGAAACTCCATCTGCAACTGTGGCTCTCTGTAGGCCACACGCTCCACCGGGCTGTGACAAGGCACAAGAAGAGGCCTCGGTTTCATCAGATAAGACTTCAAAAGAAAATCTCTGCTGTACGGGTGTGACATACTGAATTGCCTCCGCCTAAATCCATAGGTCACAGCCCTAAGGCCTATTGTGATGGTATCTGGAGATGGGGCTTTGGGGAGGTAATCAGGTTTCTGGCATACCCCTCAGGTGGCTCTAACAAAATGCAGAATACCACAGACTGGTTTTCCATGAACAACAGGAATGAATCTCACAGACACGGAGGCGGGAAGTCCAAGATCAAAGTGCCTGTGTGTCTGCTGTCTGGTGAGAACCCACTTCCTGGTTCACAGACTTCCATCTTCTGGCTGCCTATGAACGTGGTGCAAGGGACAGGGAGCTCTGTGGTGTCTCCTTACAAGGGCGCTGATCCCACCCTCAGGCCCCCACCCTCACGCCCTCATCGCCTCCTGACACCATCACCGTGGAGGTGAGGTCTTCAGCAGCACCTGGGGGAACGTAAGCATTGTCTATGACATTTTAGATGAGGTGATGAGGGTGGGCCGCCATGGTGGGGTCAGGGTCCTTATAAGAAGATATGTGAGAGAGCTGGCTTTCTTTCTCTATCCTCATGTGGGCGCACAGCTGGGAGGTGGCTCTCTGCACCCCAGAAACGGCTCTCACCAGCTCTGGGCTGCACTGCCGCCCTGACATAGGACTCCAGCCACCAGACAGTGAGAAACAAATATCTGTTGTTTAAGCCACTAGCCTGTGGTGTTTGGTTACGGGGGCCCGAGCTGGCTAAGACCTGGTGTCTCATCAGCCTGGAGGGAAGCCAGGTCCTCCTGGAGTGACACTGTCTATGGGGAGTGAACAGATACGGAGAGAGAGCCAGAGCAGCTGTATGAGTATGTGTATGTGTGTGCATGCATGTGTGTGCATGTGTGTACATGTGTGTGCATGTATGTGTGTGTTACATGTGTGTGCGTGGATGTCTGTGCATGTGTATTTGTGCATGTGTGTGCGTGTGTGTGAGGGGGCTTCCTGACCTCCACAACCTCTGCTCTTTGTTTCTCTTATTTGGGGAGCGTGGGATTTGGAGCCCACATTAACCAAATGCCTGTGGTTCCACACAGAATGTGCTGCCTCTCGGGGGCTCCCTCGACTCTGATAAATGGTGACCTTGCTTCGGTAGATGCAAGAAGTACGTTCTAGACGTTGAGGACTGAGAGTGAGGGGGGTCTGTGCCGTGGGTGTCGATGAGCAGGGCCCATGGCGCGCGCAGGGCTGGGCAGGGCCCATTTCCTTCTGGCCCCATCTGGTAATCAGGCTTTCCCCTCGAGCAGAACGTCTGATAATCCTCACAGTGTTTGTCTTGGCAAGTGCGTGGACGGCCGCTGCTGTTGGTCAGTCACGGCTGAGCCCTTTTCTGAGAGCAGCCCTCTTACGTCCACGCCTCACTGCGAAACAGGCACAACTGCAGGTCTCCGAGGGAAGCTCATTTCCTTGCTACAGAGAAGTCAGTTGTTTCTGGTGACCCCACGGTGGCCTTTAGAAATGGCCGTCATCGCTGCAAATCCTGATGGAGTGTGGCACTGCTTTACTGCCATGACCTCGGACAGTCTCACTGTGTGAATTATGAAACGCATTCAGGTACACTGTATGTGAAATGACGACCCCTCAGGACCTAACAACCAGACAATATGCTTTTGACATGTCTGAGCACCAAAGAGCACCGTTGGGGAGCAGCTTTTCTGTTTCTGAAACGTAACGGGACGGCCACAAGCGCTCCCGCTCTGCCCTGGACACGACAAGCATGGGTCTGGAGCTTGCACAGAACACATCGCACTGAGGAAATGATTGTGGAGCATTCGTTCTGGACGTCGCACATATGAGAGACACGAGGACAGAGGAAGGGGACAGCCCTCTGCGGCAGCGTGGTCAGGTCCAGCTGTCGGCGTGATGGCACAGCGCCTAGGTTTTCCTCTGCTGAGTTTGGTGCTGTTTTGCTGATGAAAATGAAGCCTTGTCAGAGCTGGTAATGTAGAGATGCCAGGCTGAGGTCAGGGCCCAGCAGGCCATTTGGCCCATGCAGACAACCGCGTGGCCTGACGACAGTGGTCTCTGACTCAGACCCTGCAGCCTCCCGGGCCACCACCGTCGCCCAGCCGTGGCAGGACGGTGGGACATGGTGGGCCCAGGACTGCTCCACTGGCACCTCCATGGGCCCATCCCTCTCGCTGAGCCGCAAACCTGCCAAAGGACACTGAGTGGAGGGGTTTATGGGGCAGGAAGAGAGGACAGGATGTGACACTTCCTCAATAACAAGGCTGCTTGGCCGCAGGGACAGCCCGCCAGGCACCACGCCCCGGAGCCCGGACCCTTCCCGCCTTCCTCTGGGGAGCTGTGCGTGAGTGGGACGCACACATGACAGCCCGAGCGCCGGGGGAGGGAGGCGGAGAGGCCCGGCGGACCCCACCCACTCTGAATCGCACCTGCTTTCCGCACAACTACAGGTCTCACCAATCAGTAGAGAAGTCGGCTGAACGTGTGACAGATGTCTGATCTGAGCCAGAAACGCCAAGATCTGTGCGCTTGGACGTGGTTCTGCCTTCTGTGCATTGAGCAGACTGTGCTCCCCCTTCCTCTCTAAGGCCAGCACAGCCTGTACCTCAGCCAGGAACTCCTCCAGCACCTGCTCAGGCACAGACCACCCCGCCCCGGGCGTGTTGCTGTCACCTGCTAATTCTGTCCCTTGTCCATCCTTGGGTGTAGAAGCAGCTCCTGGGCCTGAGCACATGTGACAGCCACATGGAGACAGAGGAAATAAGGAGAGAGAAAGCTTGAGCAGGGAACTGCAAGCCTCCTTGCAAAACCAGGTGGAGTGCCCTGGCCAGCTCCAGTGTGCAGGTGTTACTCAGGAGGGTGACAATTTTCCCTGGGAGTCCATGTGGAAATTCGGGGATGTGCACATAGAAACTGCATGGTCCAACCTCACCAGAAGCTGGGCTAAGTAACAGGACAAGAGGACAGTGCAGACAGTGGATCGCGGGCCTGAAATCCACCAGACAGGAAACGAAAATAAATGCAGCAGACCTGGACCTCCATGCTGGAGCTGGGTTCCCTTCATGACCAACACTGAGCGGCTGCAAACAGCAGAAAGAGATAAACCCACCCTGGTGTTACCTGTCTGGCTTGGTGCGTTGAGTGGAGCAGAGTGGAGCATGGGAAGCTGGGCTCTGGCATGAAAGAACCAAGTTTCCTCCTGGGACAGGCACCGGGCCCGTGGTTCTGTCGGGTTCAGAGGCTGGGGCCTTGGGGCCGATGCCCACGGCTGTCATCCCAGGATCTGCTCTGTCACCCGCAGCGTGTCCTCCCTTGTGTCTCAGGCTCAGATGGGGCCTTTTCCTCCCGTGAGCCTCTTCATTTGCAGGAAGTGGCTCTCATGGGGCCCCCTTCCCAGAAAGACCCTGGTGGAGCCGACCCTGACTCCTGCAGGGTGGGTTGGGGGCTCTGGGATCTGCCGGGGGAGGGAGCTGCCTCCCGGGGGCGCAACGTCTGCAGCACAGCCCGTCCCAAACGCCTCAGTGTCCCCCTCCTCCGAGGAGGCCAGCTTCCTCAGCGTCCAGCCTGGCCTTTCCCCAGCCTCGCCTTGAAGGTTTCTCCTTATTTGTTAAACATCCCACAGGATCTGACAGATTCCCCTTGAGAACATGCCTCGGCTCCCATGGGAGGCTCTGTTCTTATATCTTCAGTTCGTTCCTCTGCTCCAGGCTCTGCTTTCCCGTGTCACAATCTGTGTCACAGCCACAGGTTTTGGGACGTGGTAAGAGGAACTGTCAGACCTGCATTCTGACAAGTGTCCCCTTGGTGGGCGGGTCACTCTGCCTGAGGCCCTGCACCTAGCTTGTCTTATTTATTCTCCACATGATACAGAAGGGGAAACGTAGGCAGGTACCCAGGCCACACAGCTGTGTTCCTCGCCGCACGCAGTGGGAAGGTGGCTCTGTTATCCAGAAGCCAGCTGCGAGAGCAAGCTCTACACGGTCAGGGGTCCCCTCCTCCGCCAGCCCTGTGCCCTAAGCCTCATCGTGTCCCTCTAACGACCCCACTCCCCAGCTCACTGAGGTGAGCGCTTCTGGGAAGGACTGGTGCCCACCCTTCCGAGGGGTGCGATGCAGCCTGAGCCCTAGGGTCACCGCCATCCAGGACGTGGCCTGCCCCTCCTGGCCCAGAGGTGTGTCTCCATATGCGCAGCAGTGTGGCTTCTGCCCAGCTGTGCTCCTGCTGGGCTGACGGGCAGGAGGAGCAGCCATGTTGTCCTCATGTCCAGCGCGGCACTCTGCCCTTCACAGGCCTGTGAGGAGATCTCACGGGCACCCCCTTCTTGAAAATGGGAAAACGGAGGCTCAGGATGCCAGTGAACTCTGGAAGGCCCGCAGCGGGCAGGGGGCCTTGAGCCGATGCCCGGGCCTGGCGCCTCGGGGCCCCCCAGGCAGGCTGATGTCCCCAAGTCCTGGGAGGGTCAGGGCTGAGTATGTGAAAACCTGGGCGTCACAGGGCTGTTGTCAGGGGAGTCTGCTGAGAAGGAGCGTCCTGACAACCAGGCGGGCTCCCACAGGGGTAGTGGAAGGAGCTGGTGGCAAGCAGGCAGTTCTGACTGCCCACGTGGCAGGTGAGCCAAGGTGTGTGAGCAGGTGAGTGGCCGTGCTCCAGGAAGCCCAGCCCCTTGCCTCCAGTTTGCACTATCCTGCCTCCCTGCTGGGAGGGCAGTGGGCCGGGCAGGCGTCTCCTGCGTGCTTTTAAGGCGTGGGGCCTACAGCTTTACCCAGCCCACCAACTTCCGAGGACAGTGTGCGTGCCATGCCGGGAAGGGAGATTCTAGAAGGAAGGACAAGCTGTGTGAAGAGCATCCTGTCCTGAGAGGAGCAGGGAGGGGAAGTGGCCGAGCCATCGGACCTGCTTCGGACGGGCACACATCCTCCTGAGTGTGCTCCAAGGCAGTCCAGTTCTGGAAGCCTTCCAAATCCCACGTAGCTCGGTCTGAGAAGGTTCTGGCGTCACACACAGCAGGGCTTCTGCTTCCACCTCTGTGTCCACAGACGCACAGCTGTCACTTGTGTGTCTGCTTCCCGGCGAGGACGCGTGCGGGGTTACACAGGGCGCGGCTCTGCAGGTGGGTGATAGGAGGAGCCTCGGCCACGTTTAGTTCATTCTGTCATCAACTTCCTCGTGTTCTCAGCCGGCACAGCAGCACCCTGGCTGGCAGAGCGCACAGTGTCTCTGGGATCACATGGCAGTGACTCGGCTGTCCTGCCACGGCCGGTTCACCCAGTCGGCCTGGCTGGTGCTCAAAGTTGAAAATGCTGTAAGGAACGGGGTAATAGAGATGAGCTCTGGGCGCCAGTCTCACCTCTGCCACTTACTGGTGGGCAGGCGACCTGCCTTCTCTGAGTCAAGGGCCTTGTCGCGCTGGAGCTGGTCAGGCAGGCGTCCTGACAGCGTGAGGGGAAGCGCGCGGCCCTGCACAGCGTGGGCCCAGCAAGGCCTGAGGAACCGTAATTCCCTCTTCTAAGGCCATGGAGCCTGCTGGCCTTAGAGCTGGGCCTGGGCCAGGTGATCGCTGTGTCCTGGCCTCCTCCAGGGCAGCCCCACATGACCTCTCTTGGGGCACGCTCGCTGTGGCTCTGAGCACCTTCCCCGAACATCTCGGGAGCAGGCGCAGCCTCAAGGATGGCAGATGCCAGGAGCTTAGTGAGCTCGTGTGCAGCCTGTCCCGTGGCCCCGCTGCCCAGCCGCCCGTCCGGGGACCATGGTCTTGTGGCTCCATCCATAGGCACCCACCTCCCTTTCCCTGGTGCTATGATCTTCTCTGGAATGAAGGCTTTTCAAGGAAGCGCCCTCCCCCTCCCACCCACACCGCCCCCCCCCAAGTCTTAAGTGTGGTCTGGGGGTCCTGGGGCACTGTTCTGGCCCCACCACCTGCACCACCTTCTAACGGCTCCCTCGGCCTAATGACGAGCATGTTCCTGACATGGGGCCTGTGGTCTTCCGTGTGTGGATTCCCTCATTTTGTTTCAGGAAATGCCCACCCAGCATCTGCTTTGCTGTGAGAGGCCTCAGGGGAGGAAGAGCCCAGCTGTGCCCCACCCCGTGCTGCTGCAGGTGTCAGAGGCGCGGGCTGGGGTGGGCCACCGCACAATGGGGCTTCCCATGCGGCTCTGGGCCTCTGTCCGTCCCACGTGAGTTCTCGGTGGCACTGTCTGCTCCAATGCATCTCCCAGCCCCAACCTGCTGGGCTGATTCACAGCCGTGTCCCAGGAGGAGGGATCCAGGGAGCCAGCGCTCTGCTTGCTCCCTCGTTTCCTCTTAAATCCGAGAGGATGCTTCTCCCTGGAGCCAAAATACATCCAGTTTAGGTTGGAAACTATACCATTGTGTGGCAGACGTGAAGCCCTGTGGGTGGCCCTAGGCATTTCAGAATCCTGTTGGTGTTAGTGGCACCACTAGTCTCACTACAGTTGTCACCATGTAAATGCTAGCGGCCTTTCTCTGGTTCCAGGTGCAACCTTCCCTTGCCCACATTCTGCCTTAAGTAAGAATGGGGACAGGAAGGAGGGGGCGCCCCCTGCCAGGCCTGCCAGGCGGGCACTGCAGGCGGGCACTGCAGGCAGCCGGGAGACCTACCCCCAGGACCTAGGACTGGGCAGCCAGATTTCAGGAGCAGTGTCCATAGATCTGATTTCCACACTCCCGCTTTAGGTGTGTAAAAGTGTTCTGTCCTTTGTGGCCAAAGAGATCACCGTCCATCCCAGTGAAGAGAGGAGGGTGGCCCCTCCCTCAGGACCCCAGCCCCCCTTCCTCTCGCACATCGCAGACGATGTAACCTTTACTGATGGCATCTGCACCGCACACCTTCCGTTAGTAATATTTTAACGTCGCAGAGGGTTCCGTATGTTTTCAGCCTCGTGGACCATCAGTAATCACAAGCTCTCGTTGTCTTCCCTGCACTAGACAAGCCCACAGAGCGGCCAGTAGCTTTAGCGCAGTGCAGACACCTCGGCTGCCACGTCCGCTGTGAGGACTGGCCTGAACAGCCACATTGGGTGCGCTGACGGCTCCTGGGCGTGTGAGGCTTCTCTGCCCCGCACACTTCACACACGAGCCCACACCAGCCAGAGCACTCTCAGCACGTCAGTGTGCTAGGCGCTCCATTTCTCTCTCTTCCCCTGAACCCCACAGAGACAAGGCACTCCCACTGCACAGGAGACTTCTGCCTAAAGAAATGAAATGAAGGGACCAGGCAAGTGTGGCCATTTTCTCCAGCTGCTAGAACAAAGCCCCACAGATGAGGCTAAAGCAATAGAAGTTTACCCTCTTGCGTCTGAGGCTGGAGTCCGAGGGCAGGGTGGGGACAGGGCTGCCTCCCCCCGGAGACCCCGGGAGCCGCCCGGCAGCTTCTGGAAGGCCCTTGGCTGGTTCAGCATGGCTCTGATGTGCACCTGCAGCCTCCCTGCCTGTCTGTGCCCACAATCATGATGGATGTGGGCCCACTGACTCTGGTGTGACCTCTTTGCTAACGACATCTGCAAGGCCCTGTTTCCAGACGAGCCCGCGTGCTGAGGCAGCAGGGCTCAGGACTTCGACACGTGAATTTGGGGGATGCAGCTGACCCTGGTGCCAGGGTACAGAGTGGGCGAGTGGCCGAGGCCCCGGCCTCCAGGTGGCCTTTGACAACTGCGTGAAGGTGGCTGCCACTTCCCCACATGTCCTGAGTGGCACACAGGAGGCTGGGGTCAGAGCTTGGTCTGGGCTGGTTGCCTCCATCCGTGGGGCCCTGTGACTACTCCGTGGAGGCCCATCCCCTGTAACTCGCTCAGAGGCAGCTGTCACGTGGCCCATCCTCAAGGAGCAAAGTGTCTTTGTGGGGCCGTCTGCTACAGGACACCAGCTGGAGACGACTTTTGCAGACCCATCTACCTGATTTGTTTTTCCAAAGTAAGACCAAAGGAAAGCAAGGGAGGCAGGCTGGGAGCAGAGGAAGCAGGAAGTAGGTGGAGGCCATCGGGCGTGACCCTCCAGGCGGCTCCTCTAAGGCCAGTGCGTCATTGGGAGAAGAAAGCAGGGAGTGTGCAAATCTCCGCCTGTGACGACAAGAAGGGGCCCCGTAACGTCAGCATGCGGTGCCCCTGCAGGAAGCAGGGCAGAGGCCAGGCAGATTTACAGCCTCGAGGGCCCCCAACACAGCTTTCTCCAGAATGGCTTTGGGTCGCAGACGGCGCAGGGAGGGACACCACAGGCGATGGGGGACAAACAGTGACTGGCCCATTGTGGGGAGGGCCAGTCAGTGCAAGTGAGTCAGGGCCAGACACAAATAACAGCACTTAAAGAATGCACAACCCACCTTTCCACGAAAAGTTTTCTTCTTTCATAGCAGTGAATCAAGACCATGAGGAAGAAACGAAGATCTTTAAAGGAACAGAGGAAAGAGGAGATACGAGCAGGTGAGAGACGCTGATGGATTTCCCAGCAGCTGTGGTGAAAAAGGGATTTGTTGAATAGATTTTATTTTCTTTCAGAAGACATGGTGCCATGCGTTTGGCTGTGGCCCCATCACGACCACCTTCTCCACCGCAGGTGCTCCTACCACACGTTAACCTCACATTCTGTGAGGACACTGTTACACCCATTAGCTTCTTTGCTCCACCCAACAGAGGTGGGACAAGGCAGAGGGAAAGACCATGCCTATGGTTCTAAAAGAATGTTGTTTTAAACAAGTGACTCTGGAAATAAACTCCCAATCGTCACTGAGGAGCCCGGCACTTTGCTCTCTGGTGCTAACTCAAGATGAGGGCAACTTGGGACGTATAGGTATGGACAGTTTCCATGTTGAGGACACAGGCACGGTGCTGAACGGCCCCCAGGGAGAGTCATTGTGATTTCACAACTGCCATCTCTCGAAAATGCCTCCAGAGCTTTGGCTCACTGACTGTATCACATGGCACTCTCCTGCCCTTCGAAATGTCACTGAGTGTCCCAAGAAGAAGGTGTCAGGTAAGATGGGGAAATGCGATGTATCACGTGTCTCTCATGGAAATTCACAGCATTAGCAAAGTAAAGTGGGAGAAGAAATGAGTCAGAGGCGCAGGTGCTTTGCCTTCTGGTGAATCCGACTGCTGTGGTCTGGCGTTTACTCAAGTGTCTTACCTGTGGAATTACTCCACTCCCCACCTTTCTCAACAGACGTGTCATGAACATCCCACAAACTAGTTTAGGACCATCTACTCTAGTGCAAGTGCACTATGTTGCTACATAAATGAGAGCTATCTGCGTAATTTTAAAAGTTTTTTCAATTTGAAAGTAGGAATTAAAAAATAATTTAATTTACATTTTTAATTGATATACAATTGACATATACAATTATATTAGTTTCAGGATACAAGTTATTTATATTTTAAATTAAAATATAATGACATTAAAAAAGAAAGATTCATTCAATATTAACTTAACCTTTAAGGAATTTTAAAAGTACAGGGGGATATATATAATGCAAAGTATTTCTTCCCACCCTCTATTAGTTAGGGTTCTCCAGAGGAACCAGTAGGAAGGGTGTGTGCGTGCGTGTGTGTGTGTGTGTGTGTGTGTTTGTGTGTAGAGAGAGAGCTTTTTTAAATAATGGCTGCAAATTTTCCAAATATGATGCAAACAAAAACTTACAGATCCCAGTCATTCAGTAAACGCAAAGTAGACTAAATGAAAAGAAAAGCCCAACAAAGCAGATCATAATCCACTTGCCGAAAACCATTTATAATCTACAGGAAGCTAGATTGAGGAAACACAGTATGTACAGAAACACAAGGGTAAGAACATCGATAGACTTATCCTAAAGCCTATGAATGCCAGAAAACAATGAAGAAACATCCTTAAGAACAAGGGTGGGGTGGGGAAGACTGTTCAACTAGAATTCTTTATCCAGAAAAAATACCTTCTAGAAAAGAAGTGAAATTAAGATTTTTTTTGTAACAAAAGCTGAGAGAACTCAGCAGAGCAGCACCCCCAGAATGTTAAAGGAAATTCTTTAATCTGAAGGATGATGCCATGTAAAAAACCTGGGTCTATTCAAATGCCAGAAATAGTAGGTACGTGGGCAAGTGGGAGACTGGCATTAATATGATTGTTGTAGTTCTATCAATAGTGTCAACAATAAAAATAAAGTTAAAAACAAGAGTTAAAGGATAATGGACTGTTTAAAGCAATGATGATAACAGTGTATTTTGGGACTTACAGAATTCAGAGGTAAAATGCACGACAACAAGATCACTGAGACCAGGAGGCAGGAAAGACGTCTGCTCCTTAAGTTCTTAGTCCTGACACGCGTTCTGTTACGATTGGAAAGCACACTGGGACGCATTAAGGTGCACACTGAAAACCTTAGAGCCACCACTAAAAAGTAAAAAAAAGACATATGACTAATAAGCAAACAGTGGATAAAAAAGAAATGTATATAAAAGAAAGGATCAAAGAGAAGACAGGGAAAGCTGATTTTATGTCAAGACTGCAGTAAACGCGTCCCCAGCTCCTAGTGACAGGGACAGTCGTGAGGGCGTGGCACCCACAGTGTCTTGCAGCTAAGGGTGTGCTGCCCACTCACCATGCTACCAGCACTGTCCCTGGTATTGTCACCTGCATCTGGCCATTCTGCACACAGGTCTTGTCACCCATCTCCGTCGCTGCTGCCAGGTGGGAAGGTAAGCTTCTCTCTTTATCACCTGGTACTGTCAGTGTTTGACAACTCGTGTGCGCTGCCGCTGAAGAGCAGCCCGCCCTGAGCATCTTCCCACAGTGCCCTCAGCTGGATGAGCTTCAGCAGACCTACGCTCTGTCTTCTTTCTTCCTTTCTGTCTGGAATGAACTTGGGACACTTTAGCATCATTCTCATCCTATCAGCCACGGTTCTTCTTGGTCTGCACAATTCTGGGGCTAATCAGCCCTTTTTTATTCCAGCTGTCCTACCCCAACATAAAATGACAAAGTCAAGCAACCGTATTTACGTCAATGGTGGTCTGTATCCGTTAAACTGGGGTAGCCTGGGATGTATATACAGGTAGTGATTCCAAAACACGTCCACACATCTTGGATGCCTCTCCCAGCAAAAGGTGAATTCTGGTTTCCTCCCCTTGAACACATATTGGCATTTGCTTTGAATAAATAGAATTTGGTGGAATCGACCTTGTGAAACGTCTGAGAAGATGGAGCTTTCTTCCTGCAAGCTCTCTTGGGGCACACCTCTTGAGAGTGCTGGGCTGACGTGTGCAAAGTCCATAAGTTCCTGTGTCTAAGAGACCACATGGAAAAGTCACACGAAGAGAGAAATGCCTGGGAGCCTCAACTGCCCTAGTCTTCTCCTCATCAATCAGCAGACCTGTGCCTGAGGGGGCCTGCGGATGACTTCAGCTCGTCTTCGAGCTGCCCCAGCCAAGACCAAGTGGAGCAGATAAACTGTCCCCACCGGACCCTGTCTAAATTGCAGATTAGCAAGCAGAATCCATGTTATTGTTTTAACCTACAAAGTGTTGAGGTGATTACACAGCATTAGATGACTGGAACAGTTGGGGAGGGTGTAACAAGTAAATGCCAATCCTACTGCTCATCCAAAATGGCCACAACACCGTCACTGTCTCACAAAACAGTGTTATCCATCCCCTCTGCCCATGGTCTAGCAATACAGCTTCCATAGAGTGTCTCCCACGGGGTTTAGAAGGTATCACACTGGGGTGTTTGCTACATAGGACCAAGTGCTCTGAACTCTAAGTCTGTGATTTTGTCTGTGTTCTAGTCATAATCACCTGATGTTTGTGTTGCTGTTCCAGGCCTCAGGCAGTAACATAGGAAGGATAAATAATTGGGTGTTCAGAGATCTCCTTGGATGCCTGATGGGTAAAAGGGTCTGAATCTTTATTATCTGGGCCAACTCACCATATCTGGAGTCACATGTCTACAGTTCTTGTTGGGTAGGGGAGCAGAGTGTACGAAGAGGGCCTTACCAGCCAACACTAATGTGCCATATGCCAGAGGCCACGGCAGGAAAGAGCCAGGGTCTGCCATTATGCTTTGTGCAGGAAACACCAGCTCCATAAGAACTATCCTCAGAAACAAGATAAGAACAAAAAGAGAAAACAGAATAAAGATTGCTGAGTCTGTCATGAGGCACATCTAGACCTAGACATCCTAGTTACCAAGGAAGTATAGGCCGAGAACAGCCAAAACTATCTTGAAAAGGGACGGAAAAGTTGAAGGGCTTACATTTCCTGATTTCAACTTACTACAGACCTACAGTTGAAAGTACTTGTACTTAGTATAAGCATAAGAATAAGGATAGACAGTTAGATTGATGGAATAGAACCCAGGATCCAGAAATAAACCCATACATTTATAGTCAATTGATTTTTGACAAGGCACCAAGATAATTTAATGGGGGAAAGGACAATCTTTTTAACAAATGGTGCTGGGACAACTGAATATCCACATGCAAAAGAATGAAACTAGGCCCCTAGCTCACATCACATACAAAAATTAACTCAAAAAAATCCACAGCCTAATGTAAGAGCTAAAACTATCAAACCCTTAGAAGAAACATAGGAGTAAATATTCATGGTCTTAGATTAAGAAATGAGTTATTAAATATGACACCAAAGGAATCAGCAACTAAAGGAAAAAGTACATAAATTGTACTTCGCTAAAATTAAAAACTTTTTCATTTTAAAAGATACTCTCAAGACAGTAAAAAGACAACCTATGGAATGGGAGAAAATATTTGCAAATCATATATCTGATAAGGGATTTGTATCTAGAATATATGAAGAACACTTATAATTCACTAATAAAAAGACAAAGCCCTCATTACAAACTTGGCCAAGGATTTAAATAGTTATTTCTCCAAAGAAGACATACAAATGGGCAATAAGTACACGAAAAGGTGCTCAACATCACTAGTCATCAGAGAAATGCAAATCAAAACCACAGTGATATCAGTTCACAAGCACGAGAATGGCTGCGATCAATCAAAAAGAAACAATAACAAGTGTTGACCAGGATGTGGAGAAATTGAGGCCCTAATACACTCCTGATGGTGCAGCCCCTTCGGGAAACAGGGAAGCAGTGCCTTTCATGTTAAAGGTGGAACGACCGTACGACCCTTGTTAGGTGTAGAGCCAGACACATGGAAACACGTGTCCAGCAAGAGACTTGTACAAGAAGGCTCACAGCAGCAGTAGTGATGAGAGCCACAAATTGGCAACCACCCAGCTGTCCAGACACAGAGACTCTCCTTGACCAAACTCCACTCACATTGCCCTGAGCTCTTTTCAACCAGGCCTTGACTTTTGGGCTTCCGTGTTCATCTCACAGTGAAGTGTCCAATTTCACAAGATTCCTGCCTAATCAGTTCAGCCAGGCCCTCCCCCTGTGATCACTCTCTGGATCCAGTCAGGCTCCTCGTCCCCGGTCACTCTGAGCACGCCGACAGGCCTGCAGCAAGAACCCCATCAGGTTGGTTTAACCAGAAGCCCCTCGCCCCCGAGGTTTCCTCTCAGTGATGTTTGCCCACTGACACCACCCTACTCCCCTGTAACCCCACCCACTGTCCCTTGTGTTCAGAGGGACCCGTGTCTGTGCCCATGGCAAGCCCCACGGCAGTGGAGTCTGTCCCTGTGGCCATGGTCCTGAGTCAAAGCTGCCCTCCGTGCTCAGCAAATACGAGTAGTTTGTTCTTCACACCCCAACTGTGGAGGAACAGAAGCAGAACGGTAGATGTGCAGACGATGGAGTGGCACTGTGCAGTGAAAAGAGTGGGGTGCTGCTACTTGCAATGACATGGACATGCCTCAAAAGCACTAAGTGGACGTCACAGGGCACAAAAAGCCAAACACCGCAGTGTTCCATCGGTGTGAAGTGTCCACAGGGGCAACTGTGGGGCACCAGGTCGATCAGTGGTTGCAGGGGCTGGGGCGAGGGGGTGGGAAGGGACTGCTTATGGGCGCAGGACTTCTTTCCGGGGCGATGAAATGTTCTAAAATGAGATTGTGACGGCTGCACACTGCTTGTGCCAAAAAGCACTGAACCGTGCGTTTTAAACGGGTGAATTTTATGGCATGTGCATTATATCTCAATAAAGCTGTTAAAAAACCTCACTGAATAACACATGTTAAATTCAAAAATATTTATAGATGAGAATTTTTACCACTGTTTTTAACAGAACACAAGTGTTTCACCAAATATGAATGTGTGTTTTGCAAAAAGAAAAGCGCTCTGTGCTCCGGGCAGTGCTGGTTAAAGTGGCAAACCAGTGTCTGCAGCTCCGGGGGTGAGGGGAGGAAGCTGACAACCCAAGGGCGGGAGCGGGAGTGGAAGCGGCGGAGTTCCCACAGGACAGGGCCCGGTGTTTTGTGCAGGACTCGTAAGTTCACCAGGGACCTGGGAGACGGAGGGTCAGCTTTGGCGTCTCACTCAGGACAGTGTTTTCCTTTCCCAGAAGGCAAACACAGGTTCACACACGGACGTGATAAGGAAACCGTGACAACAAGCTGCTGCCAACGGTGTTCCAACCAGGCCCCCACGGCAGCTGTCTCCTGCGCAATGGGGTGGGAAGGGCTGAGGAGAGAACGGGCAGGACGGAACCAGGCCTCTGCTGACCTGAAGGGCCCAGGGGTCTGGACCCCACTCTGAGAAGCTCCGACAGCTGCACTGCTCAGTGTACCGCGTTCTGGAAAGGTTACTCCTATAACCCAAGGGAAGGCAAACCCCCTTCCTGTGTCCCACTGAGTCCAGGTCACCTGGCCCAGGCACTGCCTGTGGGAGAATGCTGAGGCCCATGCTCACGGGTAATGCTGTCTGGCCTGTGTGTCTGGAGACTGTTGCTGCCCATTTTCCTGGTCAGAAACCAGCAAGGAACTGAACTGGTGTGTGTCCCCCTGGAGAAGATCAAATCATGTGCACGAACCCAGGCTTACCAAGCGAGTGGCCCAGGAGGTGATGTTCTTCCCATCACACATGTTTCCCTTGTACTAAGAGACTCTCTGAAATCCTAGCAGACCGGAACTTCTGGGCAGCCCAACGTCCTTCGGTGTCCACACATCACAGAGAGAGTCCCCAGGACTGTGCCCTCTGGGGATCCCCAGGACTCCTGTGCTTAGCTGGCTCAGTGACCCTCTGGTGTGTGCTGTGTCTCCTGGAGGCTCTGAGCCTGATGGGTGGCTTCTGCGGGTGACCTCGTCCCTCCTCAGGGGACAGCTGCCACGCCCCTCAGCTGGTCCCACGTCCATTTCTCTGGAAGATAGGGAGAAACTGCTCAGTGGGATGGGGTTCTACTGCAGGTGATGAAAATGTTTCGGAACCAGAGAGAGAGGACACCTGTGAACGCAGTAAATGCTGCCGAATCGGTCACCATAAAGTGGCTAATTTGATGTTATGTGAATTTCACCTTGATTAACTACCTAACATATTTTTAAGTACCTGGGTCAAACCTCAGATTTCCTGTCCATTAGTTGTGACCTTCGGGCAGTTACTGAGACCTGAGTGCATGGGGCTGGGTCACCCCCTCTCAAACAGGAGGAAAAACTGCCTCCCCCAAGGACTGTTCAGAAGGTTCAGCCAAAGCCTGAAAGCACCACTGCATAAAAGGTGTGCTAGAAGATTCCCCTCCATTCTCTGATTCATCGACAGACGGGCCATTTCTATGGAAAGAAGAGGCACTGCATACTCAGTGCTTTAAGAACTTCACCACACTAAACAGGTCAACCAACTGCAAAGACCTTCTCTGAAGTCCCACCTAGGAGAATACTTCCCTTTCTAAATACCAGGCTTCTGCAAAGTGATGATTTGTTGGGATCCAGAGTTCAGGAGAGTTGGTCTTGCAGCCATCTATCAGCATGTTTTTGGTGCAAACTTTACCTCTGAAGGTCCCCCTTTTTCTGCTCCTGTCTGCGCTCCCCGGTGTGGGATTTCTGACCCCTCCCTCACCCTCCATGCTCGTCTCTCCCCTCCAAAGCCCGCTCTGTGCTGGTGCCGGGTTACACATTAATGTGGATAGATTACACTATCTGACAATGTCTAATGGGCAGCAGTAAATGATAAAGCCCTCAGGCAGCCTCCGAGCTGCAAGGCCCATCAGGACCCACAAAGCTGTTCAGACAGCCCATAACAGCAAATGCTCCAGGAGAAAAGGGAAGACGCAGCACTAGTCTCAGAAAACACATTTCTGTGAAAATCTTTAATAGCAAGAGAAGCTGAGCAAGCCAAGCTGGAGTGGCAGAGAGTGAAGCTGGGTGGGCCAGGCCCCCGGGGTCAGGCCCAGGCGAGCCCCCAGAGGCAGCAGGAGAGGCTCACGAGCGTCTCCACCCAGCACAGGCAGTGACTCAAATGTCTCTAGTCTGCGACTTGGAGAGGGTGACACGTAATTAATCTTCAAGCCCAATCATTGACTAACCTCTCTGCCCTTGGGGAAAACTCAAGATGCAGCCTCCGGATGTCAAGCTTCAGACATTCTGAGCTAATCACCCGAGGCTGGTGGGATCATTAGTCCACGGGACAAAGCTCTGCGTCCGATCCTGTGAGGACGTCCACAAAAGCGGAAGGGAGAGCTGGACTCTGAAATGGAGATTCTGAACAAAGAGCCCACTCACGTCGGCCCCACGAGAGCTGGTCTGTGAACCCTGGGGGCTTCCCAGGGCCTCAGAGAACATCTGCTAAGTGGAGAGGTGTCTCAGAGCAGTTTAATTGGACACGACCTGTGTACGTCCTGAAACGCTATCAACGGGGTTCAATTAAAGGGAATTCAATTTAAATCAATTTGGCAAAAAATTATGGAGTGCCCTCTCCAAATAAGATTGTGAAAAGGCGGCGACAGCAGCTCTTAAATATCTGTGTGCACTTCTGACTATCAGATGATTGGCTTCATATTAGGAGCAATAGGGGCCTGTTATCACTCATCCAAATAATCAGAATTAGCTGAGGATTTGATGGCAAACAGAGTCCATCGGCAAGCAGGAAACACAGAGAAATAATTAACCAAGAGCAGAAATGCAGTTACATTTACCTGGTGCTAAATTTTAAATCAAGAAGTCCCAATGATTCGTGCTGGCGAGCATTTTCCCATGTGTCTGTCGGCCGTCTGAGTCCTCTTTGCGTCCCTTCAGGTCCTCTGCCCTTGTTTTAATTGGGTTGTTTGCTTTCTTGGTGTTGAGCTGTAGGAGGTATTTTTGTAAATTTTGGGTATTAACCCCTTCTCAGACGCATCATTAGCAAATATCTTCTCCCATTCCGGAGGATGTCTTTCTCTTTTGTTGATGGTTTCCTTCTCTGTGAAAACACTTTTTAGTCCAATGTCATCCCATATGTATATTTTTTCTTTTGCTTCCCTTGCCCAAGGGGATATATCAGTAAAAATATTGCTAAGGGTAATGTCTGCAAATTTACTTTTTTATTTTCTTCTAGGAGTTTTATGGTTTCAGATCTTACATTTAAGTTTTTAAGCCATTTTGAATTTATTTTTGTATATGGTGTAAGGAGGTGATCCAGCTTCATTTTCTTGCATGTGTCTGCCCAGGTTTCCCAGCACCATTTATTGAATAGACTGTCTTTACCCCACCGTACGTTCTTGCTTCCATTGTCATAGATTAGATGGGCATATAGGCATGGATTTATTCCTGGGCTCTCTGTCCTGTCCCATTGGTCCATGTGTCTGTTTATGCCAGGACCTTGCTGTTCTGATGACTGTAGACTTGTAGCGTGGTGTGATGTCAGGTCACGTGAAGCTGAAGCTGGATAACATTGCATGTCAACACAAGGAATAGAGTCAATGGAATCGTAACAGCTATATGATGGCAGAGGGGTAGTAGACTGGGGGGGTTATCACTTTGTGAGCGGTGTAAATGTCTAACTATTACGTTGTTTTGTGCACCTGAAACTAAAAAAATAAAACATAAAAGAATTCACAGCTTGTCTAGTAGGAGGCGTAGCGGTCCCAACATGGCAGGTGGAAATGGTGCCTCTGGTGCTTCTGGAGAGCTTCCCTGCCATGCTCCACCCAGGTGGGGTTCAGCCTACACAGCCCTCCCCTCAAGACTGAAGCCCCACCAGGAAGGCAGAGGGCTCTGGTGTCGGCTGCCCCACAAGGAGATGGAGAGGCCCCTACCCCCTCGGGAGGAAGGACCAAGGGGGAGCCTGAAGGAGCCCCATCATTCCTGTCTAGGTTCGTGCTCTCTCCCACACTTTTCTGAAATTTATTTAATAAAAAAAAAAGCTTGGATTAAAAAACAATGTTCCAGCTGTCCATTGCAGTCGGTAAATACTAAGTGTTTCTCTACTACTTGGAATCAAAGGCTGTTACGGTAGATAAGGTGTACCTGCTCTGCTTGACAGGTGAGAGGGAGGAGCCACAGGGGAGTGACGGCCAGACTGTGACTACCTTTAAGTGGACTTTGGCGGGCAAGCCCTAAGTCTTGGGGTCTCTTCCTCAGCAGAAAGGCACAATGTTGTCGTGGAAGTTCATGGTGGTCAGTTCCCTGGCAGAAACTCTGTTCTGAGCACAGAGTCAACTGAGTGGCTGCCACACTTTCCAGAGCAAACTCCAGCATGACAGCTGTAAGTCAAGGGCTCTGAGTTAAGTGTTGCTTTAGGAAAACCAAACCTGCTGTCTTCACACAGACCATCCGTGCAGGGACCCTAGGACCCCAGGAGGGGCTAGTCGTGCAGGGAGGCCTGCGGGGCCTCTAGTCCCACTCTCCACATAAGAACGCAGGATGTGGTGAGGACAAAAAAGGAACATCTGCGTGGCATGATGGCCCCACAGAGCCATAAGTAGGGGAGTCACACCACTGTAGTCTCGCTGGCGGCTGGGCTGGAGACACAGGAAGCAGGAGCCACACGATCCGCAACCTGCCGTCCACTTCTCTGCCAACCAACCCCACTTGCTAACAGCAATCTGTGCTTGCTAGCTCAGCCACCATCTCCTTGCTAGCCCCCATTTTCCTGCTAGCGTAGCCACGGCAGTTATATTAGTGGCCAATGGCTCACTGGTTACTGCTGACAGCCAACTAGCCACAGCTGATGGCCATCCAATCACAGTTGATGGCCATTTACTACCCTCGTGAGCACCTTTCCACATGAGGCCGAGAGCCTGGAAACTGCACTCCTGGCTCTGTCCCCACAGGCTGCTTCCTGCCATGGGGCCTGGAGAGCCCTCTGGGTGTCGGCCATTCCATGCACCATCGGCAGCCCTCCGAGCACATCAGGTAAGTTAGTCTCCTTCTCTCCTGCATGGAGGTGGTCTTGGGATCCATCATCAGTGAATTCAGTCAGACTTCACCTGATGGAAAAAATGAACCCACTTAGCTGAACTGGGCTGATGACTCACCAGAGGGCATGGGTGGGGAGTCAGGTCTGAGATTTGGTTAAACAGGACTGCAGCTTTTGCTGGGGGCTTCCTCTGGCTCTGCGCTTCTGGTCCCTAGATGTCATGAGAACATGAGGGTGGCCTGGCATAGGCCCACATGGCAATGAAGTGGGGCCTGCTGACCACCATGTGAGTGGGCCCAGAAGTGGATTTCTGCCTTGAGGAGCAGGAAGTGACTCCTGGGGTGATGGAAATATCTGCTGTTTTATTGTGGTGTTGTTTTCAAGGGTGTTAACTATCTCAAGCTGGCCAAATGCTACACTTCAGTTGCAAGCCATCTATTACCCTTCAATTACACCCTGATGAGGCTGCAGAAAGCACGCTCAGCAAACGGGGCAGGTGCTGGCAGGCGGGCAGCGGCCACGCTCCTACACGGCACTGTCGGCCACACGGCTCAGTGAGGTGCTGGCGTGGTTATCCGCACATTTCCCTTTCAGCCATTGGGTCCGAAGCTCCACCGGGCAGCCCAGGCCTGTGCTACTCCCAGCTCCACGTGGTACCTTTCCCAGCCTTGCACTCGATAACGGAATGGACTCCCGAGTGAAGGCGTGACGCGGCATGATGGCCCCACAGAGCCCAGGGCTGTGAGTCCCTTTCCTTCTCTACGCAAGAAACAGCTTCCGGCAGCCCTTCTCCTATAGAAGCTCCAGAACAGGGCTGTTGTGGCCACACACCAGTGTTTTACAGATGGAAAGAACCAACAGTCTCTTTCTCCTCAAGTCACATGTTATATTATGCAAATCTCAATCCCAACCAAGCAAGGCGGCTCTTACTATCTCAACTCATTTCCTGTGAGGAACAGGAACAACCTGTGAGGGCAGGAATTCTTGTTTTTACAGTAATGTAACGTAACAGTGTGCGGTGAAAAGGAGAAACTCATCAGCAGTGCACATGATTTCTGAGCTCAGATGCATACAATTCTGAGGGGAATGGACTAAATGCTCCGTCTCCTTAGCGTGACGCTGTGTTACTGCTTGAGTCCTGTGTATTTTCCTTATCAGCTGAGCTTGAACTTGAGCGTAAACATATTCAAATGCATCTTAAGAGATAAATTTGATGGCTTTATATTTGTAAGTAGATCTGCTTTTCTTCAGAGAAGATTGTTTTCTTGCTGTCAAGACAGAAAAACAGGGGCCGGCCCCGTGGCTCAGGCGGTTGGAGCTCCGTGCTCCTAACTCCAAAGGCTGCCGGTTCGATTCCCACATGGGCCAGTGGGCTCTCAACCACAAGGTTGCCGGTTCGATTCCTCGACTCCCACAAGGGATGGTGGCTGTGCCCCCTGTGACTAGCAACAGCAACTGGACTTGGAGCTGAGCTGCGCCCTCCACAACTAAGACAGAAAGGACAACAACTTGACTTGGAAAAAAGTCCTGGAAGTACACACTGTTCCCCAATAAAGTCCAGTTCCCCTTCCCCAATAAAAAAAAAAAAGACAGGAAAACAAATAAGACAGGGGCCTATTTACAAGGGAAGGTGGACATGCTCATAAATTATTAAAATACAGGGAGGTGCACAGAATGGACTTGCCAATCAGAGGAGGACAGTGAGAGTTTTTTAAATCTAGGAAATCACCTATCACCCATTGTCAGGCAGGGTCTCAGCTCCCACTCCCCACATAAGAACGCAGGACACGGTGAGGCCAAAAAGGAACACCCACGGAGCCATAAGTAGGGGAGTCACACCACTATATTCTCACCGGCGGCATCAGCCTCTCTGCAGTCCGCGCTTGCTACCTCAGCCCCCATCTTCTTGCTAGCCCCCATTTACCTGCCAGCGTAGCTATAGCAGTTATATTAGTGGCCAATGGCTTACGGGTTACAGCTGACGGCCACCTAGCCACAGCTGATGGCCATCTGATCACAGTTAATGGACATTTACTGCCCGAGCCAGCACCTTTCTATGTGAGGCCGAGAGCCTGGAAACTGCACTCTGGGGCTCTGTCCCCACACCCATTCTTCCTTCTTCACAGAGTCCCATTATTTCCTTTGGAGATGTTGTGCCTTCGTAATTGGTTGTAGCAGGGGAGGGGCAGTGATTCTGGGGACGAGCCTCCCCGACAGAAGCCACAGGTACCCGGCGGGTTGCTCCCATCATCTGCCTGTGCCCCTTCACCCACTCAGTGATGGGTCATGGCCCTCATGGGCCCACGGGTGGCCGTTGCCTCTGCTCTGAGTTGAGGTCACCGTGCAGTCTGTTGTCACCATGAGACTTGCAGGCCCCATGTCTCCTTCCCGTCCATTCTGTGACCTCTAATATTCTGCCAACAAATCCCCTTTCACTTTGTTATCTAGACTTGTTTTTATTGTACAAAAAGCAAAGAACTCGAATGGAGAAGAGGGAGTTGATCTGTGGATGAGGGGGAACCAAGATTTGAGGGGTCGTGCTGAGCCGGTTGTGCAGGATGAATGCAGGTCTTTGGATGAGCACGAGGTGGGCAAAGGGAGTGATGACTCTGCAAGAGAGGAAGGTCGGCATCCCTGTGGGGCATGCCCAGGGGCTGGTGGGGGAGGGCTGCTCCCTCCCTGTGGTCAGCTCCGCTGTGCGTTCCCTGGGTTTGCTCTCCTTCCTATTGAGAGTGGAAACAGGACACGGCGTTGGACTCATGTGAAGTCTTCACCAGGGTTTGTGAGTTACTTGTTTCCATTCCAAGTCAGTCTCTGAGCTCACCGGTCAACAATAGATCAGATCTTCTCACTTCTTTTTCCCCGCCTTTGGAGAATTCTCCTCGTAAATCAGTTTCCTGCCAACAATTGGTTGAAGTGAGAAACTAGCCAGCCTTGTTCCTGAGAAATAACTGGGCTGTGTGGACTCCCCGACCAGGACACCCTCCTCCGTCTGCCAAGGGCTGTGCCCACGCAGGACCACACTGGTGGACAGCTGGCTCACTGCCACCGGTTTTCCTGTCAATCCGCCTTTCTCTGTGCAAATCTCCCCGTGTCCCTCTGCTTCCTCTGTGCCCAGCGTCTCTCTCCTTCCTGCCACCATGTCCCTGTCTTCGTCCTTTTGAAACCTCCTGTGGGCAGGGGTGGAGCTCATAGTGTCCTCTCACGAGTGGGTGCAGGTATGAGAGGAACGAGGAAGAGGACGGGCTGCTGGGGGGGTGTGGACTGATGGATGTGTGGGCTCAGCATCTCCTCTCTACACGTCTCTGAAGAGGAAATTCTGAAAAGGACCTTTTGTGAGAGCCCAGACAGTTCAAAACCTTGTGTATTAATTGTGTGTCAAATCTCCCATTTCTACAGTGGAAGGTGTTTAAGTGGAGGTGAAACCATGACCGCCATTGGCTGTTGTCCCACCTTGCTGGTGGCACGATTGGCTGGGCTGCTGTTGACAGGACGGATACACAGGCCGGGGCCACTGCAGTTTCCCGGATGTCAAGCCACAGCCCGACTGGACAAGGACCGAGCTGGCCTCACTGCTCAGAGCGGACGTGTTCTGTGGGCTCTGGTGGGGGTGGGTGGCTCATTGCGTGACGGTGGGAAGAGGGGGCCCGGACCCTCCTCTCTGGGTTTCAGCGGGTGTTCTGGACATTTGTGTAGGGCTGACTGCAAACCTGCCGCCTGGTTGTCTAACAGTGGATTTGTGGGTCCATGACAGCCTCGCTGCTCGTCAGCACAGCTGCCCTGGCTGGTGTTCACCACCCACACACGTCACCTGGGGCTCCGAGACACTGGCGGGGCCCTGCTCTGGAGGGAGGCTTACCACCTTCCCTTTAACGCCCTTGCCTTCTCCAGGAAGACATTGGCAGGTAGTCAGCCCCTCAGCCTCAGCCTGCTCTTCTCATTGATGCTTTGTCCTTTATAGGATTCTGACAACAAACTTCTGGCTTTCTTGGGTGCTCCGGGTGGCTTGGGCTCACAGCCCCTCCCCCCGCCTCGTCCTGCCCCTGAACGTAACTTCTTAGGCAAAGCCATCCGCTCACCCTCCGCTCACAGCCAGCCCCTCCTCTGTGGGAACAGCGTTGCCTCTCTAATTAATGACGTTTTGTTGTTCAAAGCCATCTGCCTGCTTCTCGGGTGGCGGTCATGTGTGATTAATGGGCCTTCACGCTCTGGACCTGCGCGCCCTTGGAGGGGCTCACAAAGACACTATTTGAGTTGCCATGTGGCCTTGTACTCCCCGTGACCCTCAGGCTGGGGCTCCACCACCTCTCTGTAATCGGGGGCTCAACAGCGGCTCTGCATGATGCCAGGCCAGCCGACTCGGCACCCTCCCTCCCTAACAGCTTGAGTGGCACCATCAGGAGCACGCCCGGCTCTGCCCTGGGTTACACCCTGTGCGCCCAGCCCCTCATCCCCTGGGCCTGGGCAGTCTGGCTGGACAGCGGCCGTGTCCTTCTGTGCTGGGTCCAGGCATGAAGGCTCTGGCTGAGCGGGCGGCTGGGCCTCGTCCAGGCTGGTGAGTGGCTTCCACTCTGTTCTGAGCTGCACCTTCAGTGAACCCCTGCCCAGCACCTGGCACCTGGCCCCTCGCTGGGGGCAGCCATGCTCCTGAACCATCGGGACAGCCACTGGTTCCAGTCTCCAGCTCGGGGGGAAGGGCCTCAGTGTTCTTCTCGTGGCGACACACTGAGCACCAGGAATGGAGGAAGTGGGGCTGCTGTGAAACGGGGTGGGGGGGTCATGTCTTCCAAGACACAGTGTGATTTTCACTTGACCCGGGCTCCCTGCGACAGGCACATGCTAAGTCCTAGCCCCAGAAGATCGCACAGGCGGCATCGTTTGCAGAGTCTGAAGCCAAGCTGAACGGACAGCCCAGAGTCTGGGCTTGTGGGTGCGGCCTGCCTGACGGACAAGTGGAGGCAGAGATGGTCGGCCTCGCTGGCAACGTTCTGGGTTCTGGGTCTTGTCGGCGGCGACGCAGGACTGCACCGTGTCCCAACACAGACAACGCACAGGATCAAAGTCGGGGAGGGGGCAGCCACCTCAGGCTGCTGGTCGGAGTCCTGGGCGAGCTCTTTCTTTCTAGAAACAAACAGGGATTTATTACCTGAGAAGGTGGTCACTGGCCAGAAGCTGGCAGCCTGGACCCTAACCAAACACCTGTCAGAGCCTGGATCCCGCAGGAAACGCCGGTGTGAGCTCCCAGCCGACGGCAGTTTGGACACGGCACATGTGGGCCCCGGAGGAGCATGCTGGGCGCTGGAGGACGTGGGAAGCCAGTGTCCACACTGCTGGCCCTGTGAAGTACCCCAGCCATGTGGGACCCCACACGGAGGCCCAGATGTCTGCAGGGGATGGAGAGACGCAGCCCAGGGCCCGTCCCTTTGAGCCTGAGCCTGGGTGGTCAGTGTGTTCCAGGATGTGCTGGGGCGTGTGACCAGCACAGAACCACCCTGGGAGCAGCTCTGAGTCTGCACAGCCCAGGGTGGAGGGGGCTCTGCAAGTGGCAGGCATGCGACTGGGACCCAGGACCTCCTGTGTGGCAGGTCTCAGCTCCATCTGCGGTCTGGGTGCTGAGAGACCCGGCACCCACCATGGCTGGGGGCATCTCCACAAGGCAAGCCCTGAAGCGGTGGTGGTGGAATGGGAGCCACCCCTGAACAGGCACAGTAACCCCAGCCTTGTGTTTAATCCCCAGGACATCTGGGTCCAGGGAGCTGTCCGGGGTGGTGCGGTCAGGCCAGGCAGTCCCAGTACCCCCAGAGGTGACAGGTGACAGCACTCGACTCTGCACTCACGCCTTACAGCCAGTCGGGCTTCCCTCGGATCTCGCTCAGGGCTGGGAGGGAGGATCTAAGTCTCAGACGCTCTGCTGAGTCTGGCGTCGCCAAGCTCTCACAGAGGCAGCTGGGCCAGAATGCTGTCCTCTCCTGTTGATGGCCAGACACCCCCACAGCCATCGTGGTCTGCACCCCCCACACACACACTATAGGGGGCTCATGTCCAAAGAGAGAAATCTGCACACTCTCTCCTGGAGGAGCCCCGAGACCCGACTTGCCACAGGCTCCTCCGGGTTTGTGGGTCTGGTCACCTCCACAGTGGTCTGCACACCTCTGCTGGGCCCTGTGACCCCTGCTGTCTGCAGATGGCCCCCAAAGCCGGGTCACATGGCCCTCCCTTCCCAGGACCCTAACTCCTAGCTGGCCCTCAGGTTCTGCTCTGTGTCTCCGTCCTGACAGCTCGAAGCTGCCGTGGGAGTCCCAGTGTCTGCACGGACAGTGAGCTTCCACTGAGGTCCTGGGTAGGGGAGGACGGGCCCTTGGGAAGGCTTCACAATGCCCTGGCAAAAAGCAGGAAGGTGGGGACAGGGAGACGGCCTCCTCCCGTGGTTCCCCCGCGTTCCTCCTTTCCACCCCCTCCTGCCACCCGCTCCTGTGCCCCACAGAGCTGATCTCACTCTTGTGTCACTGTCAGCGTGTTCCTCGATGTAAACATAGAAGACCCTGCACTGAAACTTCCGTGACCGACACCCACCATGTCGCCTGTGCAGCGTCTGGGCTGGGGTTTGAGCACGTGGCCCCTGGCTGTCCTGGGACAGCAGACACCCTCGCTGGGGAGCTCCCAGCATATGGGCTTGCCGGGCACACAGGCAGCCAGCCAGCCAGCGTCCGCTGCGTGCTGGGAGAGGAGAGCCGCTCGGAGGCGCTCCCTGAAGGAACAGGAGCTCCGTGCCTGACGCGGCCCCTGGGGCACAGTCCAGTCTGGGGGCTGCATCTCAGTTGGACCAGCTCAACCATCAATGCCAAGCTCTCCCCACAGATATTTACTCTGACAACAAATGTGCCCCTTTATTAAAGGGCCCCCACCCCTTCCACCAGCTTCTCCCCAGGGCAGCCTCCCTCCCTCACAGAAAACCTCCAAGCCTCCCCACACTGAGCCCGGAGGCCCCTCTGAGTGAACCTGTTGCGTCCTGCACAACACAAGCCATGGGAAGGCGAGGGAGGCGGCGAGGGTTAAACTCTCATAAAGAGACAGAGACTCAAATATAGTTAAACCACAGAGGACCAAGGGACTCACAGCCTCAAGGGACGGGAGCCCCCAGTCACTTGGGTATTTATTGATTTTTCACAATAGAAATCACATGATTAGGGGCAGGGTCTGCGAAACTCTTACACCATACAATAATCATTCATTCCAAATCCCATAATCGTCCCAAAGCAACCGATGCATACCATCCCCCAAATGACCAAGGTGTGGTGTATACAATCTCTGGGGGAACAAGTCTCACAAGATAAGATTATTCCAGGAGCCGAACAGGAGGGGCGAGATGCTATTGTTCTAATGGGTCCATTACACCTGAGGGTAAAGGACAACAGTTGAGGCATGCGTCAGCAGCTTCTCAGAAGAGGAGGGGCACAGCTACCTCCTAACTTTACCTTAGCTCATGGGGGTCCTAGGGGGGTCCCGTCTGGCTTAGGTTGTTTCTCCCGTGAGAAAACTTACCCGTCTTTGACTGCAGACCCTGCTTACAAGGACCAAACATGGAGACTTAGAGCAGCATAAACTCAACCCCAATGAGGGACAATCCCACAGGGTCACCTTTCCCTAAGGAAAGATTGGAGGGGACAGACTGCTAGGTTGCTGTGTGACTGCATGAACCCCTCACAGGGGCCGGAGCTGGGGCCAGGGACACCCGGACCCTCCTTCTTGCTGCCTGCACACCTGTCCTCGTGCCTTCTCCCTGCACTCCCTATAAATAGTTAGCACACGTGACACCCGTGACACACACAACACCTGGCATGCAACAGGCATGACACATGCAACACGTGTGACACAGTGCTGGGCCCTCGAAACGCAGGAAAAGCTGCGTGAGGCAACTCCATGCCTTGTCGCATCAGCAGCTACTGTTCTGACTCTTGGGTTGTTTTCTTGCTTTTTGGCAAATGAACGGATTTTAGGTAGTTCTCTTCTTCTGGCATGTGGACGCCGCCCAGACAGCGCATGGCCACGGTGCCACTCGTGACGCCCCAAGACCCTCACACACCGCCTCCTGGCACACACTCTGTGTGCCCGTATCTCCTCGGGTCACAAGCTCTTTCTGTCAAGAACGGAGGGCAAGCCCTCTGGCTCTGAAGGCCACCTGGTCCCTGTCACAGCTCCACGTCCTTGAAGCAGCCACGGGGAGCAGCCAGGTGCTATAGTGAGGCTGGTAACCAGCCACCAACACCCCGGACCGGTGACAGCCAGGTCACGTGGGGTCGCCTTCCCCTGGGCACCTGGGCTCGGGCTCTGGTGGCCGTCCCCGCCTCCCTTCCACAGCTGCACTTGGTCTCCTCGTCTGCGTCCAGTTTGTGGCGCTGGCCCCCCTCACAGGGCACAGTGGCCTGAGAGGTCACAGTCCTTCTGCCCAGACTATCTCAGGCTGTCGCAGCTGCGCTGCCCTCCAGATGCTGAGTGTTGTACGATTGTTCCTCAGGCCTGTGCAGTTTGTCCATCACCGGCTGGTAGGGGGTGTGGGTGTGGGTGTGGGTGGGGCTGGGGTGGGGGTGGGGGTGGAGGGTGTGGGTGGGGGTGTGGGTGGGGGTGGGGTGGAGGGTGGGGGTGGGGTGTGGGTGGGGGTGGAGGGTGGGGGTGGGGGTGTGGGTGTGGGTGTGGGTGGGGCTGGGGTGGAGGGTGGGGGTGGGGGTGGGGTGGAGGGTGGGGGTGGGGGTGGGGGTGGGGTGGAGGGTGGGGGTGGGGTGTGGGTGGGGGTGGAGGGTGGGGGTGGGGGTTGGGGTGGAGGGTGTGAGTGGGGGTGTGGGTGGGGGTGGGGTGGAGGGTGGGGGTGGGGGTGGGGGTGGAGGGTGTGGGTGTGGGTGTGGGTGGGGGTGGGGTGGAGGGTGGGGGTGGGGGTGGAGGGTGTGGGTGTGGGTGGGGGTGGGGTGGGGTGGGGTGGAGGGTGGGGGTGTGGGTGTGGGTGGGGGTGGGGTGGAGGGTGGGGGTGGGGGTGGGGGTGGAGGGTGTGGGTGTGGGTGGGGGTGGGGTGGAGGGTGGGGGTGGGGGTGGAGGGTGTGGGTGGGGGTGGGGGTGGGGTGGGGTGGGGTGGAGGGTGGGGGTGTGGGTGTGGGTGGGGGTGGGGTGGAGGGTGGAGGTGGGGGTGGGGGTGGAGGGTGTGAGTGGGGGTGTGGGTGGGGGTGGGGTGGAGGGTGGGGGTGGGGGTGGGGGTGGAGGGTGTGGGTGTGGGTGGGGGTGGGGGTGGGGTGGAGGGTGGGGGTGGGGGTGGAGGGTGTGGGTGGGGGTGGGGGTGGGGTGGGGTGGGGTGGAGAGTGGGGGTGTGGGTGTGGGTGGGGGTGGGGTGGAGGGTGGAGGTGGGGGTGGGGTGGGGGTGGGGGTGGGGTGAGGTGGAGGGTGGGGGTGGGGTGGGGGTGGGGCTGGGGTGGAGGGTGGGGTGGGGGTGGGGGTGGGGGTGGGGTGGAGGGTGGGGGTGGGGGTGTGGATGGGGCTGGGGTGGAGGGTGTGGGTGGGGCTGGGGTGGAGGGTGTGGGTGTGGGTGTGGGTGGGGCTGGGGTGGAGGGTGGGGGTGGGGGTGGGGTGGGGTGGAGGGTGGGGGTGGGGGTGGGGTGGAGGGTGGGGGTGGGGTGTGGGTGGGGCTGGGGTGGAGGGTGGGGGTGGGGCTGGGGTGGAGGGTGAGGGTGGGGGTGGGGGTGGGGGTGGAGGGTGGGCGTGGGGGTGGGGTGGAGGGTGGCGGTGAGGGGTGGGGTGGGGTGGAGGGTGCGGTGGGGGTGTGGGGGTGGGGGGTGGGCCTCTCCCTGCAGACTCCGACGTGGCACACATGTAACGAATCAGTTTAATTATTGGAAAGGGTGATGAACAAATCAAACCATCTCATTGCACAGTAGGCATTTTGCTGGGAGCTGTGGCCCTGAAGGCAGGACCTGTGTGGGTTTGGCCACCTCCTGTCCCCTACTTCTGATGGCCTGGTGGGGTGTCCACCGGTCACTTTCGCCTCTGACCTGCAGGAGAGGACTGAGGCCGTGAAGACTTGGACACCCAGCAACACATTTGGGAAGAATTACCCCAAACAGTGGCTGGGCTCAGCAGCACTTGTCCCTGGGAATGGTCCCCACGGTGGCAGCCTGTCTGGCCTGCTCCATGGCTGTGCCACAATGTGACACTTCCCGCATTGCCTGCTTCTCCCAGCGCTCGTTCTCTCCTCTCCAGAACCTGCCCTCTGTCCTTCCTGACGCTGTTGTTTCCTTGATGAACAAAATCCCAGAGACGTCATTTAGTCACCAAGCACAAAGGAGCAACGTGAGTCTCAGGCAAACGAATTAGCTGAGGAGGGGCCTGGGCCCTGGGCCTCATCCCATCCTGCCCACTCCAGGCCACCTGTGCTCACCAGGTTCCCGAGCAGCAGTATTTGGGGATGGGACAGTCAGTGAATGAGGGGCAGCTGACAGAGAGCACAGAGCGGGGTAGGGACAGGTAGCAAGAAAGTGGGCAAGCCCAGAGGGAAGTGCTGAGCAGAGGTTGAGCTCGCTGGAGGAGGGTGCTGGGCTGTGTGAGCCGGTGGAGCACCGTCTGTTAGCTGCACAGGGTTCCCAGCCCCTCCTGGGAGCTGGTGTCTCCACTCCCTGCTGAGCCAGCCAGCATCCCCAGTACCTCAGTACCTCAGTGCTTTTATAGCCTCAGTGTTTGGTGGGTTTTTCAAAGCTTTTGGTTATATTTTAAGTGTGTTTTCCTAGGCCCCATCAGCTCCAAGTCCAGTAGTTGTTTCAATCTGATTGTGGAGGGCGCAGCTCACAGTGGCCTGTGTGGGGATCGAACTGGCGACCTTCTTGTTAAGAGCACCGCGCTCCAACCACTGAGCTGACCGGCCGCCCCTTTCTTCAGTGTTTTTGATTAGAGAGGAATTGGCTGTTCACGTTTCTAAGTTATTATTACTCTGCTTTTCATTTGCCTGAGCTTCGACTCCTTCACTGGATCATAATGTCTTCTCTTCTATTTTAATTTAATTTGGTTTAGCCTATTTTACTTTTATCTATTGATTTTCCATCACAACACTAGCCTAGCATAATGATGATCAGATAAAGAAGGCAATAAATTAATAATGAACACACTGTGTTTGCTAACTGCCAGTGTTGTGCTGGATGCTTGAAGAACGTCTCGTTTAAGCCAGAGTGGCCTCAGAGGAAGACCCCCTCGGATCCCTGGCTGCCATGTGTCGGGCTCCCAGTGCTGCACGGAGACCCAGGCGTCTCGTCCTCCGCTGTGTCCCCGGGCTCTGCACACGCGCAGGGCCCTCCTCTCCTGTCTGTCGCCTTTCCTGCCTCAGCAGCTACTATTCAGTGCCGTGTCCTCAGTCCCAGGCACCCTCCATGAAGTGAGGTCTGGCGTGACTGCAGTTTTACCGGGGGGTCGGGGTCCAGCCACACAGGGTGGCAATGCTGAGGCCCACAGCAGCCTGGCACCGCGCTCAGCCACTCTCCCTGTCCCACCCAGAGCCTGAGCCAAAAACAGGTTGCTTTGGCCGTTCCACCCACAGTCTTTGTCACGTAATTCGCATTGTACTGAGGAGAGAACTAGACCTCAAACACGGCCAGGCCGCCTGAGGGGGGTCGGCCCAGCTGTCCAGTGTGGAGAGCACAGACAAGGCCCTCTCCCCACCTGGGTCTTGGGTTTCCATCTTCAAAGAAAAGGATAATTTAAGGAGAAAAAGATGAATCTGGGTGTCTTTGCCTTCTGGAAAGAAGTAGATGTTTTTAATTATGAGACAATAAGAGAATACACTTTGGAGAAGAAACGGATTTGGAGCGCTCACGCCTTCTGGGGATAATTAAAGCTGGGTAACCACAGATGAGCCTTTCTTTAGGCCCTTTGTGAACAAGCCACGGCTCTGAGCCTGGTGGGGCCAGGGGTGCGGCGGAGGTGCTGGCCTGGCCTGCGTGTCGGGTGGCTCTTCCCTCAGGCTCTGCAGTGCCAAAGCCTCAGCCTCTAGGCCCAAGTGACACTCCTTCAGATGGAGTGTGACAGTGAGGTCCTGGACACAGCCTGTGTGTGTGGGAGGGCAGGTGGGGACTCTTCCCAAAGCCAGACTAATCTTGGGCAGGAGGCAGCCAGAGGGAGGGCAGGGGAGCCACGGAGGGGACGGTGGGGCCGCCTGACCAGGTCGCACAGTCCCGGGAACACCGGCCAGCTTAGGCTTCAGGGCTTGGCTGTGCTGGGGCAGCCATCAGGCCCGGTGCCCAAGCCCCGCCCGGGGACTGACAGCCCACACAGGCCACCTGCAGCACGGCCACGTTACTGTGCACCTGAGTGTCCCTCAAGCCAACTGACCGGTGCCAGTAGGGCAGAAATAACCAGTCACTCTGGTGACTAAAATAAGTCAACAAAACATGCTCTTGGGGAAAGCAGCCTGATCTCTGGTCTGCCCGCCACTCGAAGGACACTGGTGGGGGAAGGGGACAAGGAACAGAGGGGAGCGGGGACAGGGCACGACTGTGGCCAGAGCTGGGAGGCCCAGCCTCTCAGCACCATGGCCTGCCCCCGAGCCCCTGGCTGTGACCCACCCACAAAACTCAGGATGGCAGTTTCCCAGACCTGCGTCGTCACTAACTTGTCAACACCCTGCATCTCGGTCCCCAAATCACGCTCAGCAGCCTGGGCGACAGCAGATGTGAGGTATTTCCGACAGGCTCCCACATCACCTCCGAAGAGCCTGGCGGTGACACTAGCTGCCCAAAGCTTTTCTCTAATGAGCGTGGGCACCTGGCTGCCGTGCTGCTCGCTGTGCTGTCTCGTGGGCCGAGGGCGCTCACATGCGCGGTGGCCCCTGGGTTTACTCTGTGCACATGTGTGTCATTTATCTTTCCACCCACACCCGGCACACGCGCACACCAGGCTGCAATGAGGTTCATGCGTCCTATTCATACGTTTGAGCGTCTTGACTGGGTGGCTTTGGTCTGTATAACCTTCAGGGTGAAGGTCAAACTCCCTTTCTTAGGATCGTAGCATCTTTCAGGACACGCTGGGTGATGCGGCACGTCCTCGCTTTCCCACCTCTGCCCCTCCATTTCCAGCCTGGATATGCAGCAGAGAATTATACGCTAAAAGAGAACGGTTTGGCTTGTGCCCCGGAAGCCAGTGCACCCTCGCCGTGTGGTCAGAGAGGAGACCGTGTGTTCTGTAGGGAGTCTTGGGGTTCCCTGCATAGAACCAGAGGTTACGACCACAGACCCTCACACGGGCTCCAATGCAGACACTGCGCCCACACTGCTTCTCCATTCCCTTCACAGATGAACCCAAAGCCCACTCTGTCCTGGGGAAAGCGAGCTGTGGTGGAGGCCTCCAGGGACAGCAAAGGGCCTTCGGACTGTCCACAGGCTCCTTTGTGCCCCACACACTGGGTCAGGCTCTGCCTGGGGCGGAAATGCCCCAGCTGCTGACAGCAAGCAGACTGGGGACTCAGAGGTAAGTCACACCTTGGGTGGCAGGTTCCCGAAAGTCGTGTTACACATCTGCAGTGCGGGCCAGAACCAGACTGGCACACGTGTCCAATCCTGCCCCAACCTCCTTTGCTCCCTCCGTCCCTCTCATTTCACCCAGAGGACATTTTAAAATTCATGCTATGTGACAGGCACGGACCCAGAACTAGGACAGAAAGAGGATGACTTAGAAAGCATGCACACTTCCAGAGCTCGCTGCGTTGCTTGGGACGCGTGGATGGGTGTGACAAATTCTTCCCTGGGTGCTGCCGGAGACTTTAGGCCAGAGAGTGGCGCCCACGCTGCTGGCATGCCCTGAGCCGTCCGCTGTCTCTGCTGTTCATCAGACCCGAGCATGTCACAACGAGGCTTCCTGGCTCTCTTACTCACGGACACATGACGGACACACTTTCCAGTTCGCAAATAATTTGCGTGTTTTCCCAGCAGTTCCGTCTGAGCTTGGGACGGTGCCCGAGGCAGCAACACGTGGTGACCCAGCAGTGTCCTCCGGCTGCTCACGCTCACTCGCAGGCATTCCCTTTTCCACCATGTCACCGCGGCTGGCCGGATCCTTCTTCACACCATTCACACAACTAGATTCCAGATTTCTTTGAGGGCTAGACACACAAATGGCCAACCTATAACCCTGGGAGAAAAGCCCCGGAGGAAACGGCTGATTCTGGGTCTGATGTGGGAGGAGCATGAGGGCAGTCTTCTGTGTTTGGACCAGACGGGAAGGTTGCGGGGCTCCTAGGGCCACAGTCAGACCAGGAGACAGCCCGAAAGCTCCCACCACACCACGGGGGCCAGGGAACACCAACAGGACAGTGACCACATGGGCGAAACACGTTGCATATGCTGAAATCCAGGCGCTCCCAACAACACTGACCAGGGCCGTCTGTCCTGGCCACTGAGGTTCTGACAGGTCGGCCTCGACAGCACCATTAGTAAGCGTGATGATCTAATCAGTGCACATACGTGTTTACACGGCTTAGAAGTACATTAGAGGGCCTTGCTTGGTAAGCAAGGTCTCCGATGAAGGAATTCTTTAAACTCCTTAAGAAAAATATACGTAATTGGTTATTCTTAGAGTATGCCGATGAAACCGCTCTCTTATTTTTAACAGATAAACAAAAGGAAAGAACCAAGTATTAATCTTGTCTTTTTCAGATGAACTGTACCCGCGGGACAAATAGATGTGTTTTCTAGCCAGTCACCAAACAGGGACAAAGGAGTTATGTCCCGCCATCTGCAATCGCTGAACAATTAATGGATCGAGGTCCCGACGTCAATAGCTGATAACATTCCAAAGAGAGGCAGAAACAGGTGCTCTGTGTTCTGGCAGAAACATGATCAAACCCGAATTCGACACCTCCAAGCCCCGTGCTCACTTAGGAAGTGCAGGCCTCACGGGGCGTGTGGGTGAAACAGCCGGAATTCAGGAAACGCACGGACGGACGGCGCCACCAGCACAGAAACTACACGAGAACACAGGCATGAAGGGAAGCGCTCGGAGGAGAGAAGGGCCTTCGACCTTCTCTGGCAGGTGAAGTGTGTGCCCGGGCCTCTGTGACACTGAGTCCCCAGTGCCAGGAAGCAGGTACTGGTCACGTTTCAGGTGTGATGACAGTGCTGTGTTACATGTGTCCCTCTGTCTCTGAGGCAGAGTGTGGAATTACTTACAGAAGAAGGGCTGTAAGGCTCAAGACTCCCTCCAGGTGACACAGGAGGAGAGGGCCAGGGAGGTCCCCTTCCCGTGCACTTGGGAGGCGCTGTGTCCTGGTAGCCATGTGACACTGCTTGGCTCTGAGCCGGCTGATGCCCGTGGGTCACTGTTCTATTCTACTAGAAAATGTCAAAATGCTGTGGAAGAAAATGTGATTATTTTTATACCCGAGAGCATGGAAAAGCTGGCCTGAGCTGCACATGAAACTCCACAGCTGCAGTCCAAGCCTAAAACAACAACAAACAGGTGACAAAACTTCCATGTGACAAAACCCACCCACCATAAGGGGGCAGGAGAATGGTGGCCCAGGACAAAGCATTCATGATGACACAGCAGACAAAGGTAACCATGCTTATGATACAAAACACCCATAAACTACAAAGACCCAGGCCCAGGACGTGGGGAACAGTCGTCTTGTGAATAAAATGACTCTGACCGCCCACCTCCCTGGTCCTGGGAAACACCAGGTTAGAAGGACCCGAAGGCAGCCTCTGACCCACCAGTTCCCAGCAACGGAGCCGATGACGGAGCTGATGACGGAGCTGATGACGGAGCCGATAATGGAGCCTACTGTGGAGCAGCTGAGCAGACACGCACGCACCACTGGTGGGGACAGACACTGGCGGCACCTTTTAGGAGGACACAGCCTTGTCTGTGAACAAACTAGAATGCATCGCTCTGGCTGAGCAATTTCATTTCTAAGAATCTACTGGTAAAAAACACTTGCCCATCAGCAGCAGTTTCCTGCACAAATGGACTGGCTCTTTGGCACTGTGTGCTCACCAAGAGTGGTGGTTTTGCACTTTGTCACCTTAGCTCCACTGGGCTGTTTCCCAAAATGCTCTTTCTGGCCTGTCCTGAGCCATGGAGAGTCGTCTGAGGACATCTCGATGCAGAAATGCAGAGGCCGTCCTGGCCCAAAGGCGGGTGAGGCTCTGGGGCGCTGCCATCGGGCACCTCTCGGCTCTCGGGCCCTGCGTCCAGCTTCTCCAGGGTGTACCTGAGCTCCGAGATGCTGAGCTCAGGGACGGCTCTCTGTCCTTACTCTCCCACCTGCATCATTTCTTTCGAGCACGGACCCCCGGCCCCTAGCTGTGCCCAGGCCCACGCCAGCCGAGGGCTCCTGGAGACCTCTGCATGGCTGGGCCAAGGATGGGCTCCTCGCTCCGTGAGTCCCAAAGAAGCTCTGCTTTCCCGGCGGACCGCATCATGCACGCCTGGGGATGAATTCCAGGCTGTCATGCAGAATAGCAAAGACACAGGCGTCACTGAGGAAACAAAGCAAGATCAGCCCAGATGTCCCTGTCCTCAGGCCAGCCCCCACTGATCTCCCTTCTTAGGGGCACCTGTGCACTTGGGCTGGTAAGTCTTGGCCCTCGTCCCGGAAGCCGAGTGTGGACGCAGCCCCCTCAGCCCCAGCCGAGCCCCCGGGCCCCTCCTCCTCTTCCTTTGACCTCCACAGTTTAGGGGCGAGAGTTCCGTTTGCAGCCTTGTTTGTTGTAGGAAAACAATCAAAACCACTCAAAAATCCATGAATGGAGAAATAGTTAAACGATGGTGCACACGCTAGAGCGTTGTACCGCCTTCAGAGCTGAATGTGACAGAGTCACCGCGATGAATGTCGTGTGACACAAGCCGAGTCACCTTCTCCTGCCCAGCTTTGCATGATGAGTTTCCTGACAGTGACGCGGGAGGTGCTGGCAGCCCCCAGGCCACGTCCTCAGCAGCAGGTGGCCGCACTCCCTCCGCTGAGCACGACCTTTACGTTTTCTGACTTGAATTACTGCCAGCATCAAAAGCTCAGGCCACTTCAGATAAAAGCCTGATTTCTTGATTGAAAACCTTTGCCGACAGCAGGTCCACACTCACACAGAAGGACAGGCCTGGCTGAGCAACGTCACTGCTTTCGATGGGGCTCAGTTTGGCCCCCAGACACACACACACACACACACACACACACACACACACACACACACGCCTGGCCCCGTGCTGGCCCCAGAGGCAACGCTCCCGGACGAAGGACAGCAAGGTAGGGAAGCCTCCCGCCAGGTTTTCTGCGAGACACAGAGAAGGAAACAGAAGGAGGGGACATGGAGGGACACACAGGTGTCTGCATGTCCTCTAGGCTCCGTCCTGCGCCTGCTCACTTGTTCTGGGCGCCGCTCTTTCCTGGGGGTGTTCAAGGCTGCCTTCCGTAATGGCCTATAGACCTCCCCAGGCCACAGGAGTTGGCTGAGCACTGAGTGGGACCACAGCATGGCAGGGGAGAAACACGGAGGTTGGCTCCCAGGCTGGGCCCTGGCACCGCAGCCCTTTGCCAGCTCGCACGGCCTCACCTCTGCCGTCTGCGTCCCCTGGGAGCCAGCGGCAGCGGGGCCCTGCTCTGCCCAGGACATAGGGCGGACACGCAGGCATTGGAGGATGAGTGGCCAGCAAGGATGGGACAGGGCAGGCGGGGTGACAGCTGCTGAATTGTGGCCACCGCTGTGGAAGCTATCAGCACGAAGGGAGGAGGTAAATCAGGGTTCCCATCAGGAAGACAAGCCAACACCCATGTGTTGTCATCACTCAAAGGGCCCCGGCACCCTGGAGGGAGCGGAGGACACAGGCCGGACCGGCAGGGAACACGACACCAGTAAGAAGCTGTTGCCAGGGGTGGCTGCATCCAGGCCGGATTTAGATCAAAGGCCTGCAGCTGCGCAGGGCGGGGCGGGTCACCCTGGGCTGGGGCAGGGGCTGCAGCAGCTGAGCTGGGGCCAGGAAGCCTGGCCGCTCTATGTCTGGGGCTCCCTAGCGTCTGGCCGTCGGCTCCTGTCCCCAGGAACCGGGACAGTGCCAGGTCACCGCCTCCAGGGCAGGGCCCCGGGCTTCAAGCCCTGGGACAACCTCATCGCCGGAGAAGGCCACGCTCTCCTTTGGGTGAGGAAGGGCACCCCTCCATGCCTCAGTCATGGGGACCTGGGGCCAGGAGCTCCCAGCGTGGCCCAGTGCCCTTTCCGGGCCATCCGGGCAGCAGAACATAAGTCACCTCCTTCACGGTTGGTTCCGGCTTCTGTGAAATTGGCTAATCGGGACGTATCGAGTGACCGACTGGCTATGTCCCCCCTGGGAGGAAAAGGCCACTGGGCCATGTGGGGCCTCCCTCGGCAGGGCCACCGGGCGTCTGAGATCCCCGCTGAAGCCACAGTAAAATCACAGATTTAGAGTGAGATGCTCTGGGTTCTCCCAGCTCGGACACCTCGAACCAGGTCGTGTAGCTTCTCAAGTGCCTGTGTCTCTAAGGAGCTTGTTGCCAGAGTCACCTGAGGTCATGTGTCCTACGCAGCATGGGCTGGGCCCCGCGCTCAGGGGCACAGGTAAGACACAGCTGAGGTCTCTATCCGGGCAGGGCTGGCAGTCCATTGGTGCACACCTGGGCCCTGGAGAGCCTTTGGGCAGTGACCTCAGGTGCCACAGAGTGGGGGGCACTTTGTGACAAACTGACATCTGCCCTGAGTCCAGGCGTGAGTTAGGCATGAGTGGAGGGCGTTTGTCTGCTGCAGGATGTGGGCGGAGCTCCAGGCCTGGGTCCCTCTGTGTCTGTGTCCCGGGGAAGCAGGGTCAAGGCCAGGCCTGTGGGGTGGGGTGGGGACGGCTGGCTGAGGTGAGTATGTGTGGCAGAGGGACACCGCTAGGAGCACTCGGCAACACCGGACGGCTTTGGGTGGGCAATGAGAGGGCCGCCTGGCCTGTCCACGCTCCACCTCACGTCTGAGACTCTACAGCTGGACGTCTTTGAAACAACACAACGAATTTCTTCTCCTCGGTCAGCAGTTTCACACTCTTGCCTGCTCAGCATCACCTTCCGTGGGAATAACCACTGAGCTGAGCTGACGCCAAATGACGTCCCATCCGCGAGTGCGGCTCCTGCAGCAGGAACGATGACGCAGGTCAGACACAGAGTCCACAAAAGCGCAATCCCAGAACGGCCTGGAGGCACGGGTCGGGGCGCGTGGCCGCTGTGCAGAGCGGCCCCCTAACGGACCGAGAAGCTCGCGCTCCCTCCCGGCGCCCCCTCCAGGTGCCTGGTCTGAGCCTCAGTTTACACCTGCCTGCTGAGTGCGCACTCCCTCGGCCCTGCACGCCGCCCACCTCAGTCCCTTTCTGCTTCTCCTTTACACAGAGGGCTGGGCCTGATGCCCCACCTGCCGGCTCTGAAACTGGCGTCCTCAAACCCTGTGTTATGGCCCTCACTGCACCCTCACTGCACGCCTTGGCCATGTGCTGACCCCTCCCTTGTCCGCATCCGGGCAAGGACAGGGCCCGCGCCCAGGAGGCCAGTCCATGGCAGGCAGGCTCTGTGCACCTTCCAGAAGCATCTCCTGACCTTTGCCCTATTGGGATCCAAGCAGAGGACAGCACCCTCAGGCAGATCTCATTTCACAGAAGATGCCGCCAGCCTCTGTCTGTGCCCTTTGCGGGAAGAGGGGGTGAGGACTTGGGGTCCCAGTGCCGAAGCTTCTCTGTGCGTGAAGCCAGCTTGCTGTAGAAAATGGGGCCCCAACCATCCTCCACGGTGGCCCTGGGTGCTGAGGAAGGGACCCACCAGCCGGGAAGCAGCTCCTGGCCACACACACGTCTCCAACCTCAGGCCCCCCGCACCACATGCCTACACTCATCCTGGTCTGCCCACGGCCCATGCAGCAGCCACCCCACAGGCTCCACTTTAAAAATACCACTAGGGTCTGAGCATGTCTCCCCCAGCTGTCCCAGGCCCGCCGCAGTCTCTCTGGGGCTAGAGGTGCCCTCTGCCCCGCCTGCACCACCGGCATGCCCCTCTCACCCACCAGGCAGGGCGACCGTTTTAATTCAGAGCAGGTCACGTTGATTCAAAGTTCCCGAAGCTTTCTCTCCTCTTTCAGAGCCAACACCAGATGTCTACACTGCATGTGTTTGTTCACAGGTGTGTGGAACGGGTCCCGCACGTGATGGTAACACTGGGCTTCCAGGAGGACACGGCAAAATGCCCAGGACACACTCCCTGAAGTCAGCCCAGATAAGATGGCCTAAATGTAGCAAGAAGATGGCGCGCCACACAGCACAGAGAGAGAGGCACACAGAGTCACAGAGAGGGGGAGACAGAGACAGAGACACGGAGAGTGAGGTAGGAGGGCAGAGAACCAAGAGGGGACGTCGGGGGAGAACTGACAGATTCAGGTGGAGTGGAGGGCGTAAGGGTGCAGCAGCCTTGGGAGAGCAGTTGGGAAGGGAGGACAGGACGTCAGCCTTTCTCCAAGGTCACTGGACACCGACTGGCTTGGTTGGGTGTGAGATGGACGCTCCCTTCAGAATTAACACAACGTAGTATTCTGTTGTCTTAAAGCAGAAATGGGCTGCATTCACTCTCTCCCTCACTCACTCATTCATTCATTCACTCATTCATTCACTGGACTCTGGCCCTTTCCCACAACCTCCCTGGGCCGGGACCCACCCCCACTGGACCCTGTCCCTGGCACTGCTTGTCCGACAGCAGGACCACCATCTTCAGAGCCTGTGTCGGCCTCTCCCAGTCCCTGAACAGAGGTGTGTCCCCGTGGCCCCTCTAGCCCTCGGCACCAGGCTGCAGGCGGCCCTGGGCTGACTCCTTCGAGAGGACAGAGGCATCCTGTTCAGCCCCAAGACACCTGCACTCAAACCTCTGTTTTACTATTCATGAGCTGAACTGTCGCTAGCCTCTCTGAGCCTCAGTTTTATCATCCAGAAAATGGGAATAAACTAATAATGCCCAGTTTGAAGGTTGTCCCAAATCCATGAGACAACCCATCAAAAGCATTTGGCCCTATGCCTATCTTATTACGATAGACCCCGATCTAATCAGCCTATGATCTAATCAAGCCCCGATCTAATCAGCCTATGATCAAACCAAAGCACTGATCTAATCAGCCTCTGATATAATCAACGCCTTGATCTAATCAGCCTCTGATCTAATCAGCCTATGATCTAATCAATGCCCCGATCTAATCAGCCTATGATCTAATCAGTCTATGATCTAATCAACGCCCTGATCTAATCAACGCCCTGATCTAATGAGCCTGTGATCTAATCAACGCCCTGATCTAATCAGCCTGTGATCTGCTCAGCCTATGATCTAATCAATGCCCTGATCTAATCAGCCTATGATCTAATCAATGCCCCGATCTAATCAGCCTATGATCTAATCAGTCTATGATCTAATCAACGCCCCTGATCTAATCAACGCCCGGATCTAATCAGCCTATGATCTAATCAACGCCCTGATCTAATCAGCCTATTATCTAATCAATGCCCTGATCTAATCAGCCTATGAACTAATCAACGCCCTGATCTAATCAGCCTATGATCTAATCAACGCCCTGATCTAATCAGCATGTGATCTAATCAGTCTATGATCTAATCAATGCCCTGATCTAATCAGCCTATGATCTAATCAACACCCTGATCTAATCAGCCTATGATCTAATCAACGCCCTGATCTAATCAGCCTATGATCTAATCAACACCCTGATCTAATCAGTCTATGATCTAATCAACGCCCTGATCTAATCAACGCCCTGATCTAATCAGCCTGTGATCTAATCAGTCTATGATCTAATCGACGCCCTGATCTGATCAGCCTATGATCTAATCAACGCCCTGATCTAATCAACGCCCTGATCTAATCAGCCTATGATCTAATCAGTCTGTGATCTAATCAACGCCCTGATCTAATCAGCCTATGATCTAATCAGTCTGTGATCTAATCAACGCCCTGATCTAATCAGCCTATGATCTAATCAGCCTATGATCTAATCAACACCCTGATCTAATCAGACGATGATCTAATCAGTCTATGATCTAATCAACCCCCTGATCTAATCAGCCTATGATCTAATCAACGGCCTGATCTAATCAGCCTGTGATATAATCAGTCTATGATCTAATCAACGCCCTTATCCAATCAGCCTATGATCTAATCAGCCTATGATCTAATCAACGGCCTGATCTAATCAGCCAGTGATCTAATCAGTCTATGATCTAATCAACGCCCCGATCTAATCAGCCTATGATCTAATCAGTCTATGATCTAATCAACACCCTGATCTAATCAGCCTGTGATCTAATCAGCCTGTGATCTAATCAACGCCCTGATCTAATCAGCCTGTGATCTAATCAGTCTATGATCTAATCAATGCCCTGATCTCATCAGCCGATGATCTAATCAATGCCCTGATCTAATCAGCCTATGAACTAATCAACGCCCCGATCTAATCAGCCTATGATCTAATCAGTGCCCTGATCTAATCAGCCCCTGATCTAATCAGCCCCTTCTGGGTCCACGCAACCCCAGGCTCCCCCAGAGTCACGGATGAGGGTGCAGAGCCTGGTCCTCAACCCCTCCCTGTTAGAGATCAGAGGAGAGGAGGGCTCGGCCCTCTAAGTGTGATGGGTACTAGCAGCATTTGGCTCACCCACAGCAGTACCATTCCTGTAGCTGCTGTCGTCAATTACTACACACTTGGTAGCTTCTTCACTCCTTCCACTTCTGGACCTCAAAAGTCCAAATGGATTTCTCGGAGCTGAAATCAAGGCGTGGGTAGAGCTGGCTCCTTCTCGGAGCTCCAGCAGAGACGCACATCTGCTCCCTGGCCTCTCCCAGCCCTGGAGCCGCTCCTTCTCTTGGCAGACACAGCAGGGGCTGAGTCCTCCTCGCTGACCACTCTGATTCTCTCTTCTGATTTCCTCTTCCACTTTTAAGGACCTGTGCTTACAGCAGGCACACCGGAAGAACCCAGAATAGCGTCCCATCCCCTGAACCTTCATTGGTCACTTCCACAGGGCCCTGTGCCACGTGAGGACATGTCACAGAGTGCGCACGTGGACACTTCTGGGGTCCTTGCCTGCCGACCACACAGGGGAACCTTGTTTTTACACAGAAGGTCTAGTGGCAACACCCTGGGCTGATGCCACAGGAGGGGCGGGGCCACAGGCATCCTGCCTGCTCCCTTCGAAGGTCACACCTTCCTCTTTCCCCAACACTGGAGACACAGAAGCACCCAGACACCATCCTGATTTCTAAGGTGCTCCGTCTCCTTTTAGAGGTATTTTGTAGGCTTGTTCATTTCTTGATAGTTTTTATTTCTTGCCTTGTTGTTCATGCCACCAGGTTACTTTGAGACACAGTGTTATTTTGTGGCTATTACTTGGGGCAAACATCCTAGGTCCCAAGAGACTTAAGGGGCAGGCCCATGCCCGTGTGGGTCATGCAACACCCAGAAGGTGCCAGGAGAGATGACACCGCGAGCACGAGGAGAGTGAGGGCCTCTCCCTGCTGGGCATCTCCTGTGTCCTGTGCTGCCCTCTGGAAAAGCGAAGGAAAAGTGATTTGGCCCAAATCTCCAGGGTCCAGGAAGCTGGGGGTGGGGAGTGTCATGGGGGTTCCCTGGAAACACTAAGGCCAATGGTCTGTGTCACCCTGGGGGAGAGCTGCATCCACTCTGCAGACCAGGGAGTCTCGGCACCCATCACCCTCCCCCACGACTTTCATGCCCTCACTGCACAGGACAACCTCCTGGGGCTCTCCTGAGTCCCCAGCTGGAGGGGAGGGAGGATTGAAACGCAGTCCCCAGATCTACTAGGACCATGAGCTGGGTTTGCCGAGCTGCCTGCAGCAACTTCCACTCTGCAAAGGTCAGGCCTGTTTCCTCTGCCGGGCCTGGCACGGGCAGAAAAGGATATGACCTGCTTCCCGTCTGAGGACAGACTGACAGTATCACCGGGTGGAACTGAAACCGAGGCCAGGGAGGAGAGCAGCCCCACTAGGGTCCAGTCGGCAGCTCCACAAGGGTCTGTTGCCCTCCTGGACAGCGGGGCCAGGCAGGCTGCCTCGTGTGGCTGGTGGGTCTCTGGGCCCCTTCAGCCTGCGTGAGCTGGGCAGAGAATGAGAGTATGTGGTGCTTTCCAAGATTTTCCTCCCTCCTGGCATGGCCATGGGTTTGCTTGTGTGCTAGGACCTCACCCCTCCCGAGACGTTTCGGGGTGTCAGTCATGGCACACACTCCCTCCTGGGAGGTGTCTTGCACAGCTGGGGTCCGGGCAATGAGAAGCTCCCCCACACTCAGCCCCAAGCCTTCCTCCATCCTGGGGCGATGGCTCCCCACCTTTCCCCAGGGCCTCTCTCCTAACTTAAACAGAGCAGGCGTCTGTTCTTCACAGCTCGGGATGGGCCCTCTTAGAGTGGGTGGCCATGCTCTCTGGATCCACCACCCTGGGGGTCGCTCTCCCCGGCCTCGCACCCCCCAGACACCTCCACCCTGTGGCTGGTCTGAAATGGCACCTGAAAGCCCCCCGCGTCCTGACAGGGCTGTGAAGGGAGAGAAAAGGGTTTGCCGACACTTAGAACTTTGTGAGGCAGAGTTAAGGCCTCGTGTCTCCTCTGCTCCCATGGGGTCCCAGTGAGGAGCTGGTTTTGCCCATCGGGGGGAAACCTCCAAGACATCTCCTGCTGCCCTGACGCCTCTGACAGAGGGAAACCCTCGGGCCGGCCAGGGTCAAGGGCAGCTGCCCTGAGGGTCAGGGAGTTCAGCCAACCCCCTCAAGGAGGACGCTCGTCCATAAAGCTAAAGGGAAACTAAGGATGCTGGAAGCCAGTGTCACCTACTTCTTGGTGGCACAGCTCCAAGCACCAATCCAGGGCTAAAAGCAAAGGGTCCCAAGGGCCAGGCCCCCAGGCTCTGCTGTGGAGTCAAACCTAACAGCTTCTGACGGAGAACTCATCCTTCAGGAGCCCCTTTGGACCAGCCTTTCTGGATGACCTTCCGTGACCTTCCGTAGCAGGCCTCCCCCAGGGGGCGGCACTGCCTTTCATGCCCCAGCAGGCCTCCAAGCTCGCCCTCCGCCCTCCGATGTGGGCTCTGCTGGGTGAGGAGAGGCTCCCTGCTGGTTTACGTAGCCTGTAAATAATTTTCCTTTGAATTGGGCTTGTGTGGTGTGCTAACGAGACTAACGTCTATTTATGTTACGGGATTAAAAACAGACGAGACAGCAAGTGATCCATCGGGTGCCTTTGGGGGTTACAGACAAAATAATGTGAAAGACCTTTTTTAACGTTTTTTTTAATTGAAGTTCCAGATGGTTCAAGATGTGTGGAAGGGATTCTGTATAAATCAAGAGGAATAACAACAAAAACAAAGCACGACAACAGAGAAACACATGGATGTCACTTATTCAGTAAAACCCGAGCGCAAAGCATGGTCCTCTGTAGGCAGAAAAACCGGGCGAACGTCCTATGTCTGGGACCCACCCTAACATGCGATCCTTAGTGTTTGCTTTTGTAAATCTCTATCAAAATCCCAAAGGCTTTTTGTGTGAAAATAGAAAAATTCATCCTAAAAGTCATGTGGAGTCTCAAGGGACCCAAAGAGCCAAAACAATCTTGAAAAAGGAGAACAAAGGTGGGGGACAAGGTCTCACACTTTCTGATTTCACAATTTTTTACAAAGCTACAGGAATCAAGACCGTGTGGTCCTGGCATGAGGTCAGACATACAGACCAACGAGCTAGAACAGAGCACCCAGAAACCAAGCCTTAAGTACGTGGCCCAATGACCTCTGACAAGGCTACTCAGTGGGAAGGGGCAGTCTCTCTAACAAATGGTGCTGGGACGACTGGACATCTCCACGCGAGACAGTGGGAAGTAGCGGGTCTTTGTTATGTCATGCACTTGGCTGGGTCAAAGACCTAAATATAAGACCCAAAACTATAAAACTCATAAAACAGCAAAAGACATTGGATTTAGCAAGAATTTTCTGGATATGACACCAAAGCACAGATAACAAAAGTTAAAAATACTTAAGTTGGACTTTAATCAAAATTAAAAACTTTTGTGCATGAAAGAATACTATCAACAGAATGAAAGGAAGCTATGGAAGGAGAGAAAATATTTGCAAGTAATATATTAATAAAGGGTTACCATCCTGAATGTATAAAGAACTCTTATAACTCAGCAACAATAGTAACAAAAAACAAATAACAATTTAAAAATGGGCAAAGAAACTGAATAGACATTTCTCCAAAGATGATACAAAAATTTCCAACATGAAAAGATGCTCAATGTCACTAATCACCAGGGAAATGCAAAGCAAAACCACAGTGAGATGTCACCTCACACCTGTTAGGATGGCTGTGATTACAAGGAAAGAGAAAGAAAGAGAGAGGGAGGGAGGGAGGAAGTGAGGGAGGGAGGGAGGGAGGGAGAGGAAGGAAGGAAGGAAGGAAGGAAGGAAGGAAGGAAGGAAGGAAGGAAGGAAGGAAGGAAGGAAGGAAGGAAGGAAGGAATGACACCCTGCATGACCGACAGATGGTATGGAAAACATTATGGCCGTTTCTAAAATAATTAAACATAGAATTACCATGTGATCCAGCAATTCCACTACTGGGCACATACCCAGAAGAAATAAAAGCAGGGTCTCAAAGAGAGATTTGTACACCCACGATCACAACAACGTTATTTACAATTGCCATTACATGAAAGCAACACAAGTGTCCATTGACGATGGATGAATAAACATGCAAAAGGTGGTCCGTCCAGACAATGGAATGTTATTTGGGAATATCAGAAAGGAGGGGAATTCTGACACCTGTTACAGCATGGATGCGCCTTGAGGACATTATGGTAAGTGAAACAAGCCAGTCACAAAAGGACAAATACTGTGTGACCATTCGAGGGACGAGTCATCAGTTCCATAGAAACGGAGAGTGAGAAGTTCGCCAGGGGCTGGGGAGGTGTTGTTGTGTGACTGGAGGAGTAACTAACTCCTGAGGACGAGAAGTGAGCCCGCAAGAAAGTGCACGTGCTTCTTCTCTGGGCTTCCCGCTTCCTACAGTGTCGCTTCAGCCACACCTGGCTGCCCCACGTGACGGCGTGACCTCTGAGGGGCGAGCAACACCTGCGCCGCCTTCAGCAGCTAAAGTACGCTCTCGTCAGCCCAATGGGAGCAGGTAAGTCAGTACTGTATTTTGTTTATGTATTTAATTGAAAATTTAAAGTGTGAATTTGGGAAAAAGAGAAATAAAGGCAAGAGAAGTCCTTGAAGTTCGGTGTTTTGTAGCTGCTGTTGCTCTGGGCTTGAAGCCACTTGGGCTGTGCAGGGAGCGTGGGGCTCGCCTGGAACCAAGGCTCGGCCGTCAATCTTCTATGTATTTGGACTCTGTGTCTCTGCAACACGAGAACACAAAGCTGGCGATGAGTGTGAAATGGCCGAAGAGAAGATGGGAAGCCCAGACGGCAGCATTAATTACCTCCCGCTTGTTGTGATTTGGGGGTTTTTGTGTTCTACTTTATACTTTCTGTGCTTTCTAGAATTTTCTACAGGTTTTGCCTATGATGCAACAGGGGAAAACTACAAAAAAAAGGCATAGAAATTTTCTTTGGAAAAAAATGTTCAAAGAAGTAACAAGCGTAGCCCTTTCTTTGCTGTGAAAAGCTGAGAACATTCCAAGCTTTAATCACTGCCCTATGACCAAATAAAGCTCCTTAATGTTTTAAAAGGCAAAACATATTCTCACTGCTTGCATTTTTGTATATCTAATTTAAACTTTGCATTGTACCCAAAGCTTGTAGAACTCTCCACCTGAAGCAGGATTTTCAGAGCCTTTAAAACTTCAGAAAAACAGACCCGTGGCCCACGAGCACTTAAGTTTTAGAAGGTACATTTCGAGTCACTGCACTGGTCAGGGTTTCCAGGTTCTGGCCCCAGCATGTCACTGGGTGGCCAGGTGACCGTGTTGGATCCACACCGTGAGCTTGGGAAAGAAACCGGGCTTCACTGTCACCTGTAAGCACAGATGTGAGAAAGTAAAGGGGCGGCTACAAACAGGGGCTGCGCCTTGGAACCAGAGGTCAAGGGTGCGCTTAGCTGTGTGTCTTTCACACTGTGGCGTAGACAGCCCAGCGGGGTTTGGACCGGCCTCCGGTTTCTCCACACACCCAGCTGGACATTCATTTTACACTGGGCCCCTGCAACTGACGTCGCTGGTCCCCATTAGGTTTCTGCTCCACCTGGAAGAAAGCACCATCGGTGGTGCACGGCTTGGAGAAGGAAGAGAACACACGCGGTACTGGGCCTGCAGTCCTCACAAGGGAGCCACCCTCCAGGGGCAGTCGCCCGGAGACTTTGTCTGGTCTTCCAGCTGCTGCTCCTACAGTGCCCAGGACGGCCTCACCCCAGATAGACCGGCCCCCAGGGTCAGCAGTGTGGAGGCCCCGACCCTGGCCTGGAGCCTGTGGGTTAGGAGGCGGCCACGGGAGTTGCTGGTGAGCTAGTGAGAGCCGCCAGCGCCATCCCGAGGCGCTTTCCTGGCATGAAGACACCTGAAACTTTACCAAAGCCCGGCAGAAAGAAACCTTGCTGCCACCCCAGCTATGGGCTGCCTGCCCCCTCCGCAGGCTGCAGGCCATCGGCTGCATAAAACCAGCGCTGAGCAGAAAGCACGCTGCTCTGTCACGGTGGGTCACTGCAGGTGCACGTCTTGTTTCCCACGCCACCCTCTCGGGATGTGACCATTCGCTCCTGGGCCACCGAGGGAGTCTGGGGCCACATTTGGAGATGGAGGGGAGGAAGCACTCTGGGCCTCAGTGCAGGGTCCCTGATGGGGCAGCAGTCCCTGGGGAGAGACCTGCTCTGGAGGTGTAGGACCGGGCAGAGGGCAGCAGTGTGCTGTCTGGACTGGGGATCGAGGGGAAAGCCACCCATCTCGTATATTCTGTGCTGAGATTTTAGAAATCAGAATTGTACCAGTGTGGCAAGCAGATGGCCACACCGAGGCAACGTGCCAGGTGCTTTAATGAGCCTGGTCTCCAGGCGGGACAGTCTCCTGGGACACTCCAGGTTGGTGTCTCTAAGGCAGCCTCAGGTGAAAACCTTGAAAAGCTGCCTGGGCATTAGCATGACAAAGGGCCAGCCACCTGGGCGTATTCCAGATCTCAGGATGGACCTGGAGCTTTGTCTTTTTGTTTTGTTCTTCAAGCCGCATTCTTCAGGTCTGTGCTCAGGCTTGTAAGAGTTTATGCTCAAAATAGATGTGGTTTGTACAGTTTTATCCCACATACCCTAGAAATTTCTCGAAAGACTTCCTGATACAAGCAGACGCCTACCCCATCTCCAGCAGCCGCTGGCCCTGCTTCTTAAAGAGCTAATGGGCCCCCATCATTCTGCATCCTTCTCACTCACTACTGCTTATTAAGCTTCAGCACGAAGCGAAAGTCTGTGTTTTCCTTCAGCCTTTTTATCTCCTAATGCGTTTGTGCCATGTACGTGGTGATAGGAAAATGCTAATTTGCAATGCACAGCAGAGCTGCCAGGAGACGCACCTGGAGACCTGCCTGGAAACAAGTCTGGTGAGCCAGGCAGGCGGGAGGGTCAAGGAGACACCAGGAGAAGCAGGAGGTCAGCAGCGGGCGGAGCTGGCACGCATGGCAGCCCAGGCGCGAACCGCTGGAGAGATGGTCGGGGAGCGATGAAAACCACGGGGCGTGTCTTTCTAGATATGAGGCTGGCGTATAGAAAACACAGGCGACCCAGTCCCACGACTTTAGGTTTGCTCCAAGCAAAGCGTGTGATTCTGTTTTCAGCACAGTTTTAGGACCCAGGGCCCCTCCGAATGCCAAAGACACCAGACAGACGGGGCATTCCTTAAAACAGTTGTGTCCAGGTGTCTTGGTCTCCTGCCTGCCAACTTGCTCCCTCAGGGACACGGCTGCAGAAAGCCTAAGGGGCTCAGCTTCTCAGCATCGCCTTCTTGAAGGAAACTCGAGGGTGTTAGGACTGGAGGTGTGCAGACTTCCAAGTATGGCATGCATGGCAACTCTCCAGTCAGACCACGCACATGCCCATCGTGAAGTATAACCAGAGCTCGTCAAATGGCCTGTGTGGAAAAGGATGTGCCACCCACGTTTTCAGCTTGTTGGGACACCGAGGGTTTCATTAGCTGAGTCAGGAAGACTTTAAGGAGAAAAGGCACAGCTGGTAAGTCCACAGGAAGACAGTGATTGACCTCAGGGGATTTTAGAAAATTCACGTTCCTACATTTACTAAATTTCTAGTAAACGAAAAGAAACTTCCAGAGTCCTGGAAGTCAGAATGGGCCGTGGAGACCATGTGGAATGCCCCTCTCGGGGAATGAACCTCTTCAGGGAGCTCCCTGCTCCCAATCCAGTCCCTGGGTGGATGGATCCATTTTCATTAAACGGCCCCCGCACAGCCACCTTTTTAGCTATTGCTTTGGTCTCTTTTGTGTTAGATACAGAATTAGAGTTTTTAAATTAAATCTGTTAAGATATTAATTTAGACTGCAAGATAATTGTCTTTTATACTGGGTTAATGTGCCACTTCTCTTTAAATGAAAATATAACAAATTCGGGAAATTTTGAATGAATGCTTAAAAGAACAAGTAAATCAGAATATAACATCTTAAGGTTTACAAACATTCAGTTACAATAGAGGGAACCAATTTTTTCACTGATATTTCAAAAGTTAATTGTAAGAAAGAATATTTTTGCACCAAATACATTTCTTTTCCTTGCAATCTATATTCTATGTCCAAAAAAAATGGCCAAATTCATACCCACTAAAATATAAACTTCATTAGAACAAGAACTTTGTCATTTTTATTCAGAGATGTATTCTCAATTCCTAAAACAGTGCCCTGATACTTAAAACTACTCAGTAAATATCATTAAATGAGTATTCCCAACCCATAACACACAGACACATACACCCACAAACTGTGACGTCTCCTGGAGCCCCTCCTGCTGGGGCTGTACAAATACTGAATCTAATCTGTCCAACCCATTCTGTGTAGATTTTTATGAAATATGAGTGGTTCTTTGACTTCTTTGTAAAATTTATTCTGAAAGAGCGGTAGCTATAAGGCCGTACATGATGTATAACCAAGTGAAAAGAATTTTGTTACAAAATAGGGTAGAATGTACAGTCTGAAATTGGATTAAAGACACACACACACCCCCAGAGCTCACACGGCACGGGACTCACTGGAAGAGGCTGGCAACACCTCTCCGGAGTCCGCCTCGCCCTCTGGGGCAGTTTCAGGTCTCCTCCCTCAGGGGTCTCTCCTGACCGCCCCCCAAACTGACGGGGGTGCCCTGCTTTCATGAAGCAAGTTCTTGTCAGCTGTTTCCTTCCTGGTCCTCCCTCCAACTGTATTAACTAGGACAGTCACCAGGCACTGGAGGGAAGGAGAGACAGGTGAGGAAAAAGGAATGACGGGCAGAAGAAGGAAAGAAGGAGGGCAGAGGCAGGCAGAGAGCTCAAAAGGATCCCTTCCGTCCGCAAGGCCTCTATGCCAGGCCCTGGGCACACAGCACTGAGCGAGACACACGGACGCCCAGGCTTCGTGGGTGGCCGGGTGCTCACCAAGACCTGACAGGGGCAGTTGTTTATCACAGAAGCGATAACAGCAGCACAGGGGAGCCACGCGGCTGACGGGCCGGAGTCAAAAAGACCTCTGCCCGAGGTGCTGTCTGCACTGATCTGAGATCCCAAGGCCATCTTTGCCTGCAGGAGTATCTCTGAAAAAGAAAAGGGAACTTCTAGTTCATTCTGCGCCCCCCACCTGTGCCCAGTGAGGACAGCTGCCCACTGCTGGGCGTGTGCGTCCCCCAGGGAGGGTGTGGCCACCCTGCCTGCTCCAGGCTGGTTCTCAAGGATGGAGGCCTTGGCTATGGGGCGGGAGGTCAGGGGCTAAGGGAGGCACTCTGACTGCACCGGGCGTTCTTGCTGGAGGAAGCTGCTCCCTTCCCTGTGGTCCCCTTAAAGGATGTTCCTAATTTGCTGCTGGCAGACAGACAAACAACACACGAGTCCTGCCAACTGGGAAGACAAGCGGGTGAATCAAGACGACCAGGAAAGACCTGAAGGTGGAGCAGGAAGAGGATTCTGGTAGCTGGTTCTCCTACATGCTGCACACTACAGTACAGTCTCTTGTCAGCCCAAATATGGAGAGGAAAGGACAGAAATAACACAGCCCGTGACAACGCCGTGCTACCGCAGAATGAGCAATAAATCACAGATGTAAAAGGACCCACCCGCCTAAGCGCTGAGCCAGCAGCAGCCCTGTGTCATCCCTGGTGACGACATCACCCACGTCTCCGGGGACTGGGCTCACACACCAAATATGCCCAGGGACACATCTCGAGGCACCCCCTGCCCAGGCCACACACGCAACTAGTCACCCACTGATACCCGACTACACAGTGAGCCCTCATCTAGACTAGCAATGGCATTCTTGTTTCTCAGTAACTACGGAGGACGATAAACTCTTCTACCTCCGTTGCTGTGAAAAGGGATACACTTCCCACATCAGCAACAGTGAAGGGACATTCTCCTTCCTCAGCAACCGTGGAGAGAAAGGTTTCCTCCCTTGGTGAGTGTTCAGGAGGACAGACTCTCCTCTCTAACTGTGGAGAAGGACAGATTACCGTCCTGCAGTCATCGCAGAGGAGAATGGATTCTCCTCCCACATTAAGGGTGGCAATGGGTGGAGTCTCCTCCCTCAGGAGGAGAAGAATGGACTCTCCTCCTAGTATCTGTGGAAGAGCAGACACATGCCTCCCTCAGAGACTGTACAGCAGTGTTTCTAATGTGGGCAAAAGGCAGAGGGTATCTGAAGAGCCTCCGTGTCATGAGTGTGTCTCTCCTCTCTGGTGAGAGGAAATACACACTCCTGGTCAGAAATGGTGTCCATCTAGGCTTTTCCAAGGTCTCCCAGTCATGCCCAGGGATTTGGGAAAACACTGGGACAGTTTGTGGTGTCTAGAGTAGCAAAGATGGGGGCATAGGACTATGGCTCGTCTGTGCCTTCCCACAGGCACCAGCTGTCACCTCCTGTTCCTCAAATCCGTGGGGCAGATTGTTAGAACTGAGAGCTGCAGAGATGACTTCTAATTACAGGTAAAAGTTACCTGAGGGGCCCAGGATAGAATGGAGAAAGCCACCCCATCTCCCTCCCAAGGGAGTGTATCTTCTAGGCAAATGGAGAAGAACCATGTGTAGTATTTCTAGACCTGTGGGATGAAACTCTATGATGAGACCAGGGGATTGTAATAGTGGCCCTAAATCTTCTCTTTTGAGATTTGGACCTCTGGTATTGATACGGGCCAAACGCAAAGGCTTCTCACTACAGAAACTCTAAGTTTTCTTTCTTTAGTGTTTTAACTCCATTAGTTTCTTAATCATAAATAATAGATTGTTTTTATCCTGAATCATTGAAATCTCCTACCCCTGTTTTAGATAATTGCCCTGAAACTTGTGATTTATGCTTGTTGGTTGTAATCGTTGAAGTCTAATGTTCTCTCCTACTCGTTCTGGGCGCAACTCCTGGACAATTGACGATACCTGGATAATCGGTTAAGTGGCCACAGGCCCTGGAGAGTGGACAGATTTTCCATCACAAACATTAATAGCTTTGAGGTCTGCTCTTTAAGCCAACACTTTTAAATTTATTGATTAATTAATTTATTAACACTTAAATTTATTAATTAAAACCTATTTTTCCTCATTCAGGGGCCTTGGGGATACAGAGGATACCCCAGCAAGATTGCCAGTCGCAACCAAAGAAGCCAACTCGGTCTTCCAGGCAGATCCTGAGACCCCTTCCTCTCACCTGAGATCAGATAGGACGAGAGCTCTGTGAATCCCCAATAGGCAGGGACAGCTCTACGCCCCTGCCCAGCAGGAAGCAGATACAGAAGAAAAGACCTTCTGTCCCTCAAATTCCCACAGAGATTTTATGGGGATCACGTCTCTCAAGGGGAAAACAAGGCAGGAAGTTAGAGACAGACATTGGGTCTCTGCATTCCTGCATAACCCACAGAATGCCACCGCCAAAAAGACCTCCCTTTTCCACCCACAACTTGCTCTTTTCATTGTGATTATCTACCCCTGTGAGGAAACAAATGGGTACAAAATACCCAACTAGATTAAACCGGGCACTCACACCTGCACAGTAAAGGCCACAAGGACCTTTGTTTCACCTGGGCCTCATTATACCGTCATTATAATATCATACATATGCCCGGAAGTTCATTAATATCATTGTAACTGACTGAACTCTGGGAAGGAACATGCTCCGTCTAAAAAGATGAGGTAATAGCCTCTTGTCAATCACAGGTGTCAATCAAGTGGTCCCATTCCCGGGAAGGAACAGCCCATTCTAGAGAAAAAAGGATGGAAACTCCAAGGCCTCACCGGTCAGCATCTCCAGAGCTTTGCCTTTGCTCAGGGCCCACTCCAAACTCTTTGCACTGTGCTTTTTCTGCTAACAATGCCACTTTGGCCCTCGAGCCATTCTCTGCTGCGCGGGTCTGCTCCTTTTCCCTTGGAGTGTACCATCTCTTCTAATACACTGCTCTTTCACCACTTCATTCTGTGTCTCGTTCAATTCGTTGCTCGACATGCCAAGAACCTGGACACTGCACCCACCCTCAAGTAACATACAATTTGATTTAACAAGTGTAACTTAGTTTGGGACTTTTTGAAAGTTTTCTTCCTTTTCTCTGTGTCCCTTTCCTCCCACCTTAATGACTGCTTACTATGTTTCCTGTGCTGTTTCCTTGTACTCGGCCAGGCTGGCCCTGAGACTTGGGAGGGGTTTTGCATCTGAATGGATCCACTCCTGGTTCCAACTTAAATCTACATAACGTATACAAAGGTGGTGATAACTGGCTTAACTGCACCTTCCCCCACCCCAACAGACAAAGCCAGACCCAGTAGAAAATTCCACTACAGGCCGAAGCAATTTACATCCTGGTTAGAAAATATAAAACTTGAGCGGAAACAAAGACTCGCCGCAGGGGTCTCCTGCAGACCGCCCAGCTGGCCCTCCTCTTACTTTAATAAATCTTCCTTCTGTATGTCTACCTACCTCAGGGATGCTCTCACAACCTGCAAGCAGCTACCACACTGTAGACATATCAAGAACCATATGTCATATTTCTAGACACATGGAGAAGAACCACATGTTACACCTTTTTTGGTTTTTATATTAAAACCTCTCATACCCTGAGAGACATGAGAGATTACGGCGGTGTAGGATTGTGGCTAATTGTTGATAAGGCCACGGGACTGTGAATTCTGGCCCTAGTACTTACCTGCTCTGTAAATTTGCATATTAGTTAGTGTCTCTGTGGTTTCACTTTTTTCATCCGTAAAACGGTGATGAGTAAGTACTTATGCCATGATTGTGCTGTGAGAATTAAATAAGACCGGGTATGCACCGCGGCCAGGTCACTGCATGGCACGCTGTATGTGGTAAGGACTCGGGAGAAAACAACTGTGGTCCTGGAAAGAACGTTGGTCGGATCATGGTTACCCTAGAAATACAGGCCTTTTCCTTAATACTGTGTTTCCCTGAAAATAAGATTGAGCTGGACAATCAGCTCTAATGCATCTTTTGGAGCAAAAATTAATATAAGACCCGGTCTTATTTTGCTATAAGATTCGGTCTTATGTAGTATAAGACCGGGTCTTATATTAATTTTTGCTCCAAAAGACACATGGGAGCTGATTGTCCGACTAGGCCTTATTTTCGGGGAAACATGGTAGGTGCTTGGAGACCTGGCCTCTTTCGAGCCAACCAGGCAGCAGCATAATTTGAGGTTTGCTCTGCCATGCTTCTTTCGCAACATTTATTGCTAAGCATGAAAGTTTGAGAGACCAGTGTTGCCAAAAAAAAATCTTATCATTCCTTGAAACGGCAACCAGTTCCTAATTCTGGGATTTTTGGAAATTCCCTCAGAGACCCAGGGCCTGTTCTCCTTGCTTCCCATCACTTAGCTCTTGTGCGCCATGGAAATCAGCATCACTGATCCAAGACACCGTGACTCATGGGAATGCCTCTTGGATTCCCTAGAAAATCTGAGAGGAACAGAAATCCATGACCACTGCGTTTCTGAGCTCTCTCCCTCAGCTCAGGTATTGTGCTGGGTACAGGCAAAGGGGGGCGTCGTGGCCTCCAGGACCTCACAGGCCGGTTGGAGAGGACAAGTGTGCTCACACGCGTGGCAGGATATGTAAGCAGCACCATCCTTGATCAGCTCACGGCACAAGCCCGGTGGAAACAGGTCCCAGCACCCAGGACCAGAGACGCGGGTCCTGAGGGTGAGAGGGGGAAGGGAAGGGTTTCCTGAGGGAGACAACAGCCCCGCTCATGCAAAGTGAGGGTACATCCGGCATTCAGGCAGCTTCCTGGGGGAAGTGGGGAGTGGAAGGGGCTGAGGGGACAGGGGACAGGTGCAGGCAGGCCTGGAGGGACTTTGCACACTTCGCCTTAGACCTCTGGGGGACATTTACATTAATGTGAGGCACAATTGGGGTTCTGTCAGAAGCAGTACTATGTGGGGTGACAAGACAGGAAAGTGCTGCAGAGTACAGAGGGGACAGTGACACGTGACTGACAATCACGGGTAGTGAGGCTGAAGGCGAGGAGATAGACAGGACTGATGAGGTACCGAGAACGCCAGACCCCAGCCGGTTGGGTGGACGAGGCCTGGCGGTGGTCACAGGGGGCCTTCCAGTCGGGCACTCGCCCTCCCCCATGCCCAGCCCAGGACAAGAGCCTCCCTCCTGCCTGGCTGGTGGCCCTCGGGTGCCAGTCCTACTACCCTAACCAAGACTGCCCACCAAGGCCAACCAAGAAGGGAGGGAACCCCAGCTGGCACGGGCCTGCTGTACTCGCCTTGGACCACATCCAGACCCCAGGGCCCCTGTCGTAATTCTCAAAGCTGTCCTGCTTCAAGGCCCTTGCACGTGGCCGTCCCCAGCCTGGGTGCTCAGCCTGGTCTGCATGAGTGTGAGCAGCACCTCAGGCCTCCACGAGCACCTCTGTGCGAAGGCCCTGTCCAGCTCTAACCCTAAACAACGTCCTCGTGGTAACACCCTGCAGTTCACCTGCATGGCACCCAGGGCGACATGCATCGTGTACTTGGACGTGTGGCTATTTGTTCTATATTTAGCTTCCATGACACTGATCCCGCCGTGCAGGACCCAGGGCCCGGTGCTGCTTAGTAGACATTTGTGCAAAGTTGAAGGCATGTGGCAGCAAGGGAGAGGAGACTGGCTTCCAGGGTTCCCAGGGTTGATGGTGCCCTGCCATCCAGCACGTGGGGCACAAGTCTGGAGGGGAGGACCCTCCAGAGACAGGACGGAGGAGCTGCAGGTTTGCTGACGGCCGTCTGGTCCAAGCCCCCATCCGCCTTCATGAGGAGCCCAGGCTCAGACTCTGTCACTGGCTGCAGTCATCAGCCACAGTCTCTGGGGCTCACACTCTCCATATGTGTCCCCGTACAGATGGGGACGAGTCCTGCGTCTCCTGTGAAGCAAGGCGTCACCTTCCACTCGCATCGACTTTCCCACTGTGGGTCCCCTTTACAGAAGCATCTCAGAGAAGAAGCAATGCAAAACCACAACCTTTCTCCTGGGCCCCGAGGAAGCAGCACCCCGCCGGTGTCTTCGGCTGGCAGAGGCCTGTGGCCTGTATGAGGTGGAGACGGCACTTGGTGCTGCCGGGAGGAGAACACGAGCTCTGGGTGTGCTTCTGCTGCCAGAGAGCCAGGCGGCCAGGGAGCCAGCTGCTCACAGGGATGGGGGATCTTGCCCAGCTCCTCCATGGCCTCTGGCCAAAGACCACCGTCCACGGTCCTCTCCCAGCTGCTCTCCATGTGCCGGGAGTTACAGCCAGCGTGGCTGCAGCATGCTGACCCGCAGTTGGTCCTCCAGCCTGACTCTGCTCTGTCCCACACCCCGTGCTTGGACAGCAGACGCCTGCGATGGGACAGACTGCGGCGTTGGTGATGTAGTCGGATAGAGTGCTGCGCGTGGCTGACGGTCTCGGCCGGTACAGTCAGTAATTCTACAGGCACACGTCTGCATGCCCACGCACTTCCGTGCCTGCTGCCCTTGGTGACAACAGCTGCCAGGCAGAGCGAGGCTGACCACCTCCCATTCACTCGGCGAGTCCCGCCTCCGTCCCCAGTGGTTGGGACTATTATTCTCCGTTACAGACGAGGAAGGTGAGGCTGAGAAAGGTGAAGTGCGCTGAGAAGGTGACACAGCTGGTCTGGCCCCAGAGTCCGGCCCTGGACGACTGCTCCACCTGCCCCTATTGCCCTGCAGGAGGATTAAACGGCACTGACTCCAGCCACCGAGGCAATGGCCCTGACCTTTCCACGTGAGGAAATGAGATAGAAATGAGCAGGTAGGCCCCAATCTAAAATCTCAGTGAAGGCGAAGTCAGAGTGTGATATCCGGAACTGATTTCCTCCCTCCCACCTTCCTTCCTTCCCTCCTGGATGAAGCAAACACGAAAACCTGCCACTGCAAATCTCTGTGCTGTGCGGGGTGCGGAGAGAGTCTTCCAGAAACCGGGAGCCTCTGGGCCTTTCCCAGGCTCGTGTGGCCGAGGGTGTTTCTGTTGATTCTCCTGGGACAGTGAGACGTGAAGTGCCCACACAGGAGTCTTAAACTGTATTATGTATTTGCAATGTTTGCACTTAGCAACTAATGCATTTGTATGTGACTACGGCATTCCTAAGATAATTGTAAGATTTACAAATGTGTCATTCACACTGTTTTACTGGCAGTGTGCTCTGACAATGAGACACATTTATATAAGTACACATCTTTATAGAAAGGTGCAAAGTGTCGTCTCTCCACCACGTTAGTGGATTTTTGTGAGCGTCAGTAAAACTGCATTTAGAAATGACACAGACCCAAAATCAGAGGCCGTTTGTTAGCATAGGCCCAGGCCCCTCACCCCAACCCTCGAGACGCCCTGGGCCGGTGGGGGTGCGGCAGCCTCTGCCCCATGGGGACACAGAGCCCAGCAGGTTTACAGCTGCCTCCCCCAGCAGCCGGCCTCCTCTGCCGTCCAGCTGAGCCTGAGGCCGAGGGTCAGAGCCCTCTATGCAGTGGGCGCGAGGTTCCAATGCAATTGTGAGTTTGGGGCGACAGCCTGAGAGCAGGGTAGGTGGAGGGGCGCAGGCTGACCACCGCCCCTGGGGGGCCCTGGGAATGCTCGTCACGGGGGGAGGGCCACAGGTGCTCGTGCAGTCCTGCTGAGCATGGCCTCTTGCAAGACACTCCCGTGTGGGAAGGAGACTCGTCTTCTCTGGAACTCAGTCTTCAAATAACAAAAAGGGAACATTGCAGAGGCTTGTGGCAAGATAGATAAAAACAATGGCATCTCCCGTGAATCTGAGATGGTGCAAATGGTGCTCCATCTGAGACTGGGTCTGACCCTTTAGGGCATGTCATCTGCACCCAGGGCCAGGCTCTGACACACGCACAGAAACGGTGAGTCCTCATATCGGAAGTGTGTGAGGGGCCTCAATGTGCCTGTGGTGGTTTCCTCGTCTGTGCCTTCTCTGAGCCAGGACAAATAAAATCTACCACGTCGCGTCTTTCCTACCATGTACAAACCCCTCTGTGCACCCACCCAGCCATACGTCCACCTCCGCCCCCAGTCTCCCGGCTCCTGCTCAGGCCTTGCAGCAGCTATAATGACGGTGCGGCCATCTCCCCATCTCCTTAGGCTGTGCCTTTGTCTTGCAGCGAACATTTTACAACTCGTCCTAACTTGAAGCCTGTAGTCTCCAGCTGGCAGAGATCGCTGGCTACATGGACCAAGAAAATGCCAAATGGAGACCGGTGAAAACCAGAGGTGCTTTTAGGGACACAGGGTGTGTTTGCGGGGGTGGGGGGAGCGCGTTACACGCAGGCGGTCCCCAGGACCAGGCTAATCAGGACGGCTCTGGCGCCTCTGAGGCCTGACAGACAGGAGGCAGGAGCAGCTCAGGGAGGGCGCCAGGAGAGGCTCAGACATCGCGTTCAGCCTAAACCCACCGACCTAGATGACTCGGGAGGCGGAGCCCCCACGCAGACAGACCGCCATGGCTGCTACCCCTTGGAGGCTGTGTCTGATGTTTTTGTGGTTGGCTTTGTTTGTGATGCTGGGTCAGACTGTCCTGGGGATGGGCAGTAACTGTAGTGTGGGGACCGACAGGCCTAAGGCCGGTGTGCCAGCACCCCCCCCCCCCCCGCGCCCCAGCAACCATCAAAATGGCCGTGACCGCTCCCCAAACCTGCCAGCTGGCGAGAAGGCTGCCTCTGCCTGTGAGGCCTTGGCCTCAAGATGAAGCCGAGAGGTTGGTAAAGTCCTCCCTGGACGAAGTGAGAACATGGTGCCGACGTCCATCCCACACCTGGGTGCTCGGCCGCGTTTAGCTGCGGCCTCTTCTACAAGTCATGATTGAACTGCAAAACCAGCCCACTTGCAGGTCTGGGGTTGACAGGGGACATGGTGACACGACGGTGGGAAGCCACTTACAGCCCCTCAGCTGTGCACTTAAAAATGGTGCAGATGTAAACTTGATGTGACGTGTATTTTACCACAACTTAAAAATCTGGGGGGAAACAAAGGAAATACTGATCTCTTAAAAACACTCTGGCTAAACCTGAAGATAATCGTTCTGCTTCTCGATATGTCATGATGGAACATCACAGGCTTGTGACCAAAAGATGAGGCCATTAATTAACTGTACCAATTTTGGATAAATTACTGAGTCTCATTTCTTCATCTGTATAATGGGGATAAAAATAACATAGATCACCAGGATACGAAACAAATACCTAAGAATTGTGTATAAAACTGCTTTGGTAACTGTCAATAGTATTTTATTCAAAATGTGATTGCTTCGTTGATAAAACGCAGGCTGCTGTGTGGTTTCTGCCTCCCTTCTCCCTCCCCTCCCTCTGGCAGAAGCCCCACCTGAGTGGAATAGGACACTGAGCACGGAGCTGGGATTTCAGCCCCTAAGACAGCGTGAGCAGCGCAGAACCGAGCGGTGCCCCGAGATCAGCAACCACACCACCTCCAAACGGGGGTGCTGCTCCCGCATGGAGCCTGTGGGGAGAGGGCCAGGAGCGCAGTTTCCAGGCTCTCGGCCTCACGTGGAAAGGTGCTGGCTCGGGTAGTAAACGGCCATCAACTGTGATTGGATGGCCATCAGCTGTGGCTAGTTGGCCGTCAGCTGTAACCAGTGAGCCATTGGCCATTAATATAACTGCTGTGGCTACACTAGCAAAAAATGGGGGCTAGCAAGAACATGGTGGCCGAGCTGGCAAGAGCGAGTTGCAGTTAGGATGGGCGGGTTGCGGACAGTGTGGCTCCTGCTCCCTGTGTCTCCAGCCCAGCCGCCAGCGAGAATATAGTGGCATGACTCCCGTATCTGTGTCTCCGTTCGTGTTCCTTTTTGGCCTCACCATGTCCTGCGTTCTTGTGTGGGGAGCGGGAGCTGAGACCCCGCCTGACGCCCCGCGTGACAGAGGCTGTCCCCGACTCCTGCCTCGGGAGCTGTGTGTGGCTTCCACGCTCCCATTTTCCCACCTATGACACCAGCATTTCACAGCGTCTCTCTCCCAAGGTCGCGCTGCAGGGGCTGACTGAGCTTGTAACTGCAAAGTGTAGTAAGAACGGACCTCGCATTCTAGGTCGGCGCATGCGGGGTGGTAAGATTTGGGGTTCGGTTTTGCTTCTCTGACTTTCATCCTTTCGGGCTGGCACCCCAACGCCAGTGGGGTGGGCACGCAGGTGAGGAGAGGGGCCAGTGAGCAGGACTGCAGGGACCCTGCCCGCAGTGCCCCCAGGGAAGCTGGGGTGGGGCTTCCTGGGTGGGTCTGCACTACAATGAGAGACCTGATCCCTTGTGTAGAAGCTTCTAGAAGCTGGGAGAAGCAGTCCTGGGTGAAAGTGTCAGCTGCCCGCCTGCCCAGACTGCCTGTCGCTCAGGCTCTGCCTCCACAGCACCCAGATGCTGAGTCACCTCCACAAATCCCACAGCCGTCCCGGTGGCCGGTGCCAAATACCTGGCCTTGGACCTGCCTGCTCAGGTGAGGGAGCCAGGTGTGCACTCGCCCCCGAGCGCGGGCGGGAGGTGCTGCCCACTTTCACTGAGCATGTGTGTATGAGTTACCACATCAGCACGCGTGATACATGCACAGTGTACATGACAGACACGTGTGCACTGCATCCGACAGCACACTTGTACGCTGAGCTCACCTGACACTAGCTCTTCCAAGGGCTGTCGTCTTCATTGTCACCACCACCTTCTCCCCTTGTGGCTTTGTCTCTGCCAAGTGCCACGCCAGCCCTGCCTGACGGACGGTGCTCCCTGAAAACACATGCGGCAGAAGGGTTAGTGTCTTTTATCTTCTGACACTTGAGGAAACAGGCTCGGAGAGTCTGCAGCTGCCATGTCACACCCGGGGACAGCGGTGCTCAGACGGAGGCGGATGGAGCCCAGCTCTCCTCTGACCGCTGGTCCTGGGGGCTGGCGTGTCCCTCTGTCATGCCATCTATCTGCCCAAATGTTGGCAGGGCTCAGATGCACCTGGGCTGGGCAGCCCACACGTGGGTGACCACACGGCGCTGTCACTTCGGAAGAACATGGGTCACAAGTGGTGGCGAGCGCCCCACTGCACGCAGAAAGGACAGCTTGCAGGAGGATGCAGTCCCAGTGTAGCCATGTGAATGCCGTCTGAGACCAATGTCTTTCAGAGCAAAGAACTGTCAGAACAGGTAACTTACACGCTGCACACTGCAACCACGTGCTCCTTGTCACTCAGCTGTAAGGGCCACCGGCCGTCAGTGGGGTAAGATGAATCACAACACTGGACCGTGCGCTGCACCTTTCCCTCAGGCAGCACTCAGCAGGAGACCCGGAATGAGGTGCAGCGTTACCTTGTACAGCCTAAGATGCGTAGTGTTTGTCATGCTCCGTCTTCAATTAGGAAGTTAGTTACTCGTTTTTACATGCAATCATACATTTATAAAGTATGGACACGTTAAGCAAGAAATGGAGACGGACAGCCAAGACGAGAAGAGAACATCACCAGAGGCAGTCAGAACTCCAAATCAGGCGGCACTCGGGCACCGGGGTCTGCGGGGCGGGTGAGTGCCGGGTGGGGGGTGCAGAGAGAGACAGAGAGACAGGATGGGGGGGAGATGGAGAGAGACAGACAGACAGATGGTGACAGGAGAAGAGCTGGCCCCTTCCTGAGCCTGCGGTGTTAGAATGACATCCTCTGCTCCTTTGCTTCCCAGACCCCTGGCTGTCCTTATGGTGAAGGGACCAGGAGGAAGACCCCTCTCTGGCCGCAACCCACTGTCATGGGCAGACACGAGGTGACAACTTGACCAAGAGGGGACACACGTGGGGCCGTGTTTTCATCAATTAACGCAGTCCTTGGGCATGAAGCCTTGAGACAACCTGGTCTCCAAACCTACCACCACCCTGTCGCCCGCCCAGGACCCTCAGTCCCTGGCCCCTCTGTGTCTGTGCCACTGCAGCTCCTGGGAACACCGACACCTCAGTGTTCAACCCTTGTGAGCCAGAGGTTTGCCCTTTTCTCTCTGGAATCGTCCTTGAGCTCCTTCCTTCTGGGACTGCCATCACCCCTGCTCACCGCGCCGGTTCAGCCCTTCACACAGGGGTTGGGGGACAGCTGCAAGCCTCACTCTCAAAGTTCCAAAACTGTGGTTCTCTGTAAGACACACATGTGTTCGAGCGTGCACACATGTGACAGTCCACATGGACACAGGCCGCTGTGCTCTCGCACATGCACACGCACGTGCACACCACCCTGCTGTCTCACTGCAGGGACCGGAGCCCACGTGTAACATCTCAAAGCCCAGGGCTGCTCGCCCTGTGGGGTGTGGGGACTGCGGCCCCTCAGTGCTTCCGGCCGGGCTGCCTCCCTGGGCCCTTCGGGTCTGATCACAGTCTCCCCAGCTTGTGACTCGGGTATTGTCAGACGCTGACTTCCTGCCTGTCCTTTCCAGGGGGACCCGGAAGTGCTAGTTAATGGGCAGCCTAACGCCTCCAGGCTGAGGCTGGCTGTGCTCAGCTCAGGGCGCCCCCAGGCCTTGCTGCCCTTCCCTCCTTCCTTCCTCCCCCAGGGCGGACCCCAGCTCACCCGCCTGCAGCCAGGAGGCAAGGGCCTGAGCTCCAGGCACCTCTGATGGTTAACTTTTGGGAACTTACCGGCTCCTTTCCTAGCTTGTTCTGTGATGTGGCAGAAGCCCCAGATCAGGCAGCTTGAAGGGCCCAGTAAATATTTACAGAGCCCGGCTGCAGGCGCCCTCTGTGCAGGCGGCCCCACTGGGGCGGAGGGCGGTGGGGCGGGAGGGGGGCAGCGCACACTGGCTTCCAGCAGAACAGGCCCCCCCTCACACCACCACCACCACCACCGCCGCCGCCGCCGCTCAGGCGCGTGCAGGGCCCTGGGAGGGCCGGGCTGAGGGTGCACAGACGCTGTGCGTCAGGGATGTGCTGGGGCGTCCCCGAGTCCGTGTTCTATGAACAACGGCAGAACAGGGCCCACAAACAACAGGCTGCACCTCCTCCAGAGAGCGGCAGATAAACTGAGGCACACTGCCCCCACGACGTGCCCCCAACGACCCCGTTCTCTGAAAACCAGAACAGGCCTCTGTGTGGCCACTGCTCCCCGTTTCTGCCCAAGTTTTGTTTTCACGTCGTTAACTAAGTCCCCCTCACCGCGGCCAGGGCACAGCGCTGGCAGGGCCACCGACTCCAGTCCCCACGAGACGCAGCCACAGCTGCTTTCAGGCGATCCGTGTGTGGTTCTGGGGGCTTCTTCAAAGTGAGTGTCAGTGGCCCACGGGCAGGCGGCTTGCTGGGGATGCTGGGAGCTCAGAAGACGAGCTCTCGCTGATCCAGCAGCTCCGTTTGCACCTGGGGCAGGAGCACAGAGACTGTCTGGAAACTTCCGGAGAGCGCGGGCACCTCCTAGCGCTGGGCCGTGGACTCCAGACCATCCTGTCACCAGAGCCCTTGGCTCCCGCCCGGTAAGGGAAGTGTCTGGCCACCATAACACCAGTGGCCTGGAGCACGCCAGCGCTATGATGGTGACAGTTGGTCCTTCTCGATAGGCACATGTGCCAAATGCGGATGACCTGTTTTGTATAGTATGGAAGCTAAGAATGATTCTCATATTTTTGCACAATGGAGAAAAAAGCAACAGAGAATAGTATTTTGTGACACATAAAACGTATATGAAATTCAAGTTTGGGTGTTCATTAAAGTGTTGGGACCAGCCATGTCCACGCACGTACGGATGGTCGGTGGGCTTTCGCACAGCAGCCGCCGGGGTGAGTGGCCGACATCCTGCTCCCTCTTAGCACAAACGTGGCCTCAGAACCGTCCCCACCCAGGTAAGCCCCCCAGGGAATCCAATGGACATTGGAGAAGACACCATGTGTGTTTTCCCAGCACATGACCATGATCCAGGCGTGTAACAAACACGCAGCACGTCGCCTGTCAGCTGCCCCGCCGTGCCCCTGGACAGGAGCTGGGTGACCGAGGCGAGGCCGCTCACGGGCGAGGCCAGGGCTGCCCCCAGCAGCCTCCCGGCGGTCAGGCAGAATGCAGCTTCGAGCAAACACATCTAGTAAGAACCGGTGCTGCTGAAACCCCAACCCGAGGGGTGTCCTGTGCCAAAGGCTGTCCATCCCTTTTACCCACAGACGCTTCACACTCATATACGGTCTCCTGGATTTACTGCAAAAGTCCATCATCTTTGAGTGGAATGTGAAAGCAAGTCAAGTAATAAATAATCCCTTTATCTATTGTTAAAGTAAGTAGCACAAAGTTCATTTAATCATGACCTCCCATAATATTCATGGAGTTCCTTATTTAGCAAGTTTACTTTGTTTATTTTGTTTTGTTTTTTTTTAAAGATTTTATTGGGGAAAGGGAACAGGACTTTATTGGGGAACAGTGTGTACTTCCGGGACTTTTTTTCCAAGTCAAGTTGTTGTCCTTTCAGTCTTAGTTGTGGAGGGCGCAGCTCAGCTCCAGGTCCAGTTGCCATTGCTAGTTGCAGGGGGCGCAGCCCACCATCCCTTGTGGGAGTGGAATCGGCAACCTTGTGGTTGAGAGGACGTGCTCCAACCAACTGAGCCATCTGGGAGCTCAGTGTCAGCTCAGCTCAAGGTGCCCTGTTCAATCTTAGTTGCAGGGGGCGCAGCCCACCGTCCTTACAGGACTCGAGGAAATGAACTGGCAGCCTTGTGGTTGAGAGCTCACTGGCCCATGTGGGAATCGAACCGGCAGCCTTCGGAGTTAGGAGCGTGGAGCTCCAACCGCCTGAGCCACCGGGCCGGCCCTACTTTGTTTTTAATCTGTAATGTAAGAAAAACCCATGATTCACCAATAAATTTACAGTAAATTATTGTGCTGTGTTTAATTTAGGGACTGGATTATACTAAGATATGGAGTTGCTTTCATGTAATATGCCCCCAAATTTCCATCCAAAGTTTGTAATTTTTTTCTTTGGAGCTTTAGAAAACCAGGCAGACCTGCTTCTCTGTGGGTCACGTTTTGTCCCAACAAAACCGGGCTTTTGGCGGTGGTGGGGGAACTGCGGGAAGCTCCTCTTTGCAAACAACATATCTATGGTGTGAGAACCTGTATTAAAAATAGATGAAAAGCAGGACTGATGACAAGTATCATCATATTTCCTCTCCTTTTGTTGGCTTGTGAGGCTCCCCAAACAGGGTGTTTGGTAAATGGATGCTCCCTGATCATCAGCCTGAAGTTCGCCTGCAGAATTGTCACGTCATTTTCAATGCTTATCGGCCTTCCTATGCTTCCCAAATAACCACCATCCGTTTAAATTAAATAACATACGGTCATCATGGAAACCCTGACACTGAATGCAGGTGAAGATGACTGCAGCCCCTGCACAAAACGCTCCGGAGGGGTCAACCACACGTCCCTCTGGTCCCAGGAACTCTGCACGTAGAGGCTCTCGCACTGGCCCTGCCGTCTGAGTGGGACTGGATACTCCTCTCCGTCTGACCTGGGCACTGTGGCTCTAATCAGTGCCCTTCCTAAACTCTCGGGATTTACAAACAGCTCCAGGGAAACGTCTTATTTCCTATGAGAGCCAAACTCTGATGCCGAAACCCAAGCATTGAGGGGTAGACCTGGGGAACCTTCTCTAAGTTCTTGAAATTCCACCCTGGAGGCCCCAGCGCTCCGCATGCCCAGTCTCAGTCTCAGGCTGAGAATTCCGGCTGCGACACCCTCTGCTCCTTCCATCACCCCAGGGCCTGCCCAGGTCACTTTTCAGCTCTTCAGGGTCAAAACCTTTTGACCTTTAGTACCTACCTCAGGGCGAAGGTGGGAGGACTGGGGGCTCCACCCCTCCGCCGGAAGCCCCAGAATGCAGCTGACCTCGTTCTAGAGGTCATCTCTAGAGGTTGTTACAAGAGGAAGTTGGCTTTGTGGAATCGGCTTTCTCTTTCACTCCCCCTCAGGCCGCTTCCCCGCTGAGGGCTGAGGTTTCGTTTCAGCACTGTGATCCTCTCCTCGCCCCACCCTGCAAGGCTTCTCAATGTCCCAATTTCCCAGCAAATAAGACATTATGAAAAGTCTTGTTTATCTTAGTTAAATATCTCAATTAAAACATTCCATTCCAAAAACATGACCCAGGGTTTGGCACCTTCATGGTTGCATGAAACAGCTGGTCCTCCATAGCCACCAAGAAGCTACTTCCTGCTACTTGGTCACTGTCATGGGGGGGTGACAAATGAGCTCAAGCTGTCCCCAAGTGAACTGCAAGCCAGCACCTCTCACTGAGAGGCATGGGGATGACCCCCCCAGAGCTCCTGACTGCGACCCTCAGGCCACATCTTCTCCTCCAAGAGCTTGCACTGCCGGGAACTGTCCTAGGGAGCCAGCACACGCCCATGTCCTTGCAGACTTGTGTGCCAGAACTGGGAGTTCGGCTCAGCCCGAGCCGATTCAGAATGTGGAACAGAAGCGCTGCAGCATGGAACCATCAGTGCCCCTCTCCACCTCTGTGGCAGCCCCTGGGGCACACGAGCCACCAAGACAGGTCCACCCAGGGCTCAGACACTCGTGGGGACCCACACGGAGCAGGAACCTGGGTGGTGCGTGCAGGGAGAGGCACAGCAGCAGATCTGGGAGGGGCTTGGCGGCCAACTGGAGGCTGGGCTTTGTCTTGGGAGCAAAGGGAGGCACCAGGGGCAGGTGGACAGAGGCACTCTGCCTGTAGCCTGGGGTTGTTGGAGGAGGTGGGAGAGGACGGTGGCCTTGGTTTAGCACGTGGCAGAGGACACGTGGCAGGGGAGAGAACGGACAGTTTGGTTCCTGCACTGATGTGCGGGCCAAGGGGAAGAAGAGAACCAGTGATGATCCTGGGTCGGTTGTGGGCGATGAGGTGGACGAGGCGCTGTACCGAGATGGTGGGGGACCGCAGCGTCAGAGAACAGGAGAGTGAGTGTCCCAACGCTCCCAATGTGCACACAGGTGTAGGAATGGTAAGTAGATATAGTTGTCTCCATTGGATGAAGGTAATGACACTGGAAAGGACCATGCTCAGTCAGGAGAAGGGCCCTGGGCTGGGACCCCGGGGTTAAGGGGTGGCAGTGAAAAGGGAACCCCAGAAGTCTGAAGGGGAAGAGAAACCAAGAGAGTGAGTTTCGCAGGAGCCAAAGAAAGAGAGCTTTCCACGAGGCCCAGTCAGCAAGGTCTCGTGCAGGAGACGCCACACGCAGGAGGAGGGGTCACCGCTACTTCTGGAAACTGTTCTGAGGGACAGTTGCTCACTGGTCATTTCTGGAAAGGGGTGAGAACTAAGGAAGGGACCCGTAGGCCTGGCGTGGCTCCTCGTGGAACACCAGGACACCCAATGCCATCAAAACGCACGTGACAGGACAACACTTGCTCTTCAGGCCACACACTGGCATTGGGGTCCCTCTCGTCTCCAACCTGGTGCCATTTCACCAACAGGTACACGCCTGGAAACGTGTGTACAGATCACCACCTTGAAATTGGTCGTATTTTAATTCTTCAGTGAATTTTGTCAGAGCGTTAAGGCATATTTATAAGACAGGTGCTCTGTGCCCTGATCACCTTGGGAGTTTGACAGAAATATGGGCGCTCCGTCCCCATCCCGGGCATCCTGCCTGGGGTGCAGGGGAAGCTCAGGTGACGGCTCGCCCGAAGCCCCATCAGTCACTCCTGTGAAGACAGAGACGAACCAGGAAGTAAACACTCAATTCATGTTTGTCAATTTGGATTTTCCTGAATCAGGTTAACACTGATATGGTGCAAGGGGACCGCGTCCCGCTGCCACCCGTCCGGTTTTGTGCCAACTGGGTTGAGTGAGGTCAGACACGTCTTCATTTCTGTTAACTTTGCATTTTGAATTAATTTCACAATACACAGCACATTTCCTACCCCCGTCCAGCTTCCCCTGCCGTTGGCGTCTTCAGAGCCGTGTGTGACGCCACGACCGGGACGTTCACACCAGGCCCCTGGTGCCGATCCAGCGCCCCGTTTGTCCACTGAGGTCGCTGTCCACACTGCGTCTGGCTCCTTCCGTCTGAGACTGCCCCTCAGGTTGCGTCCATTGGGGGTGGCACGCTCCTTGGGCACATGTCACGGCTCACAAAGTCTACACGGCTTCGCTCTGCTGTGCTGTCCTGGATCTCTGGGAGAAGGCTGTCCCACCGGGTTTCTCCACGGTGAGCTTAGCCTAAGTGGGTCTTTAAGCTGACTGCCTGTCACATTTACCCACACTCAGAATTTGAAAGCTCAAGTTCAGTCAATATCTTCCCAGGTAGGAGAACAGCCCCACCCAAGTAGATGGTTGTATCAGAAAAGCACAATTCATGAGATCAGGAAGGTGGCCCGACACCCCGAGCCTCGGGACACCCCAACGCTGTGGGTTGGAGTGGAGTCCTGTACATCCGGAAGGCCAACTTGATCTTTCTGAAATAAGGCACCTACGAATAAACACGGAGGTTAAAATACCCCCAAATCTCCCTTTAGACAGGGTGCCTGAGAGCAGACGAGAAGGGAAGGCTGCTGGGCGGGGTCAGCACCTGGAGGAAGGTGGCCGGCCCGGGGCCCAACACTCAGCAAGGCGTGTGTCCTGGGCGCGTCTGCCCATCTCAGACGGCCAATCCTGGCCCCGGCCCAGCGCGTGCATTTCAGGCAGAAAGGGAGAGGAGAGCAGAGCTAAAGACGAGTGTGATTTCCGTCTTTGCCCTGAGTAACCAGCGCAGATGCTTCTCCCCACCAGTGAAATGTGAAAAAGATGGTGTCCACGCATCAGTAGAGACCTAGCTGTGCTGTTAGCGAGACACAGAGTCCTCGCCCAGGGGCAGCACGCCGTCAGGACCCAAGGACCCATGGCAGGCTGTCCATCAAAACCCGCCGTCAGCGAGTTGGAGTAGCACCACCGTGGACGGTGGCTGTGCAGCTCACGCGGCTCACGCGGTCACACCCGCCGCTGCAGCGTGGGAGGGGCCTAGACAGCAAGTGAAGGAGTGCACCACACGCCGCGGGCGGAGTGCTATCCCGGGTCCCCACGCGGGTTGGAGGCAAAGGGGATGCTTACAGCTGTGAAACGGGACACGGACGGGTGAATTCATGGGAAAGTCTGCGCCGTGTGTAAGTGGTTCACACACAGAGCCAGTGAGCACAGCAGCGGCTGTGGGAGCCTGAGGGGCCTGGTCCTAACACACCGGCTCCGATTTATGCTTCACAGCAACCTGGGAATTGTGCTCTATTGGCTCCTTTTTTTTTCTTCCAGACAAAATTGAGGCTTGAAAAAGTTCAGTTACTTGCTCAAATCCACGTATGTTTTAATAAGCAGAATTGGGATTTACACCAAGACCGACCTCTCTTACAGCAATGCAGACTATAAACTGTGCCAGCGCGCGGCCGCGTGAAAACTGGGCCCCGACCGGACATCACCAGCTCGAGGGGACTGTTGTCTTTGCGCAGCTTCTCTTTATCAGCTGCGTCCTCCTGACTTACAATCGGCCATGAAAGCAACAGAAACACTCTCCTTTCAGAGTCTGTGATTTAGACTTCACTTCATACAAATAAAATCTTAGTAATTTCTACCAAAGCAGAAAACTTACTTGAAACGTAAACACTTGGTTCAATTCAGTCTAATTCACTGCAGGGTAGCATCTCAGCTGGGGGTGGGGGATGACAGTGAACCAGGCCACTCTGAGACTCGTGGTGCCATCGACTGAAAGTCTGTGTCCCCAAATCTTACATAATCAAATTCTGACCCCCCAAGGTGAAGGCGTTAGCAGGCTTTGGGAGGTCATGAGGTCATGAGGATGGACCCCCGGGAATGGGATTAGCGCCCTTATAAAAGGGACCCCACGGAGCTCCTTGGCCCTCCCACCAGGTGAAGACACAGTGAGAAAACGCCACCGATGACCCAGGAAGCGGTCCTCACCAGACACCAAATTTGCAGACACCCTGATCTGGGACTCCCAGCCTCTAGAACTCTGAGCCATACATTTTCGTTGTTTATGAGCCCCCAGTCTGCGGCATTTTGCTGTAGTGGCCTGGCTAGACTACGACACATGGCTTGGTCGGATGGCCCTTGGTGCTAGGATGGCAGACAGAAGTCCTATGACCTGTATTGGGAACGATATGCTGCATTCTTTATTAACACTTGTCAAATCAGGCAGCTCTTTGGACAGGCGTCAAGGAACAAACAGACAAAGAAAGACGCTCCCGGCTGAGTTGGCTTGCAGGCTTCCCTCTGCTCAGTGGCTGCCATGCAGAGATGGCCCACAGCCACTGCCAGGCATCTCCTAAGAGAAGTGCCCCCGGCCTCACAAACCTGAGCTCGGCAAAAGTCCAGAACAGCCGAAGGCATCCTCTTGCATTCCCATTCCGGCTCCGCTCACCTTTCCCAAACCACACCGACACGTCTGGACAGCCCTGCCTCTCAGGAGCACCCCCAGCCTTGCGTAACTGCACACGCGGGCCCAGGGCAGATTTGTCTGCCCGTGGGAGGGCTTGGCATTGAGGCAGAAGTAGGGTATGCGTGACCCTCGGGAGGAAGCCGTGCAGGGACTGGCCCTAGCAGGGTCCCAGACCTGCCTCGCCAGCCTCCGTGTGGCTGGACGCTCCATTCCAGCAGGCTAGCTACCTCCCAGGTAGGTGAGAACATAAGGATGGGAAGGGCCCAGGCTCGCTGTGGAGGGGCAGGCGCGTGAGCTTTCCAGGGCCTGGTTCCAGAACCTGGGTCTTCCCAAAGAAAACGCAAGTGATGGTGTTCTGCAGAGCAGTGTGACAATTGTGACAGCTTAGCACTCGGCCGGGATCACAAGAAACTCAGGAAACACTGCCATTATTTCCCCAGAAGACAGCGGTGAACACTGCACGGTCTCATTTCAGGACGAGGACGCTTCCTCCAGCCTCAGGCTCAGCTCTCCCTGGAAAGGGGGTGACCTGTTCAGTGAAGCTACTCATACTGGTGTCTGCGGAGCTGGGACGGCCAGAGGACTGCCAGGGCTCGGGGAAAAGGTGGGAGAGGGTTCAAGAAGCCTGTTGCCAGGTGGATTCAGGTAAGAAAGTTGGTTGCAAACAAGTGAGAAAAGTATCTGTGGTTCTAAGTACAGCCAAGGCATCTACTGCCAGGTATGTGTCCTTGACCTAAAGGTGGTCACCAGCACCAAGTGAAAATGTGGCAAGAGCCCGTGTTCCATGCCCACATCTCAGGGTTTGCACATTCCACTGGGGGAGCCCACATCCCAGGAACCCCACGTCCCAGGGACCCCACGTCCCAGGGACCCCACGTCCCAGGGAGCCCACATCAGTTCTCCTCTGTCTCTCCCTCCTGGGCCCTGAGTTTTTCCTTCAGACCTGCCTGCCGCTGGGACTTCTGCTGGACCTCTGGACCCAGTTTTCCTGCCTCCATGAGAGTTCTTCTCTTCCAGCTGGTTTGGCAGCACGGAGCCTCAAGCACAACTGGGAAGTAACTACTCTGCGAGGAATTCACGTGACACGCTGCCAGTGGCTCTCTTCTCCCGACACTAAACAAACTCAAGAACTCTGGGCGACAGGAAAACCACGTGGGCATGGCTGGCCCAGCCCGGCTGCCGGTGTCCGGTCTCGTCTGAGCTCCCTGCAGCCTGAGCCCCGAGGACAACGCAGCCCGAGCCCACATGCTGGGTGCTGCAGGCCAAGCCCAGAGCTTAGGTTCTTACTCTTTCCTGTCACCGGTAGGACAGCTGCTCACGCACGACCCATCAGGACTTTACGTGGCACCGACCAGTCGCAGACACCGAGCAAGTTTCTGTCCGTGAGCCTGGGAGACGGTTTGCTGTCCCCTGTTCACAACAGGTGGGCGTGTGTGGCTTTCATCTCCTCCTGGCGATCCCAGAGGCCTCAGTGTGTGTTGGTGATGCACAATTTCTCTCTCTTCTCCAGTTGCAGAAAGCAGGGCTGCCCCAGGCCCATCTGGGCAGACTAGGGCTGCGGTCGCCTGCCTGTGGACAGGACGGAACTGCCCTGCGACGCAGGGACGCTGGCTCTGGCCAGACGCCAGCTCCGTTATGGTTTCAAGTGGTATTTTGCCAACGTGCTTAGCAGAAAGGGAGGGCACTAAGGTTTCTTGGGGCTCCATTCCAGGCACTGTGCACACAGTGTCCACTGCTTCTCGCTGTCCTGTAAGATAACGATCGTCACCTGATCCACAACTAAGGCTCCAAAGCTGCACTTGCTGGGATGAGGGATGAGGGATGAGGGGTGATGGGTGAGGGGTGAGGGGTGAGGGGTGAGGGGTGAGGGGTGAGGGATGAGGGATGAGGGATGAGGGATGAGGGATGAGGGCAGAACACAGCACAGCCTGGCCGCCCTCCCGCCCGCTCTGCCTGCCTGGGTCGGGGGAGCGTAAGAGGGAGAAAACAAGTTAATGGAAAGCCTCCCTCTGTCACCAACAGAAGCATGGGCGCCCCTTGCACCCATCAGCTCAGGCGTCTGTGACAAGACAACCTGCCTCCCCCGCAGTCCTCGAGGCTGGACGTCCAAGTCCAGGGCCGCAGGGTGGCTCTCCCCTGAGACCTGTCTCCGTGACGTGCAGGTGACACGTTTTCCTGCGTCCTCACGTGGTCGTCCTGTGTGTGTGCGTGTGTGTCTTAATCTCCTCTTCTTGTAAGGACACCAGTCCTGTTGCCCTGGGGCCACCCGAGTGAGCAGCCTGAACCGTGTCACCTCTCTAAAGACCCCACCCTCAGATACAGCAGGCCTCGGCACCGAGCACAAGGGAGCAGAGCAGAGGGACGTCGGGACGCCAAGTCAGACGTGCTGACGGACAGACGGCAACACAGATCAATGGGTCAGGAGCCCAAAGGCTGGGGCCCGAGGGAACCTGTCGCTGTTTGGGAGGGCGCCTGGCCCAGCCGCTGGGGTCCTGCCTGCTCCCCGCCCCCAGGGGAGAAGGGAAGCTCCCTCAGGGCAGCCCAGGACAGGCCGCCCTCACTGCAGAAACGCTCCCGGGGCATCGGCTCGGCAGCAAGGCTGGGAGCGTGACGATGGGACTGTGGGAAGCCCGCTCCACTCTTTGTGGGCACGGCTGCCTGCAGTGTGTCCGAGGCCGCAGGAAGGGCCGCTCCCGAGCAGGAAGCCCAGTGACGCCCCAAGGACAGCAAAGCGTGGCTGGCAACGGGATGTTTCCAGTTTGGGATCTTGCAAAAGTTGCTATTCCAAATATATGACTCACCAGGTCTGTCTTGGACTGTAGCTGTGTATGTATTCCTGTGTCCCCCCTTGTGAGATCAAAGAAAGGAAATGTTTTATCTATTCCTCTCCCATCAGAAATGTATTTAAAAATTATACATAGTTGAAAGGAAAAGAGAGAGGGAGGGAAAGGGGAAAAGAACAGAAAAGGAAGGAAAAAAAAGGAAAAACCACATGTTTGAGTTTGTTTAAACTGTTAAAGTGACTCGGGGAAAATCTTACGCTGAAGATTGAGAAACATCACGACAGTCACTGCAGCCCACAGGGTGAAATTCTGGAATTCCGAGGCAGGATTTCCCAAAACGAGAGCTGGATACTGGCACGGAGGTCACAGTTTTCACAACACCCAGTGCTGATTTCTATTTGTACAAAAGCACTACGTGTCCATTGCCCAAAAACAAACACACAGACCAGTAAGAAAGACAACGACTCCACACACCTGCGTGGACCTTTCCTACGTATCGTACCTGCCTGTCATCTATGTCTGTCATTTGTCACCTCTTGCTATCCATCTATCGTTATCTGTCTGTGGCCTCCCATCCACCCACCCACCCACCTATCTGTGTACCCATCATCTGTCTGTCTTTCTGTCCACCCACCCACCATCCATCATCCTTCCGTCCATCCATGTATCCGTCCGTCTACCTGCAGATATGCTCTTACATGGACAGCCTTCTAATGCATGTGTATGATCTTTTCAAACAGAAAACTGCACATGTGACCTCAGGAACTGTCCCTTCGCCTCACGACCCACAGTGAGGCACACAGTGTGTGCCAGGCCCTGTTCCAAGTGCTTCCCACTTACTGAGCGATCGTCACCACACCGGCGCTGTCACTGTCCCGCGTTGCAATGAGGGGCCACGGCACAGAGAGGTTAGGTAGCTTGCTGGGGTCACACAGGATTAAGTGGGGGGCAGGCACTGTAGTCCAACCTTCCACTTCAGCCGCTGGGGTCTAAACCTCCCCGCAGGTCCCTAAAGCACATTTTACTGCCTCTAGTTCATCGTGTCAGTGTGCCTGAATTTATTTAAATACTTGTTCTTGTTTCAAATCTTTCCCTAGTACAAAGCACATTGCAAACCTTTGTCTACAAACGCAATGATTTCCTGCACTCTGCAGACCCCCTGGTTCTAGCAGTGAGAGTTCTCTGGGCGAAAGGGCTGCACGTCCGAGTGTTTGGGAGAAGTGCTGCCACGTCGCTTCCCAGACAGGGGTCAGGCCCACCCAGCAGCAGGCGGAGACGCACCCACACGGTGGCCAACCTTGGGACCACTGTTTCCAGAGGGAAAGGGGTGGCCACTTTGGTGGATAGAAACTGTGTCCTTTCTGCTGGGAATTTCTGTCCTTGTCTCAAGTGGCTGCTGCGTGGCCTGTTGGAAGACAGACGGCGTCGTCTCTCAGGCTGTCTGCTAGTGACCGGATCCTGCAATTCGGAAGCTTCACGTCACTGACACGCTGATGTGACCTCCCCTTTATCGACCTGCGTGGGCTGGGTTGTGAAGCCGGCAACACTCAGGACGGCGTGTGGCAGTGTGCTGTGCTTTGCTGGTGGCACCGCTGGGCTCCGTGAGGCACATGGGGTGCAGGCTCAGGGAACTGTGCCCACAAGCGGTCACGGGGAGGGGACGTGACCTGGAGTCTGTCTGCGCTAACTAGGCCTCATACCAGGGCCGGAGGGGGCTCCGCTGTGGCCTCTGAGGCCCCGCACCTCTACTCACAGCCCAGCGGCGGCCGTGGCCTGCCTGCCACCACACCCCTGCTCACCTACATGCCCTGTGAACGAACAGCGTGTGCATTTGGGTTCACGCCTGCTCCCTGTCGTGTGCTGCGTGAGTCTGGCTGCTGCAATTACAGTGGGACCTCAGTTTTCGAACGTCTCCATTGACGAACATTTCGGTTTACAAACGCCGTAAACCTGGAAGTCGAACACGTCCCGTGGCTTCCACTGAGGGCAAGAGCCTGAGGCCCAGCCGTCGGCTGTTTCCCATGTTTCAGAATGCAAAGGGTCCTCCGGAAGGGATTACGTCCGAAAACCGAGGTACCACTGTACTTGCAGAACTGTGGTGTCAGCCGTCCACAGAGGCCACCAGGTGTGAGCCCTGAACTCGTGGTGGGGCCTCACCAACGCTGAGGGGCTGCTTTAGGCCAGTCGGAGCCACGTGACCCCTCCCCAACTTAGGTGATGGCGGAGCTATTGCCAAAGGTCAGGGAGGCTGAGGGCCCCGATGAGGCCGGGTCATTAAAGCCTCGGGTGTGCTGGAGGGAGGAGAGTGGGCAGCAGGCCTCAGGGGCCCCTGGGGGCTCTCTGCTCCTGCCCCCACCAGTCTGAGGAAGAGGTGGGCCCACCCTGAGACCCCCACACCCCGCTATCCCAGAAGATGGAAAGACCACAGCTCACATCTGTGCTGACGTGAGCAGCTGGAGCAGCGGCCGATTGCACAAGCATCAGGAAGAAACTGTTTATATCTCCGGGAGGTCCACATGGGCCTGAGTGTGTCCTGCTCAGCTTCACTCCGGCCAGAGTGCCTGGCAGCCAGGACGGGGGAAGTGAGGACCCCGACCCAGCAGAGCTGAGCCGGGCGAGTGGCTGTGTCTGTGGGACCCCAGTCCCCTTCCCTGCAGGATGGGGCCACGGTCCCCTCTGTGCTGGTTGTGGCACGGACGGGAGGGCATGGCGTATGCGGAGAGGAACCCAGGGCCCAGCACTTTGAAAGTACTTCATAAATGCCACCACGGGAGCGATCAGAGGTGACAGTTCTCCATGAAAGGAATGCAAAATCAGCCCATTGTTCAGGGCTCTTGGAATGCAAGTCAGTCGTCTGCCCAGGCAGCACCCTCTCCTCTGATGTCAGCGTGTGTCCCATATCTCATTTGGGGACCCCGTGCTAGCAGAGGCGGGTAGTGGGGCTGTCTCTGCCTTCCAGCCTCCCAAGAAGGCGGGCTGCTTCCAGGGACTCTGCAAATGGCCGGGCAGGGCTGTGTGCTCTGGGCATCTGTGCTTCCCTGAGATGGCACGTGTTTGTTGGAGAGGACAGTCTAGAACGCCAAAGGGGAGTAGACTCGCAGACACTCAGACACCAAGGGACAGCAGGCTGCGTGTGATCTCCTTGGCTCTCAAGGAGCAGATCGCCCTGGGAGCTCCCAGAACCTTCTCCCCCTCTCACCCCACTGAGAAGGGAAGTCCCGGATCCTCATGATGAAAGAACTCGCGCCTCGCCCTGATGGCAGACGCTGGGTAGGGACCGAGCTCTGGGCTGGATGTCAGGGGCTGCTTTGCGCATCTGGAGGGTTTAGGATTGCAGCTGGCCAGCGGGGCTGCGTGTTTGTGCACAGAACAATTTCAGCCAGAAGCTCCCAATAATCTGGCAATCGTGCCTGCAGCCGACCTCCGAGGCCGGTGACGTGCGTGGATGAACCCCGTGCCCTGCTTAACTGAATCAAGGTGTTTGTGGCATAAACAAGCATTTCCTAAACTTGCCAGATTATTGGGAGCTTCTGGCTGAAATGGGTGTCCCGGCCTGCCCTGGAGGGTCTCCGTGTGCCTGGGACACAGAGCTGCCAGCCTTGGGGGTGGCCTGCCACCAGCCAGCCCCACGTCCCATAGGCCCCGTCCTGCACGTACCACACGCCTCCGGGAGACTGGACTCAGCACACCGCACATGCTGCTGACCCGCCTTGCCCCTGGGACGGTCACTAAGGTGGCAGCTGTCCTGGGAGTCCGGGGGGGCCGCCTGTGTCCCCAAGGGCTTCGTCTAAGGAGGCCAGTCCTGCAGGCGGGGGTGCTGCGTCTCCCGGGATGGGTCAGCATCTGGAAAAGCCCTAAGTCTGTGAATTCAGGCGCACAGTGACTTCAGGGCTTGAGTCCTTTCTGCACAGCCCAAGACCACGAGTAACTGCCCGCTCAGGTCCAGCCGCGGTCACTGCGTGCCTGGGAGCAGGCTGGCCACTGCTCCGCCCTCGGACGTGCACCGGCTCCTGAGGGGCACACAGCTGTGCCTGCACTGGGCCTGCTCGGTGAGACGGGGGCCTGGGAGGAGCAGGACAGGGACCCAGGCACCAGAGAGCTGAAGGAGTGTCCAGGATGAGCACGCGGCAGCAGGACAGGCCGCCCCCTGGGGTGGGAGAAGCAGGGGCAAGGGCCCGTCTCACAAAGCCTGGCCTTGTGACCCCAAGTCTAATATGGACATGCGTAAAGCAACAGCGACCTGAATAAACGAAGTGACTCGATAAATGAATAAACAGCTGGGGGAGCAGAGACTGGACTGTCTAAGCAGTTCACGTGGGCATCTGCCTTGGGGAGGCCCCCACGCCTGCAGCTAAGGGGGTAGCAGCCGCCCTCTGGGCCCGAGGGCCTGGCCCAGACCAACGGACGGGCCTGACTACTCAGAACGTGGCCGCTGGGACCGTGTGTCGTGAATGCCACGAAGACCGCACCGGCTTTGGAGTGATGATATTTCCTCGCCAGGAGGCTGACACTGCGCAGAGCAGAGCGCTCGCTGCGACGGGCCGATGGCCTCGGCGTGTTTCAGTGGCCCAGTGAGTGACGCTTCCACACTGTCCAGCTTGCAGCGAACCTCCTGCTCTAAGTGGAAGTGTGAAAGTTTGTTTGGGGAGCCACCGGCACCTTTCTCGTTCTAACGGTCACGATTCCACAGAAAACAAGCCCCTTTTCCTCTCCAAAGAGACTTCCCATCAGAGTGCAGCTCCCAGTGTGGAGTGCGGAGGGCTGGCCCCGAAAGCCAGCGGACAGCCAGACGGCCGGTGGCACCCTGAAGGTCACTTTGGGTTCAGCATCTAGACAGCCCAGGTCCCTCGGCCCCTCGTGCTGTGTGTGACACCAGTCACCTGAACGAAGAAGACAGGGTGGGGTGTGTGCCTCAGATTGAAGGGGCCTGGATGTGTCTCTGTCATTACTCGCAAGGCAGCGCTGGCCACAGAGCGCAACTGCCCCTCTGGAGGGCTGGTCTCGGGCCGTTTGCTTTCCTCTGTGCCCGCTGCGGTGCCCTCCACCTCCTGCTGTCCCCAGGTCCCCCAGACTGCTACAGCTGCCTCTCCTTTATTCCACCACATTTCTACGCCCCCCCTCCCACACCCACCCACCGTCTTCTGTCCTCGGGTGACACTCAGGGTGCGAGGCCAAGAGCTGCTCCGAGGCCAAGGCTGTCTCGTCCCTGGGTCACTGTCTTGTCACTGAGAAAGGGCCTCCCTGGCACCAGGTCCTGTGAGAGTGTGACACTGTGTCTCACTGTCTAACAGAGAGAGTCAGAGGCACAGTGACTGTCATGGCCGCAGAACCATCCCAGGGCCTGTGCTGCGAGATGTCTTCCTTCATTTACCCTCCTGACACCAGACCCGAGCGTGCTTTTCCCAGGAGGGTTGCCGACTCTGAGGAATGCCTGAGGTCCGTCCGTCCAGCCGTTTGTCACCCACGTGGGCCTTTCCGTCCTGGAGGACGTGGGCTCCTCGTCACCTGCTCAGTGACGCCCTGCCTTGAGACACAGGAGGAGCCCAGTGTGGGAATCCACCCTGCGCCGTGGGGGCTCCCCGCACTCTCAGGTCCCAGCCCCAGGAGCCAAAGCCACTCCCGGCGACTGACAGCCCCACCCGTTGTAGGGACATGCTTCCTCGAGTCCCCTTCCCATCCTGTCTGCACACCCAAGGCATCTCATCTCGGTGGGGTACCCGCCAGGTGTTCCTTCTCCGATCACACCCACAAGCCTGTGCACACTCTGCTGTGGCCAAGTGGGAGAGGCATGCCGCGGTGACGTCAGTTTCCCCACTGTCCTTGGCACAGGTGGGACACTCTCCGAGGAGGTGTGGGCAGTGGCAGCCAGGACGGGGGTGAGGGAGGGGCCGGCGGGGTGAGCAGAGCTGCAGGCCAGGGTGTCCCTGAGGTCGGGGCTGCGGTGGCGCTTGGCCACACCCCCGGGCCTCGTGCTCTGCAGACCTGACAGGACCACGGAGCCCAAGGAGCAGCACTGACATGTCAGACATCCTCCCACCTTCCCTCAGAAACCTCCGCTGGCGTCTGTGGAGCGAAGGGCGCCGTCTGCCCAGTTTCCTTGTGGTTGTCTGTTGACCGTTCTAACCGCATCACAGGCCGGGCCACGGGCCCTGTCCCTTCGTGGGGAGCAGGAAGGAGGCAGCCTGGGCTCAGGGTCTGAGGGGCAGGTGGCAGCAAAGCACAGCAGCCCCCAGACCAGCACAGCTTCTGCCGTCCCCTCGACTGCAGGCCCGTCCCTGAAGCAGCGCTGCAGTGGGGAGCAGCTCAGAGGCCCCCCGGCTGGGGCGGGGGTCATGCAGGCTGAGCCACTGCCAAGCCCGCAGAAGGGGCCTTGGTGGAGAGACTGGGAGAGTCTGCAGACGTCACCACATGGCAGTCATTACCCAGATGCATACGTGGGTTTACACGGCAAAATCCCCCGCCCGATGTCCTACGGGGCTGTCTCACATGGGCACACACCTCCCGTGCCTGTCGGAGGGCGCTGGGGTGCCGTGGGGGGCGGCCGGGGAGGGCGGGCACGGAGACCCAGCCAGACCTGCAGGCAGAGGAATGGCCCCAGCTGTCCGGCTCAGCTTCCAACAAAACAAGCCATTGGAGAAGACAGCCTGGGACTCCACAAACCTGAAGGCCTGGAAGTGAGGGGTCCAGGGGCCATCGGGCAACCCCTCCATCTGTGTGACGCACGATTACGGCTGTGCCAAACGGTCTGGAGCTGGTTTGCCTCGGGTTTCCTAGTCCTGGGTGTGTGTGCCCATGTCGCCTGTGTGAGTGTGCGTGTGTCTGAGTGTGTGGGTGTGCAAGTGTTTGAGTACATGTATGTGAGCATGCACGTGTGAGTGTATCTGAGTGTGCTGTGTCTGAGCGTGTGAGTGTTTACTGCTGAGCCACTGTCAGGGTCCTTACGGGCTGATGGCTACGGTGTCCTAACACATGAACATTTGGAATTGACTGGACGCAGCCGTCACGCGCCAAGACCACCCAGGAGCAAGCCATGCAAAGCTGACACCCTCCTGCAAGACCCCACCTTTTTCTAGACACCACTGGAGCCGTCTCGGGTAAATAGCGTCTGTCTGTGACACCCCCCGTCCCTCCCCCTGTCAGCATGGTCTCTAAGGGTCAATGACAGTGAGGCGGGTGGCGAGGGCGTCCAGCGGAGGCCTGGGCAGAGCCCAGCAGCCCACTGGGCTGTGCTTCCAATAGAAGCCATTATCTGGTGTCATCCCCTCTAACTGGTGGCGTCCCTCCCCACAGGGCAGCTGCTGGGGTGCTTGCCGGCCTCAGTGCTGCAGGGTTTTCCGAGTCCTGGACAGTTAAGCCCTGGGGGCCTTGCAGCACCGGCACCCGTCAGGCCTCCAGGGAGCAGCTGGGGCCGCAGGGAGTGCCTGTGCCGGGAACCCGACGCACCTTCCACAAAGTGGGGTCCAGGGAGTGTGGGGTGCCGACTGTGTGCCCCCTCCCCCCTTTCCACCACCATCAGGGGCCTGCAGGCGGGACCGCCTGGGCGCAGGGCGACAAACAGCCTCGGTGCCCTTGCTCACTGTGCCCCTGGCGGGCTGAGCGCCTCTCGCCCCTGCCCCACCCCTGACACAGACACACGGGGCAGCCGGGTGGTGAGGGAGGTAGAGACCAAGAGGTTCACTCCCCGGCTGAGGGGCATCAGGAGCCCACACAGCGGGCAGAGTCCCCAGCAACGCCTGGTCTGCCTTCTGCCCTCACAGCTGCCCAGTCACGGCGTTTGTGGGCAGCCTGGGAGGTGACACATCTGCCCTCGCTCTCTGACCCTCCGGGAGCGGGTTCCTCCTTCACAGCCGCGGCCCCCGGGAGCCCCTGCACCTTGGCTGCACCGAGGGACTGGGGGCCGGTCCCGCCCATCCAGGTGACTTGTCTGGAGGTCCCTCCACGATCACTTGTGGGGGACCCTCCTGCAGTGGACCCCAGGGAGGGGACACAGGTGGAGGCCCAGACACAGCGACAGGGTCAGAGGTGAGACCTGCAACTGATGGTTTTCTAGAGTTTATGCACGTCCTGGGTTTCCTTGGGCGTTTAGAAGCGCCATGAGCAGTTCCAACCAGCTGAGGCAGGGTAGTGGGGAGTGGAGGCCGCAGTGAGGCCTGGGCGCCTAGGGCGAGCCCGGCCCCTCCCTGGGCTTGCGGTGTGACTTTCAGCCAGTGGCTCCGACTCTCTGAGCCTCAGTTTTGTAATGCCCATTGTAAAAAGCAGTTTTGTTGACGTTTAACTTGTCGTACAATCAGCCAGAACCATCTGAAACGCTCAGTCAGGTGAGTTTTCACACACGTACGTCTATGAATCCACAATCCAGAGACAGGACGTCACCTGCAGACAGGTCCCTTCCGGACACCTCCCCCCCCACAGCCACCACTGTACTTCTTGTCGCTGTGGCTAAGTTTGCATTTTGTAGAGTTTTGTGCACGTGGACTCAGTACACACACTTCTCTCCCTCAGCAATTCATGCTGCCACACGGAGGACGGCTGGTTCCTGAGCACTGGGCGCTGTGCCCTGGGGGGGCTACACCACGGTTTGTGTCCCCACCTCCTGCTGCCGAGCCTTGCATGGCCTCAGTATTTTGTATCGCAAATGAAGTTGCTGTAAACATCGACGTACAAACCTTTCCACGCACACACTTTACCTTCTGTCGGGTAAATGCCTAGGAGCCGAGTGGCAGGGTCACTTGGGGGGCACATGCCTAATCTTTAGGGTAGCGACAAAACGTTTCCCAAAGTGTCCGTGTCCCGCCAGCGTGGATGAGAGTCTGGTCCCCCATGTTGCCATCCACGCGTGGTGTGGTGGCCCCGCTCTACCTTCTAGGTAAAGGTTGTGCGTCTCTCCTGTTGGAGGCTGTGTCTCTGCCAGGTCTTGGGTCAATATGGCGTCAGGGCAGCCCTGCCAGGTGGCCCCACAGCCAACCTGCTGCCGTTGCACAGCCTCTCCTAACGTGCCTCTTGTAGCTTTGAAGGCCGGAGCGTGCGCGCACACACACACCCCCGAGAACCTAGACAACCCCACACACGTTGATAATACTAATGTGTCTTAGCCGTCGGCCCCATTGGTGCAAACCAGCTCGCTCTCTGCATTAATTCTGACTTCCGGCCCAAACCTCACCCCGGGACCCAGGTCAGGCTGTACGGCTGCAGAGTGATCTTCAGGATCAAACTGCGTCCCATCGCCGTCCCCCGTGGCCTGGCAGGTGCTACGCTCTCCTCTACAATAACCTGTCCCTGGGAAATAGCTGATATTCCTGAACACCTCTCGCGGCTAAACCCCACTTGAACATTTTATACACATTGTTTTTCTCATTCGTCTCAGTAACTTTTCAGAAGAGGTGTTAGAGGCATGGCTTTTAGAGACTGGGCCCTAAAAGGTGAGGACCTCAGGCCTGAGTGACAAAGGCTCTCACACTCAGGCCAGACCTGCCGACCACCGCTGAGCAGCTGAGGCTGGACGGTCGTGCAGGACAGACGGCAGACGTAATGCACGGAACTACCTGGAGAGCTCTCGGTACAGAGCACGACCCTGCCAGTGGTGGGTGGGGTGGGGGGACGTGCCTTCAGTACCTCACTCATTCTGCCTGCAATGTGCCAGTGGGGATGGCAGCGCACGAGGGACAGAGACACGGTGGCTCTTCCTGGTTCAGTTCTGGTTTTCCAGTTTCGGGATTGTCTGTCGCATTTTCCCACCAGCTTTTCTCCCGAAGCTCCCACTCTGGGGACAGAGTCTGGAATGACAAGCGGGAAGCGTCCCTGCCTTCACGTGAGGATGGCTGCCGTGCGCCCGCCGCCAGAGGTGGGGCTGACGGTGTGGATGGCAGGATGCGGACGCGTGTCAACGTGTGTGCAGAGCCCCAAGGGAAAGGCCCAGCCCCCCCCCCCATGTCACCCATGCGCTCCTAACAAGAGCAGGTGAGGTCTGTGTGACAACTGGCGGCTCAGGAGTGCCGCTCAGCCCACACCTTCCCTGTCACCACATCACCAGTGAGGCATGCACGACCCCCACCTGCCCCCTCCACCTTCAGTCCGCACCTGACAATGTCCAAGCCCCTCGCTGGGACCCTCCCACGTGTCTGGGCCCTGCAGGCTGCAGCCCCCACAGCCCTCTCACCTCCGCGGGGGCCTCAGCTCCACGCCCCAGGGGGGCGGCTCTCTGAGCTCCCACAGCTCAGGCAGGTGCCCCACCCAGTGGGCCACTTACTGCTGCCTGTGTCCACCTGAGAGTGGCAGGGTCGGGGACCCAGGGGCCTCATGGTCTTCGCAGTATCAGACACCTTAAGTCTGTGCTGCTCGCGGGGGCCCAAGGCCGGCTCGCTGCCCAAAGCGAGCATTGGCCACCCCGGCAGGCTGACCTTGACGCTCACGTCATGCGCGTCCCCACCTCCTTCTAAAGAAAACGGTTCAAAACCCAAAGGCCTCTGTGCACTGTCACACGATCCTACACCTGAGGTCAGCAGCACGTGCTAGAGGCCTCAGGGCCCTTGTGAAGCTTTCGTGTCACAGACGATTGCGAGGGGACGCCACCTTCACGGAGGGCAGATGGATAATGTCCCATCTGCACGCGCACGGGGCGTGCGACCTGTGGGGCCACCGCCCTTGGGGGAGAGTCACACCAAGCACAGAGCGGGGCGGGGGCAGGGGTGGCATGGAAGAAGCAGAGGCCGGTGGAGTGCTGGCCAGGCGCTGGTCCAGAGTCCTATGAGTCACCTTAAACATACAGGGGCGACCCCACTGTCCCTCGGCCTGAAGAACGGGCTAAGAATGTCCCTTAGAAGCTGGGAGAAACCTGGGCTGGGGGAGGCGGGTGAGCCAGGTGGAGATAAGAAGAGATCTCGGTTTTTTTCCTACTGATCATAAAAGGCTGGACCGGTTACAATGTTTGTACAGGACACAGAAATAAAAATCTGGAAACCAGAAACCTCATCAGACTTGGCGAGACCCTCAGTCGATAAGCAGGATACTACACGCGTGGTGGGAGCTCAGGGCGCCATCGCACCACTGTCACCATCCCACACCCAGCACCTGAACGGGACACAGTCCAGGCCACAGCCCTGTGGGAAGGCTCAGGGGAGACTCAGAGTGTGACACTCCAGGGAGCCCGCGGGGAGGGGAGGGCAGGGGCCAGCTGGTGGCAAGGAGGGAGCTGACCCACGGGGCCCAGAAACGCAGCCTGGAAGGCAGGCCCTGCGACCCCCTCCCACCCCGTCTCCTGCAGGGGCCCAGTGCTGGCCATGTCCAGGGTCAGAGCGGGATGGAACCCAGGCTCAGGCACAAGTGGGCAGTGAGGCCCGAGAGTCGATGCCAATGCCCGGCGGTCAGCACCGGGGCTCTCAAGCCAGGCGACCACCTACCGACTCCCTCAGAGCAGCCACCTCCCATGTCTGAGGGCCAAGGCAGGACAGGCCGCATGGGGACACGTGGAGTCGAGGGTGCCCCGGGGTACCCCTCAATGTGCTCCTGTGGACGTGAGCACATGGGTTTGTCAGAGCCACTTGTCCAGTGCTGCCACCCGTGCGTGACCTCCTGGCATTCAGGGCCATGACTTAGTACCTGTCTTGCCCAGAGAAAGAGCAAGAGCATGAAGGGAGGAAAGGATGAATGTGGAAATGGGAGGTTGAGAATCAGGAGGGTGGAGCCTCGGAGAAATCAGGAAGTAGGTGGCGATGGGGAAACGCCGCCTCTGGTGGGGTGGCATCAGGGCAAGACAGGTACAGGGGGCCAGGGCACCCCGAGTCGGGCGGTCTGCCGAGGCTGGGAAGCTCCCGCCCCAGGAAAAGCCTACAACCAACCGAAACATCCCTTCATCTCAAAGGCAGTTTGCTTCATGTTTTTCTGGCCAGAGTGCAGGGGTGAAAGTTGGTTTTCTTTATCATACCTCAATTTCTGGCCTCGCTTCTCACGAGGCCCCTTGGGAACGTACACAGGGACGAATTTAGAACTTGACAAAACCTCCTGGGTCTTGAATTCTGGACGAGTCAGGAATATTTTAGAGTTTGACATGGTTCGTTTGAAGAGAAAACAAAACGATTTCCTGTTTTGCAATAAATCCTTTCCTAAGCCTCCTTGAAGACGTTCCGAGGGCCACGAGGCACTAGCAGAAGGGAGGCCAGCACAGCACCGTCTGTCCCCTCTGTCCCGTTCCTGGCAGAGCGAGATGGAGAAAGGGCCGTGGAGGCCCAGCCCCAGCCCCAGCGTCAGCCCCAGGCGCCAGCTCACAGGCCTGTCTGCCCTCCCTTCGTGGACCCGCCGGGAGGCTGCTGGGCACGGGTCACTGGTCTGCTCAGGCTTCCAAGGGCCGTGAAGTCTCGTGCTGACGCCCATCGACAGAGGACGTTGGGGCTCCGAGACTTGTCCTGTAAGTGACAGCCATGCCCAGGGCCAGCTGGCTGAAGAGTCCGGGAGGGTGGAAGGATGGGTGGGCTCCGCCCCACTTCCTCCCGGAGCCGTGGCCCTCGCAGGGCAGGCTGCTGGACGCCAGCAGGTGGGAAAGCGGCGCGAGCTGTTGCCCGTCTCCCTGTCCTCAGCTGGCGCTTCTGGAGTGCGGCCCCAGCCCAGGCTGAGGTGGGCGCTCAGGGTGCTGACACCACCTGCATGGCCGCTGCAGCCTCCAGGCCACCTGGGCACCCTCCAACCCGCAGGCCAGTCCCAGTGACACCCAGCCGAGTAGGTGCCTCAAACTGCGGGACCTGTTCGGTGACACTTCAGATCCTCCTGCCAACTGTAGTCCAAAGTGTATGCGATCTGGAACGCCTTTCTTTCATTGTCAGTTAATTTAGACTCAACTGTAATGTGGGTATAAAGTATTAGAACTGGATACGGATGAAGGATTGAGAGCGATTTTGAAGCTAGGACATTGCTTCACTTAACATAAAACGTTAACTGTGAAAACCCTAGCAAGCTGACATTGTTTCAAGAATCCCTCCTTCCCTCCGTCCGCACACTCATGAGGCTGTTTCCTCTCCTGTGACCATTATTATATTATTAAAGCAAAACACAGAAGTAGGCGGAAGTCCCTCATCCCGGCCACTGGGGGTGTCATCAACCCAAGCAGCCAAGGAGGCAGATGACAAGCTCGGGGTCACATCAAACCACTGACTGTTACCTCAGCACCGGGCAGCGGTGTCCCCGCGTTAGCCAGACGGGACACTCCGCTAGGCTCTGTGTGACTGTGACTGCAGCCACCAAAGTGACGCATGATGACAGCTTCCCTGCGTGGCACCCGGATACGTGTGCACACTTGCAATGAACAACGCACAGAGTTTATGTAAGTCATTCCCTGATTTCCTTTTGCCCTGATTTTACTATGTGAAATGATTTCATGTCTGTTAAATATAATAATAAAATTGGGAGCTTGTATTCTTTTATTTTAGTTCTGCAATAACTCGTTTTTGTCGTATTTTACATGATTATTGGCCAACAGGAGACGGAAATGTTTGGTGGAGAACTGGAGGGAGCCCAGGGAGTGTGGGGCACCTGGTGACAGCCCTGGGACCTGACGCCTGGGAAGCGGTGCCCAGTGCCACACGGCATCTCCAGGGGAAGGGTGCCTTCCCCACCTCCTCTTCCAGCCTGAGCGAAGGTGGGGCCCCTGGCCAAGGAAGCGCCTGAGGGCCACCTAACCTCCTGTGTCCCTCCAGAGCAGCAGGCACGCCGGAGGTGGCCGGCCCCACAGGGCCACGTCCAGGAAGCTGCTGCCCCATCGCTCTGCTGTGGCTTCAAGTGCAGCCTGTCCTGGACATACCCCCCACTCCCTCAGGGGAAGCGTCCGTCTGCCTGAGGCCTGAGCCCCAGAACGAGCCCTGCGGGGCTGGGGCCGGGGCCGGGGTGAGGGCCGGGCAGCTGCTGGCTTTCTCGCTTAGGCTGCCTTCCATGCACACGCAGGCTGCACAAGGACACGGGCATGCTGACAGAGAAACAAAGGGAGAGGGCACCCAGGGAAGGAGCCACTCAGAGGACAAATTCCATCAAAGTCCTGCCCAGGCCCCGCCTGCAGGGACTCACCCACAGAGCAAACCGCGTCCTGTTGTGAGCGTGGCTCAGCAGTGCCCTGCGGCCCGAGCCTGGCCTGGCGGCCCCTGGGTGGAAGGCACGCACAGCGGCGGCCGTCTGGAGAAGTCCGAGGGGGCCTGCAGGCCAGGGAGAGCCAGCTCCCGGCGCGGCTTTCATGAAGTCGCCTGTGTGAGAATGGTGGGGCGGCCTCGCTGCACAGATGGCTCTTTGTCCCCGCTGACACCTGCCATCTGCTTGTTTGTCTAAATGATGCTGGAGGGCCAGGGGGCGCCCAATCTGCTGCCCCTCCCGCCCATAGCAACCTCCTGACCCCCGGGCCAGACAGGTCCACGGCGTTTGTTCTCTTAGCACAGAGTGCACTTCCGTCCCCATGTCCCAGCCTGTCCCCAGGGCCAGTGCTCAGGGCGTGGTGCTGGGTGCATGGTGCCAGGAGCTCAGTGTTGGGTATTCCATGCTTAGTGCCAGTGTTTGGTGCTGGGTGCTCAGTGCCAGGGGGTCTTGCAGAGCAGCAGCAGGAGCAGAGGAGGAGGAAGAGCCGCAGCCTTGGCCTTGTGGGTACCCTGCTCGGGAGCCAGGCTGGAAGCTGGTGCTTCTGTGAAGGAAGAGGGTGTCACCTGCCGAGCGTTTTGTGGGCAGAGACTCCCAGAGCTGGTGCTGGAGCTGCCTTTGGGCGCGAGCACAGCTGTCTGTTAAGAAGCCTGTGTGGTGAGAAGAGTTCTGTGTTGTGGCTGCGGAAATGCGAACAAAAAGTGAAAACCTGCACAGCAGTCAGCGTGGGAGCAGCGAGAGCCTGGGCTGAGGGACCTTGCTGTCCAGGGCCTGCGGTCTGCATGTCGTCCCAGCGAACCCCCAAAACAGCCTGGCGGGTCACCACCACCCTTGCCAGCACGCAGGCCACACTCCTGCTCGCACTGCCATAAGCAGGTGCTTCCTGAGGCTGCCACCCTGAGTGGACAGACCGCTGCCTCCAAAAGCCTTTTGTTTACAAGAAGCAGCACGACCCCCAGAAACCATGTGGCGCCTGTGCCACGGCCAGGGGGACTCTCCGTTAAGAGCTGGTCAGAGCCTCTGGCTTTGCCTGCAGGAGCTCAGACCTCACAGAGCTGGAAGCTTTGTCCCTGCTGCAGGGAGCCTGCTGACCCCGCGCGCCTGCTCCTTTTCCTGGGACGCACACAGGCTCGGCCGCAGCTTCTCAGATCCTGGGGAGCCAAAGCCCAGCCCCTGGGTCATGTCTGTCAGGAGCAGACAGCTAACGATGGCCCATGTGAGTTCACCGTCGATACTCAGCTTGTGAACTGAGTGGGGCACAGACGCCCCTGGAACCACAGCTGTGAGAGGGTTCGCAGCGGTCGTGCGCGCAGCCCCTGGAACTGGGAATGTTTTCTGTCTTGGTTTCTCAGATGGGGAGGCAGATGGGTAAGTAACTCACCCAGGGAGATGGCAGCAATGCCCCGGGGAGATGGTCCCTGTCACCCTGAAGGTGTAACTCACGTGTCCTCACTGCTCACACCGTCACAAATCTCTTCCTTTTTCTTTCAGTCACTAGACCAAGAGGTGTGTTTGTTCTACACACGACGCCCACCGTCCTGGCAGCCTTCACAGATGGACCTGCAGAGCGCGGCAAAGCCCGTGGGGCATGCGCACCAGCCAGGCTGAGCGGGCACGTCCTGCCATCTGCCCAGCCGTTCCACACAGCGAGGATGATGACGTTTCCTACCGTGTGGAAGTCACCTGCGAGAGCTCAGCCGTGGAGCGCTGACGTTGCACAAACAGTGGCGTCTGCTTTGTGGGTATTTGGCAGACACTGCGGGCGGGACCGTCGATGCAGCACGTTTATTTTACAGGTTTTCTGACGAAGTTCTCGGCAGCGGCAGGTGCCTTGGAGCCAGCCCGTCAGCAAGGGGTCAGGCGGGTGGGTTCTCCCAGCGTCCGGCTGCCGTCGTCTGCTTGAAGGGCTGGCTCTGAGGAGAGAGTTCCTCCCAGAGAACAAAGCTGAAGCAAGGTAAGAGTTGTGTGGCTTCATACAAGGCAGGGGACTCCCAGGGCCCAGCCAAGAGGACAACTGGGGCAGGAACAGAGCCTCCACAAGGAGGCTCCCATAAGACCCAGCACACAGGCCAGCTGGCCGGCGGTTCTAACCTCCTCGAGGCCTGAGGTGCCCGAGTCCGGTCATCACGTGATCCTGAACAGCCCGCAAAGGAGCAACACTCGTGCTTCTGTCCTTGGCGGCCACCACTGCGAGTGGCACATGAAAGCGACAAGCCATTGTCACTGAATTCACAGTGCACTGGAAACACTGGCTGCAGGCCAGGTGTGCTGACTCGGCATTTTGAGCCCAACCAAGAGACCGGCCACTGCTGTGCATGCAGCACAGTCTGAGCACCACAGAGGCCAACACACTCAGCCCCCCGAGAGGCAGCTCCTGCCCCCGTCCCAGGTCACAGATGGCAGCTGGGAGCAGTCGAGGTAAAGGGCCTGCTCCCGTCAGGCAGCCCTCAGGGACAGTGCGGCTGAAGCGAGGGGCTGGAGGCCTGAGGCTGGGGCTGGAGGCCTGAGGCTGGGGCTGGGGCTGGAGGCTGGAGGCCTGAGGCTGGGGCTGGGGGCTGGAGGCTGGGGGCCTGAGGCTGGGGCTGGGGCTGGAGGCTGGAGGCCTGAGGCTGGGGCTGGGGCTGGAGGCCTGAGGCTGGGGCTGGAGGCCTGAGGCTGGGGCTGGAGGCCTGAGGCTGGGGCTGGGGCTGGAGGCTGGAGGCCTGAGGCTGGGGCTGGGGGCTGGAGGCTGGGGGCCTGAGGCTGGGGCTGGGGCTGGAGGCTGGAGGCCTGAGGCTGGGGCTGGAGGCTGGAGGCCTGAGGCTGGGGCTGGGGGCCTGAGGCTGGGGCTGGAGGCTGGAGGCCTGAGGCTGGGGCTGGGGGCCTGAGGCTGGGGCTGGAGGCTGGAGGCCTGAGGCTGGGGCTGGAGGCCTGAGGCTGGGGCTGGAGGCCTGAGGCTGGGGCTGGAGGCCTGAGGCTGGGGCTGGGGCTGGAGGCCTGAGGCTGGGGCTGGAGGCCTGAGGCTGGGGCTGGAGGCCTGAGGCTGGGGCTGGGGCTGGAGGCCTGAGGCTGGGGCTGGGGGCCTGAGGCTGGGGCTGGAGGCCTGAGGCTGGGGCTGGGGGCCTGAGGCTGGGGCTGGGGGCCTGAGGCTGGGGCTGGGGCTGGAGGCCTGAGGCTGGGGCTGGGGGCTGGCCCGGCATGGGCGGCCACCAGCAGATGGCCACCAGTAGACGTGGATCTGTCCCTGAGTGAGGGATGATGCTGGTAACTTGGGAGGCGGTGTGCTGGCTGCACCAATGAGCACTGGTGGTCGGGGCATGCAGCTGAGGAACCAGGTCCTGGGGGGCCAAGCATGGCATCCACACACCTAGAGAAAAGCCACAATGGCAAGGAGAGACGATGGCAGCCTGACAGGAACTTGGGTTGCAGAAGGAAGGAAGGTGGGGTGCAAGGGGAGCGCCTGGCGCGGGGTCTCCTGGAAGTGGGGTAACAAGGATTCAGTGGGGCAAAGGTGGCTGAAAGACAGAGGCCTTCTGTTGATGACAAAGCGAAGAGAGCTTCCCCGGAGCTTCTGAGACTTGGGTGGGTGGTGGCGCCTTAGAAAGAGGAGGGCGTGGGTCCAGGACGTGTCCCTGGGCAGGACGTACAACATAAGCTGTCTCAGGACCCAGGAGCACATTTTGCACGGAGCAACTTAGAAATCCTCCGTGTTAAAAAAAAGTCCCCAGACTTCAAAGTCTGTGTGCTCTGAGTGTTTCCAGTTAATCACACACCTTAAAATAACTGCTGTAGGAGTTTGTATCTCCAACAACCCTACTCTTGGGAAGGCGAAAGGCCCCGAACGCCTGCTTGAGGAAGCTGCTGGGCGCGCTTACCCGCTCGGTGCACATGGGGTCGACCTTATGCGCCCTTCATGGACCCTCCCCAGGGGCTGCTCTTTCACCGGCGAGGGGTCTGGCGGTCACCAAAACCCGCCAACCTTCCAGAAGTGTGCTGGTTTCTTTCTCGATTGAACGTTTAAGTAAAGCATGTTTGTGTGGCTTGCCCAGCAGCGATGGCAACCCAAATGACAGGCTGCCATATTTAGCTTGTTGTTGAAACAAAGAGGTTATTTTGGGGGAGGCAGTGCTCACAGCTCAGTCCTGCTTCCTGGGGCTCTGGCGGTTAAGGGCTCGGCGGCTGTGTGCGCGTGTCTGCCTGCAAACATGGCTCACCGTGCCCACTTAGAGGGACACAAGAGCCCACCAAATGCCCCGATGCCCAGTCCCTCCTGGCTCCCCAGCCTCTTCCTGGCTGGTGGCTGGCTTTCCTGCAGGCCAGCTGCGCAGCCTTGCCGCAGCCCCTACATAGACCCAGGGTGCCATCGCCAGCCGGTCGCACGCCTTCCAGAGCCCAGCAGCCCCACCGAGCCTCCCACAGGCAGGCCCCTTCCTCTCTGCCCCCCACTGCCACAGTCGTGCTGCCTGGGTCCTGCTCCTGTTCCGGCTTCTGAAGCCACAGGACCCTGCCAGTGCACACACGCCTGGCACAGCCGTGCTTCCCGTAAATGTGTGTTGGACAAAAGAACTGATGGTGACTCACTACCCTCTCCTTGTCTTTTCTATGAAACCACGATTTTCACCCAAGAATAAAGGACATTTGGATTGAAGTGTTCCTTGCATTTTTCCATTCCTGGCCTCTTGCAAGCTCACTGTGATCCACTCAGGATGACCTACTTTTCCTTCTCAGGCCTGAGGCTTCCAGAGCGGCTATTGTACTGACACAGCCTTGAACCAATCTTTCCATGTGCTGAAAATAGGATCCTACTTAAATAAAGTGTTTAAGAAACTGCTGGTGGCTGGGACAATACCATAAATCTCATTTGTGTTTTTCAATTAAGTTTTTCCAACTGTCTTTATACTAATTAGTCATATTCACAGAAGATCACAGAGGGGACACTTCACATAGAAAACCACAAAAATCAGAGTCTCTGCCCCCCACCCCCAGGCCAACAATACAGAGGGGACTTGCTCACTGAGAAGAATGGGGCCAGGTGAGGAACAGGGAGCTGTAAGGAGCCAGGCGCAACGCCGAGTGAGGGGACAGGGGACAGACGGTGGGGCCTGGGGTGTAGGAAGCAGTGCGGGCGGGAGCTATGCTGCTGTGGCACCTGGAGCCAAAGGGCCTGCATCTCCCTCAGCTCTGATGGGGTCCAGCTGCTGGGAGGAAAGAGGCGCGTGACCTTCAGGCAGCTGTCACCAACTGCACAAGCTGGGACCCTGCATGCCGTGCGCTTCCCACTGCTGGGGAGCTGACAGTCTCTCTGGACAGACACGATGGAAATGCCACCCATGGAGGGCCACCACAGGCGACACGCAGTGACATGCTCAGTTGTACAAGGGGTGTAGGGGGAGGTGTCATCAGGAGAGATTCCCGGAGGAGGTGGGACAGGACCCCAACCCTAGGGGAAATTGGGTGGGTGGGGATGGGGACAGCCCCAGGCTGGGGTACAACACAGGCCAGGCCTAAATGTGGGGGGCTCCTGGGGTTGAGGGGAAAGAGGCACCCCATACCATCCAAGGACACGGGGACAGTGGTGGCTTTAAGAAAAAGTGTGTGGCAGGGAGCCATGGGGATGGGGAGAAGGGAGGGCTGTTGAGCAAGCCTAGGCGGGAACCTGGAGAGGGCATGCTCCAAGAGGCCACGGCCTGGCCAGGTGCACGGAGCCGGAGGGAAAACCGAGGTGGGGGTCAGTGAGTGGCCGACGGAGGGGCCGCTAAGTGTGGACCCTGGTGACACTAGCAGACAAAGGGACCCTGTTTGACAGCCCAGAGCTCAGCCAAGGGACATACCTGGGATGAGCTGAGGTGGAGAGTGGGGCTCACAGGGACTGGCTGGGACGCGTTCACCGTCCACCCTGCCCCCAGTGTCCGCAGCAGCTCCCAGACGTAGCAGGGGCCCATCCTCGCCTCCCATCCCTGCTTCCATTTGCTACGGTTTATCAAACAGAGCGTTTCAAAGCTGGTACCATGGCAGTATAGACAGGGGCACGGGGACGAGCCGGACACTGGGCCAGTGTCCTGGGACGACCGTCCTGCAGCACGAAGAAGATACTTACATGCAAGGAGAGAACACAAGAAACGGTCCAAAGCACAGGAAGCAACAACGAGACACAATCTTATGAAGTGAAAACAAACCAAAACCTGCCGTGGGAACAGCTGGGCTGGGCTGGGCTACAGAGTGATGCCCGAGGCGTGAGAGCCAATGGACTGGCCCCGGCCGGGAGGCCCCGGCTGCTCCCGGAACCAAGCTTCTGCCAGAGGCGGGGCATGGCAGGGCTGGGCCTGGGCCCGCTGCTGGACGGAGGCCACTGGGCCATCCTCCCGAGGCCCCTGGCTGTGTCCCCAGCAATGCCACCCAGCCCCACCTCTGGCTTGCTGGAGTGCAAGTTCCTCACCTGCCTGCAAACCCCCTCCAAATGGCCTCACGTCACCAACCCTGGGCCAGAGCGCCTGTTTCCCAGTTTGCCCACGTCCCTCGTGTCCCCTGCCACTCATCGAAGCCACCACAAGACCTGCCCGTTACCCTGGCTCCCCATCTCCTGCTTAAACCTCAAGGTCACCTTTCCAATATGTGCTTGACGCCAAATGTGCCAGCCGCCTTGAGTGTTCTGCTGGCGGGAATGTCCCAAGCTTAGCGCCCAGTCCAATGGCCCCACGGGGACGTCCAGGAGAACTGGCTCCCCCCAGGCACTCTCGCAATTTAGGGGACTCAACAGAACTGGGCAGAAATGGGTCTGCAAGGGGACTTGGGCCATGGACACGCTGCCGGGGTTACGGTGGGGGTGGTCAGCAAACAAGGCCATTCCATTGTCCCAGCAGGAAGCTCAGGCTGGGGTGTCCACATGCTCTCAGGCCGGTTCTGCCAGGCGCCACATCTCAGTCCCCCAGACAGCACTGTGGCCGCACCCGGGGGTGGGGGGCACTTCCTGACCTCTGCGCCCGCCAGGAGCTCTGGACCCTCACCATGTCATGCACTGCTGTGCCTGACTGTCCCACTGGACGTTTTCTGTGCATGTCCCACGACCGTGTCACTCTGCCTGACCGGCCCCCAGCCTCCGCACCTCTCAGCCTGTCTTGTGTGCTTTGTATATTTTGGTCCTTTAAGATTCATTCTGGGAAGATGGGATCCGCTTTAAAAGATAAAAAACGCCAGAGGGGTTATAATTAGCCTCCGTTGTTAGTCCGTCTCTCAAAGGAGAAGCCAAACAAGAAAACACCTTCAGATGAGTGACAAAGCGAGGTGGGGATTGGGGCAAGGGGCTTCAGGGATGGTGAGTGGAGGGACAGGGCCCGCATGCTGGGCTGTCCCCAGGCCTGCGTCACAGTCATTCCCTGAGATCCTGGAGGTGACAGCCAGTTTGTGCTCATCTTCTGTCCTTGGAAAAAGTCAGTTCCTGGTCCACAGCAAACAGTCAGTAAAAGTCTGCTGCACTGAAGTGGACAGAGTTGACTCACTTTTCAAGCAGAGGACAAGCCCCTGAGCCTTGGCAGGCGGGGCCGTGGGGCCACCCACTCCACTCCAGGAGGCCCACAGGGGAAGAGCGACAGCAGCGGTGAAGGGGAGTGACAGGCGAGGGCTGCACCAGAAGCAGAAAGGCTCAGTGCGAGTCACGGGGTTTTGGGGGTGTTAGAAACAAGGTTGCTAAAACTGGGGTCCACAAGCTCTGGGAGGAGGTGGGCCGGGGGCTGGGGGACATACCTCATTTCTAGCACAGGATCCCTCCGGGACCCTCTAACCCCACAGCATTCTGCAGATGGTCATGTTTGCTCGGCTGTGCACCGGAAATGGTTACACGAGCCCATGAGGGACAGAAACATGATGGCTATTCAGGGACCTCGGGTCCTCTGGGCATGTCCCACATAGATGACAACACCCCATGGGCTTGGACACCTGTGTGCGTTTTCTATACCTGGTAACACCGAGTGGCAGAAACAACACGTGTTTGTCTCCGAGGCGCTGTGTGTCAGGAGACTGGTGAGGGCTCTGCTCACAGGACGCAGTGACAGTGTCGTCAGGCGGGGGTCTCCTCGGGAGGCAGAAGGACCCCTTCCCGGCCCCTTGGGTTGGCAGGATTCATTCCCTGGCAGCTGTAGGACTGAGGGGCCTGGCTCCTTGGGGGCTGGAGCTGGAGGCCCCTGGGGGTCACCTAGATGACGCCCACACCTCCCAGCCAGGTGGGTTTCCCATCAGGGCCGCCAAGCTCGGCAAGCAGGTGCTGCAAGTCAGAGCCCCACCTAACCAGGAGGCAGGCGTCGTCCTCCAGGTCAGGAGCAAGTCACAGGCAGGGCCACACTCACGGGGAGGGGCTCACACCGCCAGCTGGGCTCAGGGACCCCCCGGGCCTCGATCAGAAGCTCAGACCTGCAGGGGAAGGGCAGAAGGCCATCCCAGGCGACCTGCAGGACCCTGACCAGTGCTTCCGCGGGGCGGCCTGCAGCTTCCACGCAGATGCTGAGGGCACCATTCACCCTGCCACCCTATTGAATACTGGACAGAACTCTCCAGCTGCCCAAGAGGCAAGGATTTTCTCTCTAAATCATTCGCTCTTCATTCTAAACAGCCATCTCAGTGGAAGCTCTGAAGACCTCAGGGTCCCAGGAGCTGCAGAGAGCTTTCTCCGGTCTCTGCCTTAGGGGTCCAGCCTCGACTTGTCCATTTTTGTTCTACCCTAAGACCACCTCCCCCTACAGCCCCCTCCTGGCTCTCCTGTCCACACAAAACCTTTTTCTGTGCCTTTTCCATCCCTCGCTCCTCCCCCTGCCTTTCTAATCTGTTCTGTGATCTCAGCCCTGCTGGGTTCTCCTTCCCTGCACTTCCCGTCATCACGATTTCTCTATGGACATTCTTCGGGTTCAAACATTAATTCTGCCCTAGTCGCCTCTCAGTCTTATCGTGACTTCCCTGCCTGTAGGTTGTGGTTTTTTCCAGCAGTCCCACCTATGCTGATTGCCCGAACAGGAAATAGACCTCCTGAATCTCCCATTATCGGCCTTGCCATCACACCACTCTTTTTCCTGTTCTAAACAAGATTTACTGAATCTCCCCGGTGCCTTTTCCCCAACTTCCCTGCCTCACAAAGTTAACTGCAACCTTTAACATCAAACAGTCTGAAAAAACACACGTTCTTCATTTTACACCCCAGCACATCCGCAGTGCTCTGTAAAAGTATCAGTCCTTTACGCCCCTCCTCTCCCTTCTTGGCACTGTGCAGCAGCAGGCATGGCTGCCAACCACTGCTTCCTGGGGACACTTGCTTGGCACGCTCCTGACTGTGCCCTTCTGTAGTGCTGTCCCTGGGGCCCCTTTCCAGCTCACAGAAAGTCACTGCCCTAAACACCAGCCTCGGAATGAAGCCACCACCCTGATCTGGGCGATGTCTGTGCCCTGCCAGCGGGAACTGTAGCTGTTTGGGGAGCAGACCTGGGGGACTGTGTGGGGGCAGTGGCTATTGGCAAGGGGCTGCTTCGGGCCCCAGTCACGAGCGTGGTCATGGCAGGCCCAGCCCCAAAGCTGCCGCAGGTCCCTGGGCCTTGGCTAAGGGCAGTGAGGAAGGTGCCGCCCTGCAGCCCGACACAGACTCGAGAGGCTCCGTTTGCGGGAGAAACGTACCATGCAGACGCAGGGCACAGCTGCAGAGAAGGGGGCATGAAGGCGTGGCCCCCATCACCTCCCTCATGGACCTCACAGGCCCTGCCCCAGCGGGGCTGGGAGCTTCCCGAGTTCACCTAGAGCGGCCAGGCGGTAGCACACAACGGCGGGCCTGCGTGCTCCCGCCCCACGGCCCCGGAGACCCGTGGGGGTGCAAGGAGCTCACTCTGAGCAGGGGGTCCCTGAGCCTCTCCTGGACCCGAGACACTCGGGTGTTGACCCTGCGAGACGCCCCGCCAACGTCCCTATGCCCGGCCCGAGGCACATCTTCAGTTTTTCAAGAAAGCGGGCCATTAACACGCAGGAAGAAGAATGCGTTCTCCACAGATTCACACAAGTGCAGGCGCCCTGGAGAAAGCCCCGCCCCCAGGGCACAGAGCCCCGCCCCCAGGACAGAGCCCCGCCCCAAGACAGAGAGCCCCGCCCCAGGACAGAGAGCCCCGCCCCCAGGACACAGAGCCCCACCCCCAGGACACAGAGCCCCGCCCCCAGGACACAGAGCCCCGCCCCAGGACAGAGAGCCCCGCCCCCAGGACAGAGCCCCGCCCCAGGACTGAGCCCCGCCCCCAGGACAGGGCACCTGGCCATCGGTGGGCAGACAGCCTGTCCGCCGCGCTACAGGTTCGCTCAGGGGCCCCTTGAGAATGGACTGTGCGCACGAGGTCGCACAGAACGCCTGTGCTGTCCAGCACCTGCCCTAGCGCATGGACGACATGGAGCAAAAGTCACCTGGTTCAGTCCCTGTGTGACTCTGGGCTGTATTAGCCCCAAGTTACAGACAGAATCCTGAGACTTGAGACTTGGTGACTTTCCCGATGGTCCCATCACACCCCCTCACTCCTCGCCGCTGGGGCCGGTTCGCACACTCCTGCAGTGTTTTGTTCCCAGAGGTGACAGCTGTTCTTACAGCTCACCCATCACCAGGTGAACGGAAAGCCACAGAGGGGAGCAGGACGAGCAGCACCCAGCAGATAACTCCAGTCTGGGGGCCCCGCGGTTCCCCAGGATTCCCACAGAGCCCCGGGCACTGAGGGGTGTGCTGGGGCCCTGGTGTCCCAGGAATCCAGCTCACACCTCTTGCCGTCATCGTGTAACCACCCCCCACCCTCAGTGGGTGTTACAAGTGCAGGTGAGGTGTGCCTGCCTCACTCGGTGAGTGCCTTCCTGTACTGTGTCACACAGCTAGTTAGTGGCCATGCGGAGACTCAGACGTGGGCTGGCCAGCCCCAGCCCTGGCCCCTGGAGGAGCGCCTGTTCTGGGGGGGCCATTTCCTGTCCTGACCTGAAATCACAGAGTCGGACTGCTCTGACACAACCCAGCATGATGAAACCACAGCAACAACGCGACTTAAATAGGGCCACCGTGGGCTCCACGGTCCCTCGTGCCCCCAAAACCAAGCCAGGCAACCAGGAAACCCTTTGGTGTAGAGCGTGAGCAGCCCTGCTGGTGGCTAATCCCCACCTGGCTGGACCCTGAAGGCCCCTGGTGCCCGCAGGATGGGGCATCAGCACCCAGAAGCCTGGGTGGCACAGAGGGGGACAGAGGGGTGCAGAGCCATGGAGGCACTGGGAGGAAACCGCAGCTTTCCAGGCTGAGACAGGCAGGGCCAGCCGGCTGCTGGGGACAGGGAAGGGACTGTGTCCTCAGTACAGAGTGGGCAGGAGTTTTAGGGGACGGAGACCTCAGCAGTGGGGCTGGGAGGTACGTGGCCCAGGCAAGGCTGCGAGGTGGAACTTGGCTGCACCCAGTGGTTTGATGTTCCTGTTTGAATTCCCTGGGGGTCAGGCCACAGAGAGCAGCACCCTCCTGTCACAGCGCTGACCTACGCCCGGGTGCCCTGCGAGGTCTCGGGGCTTGTGTGCACAAGAACAATGGTGGCTGAAGCTCTGTGGACGTGGGCGCCAGAGGTGGATCCGGCTCCAACGCGCTGAGAGACCTTGAGGAAGGCCACTAACAGCGCTGAAACTCAGTCCCTCACCTGCTAAGCATGGTCTGGCCCTCACTGATGGCAGGGGCTCAAGCTGGCCACACACATGGCGATGCCCAGCACATGTCGTCACTCCCGCCACGTCCTCTCAGAGGTCCCTCACCTCAGCAGGTGCCTCCCTAGGAATAAAGTGTCGTAGACCAAGGTGCTCCTGATCCATCTGCTCTCCTTTCCTTTCTCACCCAAAGGGACAAAGGGACTTTCTTTCTCAAGCAAGACAAGCACGGCCGGGTTATGAGAACAGGAACCATGAAGGGAGGACACCGTGAGGGCCCAGGGTGCTCTCGGCAGGGACACCCCCATCCTGCGTCCCTCCCTTCGCCCTTTCAGTGTCGTGAAGTATCTCCGAGCTCCTTTAACGTGAAGTTTTCCTCCGGGACAGCTCATCCCGCGTGGGGACCACCTCCCATCAGCCACCGTCACTGTCCCGGACGCACCAGGGGCATTGTGCCCGGTGTCCTCAGTCAGCTGTCTTCTGTAACTCCGGCACATCTGTCGGAATTTCTGTTTTGACGTTTTCCCTCCTTGCCGGTCAGTTTCATCTTTGGCTGCTCCTCTGTGACGCCGCATGGGTTTCTCCCTGGGAGACAGGGCAGAGCTGAGTGAGCTCAATGCACCGTGACAGCCATGACTGGTCACTGTCACACGTGCCATGTTATCACGTGGCGATCTGCAAGCTCAAGGGCCAGAAGCAAGGCTGTGCTGGGCTGTCACCCAGTGTGTCACGTGGTCATTGGGATCTGAGGTTGGGGAACCTGCTGTTTTCCGGCAGGTCAGACTGCCTGTGCCAAGGGGTGCCAGGCAAGGCTGCCATCTTCATCTTAGGGGACAGAGACACCGAGCGTGTGGCCCTCAGGGCAGACCGCTGGACAGACGAAGTGGACAGGGCCTGGTCGAACGCCTGCCATGTGGGAGCCCCTGAGAGGCAGGTGGGATGAGGGGTGTCCCTCCCAGAGCTCTGGACCCCTGGGTAGAGTCCTCACCTTTGTGCATAACCCCACCCCCACCCCAGGAAACCTGCTGAGGAATAAGCGGGCAAGTGCAGCTGGGTGGTGCCTGGAATAAGGCGACCCTCAGGCCGGGGACACCCAGGAGAGATGCTGGCACCTGGGTCCTGAGCATGTGGACTGTCCAGACCTGAAAATGCCAGGAGTGGCAAAAGAACCGGTACCAGGTTGGGGGCATCTACATCTGGCCCCCCAGCTTGGTCAGCATTCTCCACCATGTCTGCCCGGTGGTCAAAGCATGCAACCATGTTCTCCTCTCTCCCAGAAAACCGCAGGCCCAGAGGCCCCTGGGAAATCCACCACCACCCTGCACAGAACAGCGCTCAGCTTGCAACGGGGTCTGGCTTTGGTCTAAAGCCCACCCTGCGTTGTGATGGTGGGCCTGGGGGAGGGGCTCTCAGGTGGCTGGGGGGGTCCTGCCTGGGGGAGGGGCTCTCAGGTGGCTGGGGGGGTCCTGCCTGGGGGAGGGGCTCTCAGGTGGCTGGGGGGGTCCTGCCTGAGGGAGGGGCTCTCAGGTGGCTGGGGGGGTCCTGCCTGGGGGAGGGATTCTCAGGTGGCTGGGGGGATCCTGCCTGAGGAGGGGGCTCTCAGGTGGCTGGGGGGGTCCTGCCTGGGGGAGGGGCTCTCAGGTGGCTGGGGGGGTCCTGCCTGGGGGAGGGGCTCTCAGGTGGCTGGGGGGGTCCTGCCTGGGGGAGGGGCTCTCAGGTGGCTGGGGGGGTCCTGCCTGGGGGAGGGGCTCTCAGGTGGCTGGGGGGGTCCTGCCTGAGGAGGGGGCTCTCAGGTGGCTGGGGGGGTCCTGCCTGAGGAGGGGGCTCTCAGGTGGCCCGGGGGAGGTCCTGCCTGGGGGAGGGGCTCTCAGGTGGCTGGGGGGGTCCTGCCTGGGGGAGGGATTCTCAGGTGGCTGGGGGGATCCTGCCTGAGGAGGGGGCTCTCAGGTGGCTGGGGGGGTCCTGCCTGGGGGAGGGGCTCTCAGGTGGCTGGGGGGGTCCTGCCTGGGGGAGGGGCTCTCAGGTGGCTGGGGGGGTCCTGCCTGGGGGAGGGGCTCTCAGGTGGCTGGGGGGGTCCTGCCTGGGGGAGGGGCTCTCAGGTGGCTGGGGGGGTCCTGCCTGAGGAGGGGGCTCTCAGGTGGCTGGGGGGGTCCTGCCTGGGGGAGGGGCTCTCAGGTGGCTGGGGGGGTCCTGCCTGGGGGAGGGGCTCTCAGGTGGCTGGGGGGATCCTGCCTGAGGAGGGGGCTCTCAGGTGGCTGGGGGGGTCCTGCCTGGGGGAGGGGCTCTCAGGTGGCTGGGGGGGTCCTGCCTGGGGGAGGGGCTCTCAGGTGGCTGGGGGGGTCCTGCCTGGGGGAGGGGCTCTCAGGTGGCTGGGGGGGTCCTGCCTGGGGGAGGGGCTCTCAGGTGGCTGGGGGGTCCTGCCTGAGGAGGGGGCTCTCAGGTGGCTGGGGGGGTCCTGCCTGGGGGAGGGGCTCTCAGGTGGCTGGGGGGATCCTGCCTGAGGAGGGGGCTCTCAGGTGGCTGGGGGGGTCCTGCCTGGGGGAGGGGCTCTCAGGTGGCTGGGGGGGTCCTGCCTGGGGGAGGGGCTCTCAGGTGGCTGGGGGGGTCCTGCCTGGGGGAGGGGCTCTCAGGTGGCTGGGGGGGTCCTGCCTGGGGGAGGGGCTCTCAGGTGGCTGGGGGGTCCTGCCTGAGGAGGGGGCTCTCAGGTGGCTGGGGGGGTCCTGCCTGGGGGAGGGGCTCTCAGGTGGCTGGGGGGGTCCTGCCTGAGGAGGGGGCTCTCAGGTGGCTGGGGGGGTCCTGCCTGGGGGAGGGGCTCTCAGGTGGCTGGGGGGGTCCTGCCTGAGGAGGGGGCTCTCAGGTGGCTGGGGGGGTCCTGCCTGGGGGAGGGGCTCTCAGGTGGCTGGGGGGGTCCTGCCTGAGGAGGGGGCTCTCAGGTGGCTGGGGGGGTCCTGCCTGGGGGAGGGGCTCTCAGGTGGCTGGGGGGGTCCTGCCTGGGGGAGGGGCTCTCAGGTGGCTGGGGGGTTCCTGCCTGAGGAGGGGGCTCTCAGGTGGCTGGGGGGGTCCTGCCTGGGGGAGGGGCTCTCAGGTGGCTGGGGGGGTCCTGCCTGAGGAGGGGGCTCTCAGGTGGCTGGGGGGGTCCTGCCTGGGGGAGGGGCTCTCAGGTGGCTGGGGGGGTCCTGCCTGAGGAGGGGGCTCTCAGGTGGCTGGGGGGGTCCTGCCTGGGGGAGGGGCTCTCAGGTGGCTGGGGGGGTCCTGCCTGGGGGAGGGGCTCTCAGGTGGCTGGGGGGGTCCTGCCTGGGGGAGGGGCTCTCAGGTGGCTGGGGGGGTCCTGCCTGGGGGAGGGGCTCTCAGGTGGCTGGGGGGGTCCTGCCTGAGGAGGGGGCTCTCAGGTGGCTGGGGGGGTCCTGCCTGAGGAGGGGGCTCTCAGGTGGCTGGGGGGGTCCTGCCTGAGGAGGGGGCTCTCAGGTGGCTGGGGGGGTCCTGCCTGGGGGAGGGGCTCTCAGGTGGCTGGGGGGGTCCTGCCTGAGGAGGGGGCTCTCAGGTGGCTGGGGGGGTCCTGCCTGAGGAGGGGGCTCTCAGGTGGCCCGGGGGAGGTCCTGCCCGAGGGAGGGGCTCTCAGGTGGCTGGGGGGGTCCTGCCTGAGGAGGGGGCTCTCAGGTGGCCCGGGGGAGGTCCTGCCTGGGGGAGGGGCTCTCAGGTGGCTGGGCGGGTCCTGCTTGGGGGAGGGGCTCTCAGGTGGCTGGGGGGGTCCTGCCTGAGGAGGGGCTCTCAGGTAGCTGGGGGGTCCTGCCTGAGGGGGGGCTCTCAGGTGCATCTTCATTCTCACAGCTGGGGCTGGTTTACACTCAGATGGGCACAGGTCACTCCCACCTGTCCCAGGTGCCTCTGTGACTTTGGGTGAGCTGGCTCAACAAATTGGGGAGGAGGAGCAGGGAATCATCCTCTGGCCTCTCCTTAAGGCCAAGCATCTCATCACCCAAGAGTCATTTGTCACATGGGTGACAGGCAAGAAACTTCTGCCCCATAGACTGGGACCCCAGTTCTGTCTGATGTGCCCCTGCGCTGGAACAGAACTGGTGCGGGGCTGGTCGGCGGGGCGGGGCCGGGCTTGCAGGGGGCGGGGCCAGGGCGGGGCCGGGGGCCGGACCTGTCATGCAGAGGAGGCCGAGCTTCATGCCAGCCTGGAGAAGGGACCCCTTTTCTGGGCCTCCTCTCTGTGCCCTAACCCCCGCTAAGCATTGCTTTATGCCGTTACCCTTGCCCAGCGCTGACAGGCAGGGTCTGGTCTGGTAACCCTCTTTCCCAGGCAAAAAGCCACTGCACATATCATTCCCCTGAATTACGGTGCCTGCCAGCTCATCATTTCTAAGAACCTTGCCCATCGGGTGTGGAGGGCCCGTCTGGAAGGCCACACAGGAGAGAGTTGAACTGTATTCGGAACAAAACGAGCAGGTGGGGAACCTGAAACAAAGTCAGTGCCCTCGGAGTTCCACGTGTGGCCATCCGCGGGCCCTCCGGTTCCCTCCATCCCCCAGCTCCCATGGGCCTCCTCTCCCACCTGCCCTGGGTCAGCCCTCAGGATGGCTGGGCACCCTTGTGGGGGTTGAGGGAGGCCCTGGTATCCCAAGGCTCTGCTCTTCCAGCTAAGTGAGTGGTTTCCTTCTGCCCATCTTCACGCTCTCCTGACTGATCTCGCCAGTGGCCCCAGGTGCTGCTCCCACACTTTTAGTGGGAGGCCTCGGCTTTGCTTTTGGACAGTCACCACGGGTCCCTGGACACGCAGCACACAGCCTTCCCGAGGTCAGAGCATCACGTCCATGAGGAGGCCTGTGACATGTGTCCTGTGAGAGCCATCCGCGCGGCATGCTCCCGTCACCAAGTGGAGAGAGGTGAGCCACACGAAGCACACGCACTCACAGCGTGTGCTGTGGCGAGGGGGAGCTCGAGCCCTTGTTGCCCGCAGCCGTCACCCCCCTTCGGGTGGCACTGTCTCCGTCCATCTTGCTGCCCGTCCACAGCAGCCAGGTGGAGCTTGACCGCTCGCCCTTGTCTGCTGTGCGATTGTGAAAAGATGAGGGATGACTGCCCTAGAAGGAGGCCTGTCACCCACAAGCAGAAAAGACTGTTTTCTGCAGCATGTGAACTCAGCTTTTATAACTAAATGACTGCATAAATCTTAAAGCCCTAATCATTACCATTTGCCTCCTAAAAATAACTGTCTCCTGGACCATATTTAGAACAGAAAACAGTGCACTTGGGAGGCCGCAGCACAGGAAGTGCCTCCCCAGAGTCCTGCGTGCCTCTTAACCCCTTCCTGGCCACGAGCTGCCCTCTCTGCACCTCTACTGGTGTCTTGGTGAACCAGCAGGCAGCAGAAAGCACCTTGGATGCGGCTGGAGGGCCAGCTCCTTCAAGACAAGCAGACTGACCACGTGGCCAGGTCGCTGGCCCTTCCTGGGCCTCAGTTTCCACATATGCTGCATGAGGCTGTTGGTAACTCAGCCACACATGCTTCATCTGTCCTGCTGTACAGTGAGCTCTTGGGGGCATGGCCCTGATGTGGGGGGAGAACCCCAGCACAAAGGCCCCTCCCCTCCCAGAGTGCGTTTCATGGATGTGAGAGCAGCAGAGGCTGAGAGCCTGAGTATGCAGTTGTCCAGGGGAGCTCCTGGAGGAAAGCACACAGGGGCCCCAAACTCACACCCACGTCCTCGTCTTCCTCACAGCAGTGTGGGGTCAGGCAGCTCCCTTTCCAAGAAGCAACACATGCTGACTCAGTGAGTGACTCAGTGAGCCCTGTGACTGCCCCAGCAGACTGGCATCTTCCTGTTTGGAGGAGGACCAGGTGTTGGCAGAGGCCTGACCAGCACATTCAGTGGAGCTTCAGGCGAGGGTGGGGCCTCCAGGGAAGAAGCAGTGCCCAGGGGAATGGGGCTGGGGCAGGAAAGGGCGGGGAGGGCAGGGAGGACAGGCCAGGGAGCTGATGCACTTCCTCCAGCTGCAGCAGCGACCCATGGGGGTTACTGTATGTGGCCAGTCCCCTGGCTCACCCCGTGACTAACCAGGAGCACCAGGGAGCCCTCTGGGCATGGGAAAGCAGAGAACCAGGGCCCTGACTCATCATAAGCTGCAGAGAGCTAGACCAATGCCATGACCCAAAGGCAGAAGGTGAGCTCGAGCGTCTGTACATGGGACGGGCCACTAACATCTCTCTTCTCTCACCCATCCTGGAAATTCAGACAGCCACTATGTGTCAGGACTTCAGAGGGTCTGGGATGTTACCTGACTAGCAACCTGACTAGAGAGGCTGCCCTGGTTTCATGGATGTTGGCAGGAGACACGAGACTCCCGGGCCAGACACAAAGAATTCTGTATGACAGTGAGAGTACGTCACAGTGAGACTGTCGGCATTTTCTGTACCAGTTCCCCAAGCCCATGCAGAGCACTGGCGATATGCACACAGGTACCTAAAACATGTCACAGGAGAGGACCTTGGGCCTAGGGACCCAGGTCCCTAATAGACACACCTGTCCTTTACTCCTTAGAGACACACATGCTTTTCAAGCCTGCTTGCTGTACAACTTCCTAGAAAAAAAGGTGATCAGTGCAGAAACACACAGAGACCCACAAAGAATTGTCTCCCAATATGTAGATGCTCACCAGATCATCTTTTCAATATTGTGCTGGAATGTTGACAAAGCTGAATATACAACAACAATGAGTTAGTTAAATAAGGTAAATCACTCCCATGCAATGGACTATGACACATACGTCACCATTAAAAATTATACAGGAGCAGATCCAAGATGGCAGAGTAGATAAACCCTGTGCCTGCTTCCTTCTGTGAACACATTCAAATTACAGAATTACAGAACTAAATTACAGAACTATCAACCTGGAGAACCATCCAAAGTCTAGTCAAACAGAAGTCATATTACCAGAAATATACAGAAGAAGCCACATAAAGACTGGTAGGAGGGGCAGAGACGTGAAACGGGCCCCACACCTGTGTGTGATGGATGAGAATCAGGTGGGATATCTCAGCCGCAAAGATTCCCCCCGGAGGAGGGAGGAGGGAGGAGGGAGGAGGGAGGGACCCCAGCCTCACACCAGGCTCCCCAGCCCAGAGCACTGGTGCCAGGAAGAGGAGCCCCCACAACATCTGGCTGTGAAAAACAGTGGGGATTCCGACCATCCAGGTGGGATGGACGGCGGACGGCAGAAAACCCAGGCCTCCTCTTAAACGACCTGCGCACAGACTCTCTCACTCACAGGCACTCACCTTGGGCTCCTGCAGAGGGATGGTGACTTGGGTGGAGGACATTGGAGGCATACAGGGTGCAGGCTGAGGTGTGTGGCTTCAGAAAGAGGGCTGGCGTCCTCTTCCTGTGCAGCCATGCAGCTGTCAGGCAGGCGCCATCTTTCCTGTGTTGAGCCCTCCTCCTACACTTACGGCCAAATCTGAATCTGATTGGCCTGGTGAGCTCTGCTGCTTTGCCCTGCTGACTCACTGAGACCCTGCCCCAACCAACACCCTCATGCCTAAGGCACTTTGTCATGGGCAGCCAGCCCCACCTGCATTGCACTCTTTCTCGAAAAACTATCAGTCCCCAGGCCTCAAGCAGGCAGCAACTGACCTCAGTGAGCTCTGAGACTTTTGCTGAGTGGCTCCAGGCTCAACACTGGCACCAAACGAGAGTCTACATAAACCTGCTGACCACAACTCTTCCCACTACATCGACTCCTTGAGACCCTGCCTCACCCAACTCATGTACCACACAAGGCTTTATCAGGGGCTGTACCTTAAGGGAGCCTGCAGCTGGCAGCTGACCTTGGGGTGTCCTGGCTTTTTGCTGAGCTACCTCAGGTCTGGTACTGGTCACAGCCGTCCTTGGTTCACAGTGTGGCCTCTCCCACGCGCCTCCAGGTTTACCGCAGGCAGCGAACAACTGCAGATCATTTTGTAGCTGCTACCAGGTACTCCCTGGCTGGTCACAGGTAGTGAGTGACCTGGGCCTGCACTGGAGCCCCTTGCAAAAGGCTCCAGAATCAACATACTTGGAGGTTGGTTTTAGATCACAGCAGAGCGCCACCCAATTAAACCCACAAGTGGCACACACAAAGGGTGGTCTCAACAGGCACCAAAGCCCATTGGGGCAAATCCCAGTCAGTAGGGTAAGCCTCCCACACAGCAGTCCATAAGCTGTGGACGTGGCCAAGCCTCACAACCAGTCAGCCTGAGGGTCAATCCCACCCAATGACGTGCCAAAAGAAATCAAGGCTCAAGTATAACAGGAGGGCACGCACAACCAACACAAGGGACACACCTAGAGCACCTGGTGCAGGTGACCAGGGAGACTGTGCCACTGGGCCCCACAGGACACCTACTACATAAGGTCACCCAGTAAGACTGGGAGATATAGAAGATCTACCTGATACATAGAAACAAACAGAGAGGCAGCCAAAATGAGGAAACAAAGAAATGCATCCCCCCAATGAAAGAACAGGAGAAAACTCCAGAAAAAGAGCTAAACAAAATGGAGGCAAGCCACCTACCGGAGGCAGAGCTCAAAACACTGGTTATAAGGATGCTCAAGGAATTCAGTGAGAACCTCAACAGAGAGATGGTAAGCATAAAAAGGACATAAAATCCATAAAAAAAGAACTAGTCAGAAGTGAAGGACATAATAACTGAAATGAAGAATGCCCTGGAAGGAATCACCAGCAGACTAGATGAAGCAGAGGATCGAATCAGCAAATTGGAAGACAAGGTAGCAGAGAACACCCAGTTGGAACAGCAAAAAGAAAAAGAATTCCTCCCAAATGAGGAGAGTGTAAGGGCTTCTGGGACGACAGGAAGTGACCAACGTCCACATCATGGGCAGAGTGCTGAGCGGTAGCTAGCGGTTTCATCCTGTCAGTCGCCCTGGACATCAGAAGAAGAGGCGCCATAGAGAAGGGGAGAAATATGCCCACAGGGAGGAAGCAGGAGACACACTTTGCCTTTATTCATTCAGCTCTTGGATTCAGAGACCATTGAATTTAACACCTAATCATATGTTGTCTTTTCTTATTCAATAATTGTTGTCACTCCCCATTTAGATTGTAAATGCTTTGGGGAGAAAGACATATATGTAGGAAATCTCAAAACAATACGTGTAAAATGATGGGAACAGACATGAGAAGTCTGGGGAATCGCCTCAAAAGCAGCAAAACACATAGAACACGATCCTGGCTCTTCAGAAAGTGAAAATGTGCTTCTGTACCAGCCACAAAAAGTAGTACAAATGTAAGTCACATACCAAGCACATTTTGTTCATAACTGCTAAGAGAATACAGCGTAATGGATGAGGATATCCTGAACTAAAGAGGATGAATCAGAACATTGAGGGAAAGGAGGACGAGTGCAGGAGAGGAAGTGGGGAGTGCGGCGGGAACAGCAGACGCCCGTCCCCATCAAGGACCTGCTTCAATCCCTGTGCACATGGCTGCCCTTTGTCTCTGTTTCCAGTTCAATAAACAAGAGTGTAAACCACAGAAATCGCCCTCCCTTCGGGTGGAAGGGGGAGCGGAAGGGGAGTGAGCACTGAGGAGCCCCGCCTGCCAGGGGAACGGCCTAAGGAAGACCAGCCAAGGAGGACATGGGTGGGCCAGTGGTCAAGGAGGGCCGGCCACGCAGACCCAGACGCTGAGTGGGGCACACGCCCTGCCATGGGTCGCAATCATAGCCAAATCGCCGGGAACAGCAGCACATGGAACGGAAGGATCCCGGGCACCACCGTGCCTGCCCCGCAGCCGCACATGCAGTGTATGTGAAGCCACCACTTCCACACACAAAGTGTGGTTGGATTTTAATGATGAAAGATGGCTCTGCATACAATTAAATACTAGAAAATATCTTGTTTTGTAATATCACCCAGAACTTGCAAAATCCTCAAAAATCATTTGAGTCAAAGCCACCATCCCAGTGGCAGGACCTCAGGGTCCCCTGCCTGCCCAAGGTCACAGAAAGCCTAGTAGCAGTGAAGCCTCAGGACCCAAGCCCTGCTCCCCACCCTGCACCACCCGTCCTGGGCCCTTCATCCCAGGAACGTGTAGGCCTGAATGGTAGGCACAGACACTTTGCAAGTCCAGCCACCCCACCTATAAGAATACTAAGATGGCAACAGCAGTTTTCATCAGCTGAGACCAGCAAGGGGAGAGGGACTGAGCTACACCTAGGACACCCTTGATTCACCGAACCCCACGTTCCCCACCTGCATCAGACAGCATCATCCATATTGTTATCTAAACTCCTGTGAAGGTTAGAGACCGTCAGCTAATGAGAGAAGGACTTGGGACCCAAACTCATATGACACACCTCAAAGGCCCTTGCCCCGCACATGATCGTTTCTTCACATAAAGTCAGCTACTCTCTGTCCTTGAGCGTCTGGTGACACAGCTTGTGATTTCCTACCTCCCTCTGCACCTGAACTAAGGGTCTGTCCCTTGGTGACTGAGCCCCCTACTCGGCCTCCATTGTTGTGGCCACGGCGGTCGGGGAGAAACCCAAACAGGCTACTTGACCACTTGTCAGTGGCTCCAGAAATAGGCTTGATGTGTGAAGGGTATGAGACGACGAGTCAGGGAAGGTTTGTACATTTTTTTAAAAAGGTAAATGTGAACAATTCCAAATATTGGCGAGGATATGGAGTGACAAAGACCCTCATGGATAGACGTCTTGGGTAGAATCATAAATGATACAAGCACATTGATAAAAGGCTTGGCAGTTCCTTGTAACAATAGACACTTAGTCCATAGCCAATGATTCCAATTCAAGGCGTTTACCCAGGAGAGATAATCGTGTTGTCCACAAAATGCTTGTAGAACCTTCACGGCAGCTTTATCCATCACACCCCCACTGGGCACGGCCCAGAAGGTTGTCTCTAGGAGCAGATGAGTGTGGTATGTCCATTCAACCAACTCTGCTTGCCCGTGACCAGGGCCAGGCCACTGACGAAAATGTGGACAAGTTGCAGAAACGTGGAGCATTCACACGGAAGACCGCACACCCTAAGTTTCCATGTTAGAAAAAAATCTGTGAAAGAAAAGAATCGAGGTGGGTTAGACAGACGGACTGGCAGGCTCATGGGCACTTGTGGCCAGATTGTCACTTGCCCACTCTCATTTGTATCTGCCTCCCTATGGCCAACCCTGGAGCTCAGTGACTGGAGAGAATGCCCCAGGGAGAGTGACTCTTCCACAGAAAGCAGCACGCACTCTAAAGGGTGGCAAGGCTGCTTTCTGGGCCTTGGCACCCTGGGCATGTTAAATGCTACATGGGACGGTGTGTGTTTAAGGGCTGATTTCGTGGGTTTCGTAGGAGGGAAGGTGTCCACGAGGCAGGAGCTTCAGTCCGTTCCCAGCACAGTCTGCAGGGCAGGCTCTGGGCAGAGCGCGGGGGGTGGGGGGGCCCACGGCAGGGCCTTCCCATGGGTTCCCTCGTGTGGCACTCTGGGTGGCCCCCCAGGGAGCCCTCTTGGAACAGCACAGGAATTCCCCTGGGAAGGCGCAGTCCCACATCAGGAACGGCTCTCGGCAGCACTGAGAAATGGCTCCCACAACCTGCACGGTGCTCTGTCTCTCCCCTGAGAGCTGTGAGTGGGCATGGGCTCGTCCCTCACACTTCCCAGGGCCCACGCTGTGCTGCCTCCAGCCACTCACTCAGTTCCCCTGGTCCTGCATTCCCTGTCTGCACAGTGTCCACGTGGTGTGACGTGGAAACAGAGGCAAGCTTGGACACGGACCTGGCCTGCGGTGACAGGGGACAAACCTCAGCTGTCTCTGTAACGACAGAACCCTACTTCCTCACAGCCACAAAAGGCCTTGCTCAGCCTCTCCTGACTTTACAGACACCTGACCATGTGTGGCGACCCGTCCAGGCCCCCACACTGCCCCAGAGGTGAGTCTCCGGCACATTTTCACACACCAACCATCTTCTTGGACAACAAACGGCTCGGGATTCTGGCTGGGTGCCCCGGGAGAGCGCAGCGTGGCACGTACACAGGCTGGGCTGTGCTCGGAGCCCCTGGTCACCCTCTCAGCACTGGCACTGGGGACGCGGCCTCCACTCTGTCCAATGCTCAGGCCACGCCGCTTCCTTGAGCATCCTGTCCCACCATGTTCTGATTTTTCTTTCCCCTCTGGCACTCCTCCAGGGACCTGGGCACGCACACCTGGCTCAGCAGCCCCTCCCCTGTGGCCCATGGATCTCTGTGAGCGTCAGGGCACCTCGCACGGCCAGCAGTCAATGGTCCTAGAGGGTACCTGTGGCCTGTGGGCCTCGTGTTCCCTGAGCAGGGGGCGTTTCATAAGGGAGCGAGCGCCTGGCCTGTGGCCTTGGGCCGCCTCGTTCACTCCCACGGAGCCAGGCTGTCCACAAACACGTGTGTCACAGCCTGATGGTCAGCGTGTGGGTGTGCACATGTGCACCCCCAAACCCAGCCCTGGGGCCTGTGGTAACTGACCCCAAGTAGCTTTCCTAGGAGTGGTGAGACAGAGGCGGGTGGGGCCCGAGAGGGGGAGGGGAAGGATTGTCCCAGTCAGTGGGGGCTACTTTCAGCTGCTGGGTATTCTCGGGCAGGCTGCCAGCCCTTCACACCAGAGCAGGCTGGCCACCTGCCAGCCCGGCTGGCTCACTCTGGGTGCCAACAGAATGTGTGCAGCTTGGAGCATGCTGCCCGCCCCGCAGCTGGGCTGCTCGCAGGCCCTGAAATAGACAGTCATGGTTGGAGCGGCTGCAGGCGGAGGGTGCAGCCACATGCACATGGCAAAGAAGAACCAGCTCCCCTGGGAGAGAGGGAGGGAGGAACCTATCACAGCACTCACTTCACAGACCTGGAAACTGAGGCCCGTCTGGATCACTGCAGCAGGACCAGGCCTTCCAACTCTAGAAGGTGCGTTTCCATCACAGCCCCTGACACATGAGGGACATTCTGTTCTCCTGCAGCTGCCGGGGGTACAAGGTTCCAGAGGTCAGGCTGGACGGAGGACACAGGCCTCCCTTCCTCCTAGGACCTTCTCAGAACAGTCTCCAGAACACCATAGAGGTGTGACTTACTGCCCCCAAAATGAAGTGAGCCCCGAATGTGACAACCGGTTCTCCCAAAGAAAGGAGAGTTAGGACAGCATGGTGCTGCTCCATGCAGCTGCAGGAGGAGGGTCGGCAGCCCCAGGGGCTCCCGGCGGGGAGCTGACACACCCTCCTGCCTACAGTGTTTATCTGGGAGAGAGAGGTTTGTCCTAAGGAGAAACTGGGGCACAGGGAAGTTCTCTATCGAGTGGCCGAAACCAGTCCTGGAGGGCACAACCGCTGTGTGACCTGGGGCCGCCCTTTGCTATGCTGGGCCTCAGGTGCTCTGCTGTCGAATGAAACACTCAGGCACACGTCACTCTGATAGGTCCGGCTAAGGCACAATGGGACGAGGCTGCCCTCACAGACACGGGTCCTGACAGGGACACGTCATTGTCACAGGCCAGCTGAGGACCCGTTTGGTGGATCCTGCTGTCTGCTGAAATCAGCAGACACGTCCCACCCTCGTTCTCCAGTGCAAGGAAGACTGACCTCAGAAGGGTGTCACCACAGCAGAAGCCCTGAGTGACTGTCCGGGCACTACCCCCAGAGGTATCCTGACGGAGGTGTGGTCGTGGTATAAAACAGCGAGAAAGAGCATCTGGGGTCTGCAGGGTAGGAGCCACTGTGCACACCACAGACGACCCCACAGAGATAGGCAGCACAGGAGCAGTGAGGGCCAGGAGAGGTGGGGATACCACTCTGGCTCCGGTGGGGCAGGTGGCGTCCCTGGGCATTCTGCCACCGTCCCGGGCCCAGGATCCCACCCGGTGAGACAGTCAGCCAGTCCTGTACTTCTCTGGCGCCAGCGTGGGCCTGCCTCGGACCCTGTGCCCTGGCTGAAGGCACGATTTCTGTCCCCACCCCACTCCTCCCAGGTCGCCAGACTCCAGCTCCATGCTCCCCACAATCCCATGGCTCCTCCCCTCCTGTCGAGCTGCTTGGGGCTACTGGCTCTTCAGGGCCGTTGGAACCCCATCCCTCTGGGGCAGCCGTCTGCCTGCTCGTGGGGACACAGAGGTCCCCCTCTCTCTCTGAGCCTTGGCTCTGCCTGCCAGGGGTGGTCTCCAGGGGAACTGCACCATTTGTGTTTACGTCACCTCTGGTGTTAACAACCCATAACTGAGTCTTTTTCTAGTGGAAATGCTGGTCCCGTTGTACAGACATTTGCTTCAGGAAAGAAGGTTCATCTTTGGGAGTCATGGCCATGCCATGTCACCAGGATGTGAGCACAGCTCTGGGCCAACCTCCTGAGAAGGGTGCAAACCAGCCTCCTGGAGGCATCAGTCAGGGGGGCATAAAAATGCCACCTTTCTGTTCTTTCATAACGAAAATGTCTCTATTGAGCTCATGGAAAAATGGACATCTTACAACTTGGATAATCCGCTTATTTTAATGGAAGAATAGCAACGAGAAAATTTGCCATTCAGTTTAAGTTTCTGAGATGTAACCATCTGGGCTCTAATTTTTAAAAATAACATACGACCATCACAAAAGGGTTCAAATCCTTCAAATCTCACCCTAGGAAAAAAATATTTCCTAAATACTACATATCCTTTCAGAGTTTTTAATGCATATGTAAATACAAGCTATTTATTATCATGACATCATTTATAGATTTTATTCATAACAGCCTGCTTTTTGTTTTTCTAACTATAGAAATGATACGTGCTCTTTGCAAAATATTTAAACCACTCTGAAAGAAATAAAATGAAAACAAAAACATACCACCTAGTGCCATCTCTCCCAGCAGCCACTGCTAATAGTTTGGTATGCATAACAAACACACATCGTTTATTTATTTTACAGATGATGTCACACAAAATATCCCCTTATAAATTTGCTGTACAAATCTCAGTTCCACTTTCAAGAGAGCTAAGATTTTGACCCAAGGCCAGTCTTCTCTGCTGACTGCATCCTGCTTGGGGGAGTTGATGAAAACACTGCAGTCTGGTCCTCCAAACACTCATACACACAGTTACTGTCACACAGCCTCACCCCCTTCATTCACACACTCACCCGCTCTCACACTCTCATATACGCTCACTGACACACACATTACACACTCACATTCTCACACATGCTCACACTCACTCTCCCACACACTCACACATACACAGCCTCCTTTTAGCTAGAAGCCTGTGTTAACATTACCTCTGGTGCCATTTTCCAAACTGACCAGGCTTATGTCCAACCTGCTGGCTTCAGACCCAAGGCTCTCACACTTAGACGCACCTCACAACCAGCTAGGACGTGGGGCTTGGGGACCAGACACCCCAGAGCCAGTTCTGTAGTTGGGGGTGTAGCCCGGCATCTGGAATTTTCAAAGCCTCAGGTGACAGATTTACCTGAAGCCAATGAAGTTTAACCTTCCTAACCTCTCCTGTGCACAGGTCCTTTCTAAGCTCCTGCCGTAATGTTAGATTCATAATTTAAAATTTGCTTCCAAATTATACAGGTTTCAGGCACTCCAAAGTCTGGCTCTGCCCCTGCCTTTTGAGTGAGAAAATCACCTTTAGGTGTTTCCTTTTGTCACCTAGACTCCACCTTCAAACCATAGCTCAGACTAGACGTAGCTTTCCTCTCAAGTGTTAGTTTTCCTCACCTGGCTGGAGCTGCAAGAGGCTGAGTCAGAAGGCAGGAAAGGCTCCTTCTGATGACCAGTGTCGGCCTCGGTGCGGCGAGCAAGGCAGGTGCTCCGACGGGAGCACTCCACCCTGGCTGGGGAATTCTGTTCACCTTTTGTGCATCCTAGAGCCCCTGAGGCATTGGCAAATGTTGGTCTGTAAAGGACCAGAGAGGAAATATTTTAGGTTGTGCAAGCCGTACAATCTCTGTGCAACTTTGCTGTTGTAGCTGCAAGAAGCATAGTAATAACATGTGTTCCAATAATATTTTATTTACAAAACACACTGTAGTTACTGACCTCTGCTACGACTACTGGAAGGGTCCCTTACCCAATAGGATTTCCACACACAAACTGAAAATGTGCGTACAGTTGACTACCTCAGCCGGAAAGACTTACTCGTCTATGCTAGAGGAAAGTTATTCACCTCAGTCGTATTTAGAAATCTCAATGTGCAACACGGATTAGGCTGTGGTTAGTCATAGTCAATGGATTTTTGCTTTGCAAAAGTATTTATCAGGGCTTTGTTAGAGAAAGAATTGTTCTTCCAACACATGTGGACATTTACTGCTGCACAGGGAGTCCAGGAGTCGGAGAAACCTTTGGAGTTGCCACTGACAGGCCGATCAGAACAGAAAACAGATGCCATTTCAATGCAAGTCGATGAGGAAATAACTCAATTCCACCAAAATCCAATTTTCAAAGCTGCATCTGGGGGTCTGGTCCTGGGAAGAGGCGTAATTGCACCCTGCAGCCGACTGCAGCTGCCGAGCTTGGCAGGGCAGGGAGCCGCGTCGGGGGAGCCTAAGAAGCACGTCACAGCAGCAGCCTGGAGGACACCAGACCCGAACTGTCACCTGGCTGGCAGGGAACCGACGTTTGCCCCCACCAGTGTCCCCAGCTTCACTGAATACAGCCCCACGCCCACTGGTGTACACGGGACACATGGAGAGAACCCAGGAGCCTCTAGTCCTGGCCCAAAGAGCAGGAGAGAGGACTCCTCAACCACACAATGGGGGGACCCCAGGCTCCCCTTGTTTATCTGTGCTCTGTGCCTTGGCCCCAAGCTGACCCACAGGGCCTAACCCTTTGGGGATGGGACCTTCCTTCATGACTCAAGAGCAGGTCCCAGTGGGGCGGGGGCTCCACTGCACTGTCCTCTGGGCACTCGGCCCAGACCAGCCTGTGTGTGGGGCGCACACAGAAAGGATCTGAATAGCTTTTCAGAAGTTTGAAAGCTGAACTGACCTTGGAACCACAACCCACAGAAGCAGCGGGACCTGCGGCGTAAATCCAGCCAGATGCATCTCCTGCTAACTCGAAATTAACATTTTCCAGAGGATTTAAAGATCATCTAGAGTCTTGTACATAATTTTTTAAACATCTAGGATAGAATAAGAAATTACTTGGCACACAAAGAACCAGAAAAAACACAACTGTCACAGGAAGGGACAATCAACAAACCCCAAAGCTAAGATGACGAAGACGTTGGAATTATCTGAGAAACTCTAACATCTGGAGCTACTATGCAAATATTCCAACTAGTGAGGGTGAACAAACACCATGAGAGGAAAGGCAGGAGGTTTCAACAAAGACACAGAAGACTCAAAGGGCCGCACGGACACTTTGGAACTGAGAAAGGTATTAACTGAAAAAAAGAAAACCTCACTGGATGGAACAATACGAGAGACGCCAGAGGAGAGTCGGCGAATGTAAGGCAGATCCTGTTACCCAACGTGAACAGCAGAGAAAAGAGATGAAAAAGAAGAGGGAGCCTCAAAGGCCAGCAGGGTATTCCACAGGTCTGACGTTTGCGTCACAGATCACAGTGCGGGAGGAGAGAGTGGGGTAAAGAAAACCTATTGCCACATGGCGGGTTACCATGTTACTAGTGGCTCCAAACAGCACCCTTTGTTGTCCTGTTCCCTGTAGGTCAGAAGTCGGGCTTGGCATGGAGTCCTCTGCTCGTGGTTCTGCCTGGCTGAAGCCGTGGGTCCGGCAGGGCTGTGCTCACCTGAGTTGCAGGTTCTTCTGAACTCACACGGTGGTGGAGTCCCTACAGCTGTAGGACCGAGGTCCCCTTTCCTTGTGGGGAGTCACTCTGGTCTGCCCTCAGCGCTAGAGGTGTCCTGCCTTCCTGCCCGTCCCCCCACCCCCAGCCCATCTGAAAGTCCGCAACAGAGAATGGCCCTGTATCAAACCCTGATCACGCTTCCACTTTCTAGGGACAAGTCCTTTCTAAGGGCTCGCTTGATTACGTCAGGCTCTTCAGGATCATCTTCCTTTCTTAGACTCAGTTGATTTGGACCTCAGTTACACCTCCCACTCCCTTCCCAGCAGACCTGCATCACTGCATGAGTGGACATTGCCTGGGAGTGGGAGGGCATACGCCATGCAAGCATTGTGCCGACCACAAAGCAATCACTGAAAACACCCCAAATTTCACAAGAGACACACAGCTCCACGTTCAAGAGGCACAGTCAACTCCAAACAGGATCAACTCTAAGAAATCCAGGCCGGCACTCCTCATAATCAAACTTCTAAAAACTAAAGATGAAATCTTGACGGCAGCTGGAGAAAAACTATACCTCAACTGCAGGGGAGAAGCCATGAGAATAACAGTGGGTTTCTTATCAGAAACTACAAGGGCCACAAGGAAGCAGCATAATACCCTTCACGTGCTGAAAGAAAAGAACTGTGAACACAGAATTCTAACGAAGGTAGAAGAAAGGTGCATTCCTACGAGGGAGAGGTTTGGCTCCCAGACCTGCCTCGAGAGAAAGGCTGAAGGAAAAACTGTAGCGAGAAGAGAGGTGGTACCAGAGGGACTGAGGCTGTGCTCATGAAAGAAGAGCGCAGACGTGTAAGGACTGAGTGGACCCACCCCATCACTCTTCTCTGGACTGCTTTCAAATACACGGTACGAGAGCGACAATTATAACATCGTCTGGTGGCTGTAGCACCACATAAAGAAGGGGGAGTGAAGGGACATATATGGTGGCAAGATCTCTATATTCCACTTGAAATGGCAAAATACTGATTCTAAGCAGACTGTGAAAAGCTAAGTGTGTGCACTGCAATGCCCAGAGAAGCCACTAACAACACTAATCAGAGAGCAAACACACAACGGATAAATTAACATGAAGTTACGAAAAGTTCAGATAACCCAGCAGAAGGCAGAAAAGGGGGAAGCAGAAGGATGAAAAACAGAGGGAACAAACAGAGAACAAATTATAAATCCACACATATTAATAATTAATTAAATTTTAATAATCTAAACATACCAATCAGAAGACAGAGATTGTTCAAAAGAGTGAGAAACATGGCCTCCCCACAACATGCCTACAAGAAAGTCCCATCATATGTGATGACATAAGCAGGTTAAAAGTAAAGGACAGAAACATGTAATGCAAACATCAATTAAAACCAAGTTGGAGTGACTATATTAATATCAGACAAAGTGGCCTTCAGAGAAAAGAAAATGTTCAGAGATGAAAAGGAACATTATTATTATGCAATAATAATGAAAGTACCAATTCACCCGGAAGACATCACAGTCCTAAACGTGTACACACCTAGCACAGAGTTCCAAAATATGTGAAGTGAGAACACATAGAACTGAAGAAAGAAATGCAGACCCAGTTGTAACGGGAGACCTCAACACTCTCAATAATTGATGGGATGAATGGACAGGAAACTTGCGAAGACAGAGGACTGAGTGACACCACCCCACTGGCCAGATGGACGTCCACACAGCACCCACGGAACAGGGTGGACATTCACTCAAGTGCACGTGACCTGTAACCAAAATAGACCCTGTCCTGACTAAAAAACAAACGTTTAGACTTAAACAGGATCGAAATCATACAAAGTAAATTCTCTGACCTAACGGTATTAAATCAGAAGTCAACAATAAAGTGAGAACATGAAAATCTCCAAATACTTCAAAATCAAACAAAACACTTCTAAATAATCCTTGGGTTAAAGAAGTCTCAGGAGAAGTTAGAAAAGATTTAGAAATTAGAAAATATTAGAAAAATGCATAGAAATGAAAATGCAATATATTAAATTTTGTGTGTTGCAGCCAACGCTAGAGGGGAAAGTATAGCATTAAATGTTGTATTCTAGCTATCTGTCACCATGTACCAAAATTAATTCAAAATGGATCAAAGACTTAAGCATAAGACCTGACACAATAAACTGCATTGAAGAAAACATAGGTACTAAACTTATGGACCTTGGGTTCAAAGAGCATTTTATGAATTTGACTCCAAAGGCAATGGAAGTAAAAACTAAAATAAACAAATGGGATTATATGAAACTGAAAAGCTTCTGCACAGCAAAAGAAACTATTGACAAAATAATGAGGCAACCAACTGAATGGGAGAAGATTTTCGCAAACAGTTCCTCTGATAAGGGGCTAATATCCAAAATATACAAGGAACTCATGAAACTCAACAACAAAAAAACAAACAACCCAATTGAAAAATGGACAGAGGACCTGAAGAGACATTTCTCCAAAGAGGATATACAAATGGCAAATAGACATATGAAAAAATGCTCAACATCGCTAATCATCAGAGAAATGCAAATGAAAACCACAATGAGATATCACCTCACCCCAGTCAGAATGGCTGTCATCAACAAAACAAATAGTAACAAGTGTTGGAGAGGCTGTGGAGAAAAAGGAACTCTCATACACTGTTGGTGGGAATGCAGACAGGTGCAGCCACTATGGAAGGCAGTGTGGAGGTTCCTCAAGAAATTACGAATAGAATTACCATATGACCCAGCAATCGCTCTCCTGGGTATCTACCCCAAAAATATAAAAGCATTTCTCTATAGAGACACATGTACGCCAATGTTCATTGCAGCTTTGTTTACGGTGGCCAAGACATGGAAACAACCAAAATGTCCTTCGATAGATGAATGGATAAAGAAGTTGTGGTACATATACACAATGGAATACTATTCCGCGTTAAGGAAAGATGATATAGGAGCATTTGTGACAACATGGATGGATCTCGAGAGAATAATGCTAAGTGAAATAAGTCAGACAGAAAAAGCAGAGAACCCTATGATTTCACTGATATGTGGTATATAAACCAAAAAGAACAAGACAAACAAATGAGAACCAAAAACTCATAGACACAGACAATAATTTAGTGGTTACCAGAGGGTAAGGGGGTGGGGGGTGGGTGATGAGGGTAAAGGGGATCAAATATATGGTGATGGAAGGAGAACTGACTCTGGGTGGTGAACACACAATGGGATTTATAGACGATATAATACAGAATTGTACACCTGAAATCTATGTAAATTTACTAACAATTGTCACCCCAATAAAATTAATAAAAAAAAAATGTTGTATTCTAAAAGAAAAAAGGACTCAAAACCATAACCTCAGCTTCCAATCTAACATATCAGGAAAATAAACCTAAGTTCATGTATATGAAAAACAAGACACAGCAATGTCAGGAACAAAGGAGGCGCCATCAGTACAAAAGCTGCTGACACTGAACGGACAACAGGGCAGACTCCAGACCCAGAAAATCACACTGGCACATGCCACCGAGATCGTAGAAAAATAACAGCATTTCTACAAAATATCTTCCAGAAAACAGGAGAGGAAGGGAAAGTATTCACTCCGTTTGTAAGGCCCACATCTCCCTGACACGGAAACCAGACAAAGACAGCAGGAGAAAAGTACCAATCAATATCCCTCATGAACGCAGGCTCAAAACCCTTGACAAGTGCTGGTGAACGAATGCACTCATCTATTTACGTCGGCACTGCACCCTTTTATGATACAACATTTAATGCTTTCACCCCAAGACGGGGCCTAAGGCACGATGCCCACTGTCTCCCATTCAGAGTTGTACTGAAAGCTCTAGTCAGGGATGTGGGTGGGAAAGAAGAAACGAAAATGTTCCTGTTCAGAGGCAACATGGCTGTCTACACATAAAACCTCAAGAAACACACACAAAAAGTGTCCTACAACTAAGATTCACATTTAGCAAGAGTATGAGATACAAGGTCAATTTATAAAAGTATATCTTCATCTATAGTAGCAATCCATAATGGCAACTGAAATTAAAAAGGAATGTCACTTCTAAGAGCACCAAACATGAACTATTTAGTCGTAAATCTAACAAAATGTGTAGCGTCGATCTGCTAAAACCTGAGAAATGCAAATGGGACTGATGAATGCAGCAAATAGGGCAGAGACACACCCATATTTACCACTTGGGAAACTTAACATAATAAGCATGTCACCTCTCTCCAAATTAACAAGCATATTTAATGCAATTTCAGTAAAAATCCCAGACAAACTCTTTTGTGTATATTCAGAGACGCTGATTTGAAATTTCCATGGAAGAGCAAACTAGAGTAGCCAAAACAATATTTAAAAAGAAGAAGAAAGGAGGACTCATGCAACCCAATTTTAAGAGCTCCCGTAACTAAGACAGTGTGATGTCAGTGGAGATAGAGAAAGCAGCAGCAGAGTGGACGGCCCAGAAATGGACCCATCGATGTGGACACAGGATTTCCATAGCGGCTCAAAGAAAATTCCATGGAGAAAGGATAACCTTGAGTAAACGTGACACCAAAATCACAACCCATAAAAAAAAATAATAATAATGACAGATGTCATTGAAATGAAAAACTTCTTCAAAAACACTGTTGAGAATGAAAAGACAAGCCACAGCGTGGCAGAAAATGTTTGAAAATCATGAATCCAGCAGAGTTTTACCTGATAATGAACACTGAAATCTCAGCAGTAAGAAAACAAAGTAAAAAAGGGGGAACCCTGAGCAGATGCTTTACCCGGAGGACATGGAGATGGAAAACAAGCATGTGAGAAGATATTTGTGTCCTCGGCCCGAGGCGTGTGCCAGTGACAGCCCTGGTGCAAGCTGGTTACACACCTGTTCAAATGACTAAAATAGGAAGTCCGGGGGACCCTCTGCAGGGAGGGTGTGGCGTGGCCGTGTGGTGGCTGCACGGCGGGCAGTGCTCTGGGGACAGTGTGACACACAGCTTCCAAGGTGGCAGCCACCCACAAGCCGGTATTTACTGTGGGGACAGGAAGACACACCCACCTCAAAACCTGAGCATAGTACTTACAGCAGTCGTCTTCATAGTCGGCAAGAGCTGGGGACAACGCAACTCTGTCCCTCGGCAAAGGAACCAACACCCTATGGCCCACTGCCATGGAATGCCACTCGGCAGGGACAGGAAGGCACCTGCAGTGATGTGGGTGACACGCAAGGCGTTTTGCAAAACAAAAGCCACACTCCGAGTTCAAATACCAAACCATTCCGCTGTGACACTGTGACACACGTTGACAAAAGACAAAACTAGGGAGAAAGGCCAGCACTGCCAGGGCTTTGGGGTGGAGTGTGACAGCAGAAGCATTGGGCAGGGGAGTGCTGGGGTGCTGGGGTGCTGTTTCCTGATTGTGGAGGTTGTTACACAAATCTGCACATGTGTCAACATTCACAGAACCACACACTATTGAAAGCTCCATGTGTCATGTTGTTGAAAACACCATCAGCCGGCACTGCTGGCGGGAGGCAGCTGTCAGGCTGGGAATTGGGGTCGGGTTAGGGAGCGCTGTGGGGGAGCAGGGGCAGGCTGAGGGGACAGCGCTGGGACCTGGGCTCCTGGAGGTCTGCCCAGAGGGGATGTGCCGGCCCCCGCCTGGTCCCCAGGCCCGCCCTGACCCCACTCTTGTTGATGGAAGGCAGGCTGCCTGCATGTGGGTCCTGGACCCTGGAAAGCCCCGAGCATGCAGAGGGGAGTGGGGGCTCTCAGCGGGGTGAGGGCACCTCATTCTGGATTGTTAAGTGGAGGAAATATTGGGTCTTTGACAGAAATAGCCTCTGTGGGGTCAGTGGAAACAGCCGGCTGCAGCCAGGAACCACGGCCTCTTCCGGTGACCCAGACGCAGCCTCCAGCCCGGCCCTTCTCTTCAGGACGGCCTCTCCAGCTGGCCAGGTCCCCATGAGGCTGCGCCCTGCCTGCTCCTGAGTGACGCGCGTGCTGGTCTCATTTGTGGTGTATGGGGGCCCCCCAGGACCCCTTCCTCACAGCAGTTCCCTTTCCAGCTGTGCCCAGAGCTGTGCCCACACGGTGCCCTGTGTAAAAGCAGCGATCCAGCACTCGGGCCGCCTGGGGAAGCTGGAGAAGGGCAGTGCCACGTCCCCGGTGGGTGACGGGGGTGGGGAGCAAGGGCACAGCGGCACCCCCATCAGAGCCCAGCGCCAGTGTCAGTCCAGGCAGCAGACACCAATGGTGGCCTCTGGGCCTCTGCTGGCAAACAGATTCCCTCCCTTGGGGTGCTTGTGCACCTGCGAGATTCCCCAATATCCCATTCCGGCTAGGCCATGGGCCTGAGCTGCAGGACACCTCTGTGCTTACTGCTTGCCCTGCTGGTGCCTGGAGAGGCCTGGAGTTTCCAGGTGGGGTCTCGTGAAGCAGACTTTAATTAAGAGTTCACAGTTTTGTAACCTGATTCTCATTGTGCATCAGAAACATACCCGATTGTCTTTCCTGCAAGTGAATAGACGTGGTGTCAGATGCTTTCTCAGAAAGACCTTGCTCTTTGCAAACTGCGTGTGTAAAAGGGCACTGAGCATGGCAGGCTTCTTTGCTTTGGATTCGTGCTCCTTAAAACTGAGGGCTGTTTACACAACAGGAGAGTTCGCCTTTGTTTCCTGTTCCTGCAGTGTGTTCGCTCGTGGCCTCTGGCTGAAGACAGAGATGCTGGCAGGCAGGGACCCTTGGTACCTGCTGGTCAGAGGGGACCCGGGAGAGAGAACGGCGGCTGCGCCTGAGACAGGGGTCTGGAATGGAGCACCCACACCCCGGGACTCCAAGGCCCGGGGACCCTGAGGGCCAGCGTTTCCCAAAATGGAGATAAGAGCAGGTCTGCTGCGGCCTCTCTTAGCCCGGCACGAGCCAGCCTGTGTATAGACCGTCTGCTCAGCTGCTATGTCTGCCCAGGCGTTCAGTGCAGATTTCCTCCGTTTACAGTGTGGGCACTGCGGTTCAGGGTGTCAGATGGCTTGCCCAGGTCACCCACGTAGTAAGAGCTGGGGTGCAAACTCTGAAAGTCGAGGCCTCCGCTGGCCTCTTGTGGAATGTCAGCTCTGCACAATTCTGGAAGGCCCCTCAGTGCTGAGTGTGGTCCCTGCGCCCGCAGCCCGTGACACCCGGGTGCCCACTAGAAATGCGGTCTCAGGCCCCACCGCAGTTCTCCTGCATCAGGACCTGCGTTCTAATAAGACCAGAGACTCACACACTTTCCAGGATCCCACTCTCTCCTCTGGCCCAGGCTGCTGGCTCGGCTGAGTCTCAAAAGAAATTCCAAGTAATGCTTTGTCTTTGGGGCTAATTCGATGGGGCACATATTTGGAGTTTGTCTATAAAGAAAGTTACAAGGTTCAAAACCAGAGTCATAAGAAAGGACTCAGGGAAATGCCGCCTGGTAGCTAGGTGTGGGCATGAAGACCCAGGAAGGCTTCCTAACCTCGTGACACCGAAAGTCATGCGGTGGGGGGTGGGGGTGGGACACGGGCCAGGGTGGCCTCAGTTTAAGAAAACAGACAGCAGGAGACCTGCAGGCCTGGTCTCACCACCAGGAATGCCCAGGAGAGCAGCCACAGAGCTTTGGGCCCAGGATGAGGGCGGGTCAGCGGCCTATGGGGGAATGCAGGAGGCAGGCAGCAGGAGGGCAGACACAGCTGCACGCGCAGGGCACGCATTGGCACCCCGGCCATGGGGGGTCTGGAGCTGCCGCGGAGGCTGGCACATGGTCACGTAGGTGGCATTTGCCTTCACTTCCAGGTGGAGGTGGGGTCCCGATGGCAGGTAGAGTGTGTGCGCAGAGAACAGGTGGGGCTTCACCAACCATCTGAGTGGAACACTTAAGAATGTGTGCGGCCTGGACCAAAGCTGGGGCTGCCAAGGTGAAATGAGCCACAGGCCGAGGACCCCAGGGTAGGCTCCTTCTAACGGGGTGGAGCCCCCAGGACTGTGACCAGCCTTTGCTAGTGATGTTTCATCTGACAACTCCCGTCTCCACTGGGGGTGCCGCTGGCTGCGCCCCACGCACACATCTCTGGGGACAGCTGTCCAGCAGAATCCCCCTTGTAAAGAACGTGTCACCTCTCCCCAGCCACCTGTTTGCTCACGGCTGTCATTGCTTGTCCCTCAGACCATCAGCCTGACCCCTGGGCTGGGAGCCGGTAGTCAGATGCCTGCGACCAGTGAAAACAGGAATGTGCCAGACTCAGGTTGTGTCCACGTGCCCTTGAGGGTGTTTGCCCCACTCGTGTGAGAAAGCCGGGTTCCTCCACTTGCCTGCAGACCTCGAAACAGCTCGTCGGCACGCAGGTCCCACCTCCGGGCCCACAGGAGCCCTGCTGGGGACTGTTCCTGTGGAGGTCGGCTTGGGGTGCTTCCTTGGTGATAAGAAGGAACTGTGCCAATTACAGCCATCCTTTGGGGGCAGGGAGGGCATAAAAGAGTAAGTCCAACCCTGCATACCCTCTAATTAGCGGTGGCCTGGGATCAACAGTTGCTTTCCCAGTGCAGCAGGGCTGCAGACCCAGGCGGGTTTGCACATCTGTGCGCCCCGTGTTTGACCCATGTGACGCTGCGGATGGTTATGGCACTCTCCCCTCATTGGCCAGCCCCTGCTTCCTACGGCGCCAGCCCCCGAGTGACTGTCTGTCCTCAAGCTCTGGCCGCCCCTCGCCATCCTGAAGTTGGAAATGTCTTCCCATAGGAAAACCTGCCGCCTTTCACAGTGAGCAAGTCCCACAGGGACACGCACCACCCTCCACGGGGCGCCGTGTTCTCCATGCTCCTGGCTCCATGGACAGCGTAGCCTGCTGGTGGCCAGATGCAGGCAGAGGTGAGCCTGACTGTTCTCTATTCCTCGAGAGGTTTTGGTCACTTCGGCAGCTCAGGGGCCACGTCTAACAAGCCAGCGGGAAGCAGATGAGTGTGTCAGCCTCTCAGTCCTCGGGCAAGGGTGTAGGGTGTCCTGTGCTGTCCCTCACCTGAGGTCTCTCTTGGCCTCATAACACCTGCTGCATGTGACCTCGTGCCCTAGTCTGTGGGAACGCTGGCGTAGGAGACCTCCGAGTTCTCGGGGGGCTGCTGTGCAGTGACAGGGCACCCTAGTCCAGTACCCTCTGGAAAGAGTCCAGACGGGCTGTGGAAACCTTGGAGGTTACGAGGGTTCCCACCACCTTAACCTGCCCGTCAGCCATCAGTGGCCATCTGAATAATGACAGCCTGAAATTCCAGTTTCCTAGCGCAGTGCATAGTGGAGGGGAGCAGCTGTGGGGAGCGTGGCACACACTCTATTGCGTGGCTGGACAAAACGCCGACTTCCCAGGTTTCCGTCTGCAGCCTGGTCGACGCTGCACTTTATTGGATGTCCAGTGGTCCAGTGGGAAGCACATCACAGAAATGGCTGCCTGCCGTCCTCACAACCCCAGTAAATGCAGTGTCTGACCCCACATGCAGTGCAGGAGAATGGGGACCCAAGCCCTGTCACCTGGGGTGCAGCTGCCCACCTGGCCTTGACTACCCTCCCGGGGGCTGAAGGAGGCCTGCTCTGATCTTCTCAGGACATCTCAGGATGGCAAGTGACGCAAAACAGACAGAGTGAAGAAAGGCGACCCTTGGAGAAGTGGATGGTCAGAAAGTCTGCTTGTGTTTCTCAAACTTTAAAATACAGGCTGCACATTTCTAAAAGTGTGAAACAAAGTAAGAATAACATCCTGAATGACAATAACACACTGTCTGTCTAAGAAAAACACTCGAGAAATCATCAGTAAATAAGACTGGCTTAACATTTAAGGAAAAGGCGCTGATGGAAAACCGGGTTCCAGGAGCAATACGGGGGACACGAGTGTCTGCTCTGGGGACAGCGGCCCCATCCAGTGAGTAAGGCACAAGCGCCCACGTCCTTTTCTCCTTGAGGAGCACCAGTCAGTGCCTGGGAAGCCGAACGAGCTGGTAGATTATAAAACAATGGCACCCAAAGTATTGAGTCACCAAAGGGCACACGCAGTCAGGACAAGAAGCCTACTCCGTAACTTACAATTTGAAGTAAATACGTAAATCTTAAAATGCAGGTTAACAAACAGAACTTGAAAAAACAAGCAAACAAAACCGAAAGATCCCCCCATGTTGCTCAGAAACACCTTTGCCGCGTGCAGGGTCCTGGCTCCAAGGACAGCTCCGTGGCCCCAGAGGCACAAGGCAGCCGTCCTCAGAGCGAAAGACTTGCGCAAAAAAGTTCTGCAGCTGCGGCGACCATTTGCTGCCACGAGAAGAAAACTGACGTGTGTGGAGCAGACGAGCGACCCCAGGAACGCGCGGGCGCCGGGGCAGGGCTGGGCCCTGCAGGGTGGACCCTGGAGCCCCGCTCCTCTGCCAGGAGCCTGCTGCACCGCTTCTTGCCGGGCGCTCCTGTGCCCAGTATCCCTACCCGCTCTCCTTCTCGGAAAATGGCACTAAATGTCCTCTGTGTTGCTGTCCAAATAGTCCCGGCACGTGTGAGTCCCTGGCTGGCAGCGCCCACCCGGGTCAGACTGCAGGCTCCCTGGGGGCTGGGACTGCATCTGTCTCTGTTCTGGCTTCCCCTCCACCCCATGCAAAACAGTGACACACAGTTGGCCCAGAACACACAGTTGGTCCTGGACACACAGGCAGCCCCAGACACACAGGCGGTCCCTGGACACAGGCGGCCCCGGACACAGGCGGCCCCTGGACACAGGCGGCCCTGGACACACAGGCGGCCCCCTGGACACACAGGCAGCCCCAGACACACAGGCGGCCCCCCGGACACACGGGTAGCCCTGGACACACAGGCGGCCCTGGACACACAGGCAGCCCCCAGACACACAGGCGGCCCCTGGACACACAGGCGGCCCATGGACACAGGCGGCCCCTGGACACACAGGCGGCAAGGTAGCAGCTTTGCCCATTGTCTTGTGGCCTCAGCTGGACTGCGCTCTTCGCACTAGAGGACCCCATCTCACATAACGGGCACCGCTGCCCTCCTCACTGCCCTCCAGGTGCTCTGCCACCTGCCTACTCAAAGTGCATCCACCTGGGGCCCACTGCTGTGTCAGAATCTAATCTGCTGGGGGGCAGGGGGCAGCGCCCAGCACGACGCTCCGTGCACAGTGAGCACCCAGCACGCTCAGGGGCGCAGCGGCCAGGGTGCTGGACCCTGGACCAGGACTAGCTTCCCAGGCAGCCCCAAGTCCAAATGCTATTGATTCCGAACAGGAAAGGTCAGAACACTGCTGACACTGGGGTCATGGTGAGGGGCCCTTAGCAGGTGTGGCATCTTCCCGTGGACACCACCACCGTCCTTGCCACGCCGGGCGTATCCCAGAGAAGGCCGATGTCCTGGCCACAGCTCCTGTGGACACCGCCACCCAGGGCCACTGTCCTACCTGAAGTCCCCCCCGCCCTCCCAGGCTCCTGATCCCAGATGATGCTGACTCAGCAGCGAGTTCTCCAAGTGACAAAGTCCCTGAGTTATTGCTCCTGTTCAGTCTCATTTGAGAACAACTTCTCCTTTAAACTCCCCTGCAGTTCACTGAGCTGCTCCACAGGTTTGCTGAATAAACTTGCTACAGCTCAGGCCCGTGGGAGAAATTCAGGGTCATTAATCCTCAGTGGAGACAAAGAGCCGCCAGGGCACACTCACCTCGGGACGCGACCCTAGGTGACCACGCACACCCTCTGACCGGACCCAGCCTGTCGTGAGGAGAAATGCACAAGTGAGGTCCTGAGCCCTTCCCACGTCCTCAAAACACAGGGACTGGACAAACCACCTCCTCAAGATGAAAAGGCCCAACGTGCCACACACAGGACCTCGGACCGAGACGGGGTCCGGGCCCCAGGGATGCTCAGAGCCCAGGAGCTGCCTTTCTTCTGGGCTGGGGGTCGGGAGAAGTGGTGTTTCTTTCTTCGTAGTTCATTTCATGTTTAAGTTCAAACTAATTGAGAAAAGGTGGGGCATGAAAAAGCACGTCACCATAGGAGGACTCGCCAGCTGGAGAGCTGAGTGCTGGCAGGCCCCTTCTGGACACCCACTCTCCTGGGGCCTGAAAAGCCTATTTACTGTGAAGTGGGAGAGCCCCCCCAGCACACCAGCCTCACAACTGTGCTCTCAGGAGCTCCCCTCAGGGCTGAGGCCCCCTCCTTCCTATGTCTCCACCAGGCCTGACCCCTGGGTGAGGTTGGGCTGGCCTAAGGTCGCACCTGCTCTTCTCCCAGGTAAGCCTCCCTGACAACGCTGGCCGGCCTTCCCTGGCTCAGCGTGTCACGGAGTGAGATTGTGCACATAGATGTTCATTACAGCATTACAACAGACAGTGATTTCAAAAAAGAAAAAAATATCCCAAACATCACATAGGAGTTTGCCAGTTGTCACTGTGAAAATTCAGAATACTGGGAATTCCAATGGAATTTTCCAGAGCAGAACAAGATGGCTACATCACATCTGGAAGAACGGAAGCTAGGACAGCACTGACTGTCACACAGGTGGCCAAGGCTGAACTCCTCGGGGAACTCGTTCACAGCACTCACCCCCGGAGGAGATGAGGAGAAGACCCCTTCTCCCCGGGCATTCTTCCCTAAAGCTTTTAACCCCAGTCCAGCCATGATGAAACATCAAACACAGATTTAGGAACATCTTCTAAAATCTCTGACCAGTGCACCTCAAAATTATCAAGGTCATAAAAATAAAAAAGAAAGAAAGAAAAAGAAAGATTGCCACAGCCAAGAAGAGGCTGAGGAGACATGAGTGGGATCTGGGGACAGAAAAAGGAAATTAGGGGAAAACAAGTGAAATTAAACATCTGCAGTATCATTAATAGTTAGGTACCAAGGCTGGTTTCTTAGTTCTGACAAACTTACTGTGGAATTGTAAGATATCCAAGACAGGGGACGCTTGGTAAGGCTGTAGGGAACCCTACACTATCTTCACAACTTTTCTGGCAACCTAAAATTATTCCAAAATAAAGGTCATTTTTCAAAAATAATATTGGCATCATCAACAGCAATACTAGATGCCAAAAATAATACCTAAAAGTTATGTGGGAAAACCATTTTCACCAAGAACCAAGCAAACCACCAATGAAGCGTAAGGCTGAAGTGAAGACAGCTTCAGACTCAAAGCCTCAGAAAGTGACCTCCTGGGCACTTCTTGGGCACGCTGTTAGAGGACAGAAACATGAAGGGACACATCAGGGAAACACATGCCAGCCTCCAGATAGTGGGCGCACCACCAGGCTGAGGACAGCCCCAATGAGAGCTCTGCCAGGTCCAGTGGGTCCAAAGGGGAGCAGGGAGCAGGTGTGCGTTTACTTTGTGGAAGAATAGTGCTGGCCCCTGCACAGGTTTGCAGGAGCATTTGGACGTATGGCGGCAGACAGGGGTGTGGCTTCAGGGGGTGGTTACTGAGGACAGTCAGCATTTTCCCTGTGAGGAATCTCCCTCCCATGCAGGAGGGCACCATGTTTCCTGTGTTGAGCCCACCCCATACGCTTACAGCCAAATCTGAATCGGATTGGCCTGGTGAGCTCCACAGCTCCACCCTGCTGACTCAGCTGGGACCCCTCCCCACCAAATTCCTCCAATTGCTGGAGGCACTTTCTCACATAAAAGAACGAGTCAGAAGTAAAAAATACAATAACTGAAATGAAGAATGTACTACCCTGTCACCCCCAAAATGAGACCTAGCCAGACAATCAGCCCTAATGCATCTTTTGGAGAAAAATTAATATAAGACCAGGTCTTACTTTAATATAAGACCGGGTATAATATAATATAATATAATATAATATAATATAATATAATTAATATAATATAATATAATATAAATATAATATAATACTGGGTCTGTCGTGCAGGGCAGCCTGCGGGGTCTCAGCTCCCGCTCCCCACATAAGAACACAGGACACGGTGAGGCCAAAAAGGAACACCCACGAAGCCACAGATGGGGGGCTCATACCACTATATTCTCGTTGGCGGCATCCACCGCTCGCAATCCGCACTTGCTAGCTTAGCCATCATCTTCTTGCTAGCCCCCATTTGCTGCTAGCGTAGCCACGGCAGTTATATTAGTGGCCAGTGGCTCACTGGTTACAGCTGACGGCCAACTAGCCACAGCTGATGGCCATCCAATCACAGTTGATGGCCATTTACTACCTGAGCCAGTACCTTTCCGTGTGAGGCCGAGAGCCTGGAAACTGCACTCCTGGCGCTGTCCCCACAGGGTCTCATATTAATTTTTGCTCCAAAAGACACATTAGAACTGATTGTCCGGCTAGGTCTAATTTTCCAGGAAACACAGTAGAAGGAATCATCATCAGACTAGATGGAGCAGAAGATCGAATCAGCAATTTGGAAAATAAGGTAGCAGAAAACACCCAATCAGAACAGCAAAAAGATTAAAAGAATTTTTAAAAAATGAGGCCTCTGGGATAACATGAACTGTAACAATATTCGCATCATAGGGGTACCAGAAGAAGAAGAGAGAAAGGAAGAGATGAGAACCTAGTTGAAGAGATAATGACTGAAAACTTTCCTAACCTGGCAAAGGAAATAAATGTACAAGCCCAGGAAGTGCAGAGAGTCCCAAATAAGATGAACCCAAAGAGGCCAACACTAAGATACATAATTAAAATACCAAAGGTTAAAGACAAAGAGAGAATCCTAAAAGCACCAAGAGATTAGTTACCTACAAGGGAGCTCCCATAAGACTGTCAGCTGATTTCTCAACAGAAACTTTGCAGGTCAGAAGGGAGTGGCACAAAATATTCAATGTGATGAAAAGCAAGTACCTACAACCAAGATTACTCTACCCAGCAAGACTAGCATTTAGAATCGAAGGATAGATAAGGAGCTTCCCAGACAAGTAAGAGCTAAACGAGTTCATCACCACCAAACCAGTATTACAAGGAATGTTACAGGGACTTCTTTAAGATGGAAAAACAAATCAAAATTATGAAGAAAAATTATGAAGACTGTAGCAAGAGCTACATATCTATCAACAATTACTTTCAATGTAAATGGATTAAATGCTCCACTCAAAAGACATAGGGGGGCCAAATGAATAAGAAAACAAAACTCTTACATATACTGTCTGTAAGAGACTCACTTCAGATTAAAAGACACACACAGACTGAAAGTAAAGGGATGGAAAAATATATTTCATGAAAACGGAAATGAAAAGAACAAAAAAGAGCTGGGGCAGCAATACTTACAGCAGACAAAATAGACTTTAAAACAAAGGCTATAACAAGAGACAATGAAGAACCCAGCAATCCTCCTTCAGGGTATTTATCTGAAGAAACCCAAAATGCTACTTCAAGGGGACGTGTGTATCCATATATTCATTGTGTACAATGGCCCAGATGTGGAGGCGGCCTGGGTGTCCCACAGATAAATGGATAAAGAGGAGCTGGTACATAGATACAATGGAATATTACTCGGCCAGGGAAGGGAATGGGTCCTTGCCATGTGCAGCACCATGGATGGACCTGCAGGGTATTGCGCTGAGTGGAGTGTCAGACGGAGAAAGACAGATGCAATGAGATTTGGCTTGTATGTGGAATCTAAAGAACAAAATAAACAAATAAACAAAACAGAAACAAACTCATAGATACAGGGAACATTTTGATGGTTGATAGATGGGAGGAGGTTTGGGGATGAGTGAAAAAGTGGAAGGGATTAAGACGTACAAATTGGTTGTTGCACAGTAGTCATGGGGATGTAGGGTAGCATAAGGAATACAGTCAATAATATTGTAACAACTATGTATGGTGTCAGAGGGGTACTAGATTTGTTGGGGTGATAGATGAGAGGAGGTTGTGGGAAGTGTGAAAAAGGTGATGACATTAAGAAGTACAAATTGGTAGTTACAAAGCAGTCATGGGGATGTAAAATACAGCACAGGAAATATAGTCAATAACATGGTAACAACTATGTATAGTGCCAGGTGGGCACTAGACTAGTCTGGGGGGGTCACTTCTTAAATTATATAAATGTCTAACCACTATGCTGTACAGCTTAAATTCATATAAAATAATATTGAATGTCAACTGTAATTGAAAAATTTTAAAGGAGGGAAAAAGGGAAGGGGAATAAGAGGTCCAAATGTCCAGGCATAAATCAAATAAGTGACCGGGATGTAATGTACTGGGCAATATAGTCAATAATACTGTGATAGTGGGATGGGGTCAGATGGTTGCTGGACTTATGGTGATCACTTCTTTAGGTATAAAATGTTGAATAACTATGGTGTACCCCTGAAACTGAGATAATGTTTTATGTTAGCTATAGTTATAATAAAAGTCTTGAAAAAACAGAAAAGCAAAACTGAAATTGCATGTGCAGATTATAAATTAGACACAGCTAGTATTAAGCTCTGACAATTGTTAACCAATCCATTCAGTTTGCTAGAACCCCATTCTGGTGCTTGGTGCTCGGGTCTGAGGTCAGCGCCCGGGTCTGAGGTCGATGCCTATTCTGATGTTTCTGGAGGACACCCTTGCCTTCTGAAGAACCAGAAGACGAAAAGGACCACGCAGAAGAAGAGTCCTCATTTCCCCTCCCATTTCCCCACCCCTCCCCTCTTCCTTTTCCCTCTTCCTCCTCCCCTTCCTGTCCCTCACCCTCCATCCTCGCCCTTCCCTCCAATAAGTACTTACTGGACCTTCTGTGACGCATTATTTTTCAGCAAAGAGGACACCGTCCATCAGCTAAGGGGAGGAGGAGGAGGTGTTGGTGATTTGACAAGGAGAAGGAGGGGAGCAGAAGGAGGAAGGGAGAGCAGGAGAGGCAGGGGAGCGGGAGGGGTCAGAACCCTCCAGTGCTGGCCTGACACCTCATCACGGCTCCAGGTGGGTCCTTGTCTGGCACGTGTGTCTCACCTGAAGCACCCAGAATGCTCTCTCCTGGCGTGTGTCTGTCCCCTCGAGCCGTGTCCCTCCTGGCCTACCTGCCCGGCATGGGGGTGTTCTGTGCACACCCCCCTTTGCAAGTCCCCCAGCTTCACAATGCCCCACCTCGCTCTAGATTTCAGTATTCGCCCCCCACCCCCTCAGCCCCTGGCAGCCTGAATTCTCTCCCATAGATTCGTGACAGTTTGAGGCCAGGACTTATTTAATTTCCTGCACGGATATTTCCAGGTATCCAAATATAAGAAGTCATATAGTCAAGTCTGGGTATTTCTTAATGCTACATCCTCCGGAGAATCAGGGTGCAGCCGTGACGCAGTAGGAGAGCTCGTGTGCACGGCAGACGGAGCCTTCACTGGGTCTGCGTGAGAGGGAAGCCTGCCAACAGCCTCGGGGGACAACCCGGCTGAACCAACCGATTGCCGCATCCCACGTGGACAAGCACTCTGTCCACAGCTCCCAGGCATCTGCAGAGAGAACAGAGAGAGCACGTGTCTCCCTGCGCGAAGACCCGATGGTTCTCAGAGCCCCCGAACCACCGCAGTTCACAGTAGCTGGTGGAGGACAGCTGACCCCCAGGTGAGCCAAGGGTGAGCTGATCTCTAGGGTCAGCCTCAGGTGAGCCACCAGGGGAAGCTGGGAAGGGGCGGAGTTACCCAGACTCTGAAGGAAACCCAAATGGAGACCAGTGCGTTGCTGCCTGTGCTTCTAAATTTACCTTTCATTTAAAAATCGAGAGGGAGAACAGCACTCCACACAAGGTGACGCGTCCTTCCAGGCTCTGGCAGGGATGTCACACGATACTTGTTCCCTCTGGAGAGGGGCCTCAGAGGGCACGGGGCACAGTGTGTGACCCCCGTCACCACAGGCCTCATGTCCTTCTCACTGTAGTCCCCGAGCCATGTAGACAGAAGGCTGCCCACCCTGAGTCCCTGGCTCCAGTCCTCGCACGGCCACACCAAGGGCGGAGTGTGGGGCGGAGGGGGGCCAGGGTAGCAGCTGTTGGATGAGGAGGAAACTCTGCAATAAATACACCACAGACCTCCAGAATGTTCCGTGACATCATCGGCATAATCCCCAGTGTGCAGTGAAGCCAGCCCATGGCTGGGCCGTGACCGGGGCCTGCTGGGTAGGCGGTGACAGTGCTGTCCACTGCGGGAGGACTCAGGTGACGGCCTGCCACCGACCTTCTGCCACACGGGGCTGCAGCACCCTGAGTGGGGTGAGGAGTTGTGCGCATCTGACATGGGTGCTGCCCCGTAAGACCAAAGTTCCGTTTCTGGGGCTGCCACTTCTGGGTTCTATGGCCCCTGGTCATTCCATTAAGTGAGGCACAGATATAGAGAAGTAACACAAAGACACAGACTCCCTGGCCGCTCAGGCGTCCCCGCCACAGGCTCCATCCTGCAGCACTTCTGCCCTGCTTCCTCCAGCCCTTTCCCATAATGGCCAGAAACAAGTGACTTCAATAAAGGGCACTTTAAATTTGCCATTTAACTGTTTGCTTTTTCCTGATAAGGCCCAAATTGTGAAATTCAAGAAGCCTGGAAGTTTTTCTTCAAACACACACACACAAAAACTGTATATTTTTCTTAAAAACTTCTAAGTGATGAATTCCCCTGAGACAGCGCCACTTCCCTGCGGGTGCAGGAGCAGGGGCTTGTGACCCAGCTTCTGGGAAGGGGCAGGGTGGGGCTGCCGAATTGCTCCTGAAAGGGTAAACCATGCTGGATTCTTGTGGAGCCAGGAGAGACGGGGAGCAGGTGGTTTGCTGGTTGTCCTGGGGGAACTTGGAGGCTGTGCGCAGAGAGGAGACCCAGGCAGCACGGGGCGACACGGGGGTTCAGAGTCCTAGGTGATGGGCAGAGGGCGCACTCAGGAGGCGGCATCTTTGGAGCATGTTTGGTTTCTGTGGCTTTCTGTCACTGGGGCCGGAAGGCCAGGCCTTGGCAGGCACTTCTGCTGCCCCCGCCTGCCCTCGCCTGCCCTGTGCATGCCCTGCCAGCCCTGCCCTCCCCATGGCCCCTCTTTCATCTGAGCCAAAGGAAAGTCAGCGTCTTCTCCCTGCGTTGCAAAGTAAGCCTGGGGGAGCCTCATTTCAGGTGAGAAATGAGGACTGGGTTTCCATTTTCTGCCTTATTTAGATAAGAACTTCTTTTTAACCAGCTAGGTTGCCCTCCAGCTGCTCACGAACATGTCCAGACACTCCCTTGTGTAACCACAGGGAAAGAGTCTGGGAGGCCAGTGAGCCCTTGCGCCCATTTGAAGGGGGGAAACCCGGGCTGTTCTTGGGCAGCACTGTCATGCAGGGGACCCTGCTCACTGCGCCATTTGTCGTGCAGGGTCTCAGCTTCCACTCCCCGCCCAAGAACGCAGGACACGGTAAGGCCAAAAAGGAACACCCACGGAGCCATAAGTAGGGAAGTCAAACCAATATATATTCTCGTTGGCAGTTGGGCTGGAGACACAGGAAGCAGGAGCTACATAACCTGCCTAACAGCAGTCCACACTTGCCAGCCACCATCTTCTTGCTAACCCCCATTTGCTGCTAGCGTAGCCACAGCAGTTATATTAGTGGCCAATGGCTCACTGGTTACAGCTGACGGCCAACTACCCACAGCTGATGGCCATCCAATCACAGTTGATGGCCATTTACTACCCAAGCCAGCACCTTTCTATGTGAGGCCGAGAGCCTGGAAACTGCTTTTTGGGGCTTTGTCCCCACAGCACTCAACCCCAAATCTCTAAGGGCAACGTGGCCCAGTGGACAGGGAAGGGGTGCTGACCACCCTCTGTCTCAGCCTCTTTCCATGAAACACCCCGACCAGGGCTCACCCCTGCACCATGGGGCTCTGCTCCCACAGGCTCCCCTGTGCACAGCCTGCCAGGACCTGCTGCCCGCTGGCCACACGTGGAGCTCGGTGTGGCTGCACGTAGGGGTCAGTGCTCGGATGTGGCCTCTGCAGGGAGTCGCCCAGCAGGGCACTTGGCAAGGTAGGCTTGAACCTCATCTCCAGTTCCGTGCACGGTAGCCAGTCCTAGATGCCCACTCTGCTCTCCTGCTCCACGAGGTGACAGGCTCCCTGGGCCCTTCCAGCCAGACCCACAGCCCTGACAGGTGTGGGGGGTTGAGGGGCCGACTGTCACCTCTCCCCGACCTAGAATGTACTTTATTTTTACATTTTTAAAGGTACAAGCATACAGGTATGGCGTGAGGGCTTCTTAGACCAGCCAAAGAGAGGGGACTAGAAAGCAAGGGGGAAGCCAGATGGGGACGAAGCCCAGCCACCAAGACGCTTCCTGAGAAAATGAGTTCTGTGGATTAATCGCTGTCACACCCGCCCTGTGGAGCCATCACCGTCTGCTCGCCCCCCACCACTGTCTGCTGGCTGCGATCGCTTTAGCTGCTGCCTTTGGCCTTTTCTCTGGGCCAAATCTCAGGCAAGCTGGCTGGGAGAACTTGGATCAGAAATATTAGTTCAGAAGGGTCACCTAACAGCAGTAACCTTGCTGCCCCTGAGGGCGAAACCCGCTGACGGTCTATCACCGTGGGGGGCAGACCCAGGGATCCAAGTCTCAGGACAGTGCCCCCGGCCATCTCGTCGGCACGTCAGTGTCTTCTGTACCTGTCAGCGTCTTGCTTGACGTCCAGGCAGACGGTCTGCACGTGAGGTGAGCCCATGCATTCAGCAGGCGCCATGGCTGCCCCAGGCCCTGCGTGGGGTGCTCGTGGCCCCACAGGACAGCCAGAGGGTCCTCGCCGCTTTGGGGGATGCAGTTGGCCATCCCATGAAGCACAGGGAGCCTCAGCCCACCCTGGCTGGTGCCCAAAGGTCCCTGTTTAAGGGATCAGAGTGGGATGGGCTGAAAGGTAAACGCTGGCAATTAGCTCACCATGAACCATAAGCCAGCAGCACACAAACTAGGCCACTTGCCCAGGTGACGCCACATCAGGGAGAAGTCACTTCTGCGAGATCCAACTGCCCCAAACTGTTCCCTGTCCCCACCTCGGGGTCCCTGGGAAGGGCCGAGCTCCCCCGCCTTCCCACTCAGGCTCCACCCACTTCAGAGCATGAGGCCCTCACTGGCCCGGCAGACGGCAGACGTTGGGCACCAGCTCTAACTGCGACTTGATCCTGTTGTGTTTTCTCTGTGATTAAGAAGGAAAGCACTTCAGCCTGGTGGCCTGGGGTCCTGACACCGTCCTATTTAATGGTCGGCTGTCAGCACCCGTGCTCCACGGGGCACCTGGGCGGGCCTGGCTGTCCGCCCACAGCTCAGAACCGCAGAGAGAGCTGTCTGCCTGGGGAGCCCTGGCTGGCCCTGCACAGACCCCCTTCCATCCACCCTATTTGCGGCCCGGGAAGTTGCAGGGGATGGGAAGCCGGCCACGAGATTTTCATTACGGGCTTGGGTGTCAGGCCTTTCTAACCATTCCTGGAAAGCCAGGTGTTTGAGGCGCTTCTCACAGTGACCAGGAATCACCTGGCATCGCCTGCCGGGCGCGTCTCCACACAAAACGCCCCCAGGCCACCCCACAGCCGCCCGGTCTCTGCCACTCTGCCCTGTCTGGCCCCAGGCTCCCCCAATGGGTGGGGTCCCGGTTTACTCATTATCCACAACCGAACCCCAGGAAGGGGGTCAGCGCACAGGTGTGACGCCCAGGGAGGGCCAGCGGGAGGCCATGGCACAGCCTCCTTTCCCTACACCTGTGTGCGCAGCCCCAGCAGGTGGAGAAGCTGTGGCAGAAAGCCAAGGGCTGGTCCACGTTTACAGCCCCTGTGTGTCCCTCTTCCCACATCACAGGGGTGCCGAACGGACTCTCGGCCATCGCTCCCCCTCCACAGCCGTGCACCCTCAGAGGTGTTGGTGAGGGACACCCCATGGCCCTGTCACATCTTAGGCTCTTCCACTCCCACGTCATCCTCACCTGTCCTGTGCGTCGACCTGTCTTATGCTTGTGCTCAGAGGGCCCTTCTCTGTCCCTTCCATAAAACCCCTGCTGCAATACCAGGGAAGCCCCAGAACCCAGTACATGAAACCAATAGAAGTGAACTCACACACTCTGGTGAGGAGGCGGGTGCTCTCGGAGGGCTGCTGGGAGGCGCCTCCACGCACACCCTGGCTGTAAAACCGCCCGGGGTCTCCCTGAGGCCCAAGCTCCGTGGGGCACCTGGTTCCTCTGGCCATTGAAAGTGGTCCTTGCGGGGGGAGCGGCTTCACCCTTGGGAGGTGGCCCGATGCCCCACAGGGAGCAGGTTTCTCCTCTAGCTGCTGCAGCAGTGCACGAGCTTGCTGGGCCTGCGCTCCTTTCTGATGACGGGTCTGGCTGCTGGGGCGGCTGTGGGGCGGGTGCCCTGCCCTGCTTGCTGGTCCCAAGGACACGGATGCCTTTTGCCTATTGGCTGGTGGATGCTTCAACCTCCTGAATTTCCCAAACAACGTGCAGAGAGATCACAGGCCTGGCCGTGCTCCTGAGTCAAAGAGAGCAGCTCAGCTCTGCAACTGCACAGTCCCTGAGACCCAGAGCCATGCGGAGACACGCAGCAATTCCAGGAATCGGGAATTGGGAATCGAAGGGCTCCTGGCCACAACTGCCAGTTCCGGTGGCTAATTCCAGGGGTGAGGGGCTGTCCGACAATCGGAATATGGGATCCATTTCTAACCGAGATGAAGGGGCAGGGACACCGGGTCTGGCCATTTCAGAGCATTCAGGGAAGCAATTCTGTGCTTGGGTGGAACCTGGGAGACCAGCTGGTACTCATGATGGAGCCAAGGCTAAGTTTGTTCCTAATTGTAAGCATTGGGTCTTATTCCAGAAGGATCTTCCCACTGTTTCCACAGAAAGTCCAGCTGTCCATCGTGACGACAGGCTGTTGCTCTGGGCCAGAGAGACACAGCTCTGTTAGGACCAAGGAAACATCAGAGATGCCGCAGGGAGCTCACCGCGTCCCCAGCGTGCTGACCTTCCCTGGAGGATGCAGGCCTAGGAGGGAGGTTGGGCAGATGAATGCTGCTGCCACCGTTGGATACAGGGACGTCACCCACCTCTCACGGCCTTGTCTGCTCCGCTGTAGTCTAGACGGCAATGGCCTAGGGAGGGCTTCCCAAGGGGTTTCCAAGAGCCGGTCAGCGGTGGCCTGCCTGCCCCTCCCCTGTAGTCAGAAAGGAGCTGACAAATGCAGAACGGGGCCTGGCGCTGGGCTGCTGAGGGGGAAGAGGGCCTCTCCATAAGCGTCCCCAAAACAAAAGCTTCACATTTGGGACCAGGGAGGGACAGCATTCTCCTGTTATGAGAGAGGCAGGATACAGGGTGTGGAAGAGAAGACAGAGCTGGGGGAAGATAAACCCAGAGGAGGAAATGGGGCGCCATGGGCTCTGCCTCCTGGGCCCTCAGAGGTAGGGTTTCATCATTTTGACCAAATCGGTGGTCATTTCAGATTGAAAGCAATTTCTGTCACATGCAGGCCATCAGCTCATATGTTCAAAGGGCCAAGCAGATGAAGAATCTTAATTTTTTCAAGTTAGAAATGAGTCGGGCCCTTAAAGTCTCTATCCTCAGCCATTTCACACACCCGAATCGCCCCTCCTGCCACCGTTTCTGCCAGCTCCAGGCCTGCCCTCTCGAGTTGCACCCTCCCATGGTCATTCCAGAGTGTCCGATGTGGGGCTTAGGCCATAGCTGTTCTCAGGTTTGGGTGGGAATCAGAACCACCTGGGAAATACGCAGAAACCACAGCAGGGAGCTGCCCCAGCACCACCCCCGTCAGCAAATGTATGAGTTCCTGCTGCTGCTGTAACAAACACTCCCAGACTCGATGGCTGACACATCACCACATCTCCCCTCCAGTCTGCAGGTCAGAAGCCTGACGAGGGTCCCACTGGCTGAAAGCTAAGGTATTGGCTGCTTCCTCACGGGGCTCCGGGAGACCCCACCTTCCTCAGCTTGTGGCCCCTTCTCCACCTTCAAAAGGTGTCACACCCACCTCTGCCTCCGGTTGTCAGTAGGTTGTCATGTCTCTCTGACTCTTCCTGCACTCTTCCACTTAAAAGGACCCTCGTGGGCTGACCCGGTGGCTCAGGCGGTTGGCGCTCAGTGCTCTTAACTCCGAAGGCTGCCGGTTCGATTCCCACATGGGCCAGTGGGCTCTCAACCACAAGGTTGCCAGTTCAATTCCTCGAGTCCCGCGGGGGATGGTGGGCTGTGCCCCCTGCAACTAAGATTGAACACGGCACCTTGAGCTGAGCTGCCGTGGAGCTCCCGGATGGCTCAGTTGGTTGGAGCGTATCCTCTCAACCACAAGGTTGCTGGCTCAACTCCCACAAGGGATGGTGGGCTGTGCCCCCTGCAACTAGCAATGGCAACTGGACCTGAAGCTGAGCTGCGCCCTCCACAACTAAGACTGAAAGGACAACAACTTGACTTGGAAAAAACAGTCCTGGAAGTACACACTGTTCCCCAATAAAGTCCTGTTCCCCTTCCCCAATCAAATCAAAAAAAAAGGACCCTCATGACTGCTTTCAGGATCAGTCCCATCTCAGGACCATCGGTTTAATGACATCTGTGAATCCTTTGTGCCCCGTAGGTGACAGTCACAGGGCCGGGACGGGTGTGGATGACTTTGGAGGCCATTGTGTGTCTCCCAGAATAAGCCTGGTCCTTACTTGGGCATGCGTCTTGTTCAACAGGCTCCCAGAGCTTCAGGTTCAAGGCTTGAGGCTAATGGACTGTAAGAGTCATCCAACCTGTCCCCAGTTCTGCACCCGGCTGTTCTCTTAGTAAATGAAAAGTGTACTTACATTGTAACAAATGTAAAAAAGACCCGCTGCCGATGACAATAACCCACATTTGTATTCAGATTTAGAGTTTGCAAAACGCATTAACACACAGTATATGATTAACACAGGGTATATGATTGGGCCTGGAAACAAACCTCTAAGAATGTAGGCGCTGCACGTGGGACAGCACTGGACAGTGGCCGGGCAAGGTGACAGCACTTACTCAAGGTCACCTGCTGTGAGATGCTACTGAGAGGCTGTTTCCGACTGCATCACGCACAGACATTAGACGAACCATATTTGATTTTGAAAAAAGGATTGTTTTCAAAATTAAACTCAGTTCACTGTCTAAGACTTAGAAACAAAAGTGGTAGGAATGTAAGTGATTCCCCAAAACTATTACAATGCTCCACCAAGAGTGGACGCCCCACAACCCTATAAACAGAGTAACTGGGGAGACCGGGGACAGGCTCCAACTCTTCAGGGCCGCGACCGTCCTGGACAGCGTGTCCTCCCTCTCACCCTCTGCTCCAGTCGAGCTCATTAAATCAGAAAAACCGTGTCTGCACATTCTCTCCCCAGAGCAACAAGGAGACCTCGCAGCGATGGGTAATGTGCCCCCTGTGCCTGCCCTGCTGTCACCTGCTCTTTAATTAGGAAGCCCAGCCCCCAGGGCCTGCGGCAGCCCCACCCTCCCTCATTAGTGAGCGCTCTTAGTTGATTAAATGGATGATTGAGTGTCGGCCGAGCGTTTCTGTTCCAGATCCCCGTTTGCTCGGGGTGGTAAGTGACGCCTAACCTCTGTTAGGAGTGCCAGGCATCCATCACTGCTGCCCATCAGACGCACAGGGAGGCTGCCTGGGCCCCGAGCCGTGACAGTCCCCGCCTCCTCTCCAGCAGGTGCTTGGCCTCCATCCGTTTTGCTGTTTCCATGTCAGCGTGCCACCAGGAGGCCTGTCAGATGCCGCCAGGGCAGGACATGCTGCTCCCAGCATCCAACAACTGGAGGCCCAGAGCCCCCATCTTCCACCCCCAATCACAGGGGTCCAGGGCCCCAGCGCCCCCTTGGGGAGGGGGCCACAGTGATGGGATGAGGGGACATCACCCGTGGGGCACAGGAAGCATGCCCCTTCCACCCCCGTCCTCCACGACATTACCTTCCCTGCAGTGACCAAATCGAGTTTGCCAGTACTGAGGTTGGGCCTCCAGCGGGGGCCCAGGGTGTCCTATACAATGGGTGATGGCAGCATGTGCTGCTCACCAATCTTCTGTCTACACTCACCTGGAATCAGGTGTCATCTCCAGCTATCTACACTGCCCTGGGTCTCTGTCCCCTGTGCACTGTCTACACTGCCTGGAGTGTCAGGTATGTCTGCTGACTGTCCACCCACCTTCAGTGAAGAAGAAACGCTTGTTCTCAGTGACTATCCGCAGATAACAGGCAGTGGTAACACGATACCATGAGGGTCCCTCCGTACCACGAGCGTAAGGCTGCCTCACCATGGTAACTGTGTACTGTGATGGTTACACTGTCCCATTGTGATGCCTGGGGAGCAGGGAAGAGGGATGCAGGTGGCGCCTGTGTCATGGGGCTGCCTGTCAAGTGTGACCAGCCACTTCTGCTCCTGTCCGATCAGAAGAGGGCAGGTTCCAGCTTGTCCCTGGAGCCTGAGAATCAGAGTCCCCACCTCCCAAACTTTTCCTAGCCCAGTCGGCTTTGCAGCCACAGAAATATCACGTGCCCCAGACAAAGGACCTTCGCTCACCCATCCTCAGGTGTGTGTCCACCCATGGGTGTTTCTGGATCTTTCTTGCTTCACCCACAAATGTCCAGTTTGTGTTTCTTTAAAGTAAAGCTGTCATGCCAGGTGTCATGCGGGCTCTCAGCTCCCACTCCCCACACAAGAACTGAGGACATGGCTAGGCCCAAAAGGAACACCCACGGAGCCATAGGTAGGGGAGTCATACCACTATAGTCTCACTGGAGGCTGGAGTCACACGACATGCGACCTGCTGTCCGCTTTTCTGCCAACTGACCGACTTGCTAACTGCAATCCACCTCTCTGCAATCCGCAATCCACACTTAGCCCTTGCCAGCCACCACCTTCTTGCCAGCCCCCATTTTCCTGCTAGCGTAGCCACGGCAGTTATATTAGTGGCCAATGGCTCACTGGTTACAGCTGACGGCCAACTAGCCACAGCGGACGTCCATCCAATCACAGTTATGGCCATTTACTACCTGAGCCAGCACCTTTCCACGTGAGGCCGAGAGCCTGGAAACTGCACTCCTGGCCCTGTCCCCACAACAGCCACAGTCAGACAGAGGCTTGGACCAAATGCACTGCTTTTGGTTGCGAACAAATCAGCAGGGGAGGCAGCAGTGACAGGCGCCTCGGGCACCAGAGCCTCAGAGAAGGCATGATGCTGGCTGGCCAAGCCAGAGGGCCTGACACAGAAGGAAGATGAGCCGTGTGTGTGGACAGCGGCCAGACTAATGAGAGCATCTTCACGGGCAAGAGAGCCATTTTGAGATGAAAAGCATTCAGTCAAGGTCCCTCTATGTGGGTGACTATTCAGACAGGAGGAGCATTCACAAGGCAGCCTTCTCCTGGGAGCCCAATTTCACAAGGGTGGGCGGAGGACCTGCTACACAAAGGCCAATCCGAGGGCCACTGGAGGCTACGTGGCCCGTGCGGTGGCCCGAGTGGTGGGCCAGGCCTTTCCTGGTGCTGCTCGGTGCCCTTGGCAAGCTGGCATCTTCCGAAAGCGTCATGAGCGTCCTGAGAGCAGGTATACAGGAAATAACCTGTTGTCCCACCCGGTGAAGCAGAAACTCGGTGGAGAAAGGCATGTTTGCTTTTGCCAAGTGGTGAGTAATGGTCCAAACACTTCGGGGTTTCCCTAAGAATGGAAGACACACCAGAAGCCCCCAGCTTTCTAAAATCCTTCAACAGAAGTCACACTTTAGCACTTACTTTATTTGGGGAGTTTATTTCAACTGAAGACATTTTTCAATTTGAAAAATTTTACATATATGTAGGTATGTAATATATGCATTATGTATTATTATGTGTAATTGGAAACTTGAACTAATAAACCATCCACAATTCACTCTCTCGTTTAGACACAGCGTCTTCTCAGGTCCTGCCAGCTTAGCTGAGGATCGCCCCCTGCGACCCGTGGATGTCGTCACTGAGAAAACGCTCTGAGAGCCAGAGTCCCTCCACAGCCCAGCTAGACGCTGCCCACCCAAAGGCCCTGCGCCTGGCAGACCAACTCCTGGAACTAGCAGCCCTTCGAAGGGTTTCCAGGCTACGTGCTGAGCTGGGGGTCAGGCAACACCCACAAATGAGCGTCTGCAGGAAGCAAACCTCCAGTGGAAGCAAACACGCCTGCCCTTCCGGACCACGTCCTTCCAGATCCGGCACCCAGGCTCCTGGGCCAATGTTCACACTGGGAATCGTGCTCTGGGGACTGACTAGCGATGTGTTCGTCCAGAGCCCCCAATAGGGCAGGCGGTGTGGACATGGGGCCGGGCCTGCAACCTGCTGTCCTGTGAGGCTCCATTCCCGCCATGCCCCCACCCCCGTGTTCTTCCCGAGATACCAATGACAAGAATTGGGTCCACGTGCCTCTCCTCCAGGAATTTTTTTCTATTTGGACTTGTGTATTTGGGGAAACTTTCCCAGAAAAAAACTACAACTGGAGAACCATTCTGTTGTTGGCCCTCTCAGCACCACACATGGGAAAACCCTGGCACATTCTGGAACCTGCCCTTGGGGTGGGACTCCTGATGCCCGCCGTCCCCTCACAGTGGAGGCAGGCTGGGCCCGGGCAGGGAGGGGCAGGGTGTCTGCAGCAGCCTCGTTAGCCCCCCACAGAGAGCTGACCTATCAGCAGGTCAGCTTCCTACTGCCTGGCCCCTGCCTCCTGCTCATTCTTCCACAGATTAATTCCCCAAATTGACAAATTCCAGTGCCCGGTGTGCCCAGGGTCACTCAGCCACCCTGGGTTCCGGTCAGTGTCAACCAGGGCTTTACCCAAGGGTTGGGGGCTGTGACGGGAGGAGAAGGCCTCCAAACACACAGCAGGTGTGAGCCAAGCCCAGAGTGAGGCAGCCGGAAGAACGCCCTCAAAACTAATGAAACAGCAAGACACTGCCAGGCAGCGTTCCTGAGACTTGCTAAGTGCCAGCGTATCTGGGATTAAACAAAGGACGTGCCCATTTGGTAAGAATAGCAAATCCATTAAAGACTTTTAATTGAGTGCTTCTATGTGCAAAGAACTGTGCTAACTAATGTGTGAGAGATGAGAGATTAAGACGTGTGAGATGGGGCCCCGCTCTAACTGGGACGTGACACGCAGACCCAGAGAAGTACGCAGTCCAGGAGGGGCCAGGACCAGCCCATCCTGAGGCAAGGCGGCTGCAAAGTCCTGAGCTGAGACCTGGGTGCTGGGCCCTTCCGCCGGCACCCACCCCACAGGGCCCAGCCTGCAGCCCCTGCTCTGGCCAGAGAAACAAACGCATGAGACTCAAGGCTGGAAGTCAGGCCCTCCTCCGAGGAAGCCAGCAGCTGGGCCCCTTCACCCTGTCACTCTGTCTGATCGAGCCGCCACCCACGCTGACCTTGGTACATGAGGACAGCAGGTATCTCTGGGCTCAAGGGGTTGGAGTGCGAGGAAGCTGGGGCACAGGGAGGCTGGGGCATGCGGAAGCTGGGGTGCATGTAGTCTGGGGGGGTATATTCTGGGTGCGTGTAGCCTGGGGCATGGGTGGCTGGGAACAGCCCTTGGCATCAGGGTTCTGAAGGTGCCCCATGGTGCCAAGGTGGAGCTGCACGGCACTGGCACACGGCACATGCCCTCCCGTGGTAATGATCTTAGACTCCTGGGCATTTACCCACCAGACACCATGGGGCATACTTCACATACATAAAATGCATCCTGGTGACAACTCTGAAGGCACATCTGTCACCCCAACTACAGAGGTAAACGCCAAGGCCGAGGAGATAGGGGCTCCTCAGGGACACATGCAGTGAACATGCCGAGGACGCGAGCCCAGGCTCCTCCCCTTAGACGTATCATCCCGCCAAACGACTGTGGCACTGGCCCTCCAATCACACTCCTCTCTGCGGGCACTGTATTCTGTGCTAATTCTGCTCCAACAGGTAATTGTGTTTCTCCTGATCGCAATGTCTGTTTTTTATCACCTTAACACTTAGAACCATGATCCATGACTACCGCTTGTGTGTATCTGTGAACACACACACACACACACACACACACGCACGCACACACATTCATGTATATTTCTGGCTTTGTAGGATCATATAATGTGCCTCCCCAGGGAACAAAAAGATCAGTCAGCACAAGAAGGTCTTAATGCTGCCTTTAAGACTCCTGCTTGCTTCTGCTGCCTGTATATCCACTTGCAAGGCATTCCGGAGCCTTGGAACGCAAACTCACAAGCACTCAGGCACCAGCTGCCTTAAGCCATATCGGCTCTCCAACAAAAGGGGGGCATTACAGCTCTTTTAGTCCTGCATATTTTCATTTTTATGACAGCATTCCTCCGGCCCGAAGCTACTATAGGTGGAGAGAAGGCGCAGGGAGGACTTGACTCAGAGAAAGACAAGAAGATTTATGGGGAGACCGAGGCCTGACACCTGTGGGGCGCCCACCCTCAGCAGAGAAGCAAGAAGCTCGAGAAGTAGTCTCGGTGAGAACACATACACGCACACACTACACGTACCCTGTTTCCACAGGACAGGGCCCAATCCTACAGGCAGCACCCAGTAGGCGTCTCCCACAAAGGCTCCGTCTCCATCCTTGTGTCACCCCAGCCCCCCCCCCCACACACACACACACTGCGAGGGACCCTGCACACTGATACGTGTAGGTGTTCTGGGTTTAATGACTGAACATGTGAATTACACACTCGTCTGGCCTCTCTCCCGGCATCACAGGTCACCGTTGCACATGTGGGCACAGTTGCGGGAGAGCAAGAATGTCGGCCCCTCCCCAAATGGGGCATGTCCCAAGCGCTGGTACCTGTGACTGTGTCACGTTTCACAGAAAGGGGGCTTCAGGTCGCAGATCAGCTGGCCTGAGACTCAGATGACCAGAACGGTCAGCATGGGAGCGACCCCGCCCCAGGCACCGGCTCTGGAGCGCAGCCCCAGAGGCTGGGGAGCAGACACAGATCGTGGGAGGCTCCAGAAGGAGCCAGCCCTGCCCACACGTGGAATCGGCCCCATGAGACCTGCGTGGGCATTCTGTCCTGGAGAATCATAAGAGAATGAATTGCATTCTTCTAAGGCACTAAGTTTGTGACAGTTTGTTACATCAGCAGTGGGTCACAAATTCAGTCCCCACCCCTCAGAGAATTTCAGCATCTGTGCCATGGCTCAGAAAGGAGGGTTTGGGAGGGAGAGAAGGAGAGGAACGGGTGTCCCGGGTCACTGCTCAGCCTCCTCCCCTGGCGCCAGCCAGCTCTCCTGATTGGCGAGGGCTGGCCCTGCGGCCGAGCCCGCTGTCCCCTGGTCCCACTCGCGGAGGACACTGGTGCAGAGCCAGGCCCTCAGGTGGCAGCGGCCGCAGATCTGCGCGCAGACGGTCGGGTTCAGCACCTGCCCGCTGCGGGCTCGGAGCGCCCTCGTCTGCAGCCCTCAGTCGCTCCTGGACGGCGGAGGGTCACCGAGGACAGCGCAGTCCTGCAGCGTCACAGCCGCCCTGCCGGGAGGGGCAGCGGCGCAAGCGCCCCCTTCTCGCAGGGCGCAGCCCGGACCAGAGCTTTGCAGACGCGCTCGTGCCACCCACCCGCGCCCCACTCGGGCCCGCGAGGCCGGCGCGGGGCTGCACCCACTGCCCGTGTTTGCGCCAGCCCGGCCGCTGGTCGTTCGCCCTCAAGTCCGAAGGCGGTTCCGCGTGGCGGCCGGGCGGTCTCGCGAGGTCGGGCGGGGAGGGACCAGGCAGTCTCCACGGCGTGAGCGCGTCCCCACGCAGACACCCGCCCCTGCGGTGGCGCCTGGGAGAAGCAGGCCCGTGGGGGAGCCGTGGGGGAGCCGTGGCCGGGCCTTGTCCTCCGCCCGCGGCCTGGGCTCTGCCCTTGCAGACACCACGCGTGCCCTGCACACGGGCGGAGGACCCTGGACGGCACGGCCCGCGGGAGACGGCTGACAGGCATGCACGCGCGCGCTCGTGGTCCTGGCCGCCGTGCACGCGCCGCCCAGTGAGGCCGCGCGTGGTCCCACATTCTGTCCGTGTCGTCGGAATTCTCAGGACGATGTGGGCGGCTGAGGCACCGCGCGTTGCACAGGAAGAACCGGAGGTTCACAGACGGGACACCCGTGGAAGGTCACGGAGCAGCGGGGGGCCCCGCCCAGACCTTGACCAGCAAGGACACGCCCACCTCAGGCAGGGGGGGGGAGGGGGGGGCTCAGTGGCTTGTCTGTCTGTTTCTGTGGGCCCGCCCCGCCCCACCCTGCCCTCCCCCCACCCATCCCCCCTCCCCTCCCCCACCCCACCCCACCCCCTCCCCCCATCCCACCCCCTCCCCCCACCTTTGTCGTGGGGCGTGGCCTGCGGGGTCTCAGCTCCCGCTCCCCACAAGAGAACACAGGACATGGTGAGGCCACAAAGGAACACCCACGGAGCCATAGGTAGGGGAGTCACACCACTATATTCTCGCTGGCAGCTGGGCTGGAGACACAGGAAGCAGGAGCCACAGGATCAGGAGTTCCCCATTCACTTCTCTGCCTGCCAACCAACCAATCAATGCAGCGCCGCAATTACATCACTAGCCAATTGGCTAACCAGTTACAGCTGATGGCCAACTAATCACAGCTGATGGCCATTCACCACCCGAGCCAGCACCTCAACACAGGAGGCCTAGAGCTTGGAAACTGCTCTCTGGGACTCTTTCCCCACGTGCACCTCACCCCACCCCACCCACCTTCACCCCACCCCCACCCCACCCACCTCACCCAATCCGACTGCCCTGGGGCCGTGACTCAGTGTTGACACCTGTGCTGTGTCCTCATTTCCTGAGGACTCCACTTTGCCCAGACACAACACAGTAAAATCCCAGTGAGAAGGCCAGCAAGAGCCACGAGAGCCACCCCAGCAAGAGGGGAGAGTCATTTTTTTTTTTTTAAATAAAATAAACAAGATGAGCTAAGAATGTAGGAAAAGCAATTGTTTAAAAGCCAGCAGCAGCCGAGAAGTGCAAGTCTGGATAGGAGGTGGCTTCTTCCCATCACAGCCACACCTGCTGTCCCCCAGCAGCTCTCAGCCAAGACCTGCCCAGAGGGAACAGCGTGGGGGTCATGTGTGGGTCAGCGCTGACCCTCGAGAAGTGCAGGTCCCTCATTGTCCTGGCGCCCTTGGCCCTGGGTGTCCACCTCCACAGTCATCCACACTGACAGCCATCCGGCCACCTGGCACACAGGGCCTCAGCCAGGGCCAGCCTGGCTACCACCCCGCAGAGGCGGCTCTGTGGCAATCACCGCCACGGACACCAGGTGGCCAACCGGAGCTCCTGCCCAGAGGGCTGGGGTCGCAGAGCCGCTGGCACTGGGGTGGACAGCGGCCAGGCTGGTGTGGGGACAAAGCCCCAAAAAACAGTTTCCAGGCTCTCGGCCTCACAATAGAAAGGTGCTGGCTCGGATAGTAAATGGCCATCAACTGTGATCAGATGGCCAGCAGCTGTGGCTAGTTGGCCGTCAGCTGTAACCAGTGAGCCATTGGCCGCTAATGTAACGGCTGTGGCTACGCTAGCGAAGAAGAATGGGGGCTAGTAAGAAGATGGTGGCTGGCAAGCGCGGACTGCTGTTAGGCAGATTATGTAGATCCTGCTTCCTGTGTCTCCAGCCCAGCCAGCCGCCAGCAAGAATATGTTGGTTTGACTCCCCTACCTATGGCTCCGTGGGTGTTCCTGTTTGGCCTTACCGTGTCCTGCGTTCTTATGTGGGGAGCGGGAGCAGAGACCCCACCGGACACCCCGCACGACAAATGGCGCAGCGAGCAGGGTCTCCTGCGTGACTCTGGTGAGCACAGCATCTCCAAGGCCAGTCCACACTGCAAAACTTGGTCTCCACAGAGCTAGAATCGTCAGGAAAAGTCACCGGGTGTCTCTATGCGAGCCCCACCTGCTCTCGAGCTGAGGGTAACACCTGAACTGCCTGGCCACTGTGAGGTGCTCAGTTGAGCTCTTGTGGGGGTGCAATGGTGGTGTCTGTTCCCCAGGGGCCGCTGCCTGCACAGATGGTGACACTTTCTGGTAGTGGACACATTGCGCCGATGAGGAAAACAGTGTCCAGGCAGTGCAGACATGAGACGGGCTATAGGCCCATGGGCTGTCGGGAGTCAGACCCTCAGCTACCTCCCGGAAACTGGGCTTCACAGACACTTGGTGTCATCGTGAGCAGGAATCGAATGCCTTCCATGCTGGGAGCCCAGAGCAGGTCAGCTGCTGCTGTCACTAAAGCCACTGCTGCAGGATTCGGGCCGGGTGAGGAGGTGGCCGCAGACGTGGGAATCTGCCAGACAGAGAGCACGTGCAGCCCAGGCCCCGCTCCGTCCTAGGTTTCCGCCATTCTCCTCACCGCCTTGGGAGCTGGCGTGAGGACCACCTGATTTGCACAAGCTGCCTCGGCCCAAGGGACCCTGGATCTGCGAGCTGGAGAGCGCACTCTGCCACTGGCTGTGCCAGGCAGGGGACCTGCTTTGTTCCTATAAAGGGACCCCTGCTGAGCTGCGAGCCCACCAGGCCAGAGGTGGGTGCTCTGGGCCAGGTGCTCTGCCACTCTTTCCTTCCTGCGTGTTGAGTCCTGTGTGCTCACTGCTTTCACCTCAAACCCTCCCCTCAGCGTTGACTCTGTGCCCCATGCTGGCCAAGTGCGCAAGACACTTGGGGACAGTCGGCAGATGCCCAGTTCCACTTAGAAACACCCTGATGGACAACAAGCTTCCCCTCATTTCTTCATCTCTTAGTCCAGGACAGGGAGACTCAGACCTTCCAAGCACAACATTCCTGGGCTCTAAAAATAAAGTCTGCAGGGGCCTCAGGTGGCATGGGCACAGGCAGGGGACCGCGGCAGGAGGTGGGGCCGCCCCGGGTGCAGTTAGGATGCTTCCCGTGGGCAGTGCACCATCCAGTGCTCCCCGGACAGCGGCCATGGGTGCTGCGGCTGCCGACCTGAATGTTAATTATTTATAAGACAATCTGGTTAGGCAGGCGGGGGCTGCGGTTTCAATGAGAAGCAACGTCAGATCAGGGCCAAACAACACAGTCGTTGCTGAGGGAGCCGCAGAAATGCAGATAGGAGGGTGGGGGCAACCTCGTATTCTGTCAACAGAGCAGAGTGGAGATTACAGAGCACTTAGTTAGTTTAGTTACTCGGTGCCCAAGCAAAGCAATTTGGTGAAACATGAGATAACGCTTACAGATCCTTTATCTTTATTCTCTAACTGCCTTCAAATGTTGGTGTTTCTTTTGAACAATTTAGAATGACAATTTCATGACGTCTTTTAAGAGACAGAAAAATTCTGAAAATAAATAGTTTTAGACGAGGCTGGGCTGACGTTTTAGTCTATATATGACACTGAAAAATGTAAAATCACACGTGTTCCTCAGCTCAAAATGAATGGGAAAAGCGTGATGAAACAATGGTTAAACCTCCTGGTGCTGAAAACCCCTCAAAGTCCTGTGCTCGAGGGGCCCCCGGCCACCGGGCAGCGCACAGCGTACAGCTCTCAGTCAGCTCTGGGGCAGGGCAGTGGGCAGTGGCTGAGGGGTCCCGCCGACCTCTGCAGAGATCATGCCGCTTCCCACAGGAACCCGTGGAGCAAACGTCGGAAGGCCAGCCAGGACCAGTGCCCGGTGACCTGGAAGGGCCTGCTCTGTGTTTTCTCCCCTTGTTTTCTCCCATCCATTCTATTCCTTCATGTCCGTCCTTCTAAGCCAGCCTATGCCTTGGGCCCCAGGACTGAAGAGACCTGAGTGTGTCCTGAGTCTGCAGTCCACCCCAGCCCCCCATCCATGGCCGCTGCAGGTGGCTGTGAGTCCTACAAATTGCCTCTGGGACGTTAGGTGCTTGGAGCTTCTGGAGCCAGTGAGTCCTGAGAGCTGGGACACACCACCCCACTCTCAGCTTGCAGCCAAGAGGCCAGCAGGACGTGTGTCCACCTGCTCCCCAGTCCTGCTCTTCCTGCCCGAAGTCCTCCCGAAAGGGGCCCTCTTTCCTTGGCCTGGCCTCAGGCAGCAGGGCGCTCTGTTGTTGACAAGCTAAGGGGGCAGGTAAGGAATTTATGATCCCTCCCGAGACGGAAGCGCTGGCAAGGCTCCCGTCTCCATTGGTGCCTCAGGAGGCAGGCAGACAGAGGGGCCTTAGCCTCAAAATCTAAAAGTGAAAGATTGAGGACGTTTTAAAATATCTTTCTTTATGTACCCAACGTGCTCACAACTCCTAGTGTTCAATATATTCTACTTATTATTTCTCAGAAAAGAAAGAGGGGAGGGTGTTCTGCAGTCCAACAGCTTTTCTCCCTGCAAGCCTCCTCCACATACAACCCCCTCCGGAAAGTGGGGTGAGCAGGATTTCCTAAACGCACCAACCTGGGAACCACACATCAGAACTGGGGTGCAACAGAACGCCCTGGGGAAAGGTGCTGTTTGGGGCGGAGGGAGGCAGGCCCCTGGCCCAGGAGCTTCAGCCCAAGCTGGATAACGAACGCTGTGTTGGTGACACGGAAGCCTCTGCATTCTACCACGCTGGCCCGCCCCGTTAGCCCAGGAAGCTCAACTCAGAAAGGCTCTAGAAATGAGTGCTGTTTAAAAGGGAGAATCAATGTTAAAACTGCTTCCTCTGAAATTCAGCAACCTCAGCTCAGGGAGTTCCCCGCTCCACCCACCCCTCCATTGCCGCCTCACTACTCTGGCACTTTCAGTTTCCATTTCAACTGGAGGAGAAAATGCGGGGCCCACACCAGCCGTGAGAAAGTCAGGCTTGTCACATCCCTCTTGGTTTGCAGACCAGAGGGGTTCAGACGGTGGCAGACGCCCTGGGTCCTCACCCCAGCGCAGTCCTGGGCCATGGGCTCCCGCCCAACATGCCAGCGTACATCCATCTGCTCCGAGTGCAACCCAAAACCCTGTATGGGGAGAAGATGAACCAAGCCAACAACCAGAGAGAGCTCTGTGCTCAGGTGAAGTCCCAGTCAGCCACACAGACACACGGCCTGGCCGTTTCCTGCAGTGGACAGCACGCCGGAAGCAGTAGCCTATCAGATTCATGAATGTTGAAGCCTGGGGATTTGATGCGCCTTGGAAACGTGACAGTCACGTTGTGAAGACCTGACACATGCACACAGATCTGGGCACACGGGCGGCCCTGCAGCCAAATCGGCATCTGCCCATCCAGACACCAACACGGATCCAAGGCTTGCACACCTGCTGGGGCCGCAGGATGGAAACTTGTCGTGTCACCGTGTGGAGGCCAGAGGTCCTGCTGTCCAGGGTCGGCATCTCTGACGGCTCCGCGGTGACCTGCCAAGGGCTGTCTCCTCCATGGGTCTCTCCCCATCGTCTTCCTCTGGCCCAAATGTCCCCTTTTTATAAGAACAGCAGTCATTGGATTAAGGCCACTCTGCTCCAGTGTGACCTCATCTGAACTAATTACATCTGCAAGGACCCTATTTGCGAATAAGGCCACACACTGAGGTGCTAGGAGTCAGGACCTCAACATGTGAACTCAGGGGGACACACCTGAGCCCATGACAGACCCCATGTTTGTTCAGCAGGTGCTGGACAGTCTGCTTTCTGCTGGCAGGGTAAAGGACTGGGGTCATTACCACATCCTGGTGACCCCACCAGGCTTTGCACAGCCCCAGCCCGCCTGCTAGGCCTGTGCTCAGAGAGGGACGTAGGGCTATTTACACACATAGGAAACTTGTGCCATTTCCTGAGGCTCACACCTAACAGAGGTGGCCACAGGCAGGAACACTTGGCACAGAGGTGCCACAGGTAGGGGTCACCTGCCTCTTCTCCAGAGGTTGTGGAACTGACTGAAGAAACAGGCTTGTCAAGAATCCAGTTCTTCCTGGTAACAGACTCCGTCCTCCTGTTGGTGTTGGTGCCACCTGGACGGACCTCCCTACTGAAGCAAACATGCCTATGGACTCTGCAAAGATGGGAAGCTCGGCCGGTGGTAGCTGGTACTGCTTATTCTGGATGGTTGTGGACCCCAGGGCAGGGCCTCCCCAAGGGCAGCTGCCATTGAAAACATGAAGGCTCTAATCCAGTCCTTTCCCTCTCCCCAGCCAGGAGCTGGCACAGCCTGGAGGGCTCCAGGGAGGTGAGTGAGGATCGAGCTCGCTCAAACAGCTTTTATGCTGATCGAAGGAGCTACTCGGACCTAAGTACAGGGCTGAAAAATGGAAGAAGTGAGAGGTTTTGTCCACAGTGGGGATAAAGGTGGAGTTAACATCTCAACCCACTGTGACAATGTGTGGGGCAGTCTCCACGGTCAGTTCCTCAGCTTCCTCTCCCCCTCCCCCACATCAGCGGGCAGGGCTGCACAGCGGGCAGTCCAAACTCAGACAGCCCAGTGTGTACCGCATACAACATACACTCCAGATGAGAGGAGGTGAGCCTCCCACAGCCCAGGTGACAGGGAGCAAGATGCCACCATTCAGACCGAAGATGCAAACACCGGGTCCGTGTCAGGGAGGAGAAGGGAGAAGTGGGCTGAGGATTGCCTGGGTGTGTGTGTCCCCTCCGATGGCCTCCATGCCATCACCTGAGGAGCACTGAGGAGTTGAAGGACAGCACGCCTCACCTGGGACTTGAGGGGCCATGAGGGCATCACACAGACCTCCCAATAGTGGGGCAGGGCCCAGCACACATCCCCTGGATCCACCTGCCTGCTCATGATTTGTTCACTCCCGAGAGCCACTTCAGGACCCAGGGGGCCTAGGCAGTCCCCCACAGACACCATTTTGGCACAAGGACTCCCCATCAGCGTGGCCCAAACTGTCTGGGAACCACACTGCAGTGTGAGATTCTGGCCAGTGCTGCTTCCTTCCTCAGGGACAATGCCTGTGAAGGACAGCGAGGGGTGGGCTGGAGGCAGGGAACGCCCTGTGCCTGAGATGCACATCTGCCCATGAAGGGATGATCACGATAATGGTGATGATGGTGATGGTGACAGTGATGATGATGGTGTGGTGGTGATGATGGTGGTGGTGGTGGTGGTGGTGGTGACGGTGATGGTGGTAGTGGTGGTTGTGGTGGTGGTGGTGGTGATGGTGATGATGGTGGTGGTGGTGGTGGTGGTGATGATGGTGGTGGTGGTGGTGGTGGTGGTGATGGTGGTGGTGGTTGTGATGGTGATGGTGGTGGTGGTGGTGATGGTGGTGGTGGTGGTGGTGATGGTGATGATGGTGGTGGTGGTGGTGGTGGTGATGATGGTGGTGGTGGTGGTGGTGGTGGTGGTGATGGTGGTGGTGGTGGTGATGGTGATGGTGGTGGTGGTGGTGATGGTGGTGGTGGTGGTGGTGATGGTGGTGATGGTGGTGGTTGTGGTGGTGGTGGTGATGGTGGTGATGGTGGTGATGGTGATGGTGGTGGTGATGGTGATGGTGGTGGTTGTGGTGGTGATGGTGGTGGTTGTGGTGGTGATGGTGGTGATGGTGATGGTGGTGATGGTGATGGTGATATTTATCTTAGGGTATGTGACAAAAACAAATGGATCACATTAATGCTTGAGTTATTAGATGAAATATATAATTAAAATATTGGTATTTTCTGACATGTTTCCAGTCCCAAGTGCATTTCTGAATTACTGTTTACATAAGTGATACACAATAAACCATGGCACACTCTTAGAAACCACAGCACACCCTCTTCCTACTACCAGCCACTTTTATTTGTCAGCATCTACCAAAGACTGGAAAAGATTTTAGATGGTGGAGCACCTCTCTCCTGTTACCCTCTTGTTGTAAGTACTGAGAACTCTTCCCTATGGATGTCAGTGTCAAACACAGACAACCATATACCCATTTCAACAGCCAAGGAACGCCTCCCTCATTTCCATTTCTCCGTTGTTTATCCAGAGGTCTGGGAAAGAAAGGAGAGGACAAGACCAGAGTGACAGCCCTGAAAGTGACACTCCTGCCAGTGCTTCCTGAGCCAGAGCGGCAGGCTCCATTGTGTGCCTGGGCTCATTTACGTGGGGAAGTGAAGCGGGATTTGTCCGCAGTAAACACAGAGGGGAGTAATCACAGCGAGATAGCAATGCCTTGGCTACAGCCACACGAGGGGCCACTGATGCCAGGACAGCAGACACACCAATTCCTGAGAGACTAGGAGTCTTCATGATGCTGGGTGGACTTTTTCATTTAGTGATTTTTGACTTTGTTGAGGCAGAGGTGTCACCAATGGCTGGTGCATGTGGCAAACAGAAGGAGACTTATTCTCGCTTCTGGAATTTACTGCATTGGGACAATGGGCAACTCACCGCCCTCGTTAGGTCTATGTTTTCATCTATTAACGAATAAAAGTTAAATAATTAATGATTTTTTTCTCCCATAATCATGGAATATCTAAGAGAGGTTTACGATTTATCTATACATTTTCAGAAATTTAGGAAATTCAATTATCATTACTCATTTGTAGTAAATAAGGGGGAAATAAGTGTAACACACCCTTTGATAGAGACAGAAATCCCTTGCCAATTCCCGTTCCTCCCTCCCACTGGCTGAGTTTATGGTTATCCCCCATGCTCAGAGCGACACGCTTACACACGTTTCTGTCCAAGCACTCACCACCCACACGTGTCAACTCAGTACCCCCAGACTCAGCACAGGGCACAGCAGAGCAGGTGCTGGTGAGTGTTGGCAGAGTTGAGTACAGGATCCCAAGGAGCCTGGCTCCACTGCCTCACCAGCACTTGCCCCAGAGCTCGATGTGCCATCCTCCTTTTCTTGGGAAAATAGTGGTGGCAGCTGAGTTTCTGGGGCGTCAAGAAGAACCCAGGGAAACCCTGAGCCTGTGGCCTGAGCACTGAGAGCCAACTCTCCCTGTTGGTGTTGCAACCCCAGCATGGCCTTCCGGGCACGTCGGTTGCTCCAGGACTCGGTAAGTAGTGACGCTCGCCATGGGGTAGGCCACACCATCCACTGAAGACACACACGTTCAAGGCCATATGAGCTCCAACAAGAACCATCACACAGAGCACAGAGTGACCTGCTGGGAAGCCCAAAGCACCACACAGAGGAGCAGGGCTCAGGGGAGAACATTGTTCTGGGCTCGCACACAAAAGGGCAGGCCTTCTGCCTTTATCACAAATCATGGACCTGGGGCTGAGTTGTTCCAAACACCTGACAGAAGGTAGACGGCCTAATGGCCCCTGCCTCCACTGAGATGCCATGTCACAGGCTCCTTCTGGGAGCACGAAGCTGATGAGCAATGAGGGCTTCACGTCATGTAGTCTTCCAGCTGCAACATGCTAGGCCTCCAGTTCTGGGTCTCTCCCAGGATTCCTAGGAAGAGGCCTCCCCTGCCGAGCACTTTGTCAGGAGGCAAACGGAGCTTCCTTGGTCTTCCCAGTGAGGAAATGGGCTCCCGACTCACTCTGTGCTCTAGCCACTGTCCCCTGCTGTCCTGGTTACCTGAGTCTTATCTCCTCAGCGGTGGGCGACCAGAGCTCAAGATCCGTGTGTGATTTGTCTTCACCTCCCCTGCACACAGCCCTTGGCACACAGTAGGTGTATAATGAATAAGCACGGAGTTGAGTGCAGGATGGAGATCCAGAATATGATCTTAACATAAAGTGACCCTGATTTCAAACCACGTCCAAGATGAAGGTCCACAACCTTATTTCTCCCAAAGCCAGGACTTCCTCCTACGTCCTCAGAGCCAGCAGGGTTTGGAGGCTCCCCATGTGGGCGTGGCCACTGGCATCTTGGTGCATTTCACGCAGTGAGTGCTGCCATTTTGGCTCAGTGGTGGCACTGCCTGGCCTGCTCAGTGTGGTACCATCTGGGTTTGTATTCCCAGGTGCCAGGCTGAACACAGGCTGATTGACTCTATCCTTTGGATGTCAGTCAAGAACCTGTGCCCAAAGCAGCCAGGGGAGATTTGGGAAATGGAGTGACCGTGATGGAAGCACATGGGCAGCCGTGCGTCACTGTGGCCTCGCAGCCCCAATAGCTCACTGCCCACCACCTGGGTCCTCATACACCTCAGTGCTCCTTCTGTGTCCACGACGCTCCCCATGTGACCAGACGCAGCCGCACTTCCATTTCCCACCATGTGCTCTCCATGTCATACACCTCAGTCTCCTCCCAGGAGGTGCCCTCCTCTCTTGCCCACTCCCTGTCCTACACTAGCTGTGTCCTTTTCTGTCCTGCTGTGCTAAGCTGTCCTTTCTTCAAATCCCAGCACAGCCGGGCTTGGCTCCACACTCAGCATCAGGTAAAGATGTCTGGGATCTGGTGTGGGGTCTGGTGTGAGGCCATGTATGTGGCTGTGGCCACAGGGCTCCCAGAGCCCCCATGCCTTCATCTGCCTCCCATGGCATCACTAATCTGGATCACACCTGGAGGGGCCAGGAATGCAGTCTCTGCAGATCGCGTCCCTGTCCTGCAATGGGGACGACCCCTTGAGGGAGTCCTCACTGGACTGTTGGCATGGCTGTTCAGGTGTGCAGACCCAGCTGCTGTTAGGAGACACACCTGTTGCTGCAGTTGGGGACATGGGCCCCTGCCCGGCCACACCTTCAGGGACAGGTGGCTCCTCCGCTGCATCTGTGTCCACGGACAGAGAACTCCCTCCTACTCCCACATAAATACACGTTTCTACATGGGCTGCTCCAACCTCTGCAGCCAGGAGGGTGGGAGACAACAGGTCTCAGCCAGCTCAGGATACTCTCTTTGACGTGGTCCCTCACGTCCCCAGGTGGAGAAGAAGGGGCTGAAGTGCAGCCAGCAGTGGACGAGGATTTTGTGGGGAGGAGGACACTTGCAGCCAGAGCAAGGGCTCCAAAGGGCCAGGCCTGCCCAGACTGCAGCCTGCAACGTAATTCACTCAGGACCTCCAGCTGAACCCTAACCACATGCCCAAATGTGAAAGGCCAGGCATTACCCGTTAAGCCACCCAGCCTACTGGAAAATCTCTCCTGTGGTAATGCCGAGGAAAAACAAAACCAGCTCCGGGAGCCCAGCCAGCACGGAGAGCACCACACGCCCCACACCGGTGGGGCCGGTGAGGCTGGTGGGGCTGCGGGCAGGCAGTTCCAGACAGGCAGCCACACTCACAAAGGACACTGAGGCGTGGCTGCAGGTCATCTGAGCTCCTCCCAGCCAGCAAGACCCCCACACCCACCCAGGTAATGCTGAGATCTGCCCCCCAGGTAGGGCGGTGAGAAACACCCTGAGCCCTCCCCAGCTTAGCAGCCCCACACCTGGCCTAGCTCTGAAAGCAGGCACATGCTCGTGTCCATCTACCCACTGGATTCTGGCATGTTTGAGGTACACCGTGTCCAGGCAGGTTCCAGGTGCTGACACTCGGGGAGCAGGCGTGGCCGCTCGCCTCTAGGACTTCATCTGGTTCAGGAGGCCGGGACCTTGCAGGTAAGCAGGAAGCACGCTGGGGGACATGGAGCCCCATGAGCAGTGCCCCAGTGAGGAGGACTGGGAACCTGGAGACCCCTCCAGTGGGGACCCACCAGGGACCATAGAGCAGAGATGCACTTCCCCCCAAGAGTGTTCCTGGGGGCTCCCAGAGGAGGGTGCAGCAGCCACCTTCACAGTGAGACCTCATGACCTGCTCGTAGAGCCCAGAACAACACAGGGCTGGTCCAGGCCTTGGAGAGTTTGCACCCAGACCCCCCTAAGTCGGTGATGGTTTATTTTGGAAGAGCTGGCAGATGCCTGTAAGTCAACAAAGAAACACAGTCCCATCACTGCTACTAAGAACACTCCTTGCTCGCCAGATCCCCAGGCCAGTCAGGCCCCTGTCCTCCACCCTCCCCAGGCCTGTGTCCCAGAGGACCCCCGGCGTCCTCCTGTCCACTTGTCCACAGCCGCCTGGCCTCCATGCTGCTGCCTCAGCACATCCCTCATGCCCTCTCCTACAAGGGTACGCTGCCCACGTGTCTCTGGGGTCTGCACTCCACAGAGCCCCTGCACACTGACTTCGGAGGCCTCTGGGCTCCACCTGAGGCGTGAACACAGCCATACCGGGAATCTGTTTCTTGTGTGTGCTTGTTGGACATGCTGCAGGCAGCTACACCGTGAAGCACAGCAGGACAGGGAGACGACTAGCACACACAGCCACCTAGGTGACCGTCCAGAGCATCATGTCCAGTGAGAAAAGCCAACCTCAAGAGGTTTCACACTGTATCATTTTATTTATATGACATTCTTCTTTAGCAATGGAGAACAGACTAGTGGTTTCCGGGGCTCAAAGATGGGTGGGGCAGAAGGGGACGGGGCGTGGCTGTAACAGGGCCCCATCGGGCCCCTGTGTGGATGGGATGCTTGTATCGTGAGTGTGTCACTGCTATTATGTTGATTATGTGATTGCACTACCGCTTTTCAAAATGTCACCATTGGCACAAACCGAGTAAGTGGCACAGAGGTTTTCTCTGCATTATTTCTTACAGCCTCAGTGTCATCTATAATTATCTCCAAATCAAGCTCGACTTAAGAAAATAATACACAAATAAGAAAACTGACAAACATTTTTTAAAAACCTTACTTATTTAAGAGATCATCCATGTAGGAAGTATTTCAAAGGATAAATGTCCTCTCCATGGTTTCTCTTTATCATTAAAAAAGGAAAAACTCTTGGTCTTCTAGAAGAAGATGGTGAAGTAAAGCTGCATCACAATTCTCTCCCACCAAATGCTCCAAAGGAAATTGTTTTTTTTAAAAGACAACAAAAAAATTAATGAGTAGCAGTAAAATGAGAAAAAAATGCCATACGTTTCAAAAATGGCAAGATGAAAAGGACAAGGAGGCCGTGTCTCAGTCCTCACTGCCAGCCACACCCCACGTGTGGGGAGGAAAGACAATAAAACGTGAGTCAGCCCCTGAGAACACTCCCGAGTCCTCACATTCAGAGAGGACGGAGTGATGAGCGAGTCCAAGAGAAGGTCACTGAGTCCCTTGGGGGAATAAGTGTCCAGTCCCTGCGCATCCGTCTGAGGGACCCCAGGGCTCGTCCCCTCCCAGGGATCACGGGATGTAGGGGCCTTCCCGTGGTGAAGTGAACCCGAGGACAGAACAAAATCCCAGGAGGAAGCGAGGCACCCACACTGCAGCACCAGGACCCCACCCCCCGCTGGTCAGCACACACACTGGTGCTCAGACAAGCAGTTGTCAGACAACCGGGCTGCGTCCGACAGGCAGCTTACATCAGCGTCTGGGTGACGGACACTCCCGCAGACCATCCTCTGACTGAAGAGCACGACTGTGGGCTCCTGAGGCTGAAACTGCCAGGAACAGACCCCGAGACGCAGCCTTTTTACAGCACGAAGCAGCCGATGAAGGACAAAGACGTTGTGGGCATATTGGTAGGGAAATCAGCTACTGAAAATGGGGGAGACGTCAGCCTGGGTGAAGCACAGTCAGTTCCAGAGAGAAAAGTGCTGAAACAGCCATGAACTCCTGGTGGGAAGTGTGGCTCAGGACACATGCAGCCGTGTCACGGGCCAAAGCCCGAGGCAGCCCCAACACGCCCAGGAGAGCACACCCTATCAGCCCTCCACAGGGGTCACGGCACTGAGGACAAAGCCCAGAGACGATAAAGGCAAGAGCTGGGCGGCTGGTTGAGAGCAGGGCACAGAGTAGGTCAAAGTGGACGTAACTGTGGCCAGGTTTCCCGGCGTTCTCCAGGAGCCGTGCCAGGAGGAAGTGGGGGCTTGAGGGCTCCATGGTGGTGGGAGCGGGCGTCAGTGTGTTAGGGGAGCCTGGGCTCCAACACTGCCCGCACCAGCCAGGCCCAGGGTCAGAGGGTCGCTCACGGGCGGTGTCTGGGGGGCGGCAGGCAGACATGGGCTCAGTGGGAACAAAAAGGCAGAGTTTGGGGCAGAGAGAAGTGGCCTCTGCTGAGGACAGTGTGGGCATTTTGAAGAATCAGAAGTTTGGTCTGACTGAAGTGTCAGGGCAAAGGTGAGGCTGGGGCCGTGTCCCAAGTGCTGAGGTTCAGTTACCGTATCCTCTCCAGGGACTACAGGGAGTCACCGAAGGGTTTTAAGTGAGGGAGTGACACATCAGGTATGTTCCCCAAACATGGGCTCTGCGGCAGCGAAGGGATTTAGAAAGCTGTGGCGCTGCAGACCACTGAGGGCAAGATGGGCTGCCCAGCAAGTGGCCCTGGGACAACTGTTTGTCCACAGAGAAAACCAGGGCCTGCGTGCCTGTCACACCCACACACACAGAGCAAGTGCTTACACGTAGAAACAAAAACCATAAAACTTCTAGAAGATAACAGCAGACAACATCTTTATAACCACAGCATGAGGATTTCTTAAACAAAACTCAAAAAGTATAAGTCATAAAACGATTGAGAAATTCAAGGTTTTAAGGTTTTAAAAACATACCTCTGTGTTTCTTTTCAGTGATAAAATAATTCACTTTATTTATGTGAGCTTTAGCTACAGAGGGAAAAAAAAATTAAATACTAAAACCCTATTTGAAGTCACAGTTGTGTGGCCCACCTTGGTGAATATAAAATAACATTAGTATTTGTATGAAGTAACATTAAACAGGAGAGAAAAAACCAAACTCCGTTCATCACCAAAGAGTGAAAAGACAGTCAATATCAGGGCAGGATACTTACAACACAGTTAACAGACAAAAAGCTGGCTTCCAGAATATATTCATACAAATGCCTCCAAGAAACAATCGGAAAAAATGGCCTAAGAAGAAAGATAGCCAAAGGTCATGAATAACATTTCACAGAAAAGAAGCCTCCTTAGTTTGTGACCAGGCAAATATAAATTAATACAGTGGTACCTCGGTTTTCAAATGTAATCTGTTCCTGAAGACCGTTCGAGTTCCGAAAGGTTCGGAAACAGCCGACATCTGGGCCTCAGGATCTTGCCCTCAGTGGAAGCCACGGGACGTGTTCAACTTCTGAGGCGTGTACAAAAACCGAAGCATTTACTTTCGGGTTTACGGCATTCATAAACCGAAATGTTCGTCAACAGAGACGTTCGAAAACCGAGGTACCACTGTACATATGAATACACACCAAACTGGCAAAAAATAAAAAAAAATCAGACGGCAACCAACATGGCCAAGGGTATGGAGCACACTGCTGTGGGATTGCACATTGCTACAGCTTTAAGTGTCTGTGTGAGCGCGCGTGAGTGTGGCTGAGTGTGAGTGTGTGTGAGTGTGGCTCAGTGCCTGTGAGCACGTGTGGGCGCGTGTGCCTGTGCTCTAATTGGAAGCCTAATTGTGATGCTGGGCTCCTCCCCTCCCCCTCTGCTGGCTGTAGCAGACAGACTTTCCTTCTCTCATCCCCAGCATCTGTCCCTCTGGCATTGTCCCCGCTGACGGCTGTGTGGCCGGGGCCGGAGCCCGGCGGAATATGAAGGGCGGCATTGATGCCTCTCGCACCGCCCTCCATCAGTGGCCAATGGCACTGGCTGTGGGCTTTCAACTTAGGAGATAAGCTCCTGGGACCCGTGCCAGCGTGACAACGGGGCTTCCCATCCTTCCTTCCCATTCCCGGTCAAAGGAAGCCCTCCTGCCTCTGGCCTGGGGCTGCTCCAGGAGTAGGCCGCCCCATGGGTTGCACGTGCCAGGGAATTGGACAGAGGGCAGGTGTGGGGACACAGACGCCAGGTGTGGGCTCCCAGGTGGAACAGCGAGAACCATGGCCTGTGGTGCTGTCCCCGGGTCCAGGCCACATCAGGCCACACGGTGCTGGGCACCCGCTTTGGGACCGACCGCTGGTGGCAGCAACCGGGTTTTCTCCTGAGGAAAGTGAAACAACAGGGATGGGAAGACCCCTGGGGCCATAAACATCCAGAAACAGTCAGAATTGGGGGTCTGGCAGCTCCGAGACCAGACTCATCTGGGGCTGACAAGATTTCAACCCATAATAAGTCATTGCCCATTCATTTGGCATTTTTCATGGCCCAGCTCTCGGCTGATAGGACGAGCTGTCAAGGAAGCCCCGTCTTGGGACCAGCGGTTGGACCAGGAGAGTCTGGGGATTGGGAGAGGGGCTCCCAATAGGCCTGGCTCCCCTGCGAAGGGTCAGGGGACCCACGCTCCTGATCTACACACTTTCAGTAGCACCGAAGCTTTCAGACTCTGCAAAGGGATCTCCAGGCTTCCTCCCAGACGCCCGTCTCCTCTCAGGTTTCACCCACAGCCTCCCGTTCTGTGTCCGGGGGGGGAGGCTCCCCAAGTGGACGTCTGACCCACACGCCAGTCCCTGGTGAGGGGTCCGGTTCCCCACGTCTGTAACAGGAGAGCGGTTGTGGCAGCGTCAGGATCACAGATCACTTTTTCCAGAGAATCCTGGGCCTCACTGAAAACAAAGCAAAATAAAGCCGCAGCCCAGCGCCCACCCATGTGACACACCGGCCCCCACTTGGGTTTCCTTTGGCTTTGTTCATGGTAGGAATGTGGAAACATTGAAACTCAGCCTCTCCCCTAGAGACGTGGATTTTGTTAATGTTTGGGAAAAAGTTAGACTAAGATCTGGGACAGACATCCCAGTGATATGACCACTCGAGTCATCCGATCGCCAAGGGTCGGGGGCCGCCACCCCCACACCGGGCTGGTGAACTCAGGCCCAGACAGCTCCCACCGGCGGCCAGGCGAGGGCTAGTCCCAGGACCGCCAGGTCGCTGCCCCCCCCCGGAGGAAGGCCCCCTGGAGCTGCACGCCCCTCACAGGGCCGCCGTGTGGACGGGGCCTGTGGACGCTGTGGGGAGGTCCTTGACGGAGCCTGTGTGCAGGCCCCTGAGAGGCTGCAGAGCGGACGGTAGCCTTGGCGACACATGTGAGCCCTGGTCCTCGTTAAGCACCTGCAGTGTCCTGTGGTCGGGGAGCAGTCACTGCACATGTCCGTGCTGGCCCCCAGACGGCCAGCCCACTGAAGATGGAGCAGGAGCTGCTTGTGACAACAGGAGACGCCGTGGCTGCCACGGCACGGAGTCAGGGAGGGCACTGGGCGCTCTGATGGCTGCGGGGGCGCACAGGTGCTGTGGGACGGGCCTGTGGGCACACGGGGCCACTCAGTGGGCAGGAATCTAAAGCACAGCTGCGTCATCTCAGGCTGTCGCAACCTGGGTGCCTGCCCTGCCATTAGTTCTCTCCAGCTTATAATTATCTTCATTGTCCCTGGAGGCTCATGCTGACTGAAATGTCCTCGCCTCACCAGACCTCGAAGTCCGTCCCCTTAGGGCAGGAGCCTGGGCGTGTTGGGTCGGAGCTCCATCCGGACCCACAGGGAACATGACTGGGTCGTGAGGACCGTGGTGGCTCGTGGGTCAGAGCTCAGACTCCTGAGCAGGACCATCTGCCTCTGAGCCCCAGAGCTGCCGCACACAACCGGGGGCGTGGGAGACGTTATTTAACCTCCGGGCCGGAGCCACCCCTCTCCAGAAGGAAATGTCAGCAGTGCGTTATGAAGACTCAATGGGCCAATGTCTGCAGAGCGCTGGGAAGCGCGCCTGGCACCTGCTGCATACTGTGCAGGTGACAAACAGGACGGGGACTGGCTCCCTCAGAATCCCCGTGCACAGAGGCACAAAGCTGTGGGGACAGTGTGTGCAGGGAAGTGCGGCGTGTGGGTGTCCCCTTGCTCACTGGCTGGGAGGCTCTGCGTGGGTGGCGTTCCTGCGGGCAGATGGTAACACCTGCTGATGGGCTCTCCTGGCTCCCTCGGCAGGGTCCTGGGACAGCGTGACACTGACCCTCCAAAGTGCCTGACCGTACGGACAGCTGATGGAAACGATCAGCCCAGGCTGAGGGCGCGTGTTCCGGAAGTGGCGGACCAGCCGGCAGCAGGAGGAAGCTCAGCGGGGGAGCTGGCGTTGGGGTGGGCTTCTTCTCATCCCTAGCACAAGGAATGGGGCAGAAGGCCTGGAATAGATGTCCCAGGGCATCAGCCATCTGCAAGGTGGCGTCCTCCACCATCATCAAGGCGAGAACGGGAGGTCAGAGGTACGGCAGCACCTGGTGCCCAGGTGTGTGGCAGGTGTGTGCTGGTGCCTGTGTGGCTGGCTGGCGTGGGCTCCTAGGAAGCCTTTGGCGACCCCACCTTTTCCTTTCATTCGTCACAGCACAGAGCACAGCTCCTGCTGTGATGCGTGTGGGCCACCATCATGCCAGAGGATCTGTGCACCTCGCTGCGGTCGCTGCCTCCTTGCTGCCTTCAGATGCTGTGCTCTGGGAGGGCCTCCGTCCCGGGGCTCCCATCGCAGTGGGAAGGAGGAAAGCAGGAACAGCCGTGGGACACCAGGGACGAGGAGGTCGCTGATGGTCCGGGACGTCTGACCCAGTCCTGAGGTCCCGGCACACAAGGCTCTGAGCTCCACCAGAGAGAACGGCTACCGGGAGCCTCCCATCGGGGGCCATCTGTTTTAGGGCTTGATGGCTTAGACGGAGCAAGGCCGGTATGAAACTTGTCACTGTCAGCCAGACGCAGTGGGGGCTGAGCACAGCAGTGAAATAGGACACATTTGGGGGAAAGCCCCATGTTTGGGTGATCAGATGGAGAAGATAGGAAACAGAGTTGTCAAAACAAGTCCAAATATTCAAATTTGGTAAAGTTTCAACACTCTTGCTATAAGCTGGTATATCTCTTTAACGTGGGCAAAGTGACTGAGACCAGTAATTAATGCCAAGTGTCAAATTATAGTCCCTTGTCCCAATTTTGACATCTGCGCTCCAGCCACTAGACCACTCCTCACATTTCCACGTTAACTAACAGCTTCATCATAAGGAGCAACTGGGCCTCAGGCTGGCGCCACCGGGGTTGGAAGCAGGGCCACTGGCCGTCCTCCACCGTCGTCACCTGTGCTGTGGGTTCCAGAGGCTGCAGTCTGCCCCCCTCCCAGGACAATTCCAGAGGCGGCCTTCCTTCCACCAGGCCCCTCTCCTACCCACGCGCACGCACACGCACACGCACACGCACACGCACAACACGAGCAAGCTCTGCCCGTGAGCCCCGCAGGCAGAGGCACGCGTGGAGTGACAGGAGTGCCAGGGGAAGGCGGGAACTGGCCGCTCAAAGGCCCCGACCTCAGGCTCTCCCTTCACTGCCCCCAGCTCTGTGCCGGGCATGAGAAACACCCGAAGTAAGATGCAGCACATGTCCTCAGGAGACGGTCTCTCCCCACCCAAGGGCTTCTTGTCAGGTAAAACTTTTAAGTTGGTGTGAAATGTACTTTCAAGGCTAAGAAAGTGCACGTCCCATCGCTCTTCAGGTACCGTCTCCCAGGCACTGGTCTCCACGGGGCCGGCTGTCACTGCCATTGCTCAGCAAACACTGACACGTGCACCGTCACCCGCAGGCCCAGGCTTCCCAAGCTGACAGGAGACGTGGCCCAGTGAGCTGACTCTGAGCGCAGCTCTGTCCACGTGACCACACGGCTCTGGGTTAGAAAACAGCCTGTGCAGGGTGCCCTGACCGAGGACAGGACGAGGTGACAAATAAGAGCCATGCAGGAAACGAGGGTGAGCTGCCCCACTGCAGCTGCCCACCAGCCATGTGTGCCTGGACCACAGCTCCTCCGGGTACCGGCCTCCTTCTGCGGTCTCCTCCCACACCCCAGGGTTTGGCACATCTTGTCCCCTCTGCCCAGAAGGTTCTTACTCTGCTCCTCACCTGCTTAACCCTCACTCTTCACTCAACCAAAGCCTCACATGTGCATGGACGTTTGTCTGACATCCTGACGGGGTCTCAGCATCACAAGCGTCTCTTTCCAGCAGTTTTCAATTTACTTGGAGTATTCCTAAGTATTATAATTACTCGCTTGTCTGTCTGTGGGGACAGAGTCCCAGAGAGCAGTTTCCAGGCTCTCGGCCTCACGTGGAAAGGTGCTGCCTCGGATAGTAGATGGCCGTCAGCTGTGACTAGTTGGCCGTCAGCTGTAAGCAGTTAGCCAATTAGTCACTGATATAACTGCCGGGGCTGAGCTAGCAAGTGAGGCTTGAAGTCAGCAAGTGCGGTTAGCAAGCAAATTGTGGATTGTGTTCATCCTATTTCCTGTGTCTCACTGGCTGCCAGTGAGATGGGGGTGCAGGAAGACCCCTCGTTGGGGTACTGGCGGGTGTTTGCTTTTGTGTCTCAACCAGCCACCATCAAGAATATAGTGGTATGATTCCCCCGTCTATGGCTCCGTTGTTGTTCCTTTTTGGCCTCACCATGTCCTGCGTTCTTATGTGGGGAGTGGGAGCTGAGACCCTACATTCCAAAGAGACTGAATAAATGCTTATTATTTGTCCAGAATTCTGACTGAGAAAGTAAGGATAAAACTGGGATAACAGATGGAGCAGATTCTAGAATAAAGAGAAATAATTTAAGTTTGAGAGTTTCATACAAACACGAGGGAAAATTCCAAGAGAAATTGAGCTTGTCCCCCGGGTGTAAGGGGAGAGATTACTTCCCGTGGGAGAGGTGGGGATGTAATTAAGACAGGAGGACAGAAAGCAGCAACCACGGCCCCACTGCCCTTCAAACCACACATGATGCTCTCTGCTTCTCACTTGCTAAAATTCTCCTTGATGGTCACAACAGCATAACAGGAAACGGTCACCTTCGGACGCTGAGCTCAGGAACAGAAAGATCCAGTGGGTGGTCAGCGCTCCTCAGACGGGCCGGCCGATCTCTGAGGCTGGAAGGCCCCTGCCTGGGCGCCTGGGTGCTGAACTCAGAGGAACGGCTGCGACTAGAGACGCCGCACTGAGTCACGCATCCCCAGGGCACCGCACGGGCAGGTCTGTAAGACACCCAGCTGGTCCTCCCAGCCGAGTCCCAGGACGGCGGGATGGCTGGCGCACCCCTGCTCGTCTCTGGACTGTGTCTCCCAACCTCTCTGTCCTGTCTAGCGCTGAGGGACTGCACTGTACCTGCACACTCCACATATACTGCAAAGCCTGGACTCTGCTGCTGACCCCAGCCCCTTTGCACCATGAGGCAGACTGCACGCAGTGGGGCTGACTGCACGCAGTGGGGCTGACAGCACACAGTGGGGCTGACTGCACGCAGTGGGGCTGACAGCCACAGCCGCGTGGTGTCTGGGCGCATTGGGCAATAACAAGGGTTTTCAGCACATCACTCAGGATTAGTGACTGGCTAGGCTGGGGGCCAAAGACACACAGCTGACAGCCCCTAACCCCATGAGCCGTGAACCCCAGTGGAAGAGGATCGAACCTGAGGGGGGCCCTGGTCCCAGAACCACAGAAGCCCCCCACCTCTTTTGTGCTGTGGTCCCTCCCACCAGCCCAGCCAAGCACCCTGGTGGGGTCGGGGCCTGCACCACCACACAGCTAATGCTGGTGGGTCTTCTTATACCATCACCACCTTGGCCTCCAATGCCCCTATTCATGGGGTACGTCCTCCACATGACCCGGCTCAGTGACCCCACAGTGATGTCCTTCACATGACCTGGCTCAGTGACCCCACAGGGACGTCCTCCACGTGACCTGGCTCAGTGACCCCACAGGGACGTTCTCCTCGTGACCCGGCTCAGTGACCCCACAGGGACGTCCTCCACATGACCCGGCTCAGTGACCCCACAGGGACGTCCTTCACGTGACCTGGCTCAGTGACCCCACAGTGATGTCCTTCACGTGACCTGGCTCAGTGACCCCACAGGGACGTCCTCCACGTGACCTGGCTCAGTGACCTCACAGGGACATTCTCCTCGTGACCCGGCTCAGTGACCCCACAGGGACGTCCTCCACGTGACCCGGCTCAGTGACCCCACAGGGACGTCCTCCACGTGACCCGGCTCAGTGACCCCACAGGGACGTCCTCCTCGTGACCCGGCTCAGTGACCCCCACAGGGACGTCCTTCACGTGACCTGGCTCAGTGACCCCACAGGGACGTTCTCCTCGTGACCCGGCTCAGTGACCCCACAGGGACGTTCTCCTCGTGACCCGGCTCAGTGACCCCCACAGGGACGTCCTTCACGTGACCTGGCTCAGTGACCCCACAGGGACGTTCTCCTCGTGACCCGGCTCAGTGACCCCACAGGGACGTTCTCCTCGTGACCCGGCTCAGTGACCCCACAGGGACGTTCTCCTCGTGACCCGGCTCAGTGACCCCACAGGGACGTTCTCCTCGTGACCCGGCTCAGTGACCCCACAGGGACGTTCTCCTCGTGACCCGGCTCAGTGACCCCACAGGGACGTTCTCCTCGTGACCCGGCTCAGTGACCCCACAGGGACGTCCTTCACGTGACCCGGCTCAGTGACCCCACAGGGACGTCCTCCACGTGACCCGGCTCAGTGACCCCACAGGGACGTCCTCCACGTGACCTGGCTCAGTGACCCCACAGGGACGTTCTCCTCGTGACCCGGCTCAGTGACCCCACAGGGACGTCCTCCACGTGACCTGGCTCAGTGACCCCCACAGGGACGTCCTTCACGTGGCCCGGCTCAGTGACCCCACAGGGACGTTCTCCTCGTGACCCGGCTCAGTGACCCCACAGGGATGTTCTTCACGTGACCCTGCTCACTATCTCATGGGGGATGGCCTCCACCTGGGTAAAGCGTGGGCCTTTCCACCCCGCTCCAGATAGGGTCACGTTTAGGCCAGACAAGCACTTCTATTTCTGCCACAAACTCAAGTTAACGGGAAGTCGGGTCCCCAGGCAAGGCCTGTGGGGTAGCTCATGAGCCCGTTTATAGCTGGGACACTGAAAGGCACTGAAAGCTGCAGGACACGAGGCCAAGCCAGAGCCTGGAGTCCACAGTGTCCTTGGGGACCAACAGAGGGAAATGAGCTTCAGGCTGAAGAACGTGGTCTGGTGATGGTGAGCCTGCTGGTGCCACGGTGGTGCCGTGAGTTTTAACCTTCCTTATGGGGGTGGGGGGCTAGAGAAGAGGCCGGTGCTGCGGGCGGGGCTCTAAGCAGAGGTTTGCTGGTCCTCCAGGGGCAGCCCTGACTCCTGCATGGCCGTGGCCGCTGCAGCTCTCCCGCCCCTCTCTGGACAGGACCTGGGTGCCGACTCTGAGCCAGCTCTGCCCCCACTGAAGGAAATGCCGAGGTGGTTTGGGAGCCAGCTTACGGGACAGGCAGGCCGCCACCTGTCTCGCAGGTCACTGGAAGCTCTGGGAGCTGGGTCAGGGTTGACACAAGTCTGTGCCTGCTTCTGGGCAGGCGTCCGGGCCCCTCGCCTCCCCTCCTCCCATCTGCTGTGTATCCCTGACGCCTGCAGCCCCAAATTCCTGCCGTGCTGCAGGCGGGCACCCCCTCCCCCCAAAGGTGCACAGCTCAGGAACCCACTCTCACCCGGCCTGTCACAGCCTGAACCCACAGCCTGCGGCCCCAGCACAAGTCTCGTCTGCTCAGCCGGCAGCTGGCGAGCAGGCTGTGACTCAGGACAGGGAAGTCCCTGGGCTGCAGGGCAGAGCATACCCCCACCCAGCAGGCTGGTGGGCCCCCATTTTTGAACATCAAATAAGGGGAAAGTGACTCGTTGCAGTCAGGCTTCCGAGGAGAAGTCCATTCACAGGTGACATGGACGTCCCTCGGGGTGACTTCCCGTGTCTGGAGCTCTGGGTCTCCAGGTGTGAGCACCCACAGCTGTGACTAGGCTGCCACGTGGGCCTCAGGAATGCTGTCAGCCCACAGGAATGTTATCTGCTGGGAAGGGCCCGAGCTCACATGAAGCCAGCTAACCCGCAAAAGCACAAACTCCAAAATCAACACGTTCAGAGGAACTGGCAGCAAAAAACAGGCTTAACCACGAGAGCCCCTGAGGCCGCGGCGCCCGCCCTCCAGCTGCACCGGGACGCTCCCCTGGTCTGGAACACGCTGCCGGGCTCTCCCTGCCCCCTTCCTGCCACGGCCTTTGGAGCCCCTGTGCCCCGGCGCCTGGGCTGCCCGCTGTGGGCACAGCAGGCTGGCAGGCGCTGTCCTCGCCTCACTGGTCCCACTGAGGGTTCAGCTCGTCTGGTCCACAGTCGTGTTTCCAGAAATGAATGGAGTTTACAAACAGTTGTTTTTTTAATTTAGTCTTTTGTCATGTTTTTGCAATAAACGCTGGATCTCCTAGGACCATCCTGATGACATTTCTCCCAACCAGCCACCATTTATCAGAAAGTCAGGCCCATGGTCACCAGTCACCACACATGATTTATGTGTCAGTGGTGACTCCTGTCAAACCGTCATCAGACATGTGGGACGTTTAGACCTGGAAGAGGCCAGAGGCTTCATTCTGCACATAGGAAAATGAGAAATATTTCGTTGCCTGTGGGTCACAAGGTCACCACCGGGAAGTGAGGACGGGCCCTCGGCCGCTCACGGGCGTCCTCAGATGAGTGGCAGCCACGTGCCGAACACCCACGCCAGCAGCATGAGTCACGGGCCTGCAGAGCCTCACAGCCCCCTCTCCGTCCTCAACGAGCTCACACTTGCTGGTGGAATCTCGCTGTCCTGCCGTCCCGCCTCAGGCACCAACACCGGGTGCAACACTCGTGGGAGCTGGCAGGCGCGTTGGGTTCGAGGGCCAGCTCACGCTCCCTGCTGACACGCCAAGCGAAGGAATTTGGGAGAACAGACCTTTCCAAGATGAGCCTGAACCTCCCAGGACTCTCGTCACTGCCGTAAACATACTTTGCAGTCTTTGGTCGGTACAGGTAAAAGCACCAGGAAACTTAAGGCGTATTTGGTAAACTCATGAAAGGGGGATGTACCACAGGTGGTACGTGGGGCGCTGGGACCCTTTTCCTCACTGTAACCTGCTGGCCCACCGTCGCCTGTGTCACACGATGCTGTGGCTGCTGGTGGCAGAGACCAAACCGCGTGCTCCTCTGCTGCCATGTGACAGCCCATAGTTTGTGCTTTTCAAGATCTTAACAAGGGGTTCATTTTCTTTCAACTTATAAGGGGACTTTCTCCAAATGGTCCTCGCCGCGGGTGCTGCTGCCAGCTGTCCCCGACTGGGCCATGTGATCTGGGCAGCCGCTGTGAGCACCCACGGAGCTGTGTCCCAGGTACCACCACCAGCCATCCAGATTGCCCAGGGCTGTCCCGACTGTGGGACTGGAAAGCTGAGTCCTGGGAATTGCCTCCATCCCTCGAACCAGACGTCAGCCAGCCTCTGGCCACCTGAAGGGGAGCCCCTCACACTCGGGGCAGATTGTGACAACACAAAGCTTTTCTCAAATCCAAGTGAAAGTTTTGGTGACAGAAGAAAATGGAAGGATGAGTGGAGGGCTGTGTTCCAGGTCTTAGATGCAGGGGGAGGGGAGAGAGCGGGACTCAGTGGGTTTTCCACAGAAGCCGGGAGGCCCGTGCCCCCTCTCCAGGGGGCGTTGTCTTGTTAGTCACGTGCCATGGCTCCATATTCACCAGGCACAGGAAGTTGGATGCTCCAATGGGTTTTTCTGTCCCAGATTCCTGTGATGTGACCAGCGGGGATATCATCTGAATGGCGTGGCTTCTGCTCAGCCACAAACATGGCCCCCGACTGCCTCTGCCGCAGCTCTCGTCCCAGCCACCCCGCGAGACTCCCATGACACGGCGAGGCCAAGGTTGACACCTGCCAGCCCCTCAGCTCTCCCGGGGCTGGCTTACTCCTGCACTGGGCCACCAGCGCCGGTCTGGCACCTGCCACCACAGCACACAGGCCCTGGAAACGCCTCTGCGGACCAGGACTCCAAGGGCTGCCATGTCATGTCCAGAAGGTGCTGGGTGGGCCGCTCCCTGAGGCGAGGGGAGACACGGCAGGCAGCTTCCAGGCAGGACCTCAGCAGGGCCTGATGCTCCAAGGAGCCCAGCCATCTGGCCATTGGCACGAGCACTGCCAGCACCGTGCTTCTTTCCATCTCATTCCAGAAGCTGTAGCCGGGCAGGGTCCCAGGGACACTCTGGCACAAATTCACTCCCACATCTGCTCCAACGCACACAGAGAAGGGACTAAAACACTGTAGGAAAGGTGCACGCATGCTCACACAGGGTCCAGAGCAGCGAGGGATTGAAAGGAAGGGGGTCACATGGTGTCCTGGAGTTCAGGGTAACGGGAGAAATGCGTCATGGAAAGAAGAAGGAAGACAGGCAGGACTGCAGGGGGCGAAGGACAAGAAAACGTTATTCAAACAGGGGAGAAAGAGAAAGAAGGGAGGGTCTGAGGAAAGGCCACGCAAAACCAAACAGGGGACCTGGGGACGAGAGGCACTGAGCCCCACCCCAGAAATGCCGGTGGCACTAACAGGTTGGCCCCAGCACAGAGGGGTGAACGGACTGACCGCAGTGGGCCGGCACCACGTCCACCTCTCCTGGCACGTTTTCTTCTTCATTTCCAACATGTTGACGCATTTACCAAGAACTGAATGTCTGAAGACCCCACATGTAAGAGCTAGGAAGAACCAACTGTTGGAAAATTTGCTTTTCCAAAATACGTGAACCACTCGGGCTCAACCTGGCCGGGATTCTGCAGGCAACACACCTTGCCATTACCCGGCCTGCCACCTTGACCCAAAGCTGTGTCCACACAGGTGGTCACTGATTGGAAGCCGATGCCCCCTCGGGAGCCCATCCTTTTTCCTGCCCTCTTTGTGCACATTGAATCTCCCACCACAGACCCAGAATTAGTGCCAGTGTGCCAGCAAAACATGAGTAAAAACTCCCAATTGTTCAGAAAAAAACATGATGAAGCAACCCTCTCCATTTGGAATATCAATTCACCCAAGAGAAAAAGATGGAGTTCATAACAAATACTTATTGCCACACCTTTCCAGGGAAAAGATAAAAGTAAGTAAAACGTCTCTGGTCAGGAGGCATGGAAAGCTGGAATAGGGAACGAAGTAGCAGACACCCCACTCGCCTGGTTCTGCAATCTTGTCCACGTCCACCCCAGATGGGACGGCCTCTCTGTGCACCCCACCGTTATAATGATTTGCTTGTCTGCCATGATGCAAATGGCCAAAGTGCTGGTCAGCGTGCGAGCTCTCTGGAACCCTGTGGACTCCCTTTACCTGCCGCCTGAACCTACAATGGGAGAATGGAAGGACCTCATGCCTTCCTCATGCAGAGGAAGACTGGTCAGTCCTTTGACGCTATTCTTCCATACGTAACATTTTTCTACGTCTCTTTGGGCCAGGCTGTCTGCTAACCTGAGTTCCCGCCCCTCCACTGACCGGCTTGGATGACAGAGGAGCGACGCAGGAATCAGATCACCGGGGACGGCCCAGCAGGCACTGCATTACGCTTTCACCAACAGGCTCAACGCTGGGATTCTACCCCAGCGAGGGACTCCGGGGTCTTCCAGTCGTGAAGATTTCTACTTCTGGTCCAGTGGGAACCAGAGAAGGTAAGAACTAGGCAAGGCAGTTTTCAGTGGTTTCTGGGATTGCTGGGACTGTCACTTGCTATGTGGGAACTGTGGTCGGGCCGTTTTCTTACAATCCGTACACTTCGCACTCTTCTGATATTTGTCCCCTTTCACTGTGATGCCCCATCGGTCCTGTGTGCACCCAGGACAGGAGGGCTCGTGACTAGGGATTCACAGGATGTGTCCATCACTCTCGCTCATTTACAGCAAAGTCTGTTCAGGAACCAAACACCTGAGCGCAGCACCTGCTCCTGCTGCCACGTTCGCTCTGGAGCTCCCGGAGCCTGGGGCCAGCAGGCCTGGTCTCAGCACACTGTGGTCAGCAGAGAATCCCCAACCCCCACCCGGGGCGTGACCCTGCGGCTGTGGGTACGACGTCCTTCTCCAGGCAGTGGAGACCAAGGGTCCGGCTGTGGCCCCACCAGGAGGAAGGCCATCCTGGTGGGAGTGTCAGCGGTTCTGCCCCTCGTCTGTGCTCAGACCCAAGGCTCAGACGGCTGAAAGACCTCTGGGAGGCTGGCGCCCAGGGTAGTGGGAGCCACCAGAGAGTCAGGTGACATCTGACAGAAAGCCACCGTCACATGAAGCTGTAACTTGAACCCAGCAGCTGGTGGAAACTGGTGGCCACAGGAGAAATCTCTGGGGACTGTGCTGAGACCCTGGCTTTCTGCTGGCCTGCGTGTAAGTGTGTGCAGCCCTGGAAGGCCTCTGAGTCAGCGGTCGGTGGCCCAGCTGGGTGACCGCCACTGCTGACGGTGCACTCGTCTGCAACACGTGGTAGGCATGGCCAGACGGCTGTCAGGCTGCTCCGACACTGAAACTGCCTGGACACCCCGAAGCCCACAGCAGCTGTGACAGAAATGTTGTCTGTGGTCACCCAGCTGAGTGAAAGGCCGCCTAGGCCATGGGGGCAGGGGTCTGCTCCTCCCGGTGACATCGTGTGGGAGCCGCACGGCTGGAGCGGCGGCCTCACCCGTGTGCCCCCCGCCCCACCCGTGTGCCCCCTGCCTGATCCGTGTGCCCCCCGCCTGCTGGGAGAAACTCACAGGGCCGAGTGAGCCACCGAGCTCACAGAGAAATCCGTGACACCCTGCGTGCACGAAGAGCTGGGGCTGTAGCACAGGACAGTGTTGGGTGCAGGAGGCTGGCTGCCCCCCGGCAGTGTGTGCTGTGGTCACTAGCAGTTACTCACGACGTCTACCCCACGAAATAACCGTGTTGTCATCACGCCAGCTGGTTTAGTACTTCTGCAGAGTTCTGACTCAAATGTACACCCGACACCCCAAGTGTGTGAGTCCACCATATCCAGTCCTCTCTTGGAGTTTCTTCAGCCCAAATGTCCTGATGGTGCCTCCAGGCCAGGCCTGTGTCACCTTCTTCTTGGGGACAGGTGAGGACACGGTCCTGTGTCCCCGCAGTCTACAGGGCCAAGCTTCCTGTCTGAGCCTGTTTCCTCACCATGCGGGGGGACCCAAGGCCATGCTCTTCTGACAGGGTGACGTCAACAGTAAGTTCGAACAATTTTCAGACCCTGGAAACGAAACGCAGTGCAGGCGATGCCCGCATTCCGTGGGCCACGTGGAGTTTCCTGCAGGGTTTTCTCTGTCAAGGACACGTCCTCTGCCTTGGTCTTCACCATGTCACACTGAAGAAGCAGCTTCGCCTCGATGTCACAGTGACAGGCCCTATGGAAGCAGAACACAACATGGGAGGGCCGTTGTCCATCAGCTCAGCTCTTTATCCAGTGAATGCCAAGGGGACGTAAAAACCGGGCCCATTTCCACTAAAAACAAAGTGTAAAGTATTTACTTCAAACACAGGAAGTTACTTTATATACAAGAGCCACTGGGATTGACCACGCTTCCTAGTGCAGACAGCTCACTGCTTGTCAGACTATTCACAAACCAAACCACCTTTTGGGTTTTTGAAAAACGACCAAATCATGAATGCAAAGAAATGCCTACATTTTGACATCAAGCTTCGCTTTTTTCCGGCCCAGGGAGGCTGGGTTCTCCCCCGGACTCCCGTCTGCTCTGGGCTCCTACGCTGCTCAGCTCCTGGCTTGGGAGCCAGAGTCACTGCGTCCACCTGAGTTTTGCTCATTCTGACTGTTGCTTTGAAGGTTAGGCCTGACCAGAGATCCTTGGCTCTGAACATAAAACTCCCTTCAAAGTAATTCAACTAATTTTTCAGGAAAATTCATTGAATTCCCCACTATACATCACTTACCCAGACTGAAGGCAGTTACAAAATCTTTGCTCTGACTAGAGTCTGATAGAAGAATCGGAAAGCTGTAAAGCATGTAATATGATGGGATTTTATCTGAAGTAATGACAACGCCGTTAAAATATTTAATCAATTAATAAAGCATTCATGGGAAATTGTGGCAACAAAAACAGGTCTTTGGGAGAGAACGTGAGATCCACCGAAAACGGAGCGATCGGGGCCATCTGGTTGCTCTCGGTGGTCCCCACATCTCTTTTCTTTCCTTTCCTTTATAAACACTGCCAATTAGTTGGATTTAAAATTCAACCCAGGCATTTTTTATTCAAAGGAGACCATTTTCGTTTGAAGAGGAGCGGATTTAAAACAGAAATTCTCCCCTGCTGGGCCCTGATCAGCTATTGATTAGGAGGGCTGCCACCCCAAGTCATCAGTGCAGGATAATAGGCCTGGAGCTCACAGGCCTGAAGGGAGCACACTTGTTCCAGGAGAAGGAAAGCCGGCCTTTGTGGAAAACCAAAGGCTCTGGTCTCTCTTGAGGAAAAGAAATGTTAATTGAAAAATTCCTTAAATAGGTGAAGGCTCTGCTTTACATAAAAGGTGTGAAATCACAATCAGAGGGCAGGAGAGAAGGGGCCCTGCCGTTTACGCGGGAGTTCCTCTGTAATGGTGCTGATTAAGTTCCATTCACCAGCAACCTGGGCTGATGGAAGCGGCCTTTCAGCAAAAGGGACGAGTGACAGCTGGCCCGTGTACACGGGGAAGTCTGAGTTAATTGGCCCCTTGACAGGGAAAATTAAAACAAAGAAACTTCCCATTGAGTGCAGGGAAATACAGCCTGATGGTTTTCATAAATAAGCGATGCATGTCATCTTTATGTTGTCAGTCAACCAACCACCTCAGGAAAATAATCACATTGTCATCACGAAACTTTCTCAGATGACCCTTAAAATCACACTTGGGACAGTGACTTCATCCCCTCAGAGCATCTGTGTGTGACCCACGGCCTCCAGACGAGAGGTGTGCTGAGTGCAGACAAACCAGGCAGAGCCCGGAAGGGCTTGTGCAGGAGCAGCTCAGGAGGATGTGCAGGGGACAGGGCACACACGCGTGGGAAGGAGTGTCACCGCAATGCTTTTCCCAACCTTCCCGCCTCTGCTGCTGTCTGTGCAGGTGCGGGACAAAAACGTGGGGTCCGGGTGGTACTGGCCTGCCAGCCCTCCTGTCCTGTCCTTCTTCCCTTTTCTCTGACCCCTGCACTGTCCACACCTTAGACCAAATTTGGTGGAAGGAAAACATTGCAATTCCTTCTGTGTCTTTGGAAAACCAACCACCAAACAGGCGGAAGCTCCCCCAGGGGCACCTGGGCGCTGGCACTGGGTGTCAGGACGGGCCAGCTTTCCAGACTCACCCTGCGGGGCAGGGAGATGGCAGGGATCCAGGAGGATAACAGGACGTGCCACCAAGCCTGTGAGTCACAGGAAGAGGCCTGAGGCAGCACACGCCTGCGGTGGCAAACCTGCTGGCACCCCTGCCCCCCACACCTGGTCACTTCCCATTTGCTTTGGAGACATCAGAGCCCATGGAAGGATACAGTGTAACAAAGATTTAGAGTCCGCTCTGTAGTAGCAGTTGATTATTAGAAACACACGCAGCGCAGCGCTGCCAGCTAAACAAGTAGACACTGGAAGCGTGGCTGTGACGCCTCAGCACTCTCCATCCCTGCAGTTCTCAGCCCCTGAGACTCAGGGGTCCTGTTGGGGCCTCAATTTTCCTAACAAATGAAGAGAAGAGACAACATCACTCAGCCTGCAGTTGGGCGAGGAGGGGTCCTGGGTGTGCCTTCAGGGCAAAGCGCCAGCCCCGGTCAGCACAGGACCAGGGTCCACGTCCCCGAGTCAGAGCGGAAGGAGGCGGTGCTGTGACAGGCTGAGCACCTCTGGAGTGTTCTAGGCCGGCCAGTTCTCCAAGACGACACACACGTGAACTCCGTACGTAGTAAACGTGCAAATTACAATTTACCAAGTTTGCGGCATCTTGAAGCCTCTATTCTTAGTGCCAGCATGGAGCTGGCCGTGAGCCTGTCGTGCGCACTGGGGCCATAATGAACCAGGAGCTAAGGACCTTGACAGGGGTTGTGCTCTTAATCGGGAATTCTGCTTCCTGAAACTTATCTTAAAGAAACGATTAAAAGGTTATGCAACAAGTTTTATGCCAGGACATTCATCACAGGTTCATTTTATAATAATGCTAAGTAGACAGGACTTAGTAACCCACAAAAGAGGACTCGTTAAATAAATTTTAGAACATCTGTATGGTAGGATACTCTGCACACATTACGAAATCGTGTTTTTAAAATATTTAGTGGGGTAGGGACTGCGTACAGTGAGTTAAAAAGATGGTTACACTGCACAACCGTGTGTGTTGTGGACAATATTATAACGTAAACTACCGTTTGTTGGCAGGTAAAGTTTGTTACTTTTTGCCACAATTGAAAAAACAAAACACTAGTTTCAAAAGTGAACAGCCCCAATTTTGATAAAAATATATGTAATATAAACATAGAGGGAGACGTAGGACAACCTGTTCATTCCCTTCCTCCTCCACCCATGCGTAGCCTCGCTTCTTTCCGTCTCGTCTCGGTGAGCTCACGTCTTCCCATTCTAACCCATTTTAAGGCAGCCTTCCACCTCTAGAAAATAAGCCTCAGGAAATAAATTCAACTCTAGAAAAAAATTTATTTCAGAACAAATTTATGCCAGAATTCTTAATAGGAGTAAAGAATTTTACGGTTTTAAATATTCAAATAAATATTAAAAAGAAGAAAATGTTTTAAAAAACAATCATTTTGAGTTCAGTGGACTATTGTATAGACAAGATAATGAACAAGGGGCAGAGAAATACTTACATCGTCATATAAAGCAAAACAATCAAAATATAAAATTACAGGGCCGGCCCGGTGGCTCAGGCGGTTGGAGCTCCGTGCTCCTAACTCCGAGGGCTGCCGGTTCGATTCCCACCTGGGCCAGTGGGCTCTCAGCCACAAGGTTGCCGGTTCAATTCCTCGAGTCCCACAAGGGATGGTGGGCTGTGCCCCCTGAAACTAACAACGGCAACTGGACCTGGAGCTGAGCTGCGCCTCCACAACTAAGACAGAAAGGACAACAACTTGACTTGGAAAAAAGGCCTGGAAGTACACACTGCTCCCCAATAAAGTCCTGTTCCCCTAAAAAAAAACTATATAAAATGACACATGATGCACATAACTATCTAAAAACAACCAGCATTGTACATGGAGAACCACCGGGAAGACGGTGGGACACAAATGACTTTATTTTTCTACTTGTCTCTGTTTCTAGATTTTCTAGAAATGAGCAGCTACTGCTTTTGACTTGGCACACGCAATACATTTTATTTCTAAGTACAAAAGTCACATCTAGGTGTCTTTCCTCATGGAAGGAAACTGTTTCTCTAATGTCAGAGGTGTCAGATCTGTCCCATCGCCCCTGCTCTGCCTTCGGGGGCTCAGCAGACGCTTCCCTGGGGCAGAGTGCGTTGAGCTTGGCCCTGTTCACCCACCAGGAGACCCGCCGCCCCACCACGAGGTTCCCACAGGGTGGCGAGAAACGCTCTCTGGAAAAGAAGCAAGTACGGATTAGAATATTAAAACATGCACTGTAAGAACTCCTGCTCATTTCTGAAAGCATGTAAAACCTCAGCTGTGTTTTTCACATGGCCACACGTACCCACAGCACAGGCACACACACGCACACCAGGGCACCCGGCACACGTGCAAACATGCCGAAGCACGTGCCCCATCTCGTGTGTGGGGCACTCCCACAGACTCACCCTCTGAAGGGACTAAAAAGAGCCCCCAGGAAAGCTACCAAAGTGGGATTTCCACTCCCTGGAGGTCGTGCGTGGCCCTCTCTGTTAGCACCACAGTGTACGGGACTTTCCCTGCGAGCACAGACGATGCTGAGCGCCTGGACCCACAGCTGCACCCTCCACGAGGTCGGGGCGGGGTGGACAGGGCAGCGCAGGGGGCAAGAGGCACCTGAGCCCACAGTGAAAAGGCAGCAGGCACTTGTCCTGTAATGAGAACAAAGGGACTCCAGGCAACCGGATGGTACAATGCATCAAACTGAACACATGAGGCTCTTAAACTTTCACATTTGGAATTGGCCAACATCAATTATTTAAACACAAATTGAATTAACAAAATATTCAACATATGTTCTTTTTAAACTCTGCTAAATCTGATGAGACTCCTAAAAGCTGATCTAGGGGTCAGCCCGCTGAAAGAGAGGGGCCGGGGCCCAGTGAGTAAAAGCAGCCGGCAGTGGTCAGCTCAGCGCCGTTGGAGACCTGAACTCGCAGTCCCCAGAGGAACGGGTGATTAATGCTACCACCAAATGTGTGCCCATACCTGACCCTGATCTCATCAAATCCTGCTGCCACCATCTGCTGTTTGTAATTCCTCTGCAATATTTGTGTTTGCTGCCTCGTGTGAGAAACCGGGAGGGGGCGGGGAGCGGCCCCTGCGCAGCGAGGGCGGGCAGCCTGGCTGGCTGAGCCTGGCCAGAAGGCATCTGTTGCTCAGAGGCCTGCGGCATCTGCTACTATTTCTCACCTTCCCGCTCGCTGTGGGATACGGTTTCTCCCAAAGGTGGCCTTTCCATGCTCGCCGTCAGTCCCGTCATTGTCCTGCCCGCCTGTTCCCACGGTGTGGCCTGGATGCCATGCTGCCCGCCTGTGCGGGCTGCTGTCTGTAACCCAAGATATTGTGTGATCGGGTTATGCCATTAACCCTTTTCCTGCTCATCAGGACGTTCAATGAAGCCCAGCAGGGGAAGCAGATTGAGAGGGAGGACCGTCTGGTGGGAGGACAGCCAATCCCAGGAAGCTAGAAAGTTTACAGGATAATAATGACAGCAACCCCCGAGCTGTCAAAATAACGCTCACTTTCAGAGAAACAGAAATGCTTTCTGACAGGGCAGCTTTTTCTTCTCTCACTTTTTTTTTTTTAACTTAAAATGCTCTAAAAGGACACATTGTCTTTCTCCTGAATAGGGCTGTTAAGAACTATGATAAAATGTGTGGGGGGTGCGGTTATTTATGTGTCTGATCTTTGAACACCTGCTGAGGGGTGCAGCCTGGCGGCCCATGCGAACACTGTCCCAAGCTGTCATTTTTCCTTGACCTTCTATCAGATCCGAAGCACGTCAAGGGCTCTGTTCAGAGCTTCTAGAGGCGACATCCTCACACGTGGCCCCGTCCTTCTTCCTGGAAGTTCCTTCTAAGTGTGACACCATCCTCCCTCCTTGCGTGGACAGGTCCTCAGGCTGAGCAGGCAGAAAAGGAGCAGAGAGCAGCACGGCCACCAGCCACAGCGGCACCCTTCCCAAGCGTTCTGGGGAGGCCCCAGGATCTCCACCGAACGCCTCCTGACAGCCGCCAGGCTGCGGCCATTCCCCTGGACGGTGTGAGCTTGTAACCGCTCTGTGCTCTGTCCCCTCCCCAGGACCCCAGGCTGCAGTGCCTCCAGACACCCAGCCCGCTCCAGGCCCTGTGGCACCTTTGTTTTAGTCCGAAAGACCCCAAGGCCACATGATTACCTTGCATACGATGACAGCACAGCCAGATTTGGGAAAGTAAGTACTGAGCAGAAGATTTTCTTGAATTAAAACATTGTTGACGTTCCCAAGTAATTCAATATTGAATATCAGCTCAGTTGTTACGGGTATTCTAAATTGGTAAATAATTGGCAGTTCGTAAAGAGAGGGGGACTTTTATCGAATGCCTACTGTGTACCGGGCGGTGTATGAACAAGTAATTCACTTCCACTCATGCCAAAGCTGGAGGTGACGTGGTCGCCCCCCCCTTACAGATGAGACAGGCGTCCAGCCAGGGCTTGCTCCCCGAGCCTTTGTTACGGCAGAACATGGATGAAAACATAAATCCCCAGAATGCAGGAAGTCCCACCTCGATTGGCTGGATGGATGGTGGGCTCTGACACAGCCCCTCAGATGTTTTCACAGCTTCTTAGCTGAAGGTGGGAGAGAGAATGGGCTACAGAAATGCAGCTGGGGGGGGGGTTCCCCAATCCACAAAGACAACTCAGCCCTCCCTGGCCTGCTGTGTCGTCTATCCCGAGTGGTTTCATTTTCCAAGAGTGGTTCCCCAGTGCTCCTGGGCATCCAGCAGGAATGAAAGGAGGTTGTTTCATGGTGGGTGTGTCTGTCCCTTCCCCGGGGGGAGCTTGGGAAACCCAATTTTATGAGTTTGGTTGTTTGCCTCACAAACCAACTCGTGTGATCTCCCACTATCGTGTGATTAATTACATCATGTGGACACCAATTAGCATTTCACGTCCACATAAAACGCGAGCTCGGTGCCAGGCCGTGTAGCGTCTTGCTGCTGCCCCCAGAAAGAGTGCGCCTCCCCACCCCCACCCCACCCCCGGCCCGTCACAGCGGCGCCGTCTGCACCCTCTGCCCACGGAGACAAAACCAGCGTGCAGGTCACCCCCACCCTCTGGGATCCGGGACAGCATAGCCAGGGCGCCAAATACCATTCGCTGAGCTGCCGTGTGGTTACAGGGAGGCAGGCAGGGTGGTAAAGACCCTGGCCGCCTGTGCTCCTGGAACGTGCTTGCTCCTTTCTGCGAGACCGGAGCTGTGTTTAAGCCTGCCCATCGCGAGCTCCACGCCACCCTGGGCAGAAGGACCCCACGAGGAGCTGAGCTCGCCAGGACACACAGGGTTTCAGTGGTAGGTCCAGGAGACACCCTGGCAACTGTCAAAGACGCGGGATGACTCCTGCAGCCCCAAGCCCCAGTCATGACTTCTCCGTGTGTGAGAGACTCTGCCCCACGCGCAGGCCTCAGGCAGGAGCACAGAGAAATCACATGATGGTCCTTCACGTGCCACAAATCACCCTGCAATTTGAAGCAGAAATCACCACATTAAGGCTCCCAGAGCTGCAGCTTCAGCACTGGACCTTGGGGCCTGGCCCACTCCTAGCACATGGCTTCATCCCGTACGCACGCAGGAGAGAGTGAAGGAGGGGACGACACAGGAGCCCCTGGGCCACACCCTGAACTACAGGCAGAGCCATGACCGGCAAAGGTAAGGGACAGCCCTGCCAGGGCAGACGGGCTCCGTGTGCACATGGGCCTGCCAGGGGCAGCTGGAAATTCCAAACGCCTGCTAATGAGGCGAGGGCTTGATTCTGGGAGAGGGAACGCTGTTCTGGGCAGCCAGGGCCTGTGATGAGTCGGAGGGAGCACACACAGCCCGACGAGGGCAGCGTCCACACCACCAAAACGCAATGCGACCTGTTTCCTGTGGGCTGTCACCCTGACCTTGTCATGCAGAGCCCCTGCATGCTTTGGGAGCAGAAGCTGGTTGTCTAACTCACTCTAACGTCAGCTGCAGGAGCGCCGCGTGGACGCTGGCGATGACCCCCACTGAGCAGTCCTCGTACCCGTGGGCACACGGCCGCGCACGGTCCTTGAGCAAAGGCAGGAGGAATGTGTGAGCAGCGCCCAGGCTGTGTCCTGCAGGTCTCATTTGGGGACTGTCAGGGTGACGGTGCCCGCGGGGCGTCCTCCCCAGGCTGCGCAGGAGCAGATCCCAGAAACGCAGACTTGTGCTGGCCTCGTCAGAGAGCACACTTCTGATCCCCTTCCAAGGTGACATTAAGCTAAACCCCAGTGTCAGGGAAACCGGAGTCTTGCTTCCCGTGAACACTGGTTACGCACCTGCCCTGGGAAAAGGAAGCACAAGCCAAGTGCAGGTGGCAGCAGCAGCAGACAGGTCACAGAACGGAGCTGGCTTCCTTCCCTCACAGCTTCCTCCCCACAGGGAGCAGACCTGCCCTGCGCTGGCCCTGAGGCCCCACCTGGGCTCCCACCTGAGCCTGGGCTCCCACCTGGAGCCCAGGTGTCTCAGCTCCCTGTCCCCCTCCCCTCACCCCCCACTGTCTTCGCGTTTGGGTTACAAGTGCAGGCCCCCCCCTTCTAACCAGGACTCTGCCCCCCCCCCCCCGTGGCAGAGCCATGCCTCAGGCCTCCCCCCACTCTGTCTGCTCACCTTTAGTTGCACACATATCTGCCTCCCTTGCCCTGGCCCCCCAGAGGGGAAGGGGTCGCAGGGGGGAAGGAGAAGGAAGGCGGTGGGAGAGTGGGGACAGGGTGGGGTGGGGAAGGACCTGTGAACGAAGGCTGGCCAATTCGTCAACCTTGCCCCACCCCCAGTCCCCAAAGTGAAGCCAGCACAGGTGACTAGAATGAAGACAGGGGTCTGCCATGCCAGCCTCTCAGGAGTCCCTACTCCCCGAGCCGTCCCTCTGAGTGACACTGGCCGCAGGGCTAGGTAAGCAGCGGGTGGGGTGTGAGGGGGCTGGGGGTTCTTAGGGGTTGGGGGGCTTGAGGGCTAGGGTCCACAGGACGTGGGGCTGGGAGCATGAAGGCTGGGGTTCCCCAGGGCGTACGCTGGGGCCTGGGGGCTGGGGGCTGCGGCCTCGGATCCCACAGGTGAGATGTGCCCGGAGCTGGCACGGCTGACGCCGGCAGCATCTTGCTCTGTGAGCAGGGTCACTGCTGGCCGTGCTCACGGGGTTTGCAGCACACCCCACACCCCCGCAGGCCTGGGCCTGTCCCGCTCCTTTCCCCACTTTCTACCGGGTGTTAAACGCACAGCCGGGTCCAGGGTGGGAAGTCTACCTTCTCGACTAAAATTATAGGTATCCCAGGTGAGATACCCCCTCCACGCTAGGGCCTGGGAAATGCAGACATACCCAAAACCCAGACCAAAATCTGGGCCTCTGATCCAGCTTTGCTTCTCACCCAAAAGACAGAGTCTTACATGAAAACCAGGAGTGAATTGATAACAGATGTTATCAGGTGAGTCTCGAAGAGGCAACTAGTGGGGAAACTGAGGCAGAGGCCAGCTGTCACACATCACAGCCCGCACGGAAAACATGCTGCTCGCAGAAGCCCACCCCTAAATGAGGGGCAGATTTTCATGTGAAGTCACAGGACCCAGTTAATGAACGTGAATGTGTGTCGCTTTTGAGAAGCCCTTCGTACAGAGAGAAGGGAGCTGCCGGCCCTGTCCTCTGTTCGGGAATTGGTGTGTTTCCCTTGCACCATTTTTTTCCTTTGAGGACTCACCTAGAATGGGTTTTAAGGGAAGACTGTGAATGTCTGTGTTTCCAGGACCCTCTCCGTGACAGACCTGCAGTGTGCTAGCGTCTCTGCCCATCCCACATGCCAGGCCATGTCCCTGCTCTTCCAGGACACGGGGCCGAGCTTCTGAACCCCCACAGAAGGGTGGGGGTGCAGCCCCCAGGGCGGACTCTCCAGGCCAGGCAGACGTGGGTCCCGCCCAGCCTGAAGGACCAGTCACTCAGAGGCCTGCCGGTGGCACCACAGGGCCTTTTCATTTGCCTTAAAGGCTACTAGAATTTATCAAAAGAAAAATAAGTTTTATTTACTTAACTTTTTAAAGTTCCTGTTGGGCACACTTTAGTTTTAAAAGAAGGTTGGTAGTTGTAATTGCTGAGGCCCAGAGATGAGCCGCAGGGAACACCGGGCTGTGAGGGGCAGGCAGGGGGCAGGGCTGTGACTCGGCCGGTGACCGGCGGGCACAGGGTGTGTAACTTGGTGGCCAAGCTTTGGCTAAACCTTGTCCTGTTTGTAGAAACAACCTAATTCATCTTCAGTGCCGCGGGCAAAGGAGAGGGCCGTCCTGCGAGGGGAAGGTCCAGACGTGAGTGAGTTGATTCGATAAGGAAAAGGAAGACCCTGGGTGCCCCCATCACGTTCCAGAGCCCCCATGTGCAGACACTTGTCACTGGGCAAACTCAGAGGCCCCCGCAGGTGGCTCAGCACCTGAGGCAGAAATCAAGGTGTGTGGTCCTTGTCCGGTAACATGGGGCATTTGCTGAATGACTGGGATCAGTGATTCCTCCTTAGTTTCAAATAAAATTAAAACAGAGCGGGCGCCGCAGCCCAGGGCTGTGCTCCTGATCAGAGAGCAGCTTGTCCCCGCAGGGCAGCCTGGGGGTGCGAGGCCCGGGCTGTGTTCCTGCTCCCCTCCAGCGCTGGCCCTGGGACCTCGTCGCCCATGTGTGAAGTGAGCTTCTCTCAGTTGGAAGACAGGGTAGCGGTCCCATGGAACCACGAGTGACAAGCACTCATCTGGGTGGCACAAGGAGAACACTACCTGTCGGACTTGCGACCCTGTCTGGCTGGGGTGCCACACGCCCGTCACGGGGAGTGAGCATCCAGGACGCCCACCTCACGCAGGCCCAGGGCCCCTGCTGTCCACACAGGCAGGGCCATGCTCCCCGGAATCCACACGCTCTCCCTCTTGGCCACATCCCAGAAAACCCACGAAACCCTGTGGCCTGGTCCCTGCCAGGCGCTCACGCCCAGTGATTGAGCAAACGGGTGAGTGTGTGGGCACCAAGCCCATTGTGGAGGGGACCCGCGCTTCCAGAAGCCAGGGCCAGTGTGCAGGCCCAGAGGACCAGGAAGTGGGGGACTCCCTGCTGCTGTGCCCCAGAGAGGCGCAGAGATGACCTCGCCAGCCACTTGTGCCAGGGCCACTGTGAGCCGGGAAGCCTCTGCCAGCGCTCCACATCATCGTCACCGCTTAGGGCTCCTGGTGCCTGATGCACGTTGTCCCAAAACTCGGGGCCTTGATGTGTGTCAGCTGCTTTGGTGACCCTTTCTAAAGGAATTCCGTGTGTGTCTCCAGGGATGGGCATGGTCAGTGGAGGTCAGTGGAGGTCAGTGCGAGAAAGGGCCCCGGCCTGGCAGAGGGAGCCCTCAGACCAGGTGGAAGCTGTCCCCACAGCACCCGCTCCCTCTGTCACTCCAGTACCATGCAGTGTGGCGGAGTCCCCGCAGGACAGCCATGCTGCATAAGCCGCAGCTTCCAGGCCTGAGCCTGGGCCTAAGGAAAGCAAAGTCCCCTCCTCAAGTGGAATTCCACGACAGCGAGGGCATGATTGCTGTGGGGCGGCCAGGAGCAGCAGCCTCTCGTCCCTGTCACCCTCTGCTGAGCCCCCACTCTTTTCTGCAGTCCTCAGGAGGAGTCAGGGTCACAGACCCTGAGCGGCAGAGCTGACCCTGCCCTCAAGGTGACACATTTCTCAATGGCCTTTCTCCAGCTCCGGCATCTTAATCATTAATCAGCTGCATCAATCAGGTTTGGCGGGTGCATCAGAATTTCATTCAAATGAGCACTTGACCCGGAGCTGGCTTATTTGAAGCCTGGACGTGCAGGCCCAGGTCCACCTGTGTGACCCATACCACGGTCAAGCCCAGCGCAGGAAGTTCCGGATAAATGGAAAGCAGTGAGTTTTGACGGCTTGTCGGCGGTCAGATCAGGGAAGCAGCTCACCGGGAGCCCAGCACATCCCCGCTGGGGTTTCCCGGCCAGGCCGGCAGGGCCGTGCATGGCCTCACTTACGGCCCGTTAGCCAGCGCCCAGAAACCTGCTGCCCCCGAAACCCACTGCGTGCCCTGAGGGACACTCATCACACCCCTGAAACTGAGGCCGCTGAGTCGTACTGGGTCAAACACCTTCCATCAGGCATGAGTGCTGACGCCGCGGCTCTGACCCAGGAAAGGTGTGGGAAATGGAGGCTGATTGCAGGGACGCAGGTGAGCCCGGGCCTGACAGAGACAAAGCAGTGAAGATTATGGAGGCGCTGGGCAGCGGCAAGGTCACAGCTACGTGGTGGGTGGCCTCGCAAGCACCACTTAGGAGCAAGGGGTCAGGTTCTCTGTCTGACCCTGAGAAAGGTCACTGCCCTCTGTTACCTCAGCCCAAAGCACGGATTTTGCAAAGAGCCAGTGGGCTTTTGTAAAATTCTCCTTCATTCTTAGTTGAAATTTCCAAGAGAATCAGAGTACCATCTTACCTGTTTGCCACATGCAAATACTTTCAGTAAGGAAAGCGCCCCAGTCCTCCCGGGGCCCTACGCCTCCAGCCGTGAGCACTGCCAGCGAGTGAGCGACGGCCCGCTGGGCACCGCCAGGCCCCCGACAGCGGAGTGGGCCAGTGCTTGCTTCTGGTGGGGGGCAGGCCCTGCGAGCTGGTGGCCCCCATTCAGTGGAGGAGACAGGATGATGCTTCTGGAAAGGGAGCGACGTTGTGAAATCACATGGGAACGCCTGCCCTGAGGCAGCAGGACGCCTGTTGCAGTGACACAGAGGTCGTGAACCTTATCTACCTGATGTGAACCCGGCTCAGTATTTACCGTCTTCTCCATGTGTCGACCACACATTCAAGCAAGCACCTACCTGGTGGGGACCAGGCTCAGCTGTGAACCGGCGTGTCACCCAGGGTCTGTCAGACCAACAAAGGCGCACAGGTCGCCGGTCAGTGTTTTGAACGGGGCGGCCCCTGGAGACGCAGCCCCTCAGAGAAGCAGCCTCAGGCTTTCTCCATAGACCACCTGCCTCAAACCCCTCAGGAACTGGTATAAATGATGGGTGGAGGGAGAACCATGGGAACGGAGGCTGGACACCGGGCAGGAGGGGGGCTGTAGCATCGAGGACAGTGAGCCAAGCGGCTCCCAGGTGGAGGAACGGCCGGGAGGGGCCCCTCAGGGGAAGAGCAGCACAGGTGAGGGTGGCTGCTCCCAGGAAGCTCCGCACCTGGGTCCCATGGCTGGAGGCTGGGCTCCAGCGCTTCGGGGGGCTCCGCTCCCACCCTCGGCCCCACGTGCCCGCCAACTGCAGGAGACCCTGCTCCCGGGGGAGCGCCAGCTGTGAGGGCTTAGTGCTCGGTGCACGCTGGCTTCTCCCTTCTCAGTTCTGTCTCCTGTTGGCTCTGTCTCTGCGTCTCTCCCTGTCCCCCTCCCCTTGTATTCTAGAACAGGAAGGCATTACTAGACTGAGACTGGAGCTCTGTTATCACCGACCCACCACGTGTCTTCGGCACAGTCCCAATGCCCGTGTCCCTGTTTTCTTATCTCCAAAACCCTGGCTTCCTTGTAAGTTTGCTGAGAAGACTAACATGTTTCATACTTACAGTGCTCTGCTCAGCACTGCGGCATCCATGACGGCAGCTACGGTTTATGTCTCCTAGAGCTGCTCTTTACAGACTAAGGTAAGAACAGACGTTCCCCAGAACTGAGAGCAAGGCTCCCTGTCAGCTCAGGAAGGGGCTGGCCCTCGAGTCCCACGTCCAGAGGACACACCAAGGACGCACTGCAGGTTGATGGAGGAAGCTTCCTGCCCGTGAATTTGATCAGGGCTTCAGGGCACAGCTGGCACCTCTCTCTCAGAGCCTTTCAATCGTTTGTCAGAAATGAGTTCTGACCACAGCTAGTACTTTCAGTCTGCAAAACGTCCCTTAGAAGTGACAGACTGTGACACAGGGAGTCGCTCCCTAGAAATAGCTCAGCTGCTTCAGAGAGAAGAAGCTTCTGAAGCTGGAGTTAAGCCCGGGTCAGTGCCAGATGCCTAAAATATCTCACCTTGTGTTACTATAAATCAGACCCCTCCGCCTTTCTGAGCCATGCCTGGCACTTGGTCACCTGTCACAGATGGCCACGCCCACTCTGACCCCGTCCCTCCTCCCCAAGGGGTCTTCGTCAGGCAGCCTGTTCTGGGCCATCTTTTCATGAAATGCAGCTTCATAGAAGCCTCTCAGAAGAGTGGCCAGATGGAGCAGAAAAAACACAGGAGATCCAATGACATTTGAGTTTAAGATAAACAATGAATGTTTTATCGTAAATGTGTCCCGTGTAATATCTGGGTCACACAGTAAAAACGTATTTGTGGTTTCTCTGAAATTCAAGTTCAACTGAGCATGCTGTTTTTATGTGGCAACCCTGCCCTGGAGGACTTTATAAATAGATTCTTGTCAGCGTGCGGGGGTCCCGCGGGCAGCTGAGGGGTGTGGCGCTCTCACAGGGGCCCGGGCCCCCAGGCACTGCAGCCCATTTACCTTCACAAGCACTAACCCTGCACAGCGCGTGCCAAAAGTTTTATTGTCTGAATTGGAATGACACAGACCCAAGCAAAAATCCAGGAACTGGACAGTCCCGAGGATTGACTGAAATGGGGGAAGGACCATTAAAGTGACAGTCAGTGGGAATCATTGGAAGGGGACAACTTGCTTTAGGGACATGCAAGTGACCAAAGGCCACACACATTGCTGTTTCCAAATAATGGAAGTTGTCTGCAGGATTGTGAGGCCACTGCCAGGCGTGGTCAAGCCCGCCCTGCCCGCCCGGTCTCATCTCCAGAGGCTGCAGGGGCCCCCGGTCTCTGCCCCCAGGCCAAGAGCCATGCAGAGCTGAGCTGGGCTTGGCCCTCTGTGGCCCGTGGACGCCCAGCTCCTAGCAGCGTCCCTCCCAAGCATAGTGAAATACAGCTTGTGGTCAGGCTGTGTCATCCCAGCCACACTAAGCCCCAACTCCCCAGTCCAGTACGTGTGCTGCCAAGGCCAGTGTCTGTCCCGTGGGGTGGGCAGCAGGACAGTGGGAGGTGGCGTGGGAGGTGCACCGCTGCCACCTTCAGCCCCTCAATGCCGCGTGTCCTGGCGCTCCCTCCAGGGAGCCCTAAGGCTCTCTCTGTGGGGAACACTCTATGTGCAGACTGACGTACGTCTGTGGAACCCGTCGTCTGTGTGGGGATGAGAACACGTTATTCCTAGAGTGTGATTGGAAGGTGCTCTGTGCCCGTGGCATGAACACAGCAAGTCCACCCGTGATGTGTCTTTGCTTTCCAAGTTTCAGGGGAGTGGAAAGGGTGTTCTTATTTCATGACAAACCTACCGAGCGAGGGTGTCAGCCCCTCGTTGGGTGTGTCAGCCCCTGGGCAGGCACCACAGCTACGCAGGTCTGTTTCCACCAGCAGACGAGCCCCGCAGACTTGCCTGAGGTAACAGAAAACCCAAGTGGATTTTCTCTTATCACCGCTCTTCACAAGGAACTGTTCTCCAGTTCTTTCACTTTCACTATTCCGCTCTCAATGCAGTCTCTGGAAAGTTCCAGGAAGAGATAATTTAAACAGAGAAAGGCCACCATTTCCTGAACATTCACGGGTCAGCCATGAAACTGCTCCTGCTTGGCCTTCACACCAACACCACTGAGTCGGCCTGGGTCTGGTGGCACTTGTTTGGGGTAGCCTCTCGCCCCGCTTGCTCCTCAGATGCCAGTGAGTTTTTTTGTCCCCGTGGGACTTGGTCTGTCTGCATCGTGGGCCCTCATCCGTCATGGATAGTGTGGGGGACTCGGGTGAGGTGTGGGGGGACACCAGTGGGGAAGGCCTTGAAGCTGGTGGAGATGTCACCACTGTCCCCCGAGAGAAAGTACTTCTCCCGGCTGAGCCACCCAGAGAAGATAAATGACCCAGAGCGGGAAATTCGAATCTCAGGTAGGACCCTTTGTGAGATACTAATCAACCAAGTCTACCCCCCGACACGTTGTTCCCCGGCTTCTGAGAGAAAGGGTGCCCTGTGACCAGCTGGTGAGGTCATGGCAGCCAACATGGCACCTGCTAACTGGGCTCCAAAGCATGAAAGGGACATCCTTTCCCACCTGGACAGCAGGAAGCCACACGTCCAGACTCAGTGGGACAAGCTCCCAGCTGACACCGAAGCCACTGGAGAGGCTGCTGACTGCCACACCTCCTCCTCAAATAAGTCGCATGGAACCCTAACACCTGCCACCTGATTGCTGTGAAGATGGACGGGATATAATCTTTTGTACTCTTTTAACACATTGGAAGGAAGATGAAATGTGAAATCTGTTACATTCTAGAATTGCCAGTCCCATTCACTAAAAGTCTGGCCTCTGAGGACACCCCCCGCCCCGGGCCATTGGTTTGAAACAAGAGAGAGGTCAGAGCAAGAGCCACCCTTCCACCCCCTCCTCTGCCTCCTCACCCCTCTTCTCCTTTATTTCCTGGTTCTCTGTGTCTCTCTGTGTAAACATGTGTGCAGATGTCACACACCCTCCACCCAGGTCCCTTACTGTTGTCCCAGTCTTTTCCTTCAGGTTACTGTTAAACGTCATAACAACATTAGCGGCAGACAAGAGGTCATGACGTGCTCTCTGCAGTGACTTCATCCGGCTGGAACAGAAGCCGTGGCTGGGAGCCGTCAGCTGCTCCCATCCGTCCTGTGTCCAGGACACAATGGGCCCCAGTAACCACACATCAGTAGGTCTGGTTCACCACAAACGTGGCAAAAATAAAGCTTCACGCCAATACGTGACCAAGTCAAAATAGAATTTCTTTTTTTGGTTCATTGCTGTCCCACAAAGATCTACGTTCAGTTCAGCTAAGACATGTGCTCACAGCTCTTCACTCTCCTGTCATGTAGCCGCTGAGATTGTGGCAAGCACAGAGGCCACTCAGCACAGCCTATCCTTGTCGGCCAGTGTGTGACCACTGTCTTCCTGTGGGGGCGAAAGACTAACACCTTTCCTCCCACCTTCTAAGTGCTTCCAGCTGGGCTAACAATCCAATAAGGAGGGACAGATTAGCAGGAGAAAATCAAGTTTTAATGCGTGTGTGTGGGGAATCCACATAAGCATGACAATTCCCAAGACAGTGAGGCAACATCGGGTAAAGGAGAAGGGTGCTGGGGTCTTAGATTTCAGAAGCGAGAACAGGTGACTGTACAAGTAGAGGAAGATGGAACACACGTGGCAGGCCAGTTCTTGCTGGGCAACCCAGAAACAGCAGGACACAGGGCAGCCAGCTGCCAGGCCCTGTGTGCTGTGCTCCCACCCACCACTGAAGGATCGGGCGCTCGGGCAGCACCCTGAGAGTCCCTTCCCGGAGGAGGTCTTTTTCTCTGAAGTTCCAAGTCAGGAAAGGGGGGTTCTTTCCTCAGTTACCAGCTTAAAAATCATTATTCCCAAAAGGCATCATTTATGGGCCCTTCCTCCCCAGAGTCACCTGCCGTGAAAAGGCAGCGAGGTCGCTACTGGCCCACAAGTGTCTGAGAGGGAGTGGCCCTGACGCTGAACACGATGGCACATTCTGAGGTGGCCGACACGTGTACCCACCCGGGGGAGCTTCTTGGCTGGGGAATAACACGCCATGGCGACTGGGTTGCGGACTCACAAGCTCACAGACGGCCGAGCTAGAGAGTGTCCCTGCTGGGGACTTCTGTGCGCCTTCCTGGAGGCTCATTTACCACTTGGGGTCGGATCCGAGCCTCAAAAACAGATAGAGTTTAATCCAGTGCAGTGCTCCTTCTCTGGGAGAAATGAAATTGCTGAGGGTTCGTACCATGTGTTTCCGCACATGTTCAGTGCACTGAACCTCACGGCCACACTGCCGAGGAAGAACTGCCGTCCATTCTGAAGATGGGGAAACTGAGGTCCAGACAACTCAGATCACCTCCTGAAGGGTGGTCCAGCAAACCAACGGCCGTGTTCAGAGCACGCGTCTGGCCCCTGTGCCCTGCTGACCGCTCAGGTCTGGGTCTTTGTGGGTCCAGGCCCAAGACCTAAGGGAAACGAAGCACTTGAACCACGTGAATATCACAAACCAGACGTTTCACGCTCTCCAGGCACCTCAGCTTGCTGTGGAAAACTGGCCACCACCCAAGGGAAATGACCCATAACTCCATCCCATGTCATCATTAGTGGCTTCCTCGGCGAGCCACTCATGAAGAGACAGGAAAATCCTGGGGAAACGCCATTTCTTCTGCCCTAAGACCTGCAGCTGTTATTGCCCTTCTGAGCAAATCACTTGCTTCATAAAAATGTTTAAAGCACTTATTGTATTTCCTGATACACAGTTATTGTTAAAAATCTTTCAGTTACAGAAGAAACACAGAGAAGAAAATAAATCCCTAGGTGACTTGTCTGAACCATGCAAAGTCACACTTGGACCAAACGAGAACCTTGGACCAACCGCCAGCTCTGAAGCTTTAGGTAAGAGATGATGAGATCCGGTGGCCGCGGGGGCGGATGGCTTCCAGTCACCGGAACAGACAGGTCTGCACTGGGGTTCACTGCCTATGTCACCTGGCAACAGATACTTCACCTTGAGGAGTTTCAGGGTCCTTAAGCCTGGGATGAAAGGGCAACCTTGAGAAGTCCGGGGAGCTTGGGGATGGTGCTTGGTACACGGCACCCCCGTGGTTCCCAGCAACCAGGAATGACTGTCATGGGTCCAGCTTTCTCAGTGCTTTGGGGGCAGAGATTATTTGGGGGATTTTTATGTGTCCCCCAAAGCTCTGTGTCCTAATGTGACTTTGTAAAAGTGAGTAAATTCCAGGCAGGGGACGCCCAGGGCAGCATGGAAGAGAGGATGGTGGTCTCCTGCGCATGCCTGCAGCCAGCCCAGGAAAGTGGGGCCTGCCACCAGTGCTTCCTAACTGCACCCCAACCACATTCCAGAAGAGGATGGCACAGGATTCAGGCTGTCTGCGCTCATCAGCTGAGAAGAGGGACTTGTTACCCGAGCGGCACAGATTAGCTAAAGCAGGGTCTTAACTGTGGCTGGGATTGTTTCAAATCAAATGGGGACAGTGGTCATCCAACACTCAACAGTTGCTCTCTTTGGCAATTAAATATGCCTTTGATCAACAAATGGTATAAAACATATCAAAGTAAAAATGAACACAGGCTCTCTGGGGAAAATAGCAAAATGGGCCTTTGATAATGAAAAGATTGAGAATATCACTGTTGTTGATCAATTCTGATAACCCTAGAGGGGCTGTAGGAGTTACAGCAACATTGTAAAGAGGATTACTCAGTGTGGGACGAGATCACCCAAACTGATAGGAAAACCATGAATGCCCTATTAAATAAAGGTGAAATAACAATCATAAGTCAGTGAGAAAATGGGGTACGGTGGAGTTGTTGGCCACAATGTCACTTTGGCAGCGAGAATTTTCTGAATAAATTAAAGGCCTCATGGGGTATGAAGCAGACTTTTAAAATGATGTTTGAAGACCATGCAGCAACATAGAAATTGCTAATAACATAATGTTGGTAAAAAATAGCAGGAGGTAAAAATGTTCCCAGACTGACTACACTCTACAAAAATCCACATAGGAAAAAGAGGAGGCAGAAAACATAGGCAGTGGGGAACGCCAGGGTAAGGACGCCAGGACTGAGAAGTTTTGTTTCTCCAAGTGTTCCCTAACGTGGTGTACCAATTTAGAATTTAACACTAAAGTTACTTTTACAACAAAGAGGAGTCTGGGAGTTCTGAGACGTGGCTGCAGCCAGAGCTGCCCAGGCCGGTGGGGCTGCCAGGTGTGGCCTCACGAGCCACAGAGCACCTGGGAGCACTGCAGGTGAGCAAGCGGGGGCAGCGGGGCAGTTGTGCTGGGAGCCCCACCTGTGGTCTCACAGATGCCAGCAGCAACAGAACAGAAAATCAATGTTCACAGTACTGACGTAACACCCAGCTAACACCATTATAAAACGGATTCATTTTGACCTGTTTTAAACTTAAAGGCTTATAATGTGCAAGTGATTTGTTGGATAATTGCCCCTCTGACAAGGTGAATAATGTTCAATGGAGAATTCAGAGCTGTATTTATCTTCTTAAATAGAACCATTTGTTTTCACCTGCATATTCTTTGTTGTATTTTCATGTGTTTCTTATGATAAAATTTAGGTCAGTATTTTCATCTTAAAAGTTACTTTTATTTATTTTTATTTTTTTAATTTTTATTAAAATGTAGCTAACATACAATATTATATTAGTTTCAGGGGGACACCATAGTTATTCAACATTTTATACCTAAAGGAGGGATCACCATAAGCCCAGCCACCACCTGACCCCCCCAAAGCTCTGTGTCACAATATTGCTGACTATATTCCCCTGCTGTACATTACATCCCCAAGACTTATGTGTTTTATACCTGCAAATTTGGGTCTCTTATTCTCCTTCTCCCTTCCCCCCTTTTATAAATTTATCAATTACAGTTGATATTCACCATTATTTTGTATTAATTTCAGGTGTACAGCATAGTGGTTAGACATTTATATAATTTAAGAAGTGACCCCCCAGACTAGTCTAGTGCCCACCTGGCACTATACATAGTTGTTACCATGCTATTGACTATATTTCCTGTGCTGTACTTTACATCCCCATGACTGCTTTGCAACACCCAATTTGTACTTCTTAATCCTTTCCGCTTTTTTCACCCAAACCTCCAGCCCCCCTCCCATCTGGCAACCATCAAAATGTTTTCTGTATCTATTGTTTCTGTTTTGTTTGTTAATTTTGTTTTTAGATTCCACATATGAGCTAAACCTCATTGCATCTGTCTTTCTCCGTCTGACACTCCACTCAGCACAAGACCCTCCAGGTCCATCCATGCCGACACAATTGGCAAAAATGCGTTCCCTCCCCTGGCCGAGCAATATTCCAATATTCCTCTTTATCCATTCATCTGTGGGACACCCAGGCTGCCTCCACGTCTTGGCCATTGTACACAATGCTGCAATGAACATATGGATACACACGTCCCCTCGAAGTAGTGTTTTGGGATTCATCGGATAAACACCCTGAAGTGGGATTACTGGGTCCTTCATTGTCTCCTCTTATAGCCTTTGTTTTAAAGTCTGTTTTCTCTGCTGTAAGTATTGCTGTCCCAGCTTTTTGGGGTTTTTTGTTTTGTTTTGTTTTTCATTTCCATTTTTATGAAATATCTTTTTCCATCCCTTTACTTTCCATCTGTGTGTGCCTTCCAATCTGAAGTGAGTCTCTTGTAGGCAGCCTGTGTAAGGGTTTTGTTTTCTTATCCATTCAGCCCTCCTATGTCTTTTGATTGGAGCATTTAATCAATTTACGTTGAAAGTAATTGTTGATAGATATGCAGCTATTGCCATTTTATTCTTCATAATTTTGGGTTGTTGTTTTGTTTGTTTGTTTGTTTTTCTCTTAAAGAAGTCCTTCTAGCCTTCCTTGTAATGCTGGTTTGGTGGTGATGAACTCCTTTAGCTTTTTGTATGTGTGTCTGAGAAGCTCTTTATCCTTTGATTTTAAACAATAGTTTTGCTGGGTAGAGTAGTCTTAGTTCTAGGTACTTGCTTTTCATCATATTGAATATTTTATGCCAATTCCTTCTGGCCTGCAAAGTTTTTGTTGAGAAATCAACTGACAGTCTTATGGGAGCTCCTTTGTAGGTAACTGCTTTTCTCTTGCTGTTTTTAGGATTCTGTCTTTGTATTTAACCTTTGGTATTTTAATTATAATGAGTCTTGGTGTTGGCCTGTTTGGGTTCATCTTGTTTGGGACTCTCTGCACTTCCAGGGCTTGTATGTCTGTTTCCTTCACCAGGTTAGGAAAGTTTTCAGTCATTATTTCTTCAAATAGGTTGTCAATCCCTTACTCTCCCTCTTCTCTGTATGGTACCCCTATGATGCAAATGTTGTTATACTTCACATTGTCCCAGATGCTCCTTAAACTGTCCTCATTTTTTTACTCTTTTTTTCTTTTTGCTGTTCCAATTGGGTGTTTTCTGCTATCTTGTTTTCCAAATCACTGATTTAATCCTCTACTTCATCTAGTCTGCTGGTGATTCCTTCTCGTGCATTCTTCATTTCAGTTATTGTTTTCTTCACTTCTGACTCATTCTTTTTATAGTTCCTGTGTGCTTTTCTATGCTTGCGATCGCTGTGTTGAAGTTCTCACCAAGTTCCTTGAGCATCCTTATAACCAGTGTTTTCAAATCTGCCTCTGGTAGGTTGCTTGCCTCCATTTCGTTTAGTTCTTTTTCTGGAGTTTTCTCCTGTTCTTTCCTTTGGAACATATTTCTTTGTTTCCTCACTTTGGCTGCCTCTCTGTTTGTTTCTATGTATGAGGTAGACCTGCTACATCTCCCAGTCTTGGCCGGGTGGCCTTACGTAGTAGGTGTCCTGTGGGGCCCAGTTGCACAGTCTCCCTGGTCACCTGCTCTGGGTGCTCCAGAAGTGTCCCTTGAGTGGGTTGTGTGTGCCCTCCTGTTATAGTTGAGCCCTGATGCTATTGGCACATCAGTGGTTGGGATTGGCCCTCAAGTGACTGGCTGTGGGGTTTGGCCATGTCCAGAGCTTACGGGCTGCTGTATGGGAGTCTTACCCCACTGAGTGGGATTTTCCCCAGTGGGCTCAGTTGAGACCACCCTTTGGGTGTGCCACTCATGGGGCTAATTAGACAGTGCTCTGCTGTGGTCTGAAGCCAATCTCCAAGTATGTTGATACTGGGGCCTCTTGGGAGGGGCTCCGGTGCAGGCCCAGGTCACTCACTGCCTGTGACAGGTCAGAGACTACCTGGTAGGAGCTACAAAGTGATCTGAGATTGTTCACTACCTGTGCTAACCCTGAAGGCATGTGGGAGAGGCCACGTTGCAAACCGAGGACATCTGCCCCCAGTAGAACTGGGGGTAGCTCCACAAAAAGCCAGGTCACCCCAAGGCCAGCTGCCACCTGTCAATTCCCTTAAGGTTCAGCCCCTGATAAAGCATCGTATGATACATGAGTTGGATGAGGCAGGGTCTCAGGGAATAACGAAAATGGGAAGAGCTGTGGTCACCAGGTTAATGTAAACTCTGGTTTGGTGCCAGTGCTGAGTCTGGAGCTACTCAGCAAAAGCCTCAGAGCTCACTGAGGCCAGTCATTCCCTGCCTGGGGACCGTGGCCTCCAATAGTTTTCCAAGAAAGAGTGCAATGCAGGCAGGGCTGGCTGCTCACAGAGAAAGTGCCTCCAGCTGTGTGTGAGAGGGTTGGATGGGGTCTCAGCTGAGTCAGCAGGGCGGAGCAGCAGAGCTCACCAGGCCAATCAGATTCAGATTTGGCCGGAGGGGGCGGGCTCCACACAGGAAAGATGGAGCCCACCTGCAGGCTGCACAGGAGGAGGGCCTCACAGGGGAATAGCGACTGTCCTCTGGTCCTGCCCCTGATGCCACACACCTCAGCCTGCGCCCTGTATGTCTCTGATGCTTCCCAAGTCACCATCCCCTGCTGGAGCCTAAGGTGAGTGCCTGCGAATGAGTGAGTGTGTGCGTGGGCCGTTTAAGAGGAGGCCTGGGTTTCCCGCCACCTTCTGTCCCACTCAGTCGGTCAGAATCACCACTGCTTTTCACAGCCAGATGGTGTCGGTGTGGTGGGGGGGCTCCTCTTCCTGACATCAGTGCTCTGGGCTGGGGAGGCCGCTGTGGGGCTGGGCTCATTCGCTCTGGGGCGGGGGACAAGGGGGCAGGGGCACCTGTGTGGCCAAGACATCCCACCTGGTTCTCATCCGCCACACACAGGTGTGAGGCCCGTTCTGCCCCTCCCCCTCCTACCAGACTCCACATGGCTTCTTTATGTCCTTAGTTGTAAAACTTTTGTTCAGCCAGACTTCAGACGGTTCTCCATGTTGATTGTTCTATAATTTAGTTGTAATTTTAATGTGTTCATGGAAGGACACAGACACAGGGTTTATCTATTCCATCTTGGATCTTTTCCAAAAGTTACTTCAATATAATATAACCATTTTTTCAAATTTTGTGTCACTCCATGAAATAGCAACTCTTTCACAGTGACAATTACAAGCATAAAATATGCAAAAACTTTTTCTGTACTTCACTAAATTCACTGTAAATTCACTAACTAAAATCTTCTCGAAAATAGATGGTTGCAAATATTTTTCCATGCTTCCATCTCCCACTACTCCCCTATGTGGCTCATTCTGAACTTGGGGGCCCTGGTTTTGCTGAGATTAACAAGAAAATGAGCATCAGGGACCTATAAAGGCTAATGTAGGCGAAATGGGACTGTTGCCATCACCATGTGTGTCATCGTCACTGTTGTTGCAGAGTTGAGTTCTAGATGCACAGAACCACCCTGAATCCCACAAAGGGGCCACTGAGCCCGGGGAAGGACTCTCCCCCAGCTGTGTGGCCTGGAAACTCAGGCTGAGATGAGTGCACTACAAGCCGGGTACGTCCATCTTCTCAGCTGGAGGCTGGAGCAAGGAATATCCCCAAAGGACACTGTGAAACACACCTTTCCTTATCCTATGGCAAGCACGGCCGACCCCTGGTGGGAGGGAGCAGGCGCCAGCCTGGGCTGGGCTCGGCTTGTAAAGGGCTCTGTGTGTACAGTCGGCCCATGGACTTCCTCAGACTCTCCCGAACGGGCGTGGACAGGGGTCTGCTGTGGCACGGAGCACACCAGCCGCGGCTTCTCTTGGGAAAGTGGGACCTGCAGCAAACGATTCAGGCAGCCTGAGGTGCTCACCTGTCGAGTTCATGGCACTTGGAGTCGAGTTGTGCCAGCACATTGCACTGAGAGTTGTGTTTGGAAACTGCAAACTGAACGTCTGTCCCTGAGACTCCTTAAAATGACACTTGAAGAGCCTAAGACTAGAGCTGGTACATACGGCTTCTCGGAAAGAAGGCGGCAGCACCCAGAACCTTCACTGTGGCAGCTGTGTGCATTGGCACTGCGTGTCCAGGGGAAAAAGTGCGGTGGGGGGAGTCGTGCCTGAGAAGACCCTTCCCCCGTGCAGAGGCCTAGCCTTGCCCTGAGCACTGGGGCCTGGAGTGACCGTCCCTGCCTGCCGTCAGCTGCACGGCGGGCCTCGTGGGAAGGCCAGTCTTAACAGAAGCTCCCAGTGGACAGCACATCCAGCTCCAGACGCTGTGCCCTGGCCACAAGTGGCACTCTTGGTGGCGTCTACACAGTTGGGGCGGGACTGTCTTGGGCTAGCCTGTCACCAGTCGTCCAACACTCAGTAGCCTGCGACCACCTTCGTTCAGATTTGTCATCACCTTCGCTGAAGTCTGTTAACAACAAGCAAACATGTTCCAGGTGGACAGTCACCACCGACTCGAGCCCAGTGCAGCCTCCCCCCCGTTCTGCGACTGGAGGCTGGCCCCTCAGCCTCTCTGGCGCCGTGCTCCGACGCTCTGTGTCCCATTCCATTTTTGTACTGAATTATGAGGAAGGATTGGGATTATTTTCAGTGATCCAAACGGAATCACGGACTCGCAGTATCACAGTCACCTCCCACACGGCAGCCCTGCCTCTCTCAGCCCAGTCGGGACACTGTGGGGCTCTGTGTGATTTCTAGAGGAGGAGATGCCCCACATCCACAGACAGGCCTGGCAACCAGCATGTGTGGCACCCAGAGGTCGGACGGTGGGTGGGGACCACCCACCTGGGGAGAGCGCTGACCACAGGAAGGAGCGCAGTCACTGCCCCTCACACCTGCATGACCCAACCTGCCGGTCACTGCTAGTCACCAGGCGGTGCCCAGCTGCCCAAGGTGGACCTGGCAGGGTGGGCTTTTGCCTGGTCCCTCGCTGGGAATGGGACTTTGAAGCTTGGCTTGTGCAGAGCTTGGTGTCCCTCTGGGCTGGCTGAAGTCATTGCCCCCTCCTCTGCTGACACCAGGAGAGAGCTTTCCCCACACATCTCCATTCTAAGATTTCTGTTACCCACCCAAGTAGCTGTGTATGCTCCCTTGCAAAGAGCCGACGCAGCAAGCAGGACATATTCCCCCTACCTCCACCCCCAGCAGGCGAGGCAGAGCTGAGGGGCAAGCAACTGTCACACACAGGGCTGGCCCCAGTGCCGACGGCTGCCCGCAGATCTGACGCATGAGCTTCAGAGAGTGTGGGACTGGGCCTTGGGATCTCCCTTTCTGAAATGAGAGCCTTGAGCAGGTGCCCCCTCCAGGGGACCCTCTAGGCCTTGTGAGCTGGAGTGTGCTGTTCTCTCAGCGAAAGGGGTGTGGCCACACCCCAGGGCAGCTGACACCAGCGGGAAAGGCAGCACCTCACCAAGAAGGGGTGTCATAGATCTGGAGACAGTGTGCCCTCCCGAACACCCCTTTTAAAACCGGCCCGTTTCATCAGCATTATTGGGGAAACACGGGAAAGAAGACTCGACAATTTTGGGGGGGAGGCAGTCACAGTGACACTTAATGCATTTACGTGACATTGTTAACTTTGTATAAAACTAAAGCTGAAATGCCCGAGTGTAAGTGATGAGAAGGGAAGAGGAGCAGGAAGGGGTTCGAAGGGCTCAGAGGGGGGGACACTGTAGCCCAGCGAGTGAGGACACCAAGGGCTGTGCGTCTCCTGAGCGTCTCTGTCTCGGCAAGGCTCCCACCGAAGCGGCTCTCGGGGAAGTCAGAGCTGAAAGCTGAGTGTGAGGCAACTGCTTGGCCATTGTTCAGTCTGTGCCCAGGCCGCGTCCCCGCCCTGTCTGGCTGCCTTTTGGGTTACAGTTGCTTTGGTCAATATGATCACTTTCTTTTTTGTTTTTCAAGGAGGTCAAAGGTTGGGCGCTGGAGGCTGAAGGGGCTGTGGGATGAGGAGACCAGGGATTCAGAGATGTGGTTTGTTGGAAAACACCCTGTAGGAAAAAAATACTTCTGTCACAAAATATCAGTGCTGACCAGATGTCACTGGTTTTCTTTCTTTTTTTTTTTTGCATGTGTCCCTTAACAGCTGGCAAGAATATCAGCTCAGATTATTCACCACAAGAACACACTTTCTGTTTGTCTCCAGATAAAGGGATTTAAAATCCTATTTGTCAGGAAGGGATGGTGAAAACTGTGGAATGGATTTTTCTAGACCAAAAGAAAGGTGACTTTCCTTCTTCCCTGCAGCCTCCAAGGGGTCGTGAGAGATGAGAAGGCTGGAGGCCAGGGAGCTCTGAGACCCAGCGCCAGCTCCCGTCCCCCGCCGGGGTCGTGGGTCGCACCCGGGCCGCGTGCCCATCGGCAGGTCTTCAGCTGACAGGGCTGTGGTCAATGTCCATTCAGTGTCATTTTTATTGGAATGATACGAATCCCCTTGCCATGGAGGAGCTCCCTGTTATTCCTGCAATGTTTGTGAGCACTTGGTGTCTAGTCTAGAACGTTCCATCCCATGTCTACTCACATAGACCATCTTAGGGGTCTGCCTAGTTCTGGGACTTCTCCATAGCGTAGCTTTCGGGAACGCTGTTTGATACTTTATTTCTGCTCCCTGGTGCTGTGAACAGGCAAGTTCCAGAAAATGCTCACTGAGGAAAACTTTAAAAAGATATGCTTTTTAAGAAGTCACTTGATTGATGGTAATGGAAGTCTCTCTACTTCCCTCCAAACCCAGAACCTCAGAATGTGACTTATTTGGAATAGGGTCTTTGCAGATAATGAAGAATGGCGGTGAGGTTGCACTGAGTGGGATGGACCCTGAACCCACTGACGAATGTCCTTGTAAGAAGCAGGAGACTCACAGGGAGATGGCCATGAGAACATGGACACAAAGACAGGTGGTCAGCCACAACCAAAGCACACCAAGGTTTGTCTCCACTGTCACCACCACCCAGAAGCCGGGACACTGTCTCTGGGAGCTCTGGCGACCCACCCTGCCAACACCTTGACATTAGGCTGCTGGCCCCCAGACGGTGAGAGAATAACATCCATCGTTTGAACCCACCCAGTTTGAGGTAATTTGTTATGGCAGCACCAGCAAAATAATGCAGTGCCTGAGAAACACAGAAGGTCCCAACTCGTTCCCAAGATAAGAGCCTGCAAAACCACTGGCACTGTGTCCAGATCAAGCTCGGAGTCCCCAGAGCGGGGGCTGGAGGCTTCCTCTGAGCTGGAGGCGATCTCAGAGCCTGCTGCGGGAAGGGCGGGGGATGGGTGACACCCCACAGCCTCAGGCACCGGGGCTGCTGGGCCCCCGGGAAGGGTGCCTGTGCCCCAGGCCCAGGAGGAGGATGTTCGGACCTCAGCCCTCAACAGCAGCCTCAAAGCTCTTGGCTTGAATTAACTGGAGAGTTCCCACTTCACTCTGAGAATCAGCAGAAGAGGGCCAGAGACCAGACTCGCTGTCCCACAGCAAGAAGCCCGAGGCTGGCACGTGACATCCACACCACGGACACCACCCGCTCCAGCTCTCAAATGTACTAAGGACCCAGCGGGTGCGATGTCCGTGGGGGGCTGTGCTCCGGGCTTTGGAAGGTGAGCTGGGCCCAGACATGGCTGTGGTGCCATCGTCCTCACGGCTCCAGCAGGCCTCCCTCCCGCAGGTCGGACACACGGCCCGCTGCTGTAAAACGCTCCAGAGAACAGGCCTGTGTGTGCCAGAGACAGTGTCTGCAGCCAGGCGTGATCCTGCCCACGTGCTGGGCTGTGTGGCAGCAGCAGCAGTCGGCAAGGAAACAGCTTAACTATGCAACTCACACTTTTCAGGAAGTGTGAGAAACGAGTACAAATCAGGTGGGAATTCTTGGAATTTGCACAGCTCAAAGTGCACACGCTTGGTGGGCGTCCCGGACTCTGGATGCTGTCAGGGATCCAGTCCGCAGACACGAAACCTTGTTTTACCTCCTGTCCACAGAACCGGGCATTTCACATCTGTTTTGTGACCATAAACACTCTCCCAGGAGCACAGGCATGTTTGCTCTGCTCACCACACACACGGCCCAGTGTAAAGGGGCCATTAGAGGGTGCAGGCTAGAGGTCAGCCACCAGCAGGCCTGGGGACATTGCAGGACAGCAGACCCGGGACAACACCCACCGGGAAGGCCTGGAGCAGGACACACGGGCCCAGGACCCCTGTCCAGGCTGGCGTGCGAGCTCCGCACACTTCGCGCCGTCTCATAGGGAGGTTGCCCCTCAGCTCACAGACATGCTGGGCAAGGGATGGAGACGGCTCCCTCCAGCCGGCCACATTGCTGGGGTGGCTGCCCGTCTGTGGTTCAGCGGAAGGACTGAAACGGCGGCTGCGGAGGAAAAAGCAAGGCACATTCTTTGAATATTTCAGAGTAAAATGCTCTGAAAGCCCTTGGTTCCTCCCAGAAAGCACATTTCAGAAGACGAGTCATGAACCAGTAGCAGCTGCTCCCACACCTGTTATTTCTTCCCGCCATTGAAGTCCTCGTGGCATTTGGAACGAACTGAGCATTTTTCCTGCATAAATACTCTGGGTTCTGGAGTCCACACACTGACGGCACCCAACTGTTGGCTGAAACAAGGGACCTGCGAGGTACCTTGATGAGCTGGACCGGCCCCCACCCCCAGGAGATGGAGCAGGACCAACCCCCACCCCCAGGAAATGAGGGAGCAGGACCAGCCTTCACCTCCAGGAGTCACCCGTCCCCACCCCTCTGTGTGTCCTCAACCTGGTCTCTACTCCAGCACCACAAGGGACCCCATCTGCCAGGATGACGGTGCTGGCTGGCTATGACGCTCAGTCTCATGGAATATTCTCAGTGAGTCTTCAAGGCGCAAAGACAAGGCTCTGAGGACCCAGGCGCGGTGGGAGCAGGAGGGCCACGGTCAACCCTGCTCGTCTGCCACGTCCCCCCCGCCCCCCAGGAGCTTGCCGGGACCAGCTTCTTCTGCTGCTGTAACAAGCAGCTCAGAACTCACGACCTAACAGTGCCAGAGGGCGGAAGCCTGAAAGGCCATGCCGGGCATTGCGGGTCAGTTGCTGTCAGCAGGCTGGTCCTGCCCCCTCTTCCTCACCTCTCCTGCTGGACGGGCCCCCCTTACAAGGATGCTTGGAGGACGTGGGGCCCACGCAGTCACGCAGGACGACATCCCAGCCTAACCTCCTTCACTTGGTTGTGTCTGCTAAGTCCTGTCAGCATAGAGAGACAGACCCCCAGGGCCAGCGCTTGGAGGTGGTACCTGGGGCCTCCTCCTGTCACCACCCCTTTGGCCTGGGCCGCGTTTCCTTCAGGACTTGAGACAGGCAGGACGCCAGGAAGGGTCCCTCTCTCCCACCGCTCTCTGCCAGCTGAAGTGGTGCTGAGCATACAGACCCTGCTGGGGTCACCAGGGACAGGAGGAGGCCCCCAACCCGGGGCTCCTGGCCATGGGTCGGGAAGGAGGACAGCATCCTGAGCAGCCACCAGAGGGGACCAGCCCCAGAGTGGTCCAGCTGTGACACAGACGGCGGCACAGCACACACAGCGTCCCGGCACACGGCCCTCCTCTCCTTCCCTCAAGCAGCACTAGGGTGGGTGATGGGAACCCCAGGAAAGTGTGGAAACGCGTGGCCTCACAGGGCCCAGGACGCGTGCATCTGAATGCGGCTTCTGCCCAGTTGGAACCAAAGTGAGAGTGTGGAAGCAGAGGGACGTCAAAGCCTGCTTCCCAGGATGTCATCCACTCGTAGCAGCAGTGGGACTTTCTGTGGGCAGATGGGTTGTCGGTGCAGCCAGTGAGCCGCTCACAGCATCCAGCGTCCCCGACGTCCCTGGAAAGAACGGCCTATGTCGCTGGGCAGCTGTCTGAGTACGAGCTGTGGGGCTGGGCAAGTGACTGAACACCTGTTCGCACGGTTCTTACCCAGAGCCAGGAAGGGCGGTGTACATCGCAGGTGAATTCCACATCATTTCCAGCAGGCTGAGCCCAGGCCCCCAGGTGCTGCAATGCTGGGGGGAGCCCCGGCTGAGACATCTGCCTGACAGAGCTGGGGGCTGGAGGGTCATAGATAAAGTGTGACGAGAGAGAAAGCGTGCCACCAGGAAGGCCCCTGTCAGCCCCACCTCTTTGGCTTCATTGTCTCCTCCCTTCCAGGATGATGGGCTCCTAAGGTGTGACAGGACCAGAGGCACAAAAGGGACCACAAAGACGTGCAGGGAGCCCCTGGCCTGGGGAGGGAGGCCCGGCACGACCAGTGCACAGCAGTGTGACCCGCTGGTGCCCCGGGAGGCTGGCTTCCCCAGAAGCAGTGGGCTGGGTGAGTGGGTGCCTGCATGCAGACCCACTGTCAGTTCCAGCCTCAGTTTCCCCTGACAGAAGGGAGATTGTGTCTTCCACCTAGAGTCCGTCGTCCTCTCAGTACAGAGTCTGAGACCCTTAGCACTCACTAGGGACACGCGTTTCCATGACATGGCAGGCCACCAGGAAGCCGTGCAGTGTGAGGAAAGGTCAGCAGTCTCTGGGATTGGCATCTGCTGGCAACATGACCGCCAGCCTCCCTCTGCATCTGAGAACAACTGTGAGCCCCGTGCAGTCAGGTGGCTGAGAGCAGGACCCGCATCTGGGACGGACGCCTGGGCCCCGCGCTGGCAACAGCAGGCTGCGGCTTGGTCCTAAAGGGCAGTGCCGAGGTCCTGGCCTGTCCAACGGCTAGGCACAGCGGGGCCACCTCTGGGACCAGAAGAGGCTGGACGACGGGCCAGAACCCTGCCTCGTGCTGAGCCCATCGTGACGGAACCAAACGTGCTGTCACTGTGGCTCCGGCACCGTGTCCCTCTGGCCAGGACAGCTGTCCTGTGCAGCTAGGGGGCCGCGCAGTGCTCAGCTTCTCGCATCTGAGTCTCCAGTTTGGGGCCTAACGTCTTTGTCTACATGGATTATGTCTATGGAACGTCCAAGGTGGTTCCTACTAAGAACTGGTTAGCTTCATCAGTGTGAGCTGATCCTCTGAACCGTGATATCGAGTTTAGGTTCCGAATTATTTAAAAACATGTTCAACTTAATTAGGTAATTGCTCATCTCACTTGTATCGAGGGAAAGAGCTGGAGAGCAGGTGTTCAGTGTGGGGTGATGTGCTCAGTCTGTGGGAAGGGACCGCGATCAGCCGGCCTCCTGTGACAGCACTGGGTCTCCTGGCCACCGTGGGGCAGCCTGAGCAGTGTGGTCCCATGTGCTGGCTGGCGCTGCAGAGTGCCAACCCCTCTGGGCACGGGTACCCCACCTGACCCACTTCTCGGGGCTGTGGGCCGTCACACGGGCCTGTCTCCCTCCCGGCCCTGCGATGGTGCCACAGCGGGGACAGCACTGCAGCCTCACTTCACTTTGATGTGACAGGACAGCCATGCACAGAGGTGGCCCTCAGCATGGCGCTGGGGAAGCTACATCCTGGCTCTGCTGAGAACAAGAGTTCAAATCCCCAACTCCCTGCATGGTGACGAAGGCGTCTCCACCTACCAACTCACTGTCCTACACTCTGTCCAGCCTCCGGCAGGACAACAGGCCCAGCAATCCTCTCATCCGGCACAGGTGCCCTCAGCTCCCTGTTGCCTGGCCCTGCCCCTGCCCCTGCCTCGCGAAGGCCTAGGGCCACGCTTCCCCCCGTCGGCATGAGAGGCTGCAGCGGCAATGTGATGGGCGCCTGGTCTGTGTCACTGGGACCCACGGTCTCCTGGGGTTGTCACAGCTCTGGTGACCCTGAGCAGCCAGCTGCTCATGTCCACGGAGGCATGAGGGCCTGGCATGCGCGGTGATAGCCCCTCCAGGACAGGTGGGCACAGCAGCTCAGCGGCAGGGCTCAGAGAGGCCACGAGGAAAGGTGTTGGCGTCTCCACGACACAGACGCGGAGCAACAGTGGGACACAGGCTTGACCCCAGTTCAGTAAGCTGAAAACAAATCAGGGAGACCTGTTCTTTCAGCCACATGGCCTTTCCAAACAGGTGTGTTTCCATCTTAAACTTTCTTTTTTAAAGTCATGGAGGAGTGAAGAGCCAGGAGCAGGCCGGGCAGGGCCGGGCAGCACCGTGAGGACGGTGACAGAGCCATTACCCACAAGTGCTACTGGCTGGAGCTGGATAACTTCCTGTTTTTGCCCAGAACCAGTATTTCTGTGACAGTGAGGAAGGCGGTAGGAGGCAGGAGCAGGTACGGAGGGACACGGCCCTGTGTGTTCCTACAGGTGACAAGTGCAGACTCTCACTCCACCAAACAAGGCCTCCCTCATTTCTGTCTGTTCCCCACCATCCTGCACCACCCACTGCCCAGTGACCCTGCTGCGTGGGAACCACGTGAACCCTGGGGACTTCTCCTGCATCACTTGCTCCCTTCCCTCCGTGGGTCGAAGGAACTTGGCTTTGAGGAACAGAAAGCCACTTCACATTGCTTTTTCATCCTAACTGAAACGCCCCAATACAGGATGTTTTCCCTTGCAAATATTCCCTTTTTAATATTGCATGTGATGACTTTTTATGCCAGTTTTTTCTACACTTCTAAGGGCTGAAATTCTTGTCAAACAAATCCATTCTACAGCTTAGAGCACCCGTGCTGACCCTCTCCACAGAGGAGCAGCTCACACTGCAGGCGTCTGAGACCAGACGCACCTCCTTCCCTCACAGTCAGGACACGGGTTGCCGCCCGAGAGCAACCTGGGAAACCCACTAATCCCATCAGAAACATCGCAGGGCACTTCCTTAAAAGTTTGACTCCATGTCTGGCACACGCAGTCTGCACTGCCATCCAGGTCCGTCGTTTCTAAACTAGGGTGTCACCTGGATTCAGATGTCAAGCCAAGCGGCAGAAAGCCTCAGTTTCCAATTCTGTATCCAGAGCTAAGACTTCAGTACACCGTGAATGTTCCTGTAAAGTACTCAGGGCTACAAACAGACATTTCCCTTCTATTCCAACCGTTTTAAAGTTCAAGTTATCTTAAACATTTTCTAACTTTTTGTTGATATTGATTTGATAGGGATAGAGGAAAAAACCAGTGCATTCACGGGCACAGACAAAGCTGTCAGAGAGGAAACTGGCAGAAGCCAGAACTGAGAAGGACTCCAGGTCCTCATGCACACACACGTCAACCATCGATGACCAGGGCACGTTTACACAGTTTGTACAAATCACATTGAAGGGGAGACTTCCGGGGTTGATTGCACCTTGATTGAAATGGACGCTCCCCCACAGTTGCAGGCATTCTCCTCTCCTCGGGGACCCTGGCCCCTGCTGTTAGTGACGTAAACATCGTCACTGTTCTTCTGTGTGCTCCCCAAATGGAGGAGCCTGACACTCGTATTGCAATCCATGTAAAAGGCCGTCTCGTGCCAGCTTCTTCAGGGATCCCACTCTGTTTCTGGTGGCTGCTCTGAGATCATAAGCTGCAGAATATGGACTCAGCAAGTGGCAGGTGTGGGCAGCAGATATGTCCTTGAGACACAAGGAGAACGAGAAAGAGGGTGCGTTGTTTTCAGGCTCGTTAGCAAGAAAACAAGGGCAGTAAAATGACGCAGGTCGCATGAGTGACCTAAAATGCAAATACTTGTTTATTTGAGCAAATGAATGTCATTGGAGGTATTCAGACAAAAACTGCTAATACTGTGCATGGACACATTTCATCTTTAAGATTGCCCCAAAGATCGTCCGAATGATAAGGCCTGGCGTCGTCAGAGTGTCTGAGTCCACACCTGAGTGCCAGCTGCCACCTTGAACAGAAACACACTCTGAGTCCCGTGCACGAGGCCCGCTCACCTCACTTTTCTTGGGTGCCTTCCAAATGCTGGTCTTCACCTTGATGTTTCCAGACATGCAGCTGCTCATCAGGAAAACCGTGGCTTCCCTCCAGCTTTCTGCGAAGTTCACAGGTGGAGGAGACACCAGCTGCCCGTCCCTCTGTCTGCTCGGCGCCAAGTGCCCCACAGCACACGCTGATGTGGCCACGGGAGCAGGTGCTGGTTAGAATAAAACTGCAGCAATGATAGAATCCACTCAGATAAAATCCACGTTTGACTTCATGTTATGGTCCGAACCTACTGGCGACACTGATAAGCGTGAACACCAGAATAAATCTGCCTCCGCGATCAGCATCCTTACACACTTTTCCACGTGTCCCTCTGAGCACGCGTATGTGCTTTCACGTGTGCTGAGAGCCCCTCTAGACCAAGCACGAAGCATGGGTGGATGTGGTGAGGACGAAAGCTGCTGGCCCCGTGCTCTCTGGCTCAGTTTCAGGGAACACAGACATTGAACAAATAAGTACGCGAATCAACTAGGCACCAGGAAAGCTGCTGGGAGGCCATCGTCACACAGGGGCAGGTGGCCCCGTCCAGGAGGTGCAGAGAGGGCTTCCAAATGGCTAGATTTTTCGAGGACTTGGCTGCAGTGACAGCAGAGCGTCCCAGAGGCCACACGGAGGTTTTGGAGCTGGGGAGGGTAGAGTGTCATGTGCCAATGGGCAGTGTGGCTAGAGACAAAGGGACAGTGAGGACGGACGACAAGAGAGTCAGGAGCCAGATTACGCAAACACCTGACAGACCAAGTTAAGGGTTTTGAGGTTTTGGGTAAAAGCAGAGTTAACAGTCACGTAGGAGCCTGGCTCCAGGGCAGGCAGAGCCCCAATCTGGACCAAACCACTGAGCGTCACGACCCACTTGATTTGTTGGGTTTCTGATCTGGGCATGTGCCTGCAAAAACAGGAAAGCTCCCAAAATGCACGGCGCTGCAGGTGCCACGCAACAGGCACAGCGGTCACCTAGGTCACCGAGCGGTTCCTCTTACTGCTTCTGCTCACGGAATGTTTCCCAGGAGACAGTGGCCGAACAAGCCTGGCCTGTGCCCAACAGCAGCAGCCCTCCTTGGTTCGGCCACACCCCACTTGCCACCACGCAAATTCCAGAAGTAACATTGTCTCATCCACAATGTCAGAAATTTTCTCTAAAAGTCAAGGAGTCTCTTTAGTTTCCCTGAACAGTAATAACCTCTCACCTCTCAGAAATGTAAATATGCTGTAACATCATTAAAATATACGTCAGTGTTTACATTTCTGCAGTTGGAGCAAAGCATTTTCTTTAACTGCCACGTCTCTTTTGATCTATAATTCCCCCCACCCTTTCCTACTTTGGGGTTCACAAATAAGAAATTGGCAACGCAGCTGCTGCCGTTCTCCGCTTAAAAGAAGGAGGTGAGGTCCGGCCCGGTGGCTCCGGCAGTTGGAGCTCCCTGCTCCTAACTCCGAGGGCTGCCGGTTCGATTCCCACATGGGCCGGTGGGCTCTCAACCACAAGGTTGCTGGTTTGACTCCCGCAAGGGATGGTGGGCCGCGCCCCCTGCAGCTAGCAACGGCAACTGGACCTGGAGCTGAGCTGCACCCTCCACGGCTGGGATTGAAAGGACAACAACTTGACTTGAGGGGAGTCCTGGAAGTGCACACTGTTCCCTGGTAAGGTCCTGTTCCCCTTCCCCCAATAAAATCTTTTAAATAAATAAATAAATAAAAAAGAAGGAGGTGTGCCCGGATAGGCCTGAAGAGAACGCAGCGACAGCCGGACCTGAGGCGCCCGGAGGGTCAGGCAGCCGACGAGGGACCTTGCCCAGCCCTGGGACGATCTGAGCATCACAGTGACCACAGCAATGGCCTGGGACCCACTGAGCAGTTCAGGGCTGTACACTGGACGGAGAGGGCTCCACTCATCCTTACTGGAGAGCGCCATCGATATAGGAGAGAAGACGGCCTTGTGACGATGAGAATTCTTCGTACTATTCTTGCACCATTTCTGCAAGTTCACAATGACGTGTAAATGGAACGTTAAAGGGGGAAAAAATCTAAGGAACAGGATGTGTGCCTCTGCTTCCTCACTGCTGTCAACGAAGTCCCAGGAATTTGGAGCCTGGGGCTGATGGGACCAAGAGGGCCGGGCCGACCCCCCTCCAGGCGGCGTGGGGTTCCCAGGGGCCAGGGCGCTACTCAGCACTGGGAAACCCTGCACACCAGCCCTGCTCCCGCCAGAGGACCTGCGATTTTAACTCATCGTTTCAGGTGCCGCTGTGCCTCCCCCTCGCTCCTGGTGGCACCTAGGACAGCGCGCCCACAGGCTGTCCACGCTGGGCCCTGCCTGGCACGAGGAGCCGTAGCTGGTACTACAGTGCCCGTGTCTTTCTCTGGCTGGTTCTGATGGGCATGCCTGGATTTCCTGCACAAATGACATAAAGCCTGAAAGCGGAGGGACCAGCTGATGAGACGTCAGATTAAAACATCAGTGCCAGAAGGGACTCGTGGAACTTCACCCAACGGAGCGGGGGGACTTCCCACGCTGCCCGTTTTAAGTCTTGGTCTGCTCCTTACGCAGTTACTTGCTTGCCCTGGATGAAAGATGAGTTTACTCCCTGATTTCACAAGAAGGCTGGAGAGATGAAAGTGAGATTACCTGTAAGAACTTTGAGGTTCTTTGTCTTCCATGCAATGGACTGGACAAGAATCCCAGCATGCTCTGTATTCCTAAAAATAGATGAGCCACTTAATTTATGATCCAAGTCAGGTCACTTCTGAAAGGAAAAAGACGTTATTAGCAGGCTAACAAGTGTGAGCTGGCACAAGGTCACCCTCCGCCTGACCCTGGACAAACACTGGCGACTCCCTTGGTTGTTCTAGAACGTGCTGCCACGCCCGTTCCAGGGAGCAGGGCACAGGCCGAGGACGCAGGCGCTTCAGAAGCCCTGCCACTGTCGTCCTTCTTCCCGGGGCTGATCAACCGCTGGTGTCGTTGTCTTGGGGTCAGAGGGCTCAGGGCAGACTGGGCTGTGTCCCTCACAGAAGCTCAGCAGTGTCCTGGGCTTCGCATGTGCCCTCTGCCCCCTTACCTGATGTGGTTTTGTTGGTCTCTATGGTCCGTCATTTATACACACAGGGTGGGCATGAGCCTACTCAGCACATGCGTGCCTGTCTCTCCTCCCCAGGAAGATTCCAGAATTTCTGACTGTACAATAAGGACCAGTGCAATGACCTTGTCACAGTCACTGGAGCATGTTCCTCTGTCTGCCTCCCTCCAACCCCGGAAATAAACCGCCTTTCTCAGTATGGACCTATCTGTGGTCTTAGAGCTGGCAGCCGGTGCCGAGCCTTTGAAACCAGCAAACGGCACCAGCGAGGCAGTCTATTAAATGCCATCTTGTCCTCAAGAAGGAGCCAAGGGTCTTACAAATACTGCTCAATGGTGAAAGTGGGGTCTGGATCCAGACTACCCACTTTCATATTCACTCTGCCCCCTGCAAACCCTGAGCCAGCAACTCACCTTTCCCAGCCTGTTTCCTCAACTGCAAAATGGGGGTGATGACGACACTCCCAGGGGACTGCCACCAGGAGTAATGAGACGACGCCTGGACAGAGGTTAATGTGGCACCTGGCACGTCGCAAGCACTCAGTGTTTCCTCACTACTGCGACCTCTCCTGCCACAGCCATACTCGAACCGGAACACAACTAACTCTTCAGAATTATCTGGAAATAAACCCATGAGCCACCGATGAACCAATGTTAATACTTTGAGACAAGAGTCCTTACCAAGATGTCAAAGGTCTTCGGGTGGGCCTCTGACCCAGGTGAGGTCCCGCTGGGTCCTAAAAGCCACCCGGCTCAGAGGGAAGCTGCCAGGCTACGAGGTTCTCAGTCACCCCTGTTCACAGGGGCCCCTGTCACCCTGCAACCCGGCCTGCTTCTTAATTGTCTCCGCGGTGACCATGGGAGGGTCTCCGAGGGCATAGCAGCCAGGCAAGTTGCTGTTCATCAACCCAATGAAACCAGGCAGAGGCGGTAAAAATGGAAAATCAGAGGCCATGTCTGTCCTTGGGGGCCTCCTGCAAGTGAGTGAGCACACCTCACCTTGTCATTCGTAATATTTATTCTGGAAAAATATTTTAAAAAGGAATTTCTTCATTAACAAAACTGTAAAAAACTCAAATAACATTTGCACAATATTCCATAAATACATTTATATACAAAAAATATAGTCACATAGACCCGAAGTGCCTTTGTACATATTTACCAAAAATTTAAATTATAAAAAATGAACATCACAAAATACTCAAGCTTTACAGATATCATGAAAAATATTTTTACAAGTCCAAAAAAATAACACACATTTTTTTCCACCTAGAAAAAAACACATTTTAGTATCAAAAAGGACGATCAAGGCAGTGTTTGTGATTCTAATTCAAGAAAGACTGGCTCATAAGAATCCAAAATATACACTTCAGACAGTGCATGCTTCTTATGCAGTAATCAAGTCCATTCATTTAAATATATATTTTTAAAAGCAACTGTCCATAGTGCAATGGAGACGTCACAAAAGGCCGTGCCACCGGCACCCTCGAACACCGCGGAGCCCGCAGCCCGCTCGTGGGCAGGCCCTGGCCAGCCGGGAAGAGACCAGCTCGGGACCCAGGTCCTCAGCAGCAGTCCGTGAGGGTCTCCCTCTTCCTTTCAGCAGCATTCGTTGGGGCATATATCCTTGGAATTTTATTTAAGAGAAACGGGAATTTTGCCATATCACTTTCACTCTACACCTAGAGGGGCCAACAGACAGAACGGGGGTCAGCTCGGCATGGAGACAGCACGGGGACCCCAGCCGCAGCGCCCGCTGACTGACCTCAGTTGCAATGACGCATTCGTCCTTGTCCTCTGATATGACGTACACCGACTGGTACTTGGTGTCTTTTGAAGTGGAATACACGGAGTCTGGCCTTTTTCTTTCCGATACTTCTCTACTAAAAGGACAATAAACCACAGTAAGCACGTGGAACATGATTTAATAGTAAAATGACCCGAGCTTGGAGGAGGACAGCCCTCTGCCCCGCTGGGCCCAGCCTACGGGACCCGAGTTGTGGGGATGCCCTCCCCAGCCAGCCGCAGCACGCACCCCCTGAGTGTCGGGGTGCCATTCTCCTCCCCTGCGGAGCCCTGCAGCTGGCACTTGGCCGCCCGCTCGCTGACGGTGGTGTCGCCCTTGAGCCCCTGCACCAGGTTACAGTCTATGCTCGGGTAGTGGGTCTTGAGGCCATTCTTGGCGCCATGGTCCCCGTGGAAGTCCACCTTCTTGTTGGTGTTCTTGACGTGCGTGGCCCCAACGACACTGACACAGGTGTCCTTCTCGCGCTGGCAGTTGGCCAGGTTGTTCATGGTCTCCGTCTCGCCTGGACGGGGCTCGGCGGGGGACCGGCCCTTGTGCAGCCGCAGCCGCACACAGACGCCCAGAGCGGCACAGCCCAGCAGCAGCACGAGCACGAGGACCACGCCTGCGCACACGGCGGCCCAGGGCAGTGGCCCAGCCGGGCCATCCACATACTTCTCACTGAGGTCCACCAACACGGGGTCCGGCGGCGGCACGGGGAGCAGGAACTGGCAGTTGGGGCCCCCGTAGCCCTGCGCGCACTCGCACAGGTATCGGCGGTCCCTGTCGTGGCAGGTGGCCCCATTGTGGCAGGGTGCATGCTCACACCTGCTGACGGGGGTGCTGCAGTTCCTGCCTGTGTACCCGGGGGGGCAGGTGCAGGAGAAACCGTTCACGCCATCCCGGCAGGTGCCCCCATTGGCACACGGGGAGGACGCACACTCATCCATGTTGTCATCGCACTGCCTCCCCGAGAAGCCGGCTGGGCAGCGACACAGGTAGGTGTCACCCAGGTCCACACACTGTGCACCTGGAAACAGGACGTGAGCAGTCAGTTGCTTGTCACCCACAAACGGACCGAGGCACCTGCTGGCTGGCTGCCACTGCATCACACACGAGACACGAGGACAAACCAGACAGCCTGTGGCCTCACGGCAGCCATAGCTTAAGGCGCCGAGTTCTCCCAGCGCCAGTGACCCACCACGGAGCCTGGCCCGGCTCTGTGACTGTCAACAACAGGGCACTCGGGCTGGATGCACAATATGCAGAGGCTGGGCCTGCATCACGGCCCCCGCACAGCAACCCCACAAAGGGCCCCGTTCACGGAGGAGGAAACCGAGGCTGAGAGAGGATGGGAGCTGCCAGGGGACGAGCAGGGACTGGACACAGAGAACAAGAAAGCAAGAAAGAAAGAGACAGAGGGGCCCACGTCCGTCCAGGGCCAGGTCCGCTAAAGCGCCAGCCATGCCGCCCCCTAAAATGACGCGTCCGAGGCCACTGTCAGAGACAGAGCCTGACCCTCAGGACGGTCGCCTCCTGCACCCATGGAGAGCAGGGCTGAAGGTACTCTGTGCATGGAAGGTTCCCTTGATTACCATGTAGAACCGTGAAGCTCTAGAGGCTTCCAGGGTGCTCACGCCTGTCTGGGCCCCTGCCCTGCCCCTGTTAACTGGCTCAGGGCACCCCACCACTCCAGTGGCAGGAGGTGTGGCAGGAGACTACAGTTCCTTACACGCAGCACACCACACGGCTGTGTTTGGGTGACAGAGCAGAGCTGGGCTTTCCTCCAAAACCAGAGTGGCTGGAATATCCCTTGAGTGGGGTCTACGGAAGTAGGGCCCACTCTCAGGCACCGAGGAGCCACAGGCTTTAAACAAGTCGTGTCACCTCTGCGCTTTGGGCTTTCCCTGTAGAGCCTGAGAATAAACGCCTGCCTTTCTTGCTCCCAGGAGGTCCAAGCCCAAGGACTGAACCTGCGCAGAGTTCCTGGCTATGCAAACGGAAGGGTTCTAGGAGCCCAGGGCCTCTTGCTTGATCTGTAACTGAACATGTGTGCTCCTGAAGGCCCTGTCACCAGCGCTGAGCACAGGAGAGCTGGCGGAGGGCCGTCCTTACCGTGAGAGCAAGGAGAGGAGCTGCAGGAGTCCACTGTCTTCTCGCAGTTAAAGCCGGAGAAGCCTGCCAGGCAACGGCAGGTGTACCCGCCCTCAGGGTTGTCTGAGCACCGCCCCCCATTGAAGCAAGGGCCATCTGCACATGCCATGGCACTCAGCTCGCAGAGCCTGCCGTAGAAGCCAGGTGGGCAGGTGCAGGAGTAGCTGTTCTCAAGGTCCTGTGATGGAGAAGACCAGAAAGCTGCCAATGTTGCTCCAAGAGACCCCGGCGGCCTGCGTGCATGCCAAACCCACGCCCGGACTCACCATGCAGCTCCCTCCGTTCCTGCAGGGGCTGGCACTGCACTCGTCGGTCTCGGCCTCGCAGTTGGCCCCCGTGTATCCAGGCCGACAGGAGCATGTGTAGCTGCCCTGGCCCGTATTGGTGCACGTGGCCCCATTCCTGCAGGGCTTGTGGTGCGTGCAATAGTTCAGGTCTGGGAGGGTGGAGAAGGGAGCAGGAGGGAAGCCCAGGTCAGAGTCAGGAAGATGGCACCTCCCCGTGACAAAGCCAGGGAAGCCAAGGGCTGCGTGGAAGGGGACAGGAGGCTTACCCTGGTTGCAGAAAAGGCCCCCCCAGCCTTCCTGGCAGTTGCACTGCCAGGGCTGCTGGCAGGTGCCATGGAGACAGCCTGGGTACCGAATGCACTGGTCACAGTACCGGCCCTGCCAGCCCACTCTGCACCTTAGGACAGAGCAGGACAGTTAGAGGGGCACGGACATTCCTGGATTCATGGCACGACATTTCCTACTCACAAGAAACTGTTCCAGCACTGCTGGAAGGAACGCGACATTGAATCTCTGTGGGTGCACCCATAGGTCTGACTCAGGCGGCCTTTCCAGAGGCTGCCCAGGGGGTGCTCGTGTGCCACTGAGTTGGAGAACCATTGAACTAAACACCCTCATTTCTGTGCCAGTTCTTCAACCAGCTATCTGTGAGTTCTGACAACTATGGAGCCGAGGTGAGCGACAACCTGTGACCTTATACATTTCCATATATTTATTAAATAGAAGCATCAGAATAACAGCCCCGCCAGCTAGTTTTACCCAAATTTTTCAAATGATTGCCTAGAGATGCTTTACAAATGCACTGGGTGTAAAAGCATAATGAGAAGAAGGATAAAAGGTACTTTTGCAAACTTACTTGCATTCCCCCGGCTTGTCACAAAACCCATGCTGTTCATCACATCCTGGCAAGCAGATTGCTACAGCAAAGAGAAAGCAAAGGGTCAAGCCCCAGCACCTCCCAGGCGGCCAGGGGCCGCTGCGTGTGGCTGGGACACAGCCCAGCTGAGCTCCTGTCTGCCTGTGGCTGCCCTGTCCTGCCTGGTAACTGGACTTTACTCAGCCCAGACATGAGCATTCTTCTTAACACAGCGGCTCAAGCACAAAAGAGCTCGGAAGCCCCCACCCCCACCCATCCCCTTTCTTCTAAGAGAGGTCAGAAGTCCTTCCCCCTCCTCCTCCCCCACTTCCCAATTCTATGCACAAAGCTGCACCTCTTAATACCCAGAAAGTGTGTGAGTAGATAAGGGTGGACAGCTGGTCTGCAGAGGACCAGGGCAAGACAGCTGCTCTATTGTCTGTTCTCTCCCAGCAGCTGCCCCAGTGCAACAATACCAGGCCCTCAGCCCCACGCCCCCACTGCACACACACCCCTAGCGTGTACACCACGCACGCACGCACGCACACACACACGCGCGCCCTTTCCGCCAATCGCAGCGGGCAGGGTCGCTGCTGCCTGTGTCCGGACAGAGCTAATGGGTGGCACGTGCGAGCTGGGGGCGGGGAGCGACTCCAGTGTTTGAACAAGAAGAAAAAAGTTTTGAGTTTATGGCTGCCCCACGGTGAAGAAGAAGAGGGATGACGGTGAGGATGGGAGCAGGCTGGCGGCCGGGCCTGCTGGCTACCTGCCCTGGTTATGAAACTCATTAACAAGCCGTTTCTGCAAGTTTTAAGATAACAGAGCCATTCAGGCCAAGGCCGAGCTCCAAGTGGAGAGCTGGGCGACAACAACGCTGACAGTGGCGGCCCACCCTCCCCCCAGGTACAGAGGAACACTGAGAAAGCACCTCCAGGGTCCAGGGCAGGACCCGAGAGCTCCAGGGTTTGTGGGGAGCTCAGGACCCACCCAGTTTGACTGCAGGGAAATCGGACACCCAGGTGTGCAGAGCAGCAGTGAGGACTGGGCAGGCCAGAGAGGCCTCCTGGGGTCCAGCTGAACCAGGGCCAGAAGCCAGCAGGGTCCTCCCAGCCCCCACCCCCGCCTGGCTTCCTGTGTCCTCACAGCAGCTGCTTGGGCTGCCTGGACAGTACCAGGGCAGGCAGGGCCTAGGTCACTCTTGTGAAGGTATTCCCTTCCCAGTAAGGTGCTGTGTGAGCCCGCACACAAGCAGACGGACGCAGTGCCCACAACTGGGCAGGGGTGCCCTCCCCACGTGGAACTTGCACACCCAGGCCTCCATCCCCACCCTCCTGTGTCCACGGCCCCCACAAGTGCCAGCCTCACAGTGTGTGTGCATCGCATGGGATATTTACAAATGCACGCGCTCTGATAAGAGGCCAAGCACACCAACTCCAGAGAGAACATTGAGCACTTCACGCCGAGATGCCATCCCAGCAGAGACCTTGGTTTGCAGCAGCCCCACACGCACAAACTGCTCTGTCCCTCCCTTCCTTCCTCCCCTCCCACTCCCTCAGGCTTACTTCCTGACCCCTGGCCTGTCCCCAAACCCTCCCTGATTAAGAAGGACAGCTTCCCACAGCGGAAGTTGAAACATCAGCATTGACCCCAAAGGACGACTGGAAGACTGGGGTCTGAGCCGGTGTCTCCAGCTCCCTAGCCTCGGGCACTGCCCTGCTCCCTGGGAAGGGGGTGAGCCGAGGGAGGTAGCCTCCCCCCATGGAACCCACCTTCCGTGCAGTACTGGCCTTTCCAGCCAGGGTTACAGACTTTCTCCCCTCTCTCCCCACAGGTGAAGTGGCCGAAGGCATCATCTCGGGGGCGACAGAAGACGGAGCAGCCCTCCCCATAATAGTGCTCGTCACACACGAAGCGGTAGGAATACTTGAGGTCCGTGCGGCCGCTGCTGTGCAGGTCCTGAGACCACTCCTCACCCACCGTCAGGTGCCTCTGCGTGGCCAGGCGGCTGATGAGTCTCTCGGGGTTTTCTGTAGGCAGAGGACACTGCCGTTGGTTCTGACACGGAGCCCAGAGGCTCGGGGCGTGGGCGTGGGCGTGGGCGGATGTCTGTTACCGGGACAGGAGGCCCAGGACCCTGAGCCCTGAACCCCAGACGGAGGCGCACCATGAAAGGTGCAGGAATGGTTCTGGGGAACTAGGTGCTAACTGGGGGCCGTGTACAGAGTTCCCAGGATTCCCGGCTTGTTTTTACCTGTTGCGAGGTCATCAGGAGAGTCTGTGTGCAGAGCTTCGATGATCAGAGAGAAGGTGCCCTGGGGGAAGGGGGGACACGAGACAAACTGAAAACCTTTCCTAAAGATCCACAGCGTCGGGAACAAGCCAGTGATGGCCTGGTGGCCGCACGTCTGTGTGCCCAGCACATCCTGGGAGTGTCTCCCTACATCTGTCCCGGTTCACTTTCCTCAAGGAAATGGAAGAACTTTTGAAACAGTGATTTCCTGAAGTGTTTTTCAGCCTGTTATTACAGGATATCACCTTAAAAACAATAGACTTTGCGGGAGCAGGCGGGGCCGGACGGGCTGCCGTCAGTCTGCAGCGGGGACCACGCTGCGAGGCCGCGGGTCCGACCGGCCCGTCTCGGAGCGGGACCAGGACCTTCCCACGGACGGGCCCATCCCCCGGGGGCCGGGCCCGGAGCAGCGTCCCGCGTCCTGGTCCTGGCCTGGCCTGGCCGCCTCACCCGCCCGGCTGTCACCTGCGCGCGACGCCTGCAGGCCGGCCTGGCCCTCGGCCGCAGCCCCGCGCCCCGCGCAGCCCCCCGCGCCTCGCAGCCCCCCGCGCCCCGCGCCCCCCGCAGCCCCGCGCCCCGCGCCCCGCGCCCCCCGCAGCCCCCCGCGCCCCCCGCCCCCCGCAGCCCCCCGCGCCCCCCGCAGCCCCCCGCGCCCCGCGCCCCCCGCAGCCCCGCGCCCCGCGCCCCGCGCCCCCCGCAGCCCCCCGCGCCCCCCGCCCCCCGCAGCCCCCCGCGCCCCCCGCAGCCCCCCGCGCCCCCCGCCCCCCGCAGCCCCGCGCCCCCCGCAGCCCCGCGCCCCCCGCCCGCCCCCCGCCCCCCGCAGCCCCCCGCCCCCCGCAGCCCCGCGCCCCCCGCAGCCCCGCGCCCCGCAGCCCCCCGCCCCCCGCAGCCCCGCGCCCCGCGCCCCCCGCCCCCCGCAGCCCCGCGCCCCCCGCGCCCCGCGCCCCCCGCCCGCCCCCCGCCCGCCCGCGCGGCGCTCACCGGCCAGGTGAAGCCCAGCGGGAAGCGGATGGGGTTGCTGAAGGCGGGGTCGGCGCCCGCGCCGTCGGCCAGGCGGAAGGAGTCGACGCCCAGCACCGGCGTGACGGCGCTGCCGTAGGTGCAGGGCGGCTCGGGGGACACGCTGGCCTGGTAGTGCTTGAGGCACACGCGGAAGAAGGTCCTGCAGGCGCACGGCGGCCCCGCGCCCCCGCGGCAGCAGTTGCGGTTCCCCAGCAGCCCCTTCTTGTTGACGAACTCCTGCAGCTTCAGCTCGAACACCCCCGAGCCCCAGACCTGCGGGCGGGACGCGGCGTGAGCGCGCGGGGCTCCCGGTCGCTGGACGGCCTGCAGTGCGCGCCCGGCCGAGCCCTGCCCCGCGCGAGCCCGCCGCGTCCCCACGGGGCAGCAGCCCCCGGGCAGCCCGGGCCGCCTGCCGACCTACCTGGCACAGCAGGGCCGAGACCACGGCGAGAGCCAGGGCGCCCCGGCGGCCCATCGTGCCCGCTGGACGCGCTCGCCCTCCCGGCGTCGCCCCTCTCCTCCCCGGGAAGCCGCGGGGGACGCGAGCGCGGTGGCCGAGCGCCAAGGAGCGCGGGCGGGCGGAGGCCGCTCCGCCGGGACCCGGACGCCCGGGGCTCCCCTCGCGGAGGCCGTGCCGGCGCGTCCAGGCCGAGGCTCGCAGACCCGCCCCGCGGCGGCGGAGGGCGGCTGTGGGGACGCCGGGGGCCGGCCCGCTCGGGGGGCGCGCCCGGGGCGGCAGCTTTCGGTCCTGCTCCTGCTCCCTCTCAATCCACCAGTAGGTGAGGGTCGGCCGCTGCCTGGTTTGGCTCAAGCGTCTTCGCAGGGACAGGGGTGGCGGGAGACAGCGCCCAGGGACACGCGGCTTAATCCCCAAACGGCCGCGGAGGCTCCTGCGAATCCGGTGGGAGGGCGCGGCGGTAATCCGGCCGGCGGTGCGCGGACCGGGCGGTCACTCGGCTCCAGGGCACCCCGGGCCCTTAGTCTCTCCTGTGCCTCCGCAGAAATGCGTGTCGTCCCGATTCGTGCCGGCCCCCGGCCAGTGCCATCCAAGTCTACACGCGCGGAGCCGAGGCGGGCGGCGGGAGGAGGCCGTGCGGGCGGCGGCGGGGGCTCCGCAGCGGTCCGGGCCCAGCGGTGGCGCGCCGAGGGTCTGGCTCTCGCCGGCGCCGCGCGCTTATATTCCGCCGGCCGCCCGCATGGCTAATGAGATGCAAATGAGCAGCCCCCCAATCTGGCGAGAGCTGTCACAAAGGAGCCACTTTTCCAAACCCTCCGCTCAATGGATCGCCAAATGGTCAGTGAGCTGTAAAATGTGCAACCCTCCTCCCCGCCCCCACTCCTCCCCGCCCCCGGCCCTCCCCCAGCGCCCGCCCCCAGCCCCCCCTTCCTCCCTCTCAACACAAAACGCACTCATTTACATTCCTGCAAAATGTTCACCGCAAGAATCCCCTCTGCTCGCGACGCTGGTGCCCCCCCCCGCCCCCTCCCGGGCCACAGGCTCGCGGAGGCCCCCTGGGACACGCGGCGGCGCGGCGCCTCCCGCCCGCGGAGCGCAGCCGGACTTGTGCGCTGGACGCGGTCGGGGAGACCGTCCCGGCCCCGCGCCCGCCCACCGTCCTCTCGCGTCCGCGTCCGGGGCTCCGGGAGCTGCGGGGGCGAAGTTGGAGGCCCGGCCCCAGCGATCCGCCTTCCGCCCGGGGGCCGCGGGCAGGGTGGCGAGAGCGCAGCGGCAGTTGCGGGAAGTTTGGGAAGGCCTGACGCCGACCCACCCGGAGAGGACGGCGACTCCGCGTCTGGCCGCGCAGCGTGTCCCCAGCCCGGGGTCCTGCCGCCTTTCGCTACTGCCCCTCCCGTCCCCGGCGACTCGCGGCTGCCGCCGCCTCTCTCTCCGGGCTCTCCCCCTCGGCCTCCCTCCGCCGGGTAAAAAGTGAGTTCGGTGTGTGTCGCTCGCGTGGCTGTCATTGAGGCCGCCTGGTATTGTGCGAGCCTGAATCACTGGCTCTTTGTGCGCTCAGCTGTATGGTAATGCAGACCGCACCTGCTCCCGCACAATGCCGACAGAAAGAGCCCCCTCCGCGCGCCGCGGCCGCTGCGACAATGTCCGGCACATGTTCCGAGGACCTGCACGCGGACCCCCAGCCGCCACCTTCACACGACCATCACCTGATTAGGTTTTGACGCGTCCGTCAGAGCTGCAACTTTTGTGTCCATTTTTAAAAAAGGAAATGAGTTTATTGGGAGGACCGGGAACACGCGTATCACACAATGAATTATCTAAATTGCTCTCCTGCTTGCGGGCGCGAGGCGGAGTCACGGCACAGACTCCTGCTCTAGCACCCAGCTCCGTACGCGCGCACACACACACACACACACACACACACACACCCTACGGTGCTTTATCCGCACGGAAGGTGTCAGTGTTGCAGTAGGTGTCACTTGGGTGGCTGCACAGCCCGCTGGTCACAGTGGCCTCACTGTAGGTGCTATGTTCCACTTGTCAGTGGGAACAGGCACCATCCTGGCAAAACGGGACTTTCATTGCAGCAGATGTGGAGATCACCAACTGTCACGTAATGCACAGGGAGAGCGAAAATCCTAAATACAAGGTAAAACTGCTGCAAACAGCAGCCTAAAAACCACGTGGCCACCGCGGGCCTTCCAGCTGTTAGCCGGAGCCCTGATTCTCTGATCCCCAATCCCCCTAAAGTTTGGGGACCCACAGATTCAGCACTCCAGGTTCCCCTCCACCCCACCCCACTCCCAACCTCCACACTTCCACCCCTGCTGCCTCATAGAGAAGCAAAGATTTAATCGGAAGTACCTTGCATTGAGGTTTAAGGCTGAGGTGAGAAAGGCAGGCTGGAGCCCACCAGGACCCCTGCTGTTTGCTGGGGAACAAATGGAGGCTTCAGAAGCTGCTGGCCCCCAGGACAGAGAGATCGCAGCCTGGCCGCCCTTCGGGGACTTGGTGAGGACACTGCGTTCCCCTGCCAGCTTGAATCCTAATTTAATCTTGCCACCTAGTGTCAGCACCCTCTTTTCACTGCATCTGTGTTTCCTCTGAAAGCTAATTTCTGAGCACTCTGCTCCCTACAGCAAGGAAACTAGGGTGTGTGTGTGTGTGTGTGTGTGTGTGTGTGTGTGTGTGAGTGTGTGACCGGGGGTTGGGGGTCAGACTTCCAGGAGCAGGGAGATGGAGAGGAGGAAAGGAATGTGAGTGTTAGATCCTCTTTGCCTCTGAGACTGAGAGTAGATTCAGTAAGAAATGAAATATCAGGAACCTTTTAATTAGAAAATGGAAGTGGGAAACGGGCTCATTTGAATGCCTGTTTAGGAAACTAGAAATAAAAAAGTTCCACGCGCAAGGGCTTAAACCTGGGGGGCAGAGGGACTTGCCCCAAATCTTTAACAAACCCCCCTCAGTATCAAGTATTTGTTAAATTGACATGGCACAGATTTCTCGATTACAGCGGCACAGCGGAACTGAAAGGCATCGTAAAATCCATCAGAATCCTGCCCAAAGCGCTCATTCTTTTCCAACTTAATTTATGCCACGCGATTCTGTATTGGGGAAGTCAAGCAGAACGCGCCTTTCTCCTCCCCTTCTCCTTCTCCTTCTCCTCCTTGTCCTCTCCTCCTTCTCCTTCTCCTGCTGCCCCCACTCCCTCCCTCTCTCCCACTCCACGGTAGTTCCTCTCCCCCTCTCCCTTTCAAAGCTGAGCTAAGGGGAGACTGTTTAACTTCAGTGTTTCTATAGGAGCCTGTTGTAGTTTAACTCCTGCACACCAGTAGCCGAGATGAACAAAGGAAAGACTCGAGGTCCAACTATTCACCCTTTCTTTGCACTTTAATTTTCATTGATTGGGAAGACAAGGGGAGCCCTTAGGGATTCAGGCTGAAGGGGGATGACACGCCTTTAGACGCCATCAGCCCCCTAGCCAGCCATCTGCTCCGAACCAAATGGCGTTTTTTCACTCCCGAACTGCATGTCTCTGTACTCCGGCAACTCAGCGCTCCAAACCCCTTGAATGCAGGAGGGGGCTGAAGCTACAGGGTGGTGAGCTGACGGCCCTGTGCTGCCCCCCCCCCCGTACCCCACCCCACACACCATAAATCCTCACCTTGTTCGTTAGGCAAAAGCAGGAAACTCTTTTAAATACTTTTTGATGTCTCTGCAAATTCACTGTACAAAGTGAGGCTCATTAGGGCTGAGAAGGTACCCAATACATCAGGCCCAGGAGTGCAGAGGGGCTGAGGGAGTTGAAGCCTGGTGGCGGTTTGTTCCTGCCTGGCATGCACAGCTCACAGCCAAATTCCCACAGTGGCGAGGGCAGGCTCGGGGCCACCACACAACCACAGCTGGGTTCTGTGTGCTGGACACCCTGAGACGTTACCAACCATGTTGTTAGGCCACGTTATCGAGTTAAAGGTGCTCCTCCTCAGCAGAGTGTGAGCCTACCACTGTGGTCCCCCAATCTTGTGTCAACCCCCTTCGCCCAAAGCAAGGTCGTTCTCAAGGTGTGTGTGTGTGTGTGTGTGTGTGTGTGTGTGTGTGTGTGGTGCTGGCTGTGGGTGGGGGCGGAGGGTCTGGGCAGATTGCAATAAACAATGCCCAGAATAGGCTTCCGACTCTAAGCCAGCCACAGGTTCAGTTTTCTGTGTAAACAAGTCTGGAGACTTGAGTGGGGTTTGTGTTTTCATAGACCAACTGAATACTGTATACCCAACAGAGAGGTTCTCTTATTCCCGAGAAGAATTAGGGTCCTTGTTCAGAACAACAAAATAAAAAACTTCCAGGCAGCAAATCTGGTGTTGATCAAACATGCCAGCTTACTTGAAAAAAAGGAAGAGGGGGGGGCCCTGGAGCATGCTGATTAATTAGTATTAGTGTCACACCTCCCCCCAACACACCCCCTGCCCATTCTCCGTCAGCCACCGTTTCGGAATCTTAAAGCGGTTAAAAGAGCGGAGGAATTGGCGCGCTGGTTGTGAATGTGGGAGGCGCTCGCAGACTCGAAGGGTGAGACGCCACGTGTCTGCGATGTACCCATCACGGACATTTCTTTACTTCTTAAGAACCAAGACAAACGGACATTTACACGACACACTGGCCCAAAGGTACACACAGACCTGCTGGCATTTGAGCTCAGCCTGCATCTCTGGTTGAACAAGCTTCCCATCCGCAGCCCCCCATTCACCCGCGGCCGGGAGAGAGGAGGGCGGACCCGGCTTACGTTTAGCCCCGGGGGGCTTCCCTCTCCTGCGCGTCCCCGCCCTCCGGACGCAGCCCCACCGCCACCCCGGGCCCATCGGGTTCTAGTGAGTGGCGGGTGGCGTGACAGGAGGACAGAAACCCCGGAAAGGAGCAGCGGGCTCTGACAGCTCCTGAGCCTTCCCCTCCGACCGCAGGCCGGCCGCCGGAGACCCCGCGAGGGGGTGGTGGCCCGATGTCCCTGTGGGGCAGGGTCATGGCGTGTCACATAACCTCTCGTTTTTTTCAAGGAACCAGCAGCGGTGGCAAGGGAAGGATGGAAGGCCCCAACCCGACGTGGTTTATTTTGTTGTTTGCGGTGCGGTGCATTTGTGGCCCCGCCACCCATGCGGGTGCGCCGAGTGGGAGGTGGAGCGCGCAGGTCTGCGGGACGCTGCAAAGGCATGTGCGGATTTGCATGAGAAAGGGCGGGTCGCGTGGCTCCGGCGCAGGAGCGCTCGGCCCCTCCTCCCGCGCCCGCCACTCCCCGCCCCTACGCTCCAGCACCTCCCCTCCCCCGCCTCCCGCGCGGCCGCCGCCTCGCCCCAAACCGCGGATCATCTGCTCGGGGCTGCGCGCCCATCTCCATGACAAAGCGCGTGTTTACCTGGCCCCGGCCCCGGCGGGCGCGCCTTTGTCCCGGATCAGATGACCGCGCAGCTGCTCCGCTGCGCGCTTCCCCCACCCCCCAGCGGCCCCTCGGACCTTTCCCGGATAGAACGTGCCGGGCTCGGCAGGGGGCACTAGGTAGAGGCTGCCGCCGCCCCAAGCTTGGGCGGCCGCGCTCCGGAGGGCTTCCTAGAGGCGGTGGTGGCTCTGGCTCTGCGGGGCGTCTGGGTGATGCCGGGTGGGCGGGGAGGTGCGGCAGGTCGCCCCTCGCTTCCAGGGGCCTCCGGGGGGTCGCATGCCCACGCGCCCTGAGGCTGAGGCTGGGGAGGGGCTCCAGAGTCAGCGCTGTGGGCCCCCGAGGGGCGGCTGCACGTACTGTCCGCGGGTGGGCGGCGGGGCCTTTGTGCACTGGCAAGGGGCGCGCCCGTGGGGCCCCAGACCCCGGTGCAGGGACGCACGGCGGGGTCACCTGCATCAGTGCTCGGACCTTGAAATCTCAGGCCCGTGACTTTGTACGACAATAGAGGAGGAAGAGAAAGGGTGTGGAAGGGCGGCGCGCGGCAGGCCTTCCCCGAGGCCTCGCGGTCCGGGATGCGCCCCACCCGGGAGGTCGCGGGCACCTGTCGCCCAGTCCCCGAGCGGCCGGTCAATCACGCGGCCGGCGCCCCAGGCTCTGAAACGCAGTCACCCCGGAGACGCCGCGCCCCTGGCCCTAACCCGGCGCGCGGTGCTTGGACCCCGCCCTCCCCGCGGAGTGTCCCTGCTGGACCCCAGGAGCCCCGGGTGAGGCGGGGCTTTCGACAACGCTGTCCTTTCCTGGCCTCCCCACCTCCTCTTTTCTGTGAGCATCTGCCCGGGGAAGAACAGATGTGGGCACCTGCGGTGACAGGCTGCATATGTTCCATCCTATTCACAGGCATTCAGACGCGGCCACAATGGGCGGCCTTTGTGCGCGCACTCACTAAATAGATTAATCTGCGCTCCCCAGAGCACCGGGCTGTTTAATTTTTCACGAGCAATAACATCTGATCTAATCCTCAAATCGGCTCCCCAAAGCCTGCCCTCCCGCCCTCCTTTTTTCCTCTTTCTCCCCACCCCCTCTCCCGAAAAACGTGTGAAGCTATTCAACCTTCCACCTGTTGCTGAGCTGGGCTGGGTTCTTGCAGCATCTGACGTGGGTTGGGGCTGGGGGGTGGGTGGAGGCGACTGTGGGGGCCGCGGCTGGGCCACATGGGCAGAGCTGGGCATGTTTATCAGCAAAGTAAACACAAAGTGGGAGTGGGCTCCCCAAATGTTGTGCAAACAAAAAACGATAATTATTAAACAGCTTCCAGAGCAACCCAGCAGACCCATCCCTTCTGTGTAAGCGCCTTCAAAAATGTCCATAAAGTTCCCATTTATCTTTTTGTTTATTAAACTCTAGTGGTTTTAATAAACACTGGTCAATAGGCCACACAGCCAAAAGGTAACATAAATCTTAGATGTAAGACTTAGATTTTTTTAAGCAATTTTGTTGCATGACTCTTTTATCTTAGCGTCCCTTAGTCTGTTTTGATTTGTTTTCAGCCACAATGAGTCCTTTAGTGCCATTGTGGGCGTCACAATGCGCACGGACATCAGGCTGTGAATGAAGACAGAGGCAGTTTAAACAAACCAAGCTCTTTCTTTCCTTTGCGTCCATTGTAATATGAATGGGCCTTCTGCGTTCGGCTGCTAGGAAACGGGGCTTTGCAAAGCCCTGCTCCAGTAAATGGGCTGGAGAGAAAGGGACCCCAATAAACAGCCTAAGTATTGGAGAAAAACAGAGGGCACAAATTTAGGCAAATGGTTTTCACCTTCGGCTCAACACAATTTCTTCATCTCAAAATGTTAAGACCTACCTTCTAACGCTGCTGCATTCCTTGCTGTTCAACAGTTTCCTTCTTGTCATTTTAACTCTTACTCCCTGCCCTCCGCCACCTCCCAGGGAACAGAATAAGGACAGCACTGGCTTACCATCAAGATTTGTTTTCAAAATGCTATTAATATTTTCTTTAAGGAAAATGGGAGCAGGGCAGGGGCTGTTTGTCATTCACTACGTACAGAGAGTTGTAAAGTGCTTTCAAAATGGACACACTGGGCTGTTGCCAGGTAAGTGGGGCGTGCTTGGTGAGTCTGGATTTTTCAGGCACAATCACAAGCTATGAATTGTTTCAGTGGCACTTGGAACTGTTCCTGTTAACGTTAGTTGGTTAACTGAGGCAAGACATGTAGCTGTTTTCAGGTTCTTAAAGACCCAGCCATAGTGTTTCTCAGTGGCTAGAACTAAGTCACAGGCCAGCGCTGAACCAACCACAGCCCAGCAAGCAGAGAAACCGGGATCCTTCTGGAGATCACCGTCCACAACTGGGGCTAGCGTGGGGTCCAGCTGCCCCAAGCACGTGGCGGCGAGAAGGCCACTTCATATACTGGTCTGTTCATCCACTCACTGGTCATAGAGGCTGGAGGTCCAAAATGAAATTAGAGCTGCTTTTGTAACCACAGAACCAGCTCAAACCGGTCCTATCCTGTTTCTAACAAGACCTGGAAACAAAGTCCACCCCACCTACAAACATCACTCATGAGTGACACCTGGGAGCCCTTAACTGCTCCCCCCCCCCCCCCCCCCCGCCCCACAGAACCAAAGGACCAGGATTTGACCAGGATCTGACCTGCAGAACCCTTTCTGAAGCAAAGTACCATTGTCTAGAAGGACCCAGTGCTGAAACTCCTTAAAATCCTGGCTGAACCCTGGGCTAGTGAGAGGGACCCGAGCGCTGCCTCCTGTCTCATGCCAATGGACCCCCAAATAAAAGCTTTTTTCTCAAAAGCCGATGTCCTGGTATGGACAGTGAGCCCCTTACTCTAACACTTTCTGCAACTATGTAAATTATACAATGAGTAAAGAAGTCTTACCTGCTCTTTTATTTTCAGAAAGAGTTTGTGTGGGATTAATGTCTTCCTTAAATGCTTGAGAGAATTCATCAGTGTGTCCAACTGTGTCTGGACTTTCCTTTGTTGGAAGGTTTTTACTTGCAAATTTAATATAATAAATAAATATAGGAATACTCAGATGTTTGAGTTTTTCTTTGGTCAAGGTTTGGTCATTTGTATGGCTCAAGGAATTTCTGCATCTCATCTAAAGTTGTTGAAATAGTCTCCTTTTAGCCTTTCGGTTTAACTAAAACTGTGATACCCTCTTCCATCATTAGTAAGGGTAATCTGTGTCTTCTCTCTTTTTATTGTGGTCAGTATAGCTACAGCTTTACCAGTTTTATTGATCTTGTCAAAGAACCAGCCTTTTGTTTCATTGATTTTTCTCTGCTGATGTAGGCAGAAAATCAGGGCAGTCATTGGGTTTATCTCATCGTTCCCCTTCTTTCAAGGTTCTCCATCTTTCACTTCTTGTTGTCTCCTGTCTGAAAATAGTAAAACCATATATTTTTGTCTAGTTTTCTAGTTGTTTAGAGTGGAAGGACGACTTTTGTAGGAATTATTCCCTCATGGACTGAAGCTGAAACAGACTTTCAGCTGCAAGTAACAGAAAACCCTAATTCAATACTCTTAACTGTAAAGAAATTCAGTTCAGCCTTTAAATAAAATAATGAAAAGATACCGTCTTCTAGAACCCATGGAATTAGGAGGTGGAGTGGTGTTAGTTACTTTTTGGCTCCAGCACCTACCAAGGCACAAGGTGCCCTCCCTCTCTCGGCTCTTCCATTCTTGGCTGGGGGCTTCAGCCATGGGTTAGCCCCCTTGCCCAGCTTCATGACTCCTGCAGGGCCTCAGGGCACAGACAGACATAGGATGGTGAGGAGAGGAAGAGGGACATTTTCTTTCCATGTGACGCTTTTCATCAGCAGTTAAAACACTTCAGGAATATTAAATGTGAATCAAATATGTACAAGTCAGTATGTTGATATGGTTGTGGCTTTTTTCTTTCCCAAGTTTTGGATGGTGAACTATTATTATTCAAGTAAAATCTAGGGCCCATGTGGTTGCAGCATTCAAAGAAATTCAGTCCAGCATTCAAATAAAATTAAAACTGATTCCAAACAAACCTTGAAGGCTACTTAAAGGATCAGTTTACCAAGAAAACCTGTCCCAATGCCTGTCGTTTCCCAGAACTCATTTCACACTTCATGTTTCTGTTCTCTCATAGTAGAGGTGAAGTCTTCTCTTTAACAGTTTACTCTCCCTTAATTCCCAACTTCTCACTACTTTCAACCTAGTTTTTCTTTTCTTCCTTTTTTACCTTGCCTATTTTTCCCTTTTACATAAACTCTCCATCCCGTTTTTAGATTTTCCCCAAACCAATAAATCTGATGTGCACTGTAGGGCATGGGCAGGTGTGTGCGTTGTGCGGGAGGAGGCAGGGCAAAGGACGGGAACAATCACACGTAGTTTTTATTTTCTGCTCCTATTACACTGACTTCTACGTACAACTTGTCTTTTCGTCTTCCAGGAAAGAGATGTGGAAGTAATCTTTGATTTCCTTCATTGTAGTGTATTGTAGCCATAAACAAATTTTAAAAGTCTTTAGGGTTTAGACAGATTTGGGTTTCAGTAACAATTGTGCCCCTTATACCACTTGTACAAGTTACTTAACCAGTTTTTAAAACTTAAATTTAAAATTTTCACTTTTATTAAGTAGTGTACTTACAGATTTTAAAATTCAAACAGTATTTCTAGATTTATAACAAAAGATGTCAATCTCACATACCACACATCCCCACTCACACGCCCTTCCTCACTGTTTCACTTAGTATCTAGTGCTTTGTCTTTCTTTTTCAGGTGTGTATATTGTCTGTGGGCTCCCTCACTCTAGTAGATGAGGATTTAACTCTGCCACCTGATTTCCTAGACACTGGAGGGGTCAAAGAAAAATAACTTTCCTCCCACCCTTGAGTTCTTCCTGCTAATAATCTAATTAACATGAGCCAGATTAACAGGAGAAAATGCCCAAAGTTTATTATGATGTACGGGCGGGGGTACCATGAGACCTGACATGGCGCATTGGAAAGTTGAGGTTCATATGCCATTTTGGACAAAGGAGAAGCAGGCAGCAGTCTGGGATTTCAAAGACAAAGCAGAGGAGAAAGAGCAAACACGTGGTAAACAAATTCTTGCTGGGCCACCCAGAAACAATGGGGCACAGAGGGGAGTTCAGCATGCAGGCTCTGCTAGCTTCCTCCCTGTCTGCCACATCCAGTGGGTATTATGCTGCTAAGGTGATGGTCTCTCCTTTAAGCAGGTTTTTCTATCTGAATTCCTTTTAAGCAGGTCAAGGGGGAGGGTCAAAGGTGCTTTGTGAGTTTTTTTTCTTCTTAATAACCAGCTTAAAGTCAATATCCCCAAAAGCATATTTTGGACAAAATTTGGTCCCCCTCAACACGTTTATAAACATTTAAGATCATCTCCCAGTTTCCAAAAATAGTAACGGCATCCTTTTAGAATAAATTACCATTCACTGTTTACCTTATTAAAATTATGTAATCCTAATTATTCATAGCTGAGGCACATGCTATGATTACATTCTGTTTTTTGTACATTTTGTCTTTCCTGGATTCAACAATGGCCTAATTTATTTGCTTAATAACTTTCCTGTGTCTATTACTTAGTCACCAAACTATGCAGATCTTTTAAAATATTCAAACACATCAGCTATTTGATGTGTAACTCTGTTCCTGAAGACATGTCTCCAGGGATCTCCTGCTCCAATCTAGGTGGTCTCTAGCTTTTCTCCTGGGACACCCCTCTTCTTTCTCAGTTGGAGTCCTGCTTTCTAGGTTCCAAATATTCCTCTTTCTTGACTTCTTAATTTTGGAGAATATCCTCCAGTGTGTTTCTGAAATAATGTACTTGGTAGATAATGTTTTTGAGCTGCATATCTGAACATATTTTTACCCTCACACTTAACTAATATTTTGATTGAGAGTAGAATTCCATGTTAAAATTATTTTCTTCAGAATTTTGAATGCTCTATGAATCTCAGCTTCCTGAGATTCTATTGAGAATTTCCATGTTGTTCTAATGTGATCCTTAAATGAGACCCTTTTATTTTTTCCGAAGGAAACTTAAGATTTTTTTCTTTATCCCTGAAATTTTGTGATAACGTGCTTTGGCATGCTGGGCACTTGCTGTGCCCTTTTAATATGAGGATATGTCTTTTAGATCTAGGGAGTCTTCTTGAATTATTTCTTGAGTAATGTCCTCCTTTTCATTTTCTCGGTTCTCTTTCCTGTAAAGTCCTATTTTTCAGATGTTGAACTTCTTAATCTTCGAATCATCTTATGTTTTCTTTCTCCATCTTGTTCTGTTATCTGAAAGTTACCAAATTTATCTTCTGTTATCAATTTTTAAATTAAAGTTATTGCTTTCTGAATTTTCAAGAGCTCTTTCTTATTTTCTGAATTTTTTTTATATACCTTTCTCTTATGGGTGTAATAGTATCTTCAGAGACTGTAGGTAATAAAGTTTTTTAGAACATTTTTTTCCCTTCTACTTCCTGTTGTTTTCCCTTTTTTTTCTGCCTGTCTTCCTCAAATGTCTGTTGATCCTTGGTCATCTGTGTATATTTAGGAAGCAGAAATGCTTCTTGGAAGCTCTGTGGGGTAGATGAGGACTGTCCAGCGGTAGGACTCACATTAAGGTAATTAGAAGGGTTTTGGGCAGCCGCCTCCCTCCGTCTCCACTACTGTCTGTCCGTGTGAACCTCCTACTCCAGACGTCCCAGTGTCCGCCCTACACACCTGAGTTCCCACTTCCATCTCTTTGCTAGGCTTGCCCTCTGGAAGCCCTGCCTTTTCTGATCCTGCTCAGATCCCACCCTTCCTTCCGAGCTCATCTGGCACATTACTTGCTTACCGCCTTCTTCTTTCGCACATTATAAGCCTTACCCCGTGCTTTGCTTGTTTTCTAAATGTAATGGCTGTCGCCCCAATCACAACGTGAGCGCCTTTAAAACCAGAGACCATTTCACACACTTCTTGCTGTAACCCTACGGCACCCAGCCAGTAACAGGTGCTCAGCACTGTCGATTTTACTTAGGAAAAAATATCAACAGGAAATGAATGCCTTCTGTGCGAAAAGGAGAGATTACTTCCCAAACTGTTTAATGCATAAGGTGTCACTTCAATTTGGTAATTCTTTTTGAGTGTTTGATCTGCCACCTGCTTTGCAAGAGACTCTGACAGGAACAATATTTGGTCATTTTACTTCCCTGACCAAAGTCTCTTGCTCCCTGGGGCTTGCTGCAGTCCTCAGGCAGGCTGTGTAGAGATGGGTTTCGGGACGCATCTTAAATAGCTTGGTACTAGTAATAATTGAAGTCTGTCAATAATTTACTTAAAAAATCAATTAGACTGGTTTTTCGCTTGGCTGCTCAAATGCTCTCTTGGTTGTACAGAGCGGGTAAGGCGTTGCAGGGAAGAGGAATGGGGATCGTGAGGATGCCTTGTCTCCGAGCCCAAAGGAGCATGTCCTGGATGTGAATCTCACTCATCCTAAAGCAACTTCGGAAATCAGGTCGCGATGGTGGCGTCGACTGCAAACTCCTTCGATAAGCCGGAGACCCGGCACGGTCAGGCGACGCTGTCCACGCCAAGTGCCATGTGCGTCTGCTCCCTCGCGTGTACACCGAGTCACTGGAGCTGCTGCACGGCCTCGCTTCCTCGCCTGCCACTGCTCGTCGCGCCGGAAGGCTGACACCATGCAGGGAAGCCCGCCCCTTAGGAAACGTGGGCTCCTCAGCAGCGGCTCCTACGGGCCAGGCGCTCCGCTCCACCCTCGGAGGCGTGTCTGGGAGGCACCGTGACCTTCCCGCTGTACGGAAGAGGAAGCCCAGGGGCAGAGGTTAAACAACGTGCCCAAGGTCACGCGGCCGGCGAGCGCACCCCCGCTCGGTGCTGCCAGCGCCCGGCCACGCCTCCCGCGGACGTGGGCTCCGACGCACTGAGAGCCCTTCAGCGGGCCGGGGCTGCGGAGAGTGGACACTCAGTGCTCGCGCAGAACCACGCATCAGGGCTCCCCAGCTGCCCACCAATTCACCCGGCAGTGCAGGCCCCGCAGTGAACGCTGGAGGGGGCGGCGCCCTAGCAGCGCGTGCTGGGAGCTGGGACGGCTGGACGCCGACCTCCGCGGCACCGCGCGGTTTCCCAGGCAACGGGCGCCGCGCCTGCGCAGCTCGCTTCTGCGGCGCCTGCGCGGCTCGACGCTACCCCAGCGCCTGCGCGGCTCGCTCCTCCTCCCGCCGGGCTGTGCGTCGAACGGAAGCGCCCCCAGCGGAAGCGGAAGTGCGCCGGTGGCTGCGGCGGAGCCGAGGGAGGTGCGGGCGCTTCTGCGGCGGGGCTGGCGCGTCTCTAGGTAGGGCCGGGCCTGCGGCGTCCGCGCCGTCCGGGTGCCTCTCGCGGCGCGTCGGCCTCGGCTCCGCTGGCTGCGCTCGCGGTTTTGCGCCGTCGCGGCCGCCCGGCCGTGAGTCCCGTGGGGGGTCAGCCCCGCAGTCCCGCTCCTGGGCGTGGGCGCGCCCCTCCCCGCCGGTCCCTCCCGAGCCCGTGGGTCCTGTGGGCTCCAGGCAGCTCGGGGCCTCCGCTGCGCGGCCGTGGGCTCCTCTCCCGGGCGGCGGTGGCCCTGCGCGCGCCTCAGCGCTGTGCCTTCGCCCGGTGCCGCTGGCCCGGCGAGTGCCGGGTCCTCGGGGGACGGGAGAGGGGCGCGCTGCGGCCGCGAGCTCCGGCGGGCGGGGGCCGTCTCCAGCGGGGGGTCGGAGACGCGGGCAGGTGCGGGGAAGACGCGCGGCGGCGGGGAGCTGACGAGGGCGAGGCGGAAAGCGCGGGGCTGGGAGTGCGGAGCCGGGGCGAGCTCCGCGTGGCCTCCGGGGTCGCGCGGGAGCACGCGTGGCGCAGGCCCGGCGCGCCCTCGTCGTCCGCTGCCTGCCGCGCGCGGGCCTCCCGGCGCCCTGCGCCCCCGGCCTGCCCCGCCTGCGGCCGGCGGTGGGAGGGGGCCGCGGCCGGCGCGTCTGCTCCCGTCTGAGCCCCCACCCGTCGGCCCCGCCCGCCGCTGTCCCCTCGCCGCGCCCCCCCTCCCGTCTTCCTGCCTCCTTCCCAGCTGTGTCCATGGAAAGCACTGACGACACTGTCGCCGCTGGCTCCCACGGCCCCATGGCTGTGTCAGGCCCCTGGGGGTGACCTCCTCCTGACCAGTCACTCCCGACTTTCCTGCCGTCGTTCCTGACCATCTGACCTCCAGGCACACGGCGGTCTCCTGCCTGCAAACCGCGCACTGAGAGGACTGCAGTGGGTGCCGTCGGAGGACACGTGGTTTGCGGCATCCCCAGGCTCTTCCCCACCCCGAGCCTGAATTCTGGGTGTCACTCACGGGTCAGGCATCAGGCTCCTCGCTTCACGGGCCTCTTACAAGTCCCTGGGAAGGACCTCAGTGGTCTTCTGTTTATAATTTTTTTCTTTGAAAAGAGGGACCCTGAACCATAAGTTTCAGGCTCTACACAGCTTGGATTGCTGCGGAATTGGCCATTTGTCATATCCTGCTGTTTTGGTTTTGTGTTCTTGTCCTTGAGACTCCTCCGTTCCCCACCTGGGACTCCTTGTGTGTACTTGTTGCTGAGGCTGAGAGAGAAAATAGGAACGCATGGTGCTGTCGGACTCCTGCTACAACCTGGTTTAGTTTGCTCTCCAGTTGGGGAGGGACATGGCAGAGACCTGCAGCTCAGCACAGGCACCTCTGTGACAATGCACGCTGTTAGGTAACTGCTGGGTGTCCCGTCCTTCAAGGAAAGGCCAATGGTCAGAAGGAAAGTCCTCTTAATTGAGACCATAAAAGCGAGTGTTATCTCCGTGGAAACTAAGGTTATACACTGCAAATGCAGAGGAATTGCATTCTTTCTTTATTAGTTTGAAAATGAGGCAACCCTTATGCTATCAGTTATTTTCATAGCACTGTATAACAAGTATAAATAACCATTTTAACTTGCTTTCAGACATCTGTTTCTTTGTAAGGTGTTCTGTTGGAAAAGAGTCAGCGATTTAAAATGTTATTTACAGTTTAAATTATTTATATAAATACAATATGATATTTCTAAGATTTTATAAGAGTATAAAATCCACATAATTGAGAAGTAAGTCATTAGGTTATTTTTAAGACTGAGGAAATTAATGATGTACAAAGAGGTTAAATGATTTGTCTTCAGTCGGACAGTAAAACAGGGCCTTTATGAGCCAAGAGACCCAGTTCCTGAGCACCCTCTTCTTTTAAACAAATATTACTCAATAAGGAGGAATCCATTTAAGTCTGGGCTCACTGCACAGCTCTGACTATACCATGGGCCACATTACATCCGTCAGCATATCTGTCTGGCTACACGCATCCACGTAGGTATGCTGGGCTTTATAAATGTCGGTAGGCGTGCTGTCCCCATTAGTACTGTAGCCCACTGAACTCAGTACGGATTTATGTAAGTTATCGTGAAGTCACTTAGAATAAAATCATTGCCAGCCATGGCAATAGGAAAGTCTTTTTGAACAGCAGAGTTTTCTGGGTAGTTTAATTTTGAGGTTTTGCTCATTAAGCATGTAAATCTCCCATTTAGGATGGAAATCTTTCCAAAATACATGACTTCCATGCTTTCTTAATAGAATGTGTTGAATGACGTAAGCTTTCTGTAATCTCAATAAACGTAGGAAACATACTTTGCTGCATTGTGATGTAAGCAGTGTCAATGCTGTAGAAGCATACACAGCTGTGTCCCTGTTATCTGTTTGGAGTTTTTATGTCTTTCAGCTTTTTTTGTTTGTTTGTTGTCCTGTCCTCTCCGTAGGTTGGCTCTCAGCCGTTTTTCCCACTGACAGGCAGTACGTCTGCCTCACGGGCTCTTCCATACTTGCTCTGCTGTGGGCTGAGGGGTACTTAGAACTGGATAGAGACTAGTCCCTAGATGGGAAGTCAGAGCCTGAGGAAGTCTCCTGTGAGTAAATCGTTTTAGCTTTAACTCATGAGTTTCAAACTTTTTGTTGGATTCGTATCCTGAATTCTGGATAAGTGAAGCATACCTTTTTACAGGTGTGCACACATTTGCCTCCTCTGATCAGCGACTGTGTTTTCACATCATGCTTCACAGATCTAGAAGCGGTTTTGTCGCCCTGCGGTGGGTGGGACAGGCCCAGGGCCCAGTGGTCTGCGTTGCTCCTTCAGTCCTGGGACTGGGGGAACCTCCAGGAAAGGCAATCTTTGGACTTAGTTCAGCATTGAGTGATCTGATCGCTCTGAAATGCAGCAGGGTCAGGTGGGCTGTGGCCCAGTGAAAGGAGCACAGGCTTTGGATGGGGGAGGGTTCGAGTTCCAATCCCAGTGTTACTGTCACTGTTTGCCACTGTTTGCAGCCTCAGGCAGGTGACTGAAGGCAGCACACCTGCTGGAAGCGTGCCTTTTCCAGTGGCGTCCGAACAAAACTGATAAGGGGCTGTGGGACTAGAGGACCTGTTTCCTGTGGGCTTTCTGGTGAAAAAAGTACCGGTGTTCTTTGCAGAAAATTCTGCAACAGAAAAGCGTTTTAAAGTGTACAGTCTGATGCGTTTTGACATATGGTGTTTCCCCGAAAATAAGACTGGGTCTTATATTGCCGCCCTCTTTAGAGATTCAGGTCTCAGGCAGGACTTTGTTTTTTTGCTGTTGTGTCCCCAGCTGCTGGCAGGAGGCCTGGAGTACTAGGTGAATATTTATGGAGCGGATGTGACAATGTACATCTCATGCCTTTCGTTCACTGGGGTGGGGGTGGGACAGCAGAGGGTCGTCTGCCCTCCTTTGTCTTTTGCAGTAGGAAATAGGGTTCTTCCAGAACTGGAGGGGTGTTGGATAGTGGGCAGCCAGAAAACCGGCGTCCACGACAGCCCCTCGTGTATCTTGTCTTGCCTGCCTCCACGCCTTCTCCACAACGTAGGCAGGGCAGTGTTTCTAAAATGCTCGCTGTAAAACACCTTGAACGTCGCTGGATTTCCCTTCCGATGAAGTGTGAACACGTGTGTGTAGTTTGCAAGCCCCTTTGCCATCTGGCCTGTCCTATTGCAGCCTCATCTCCTCGCTCTTCCGTAGAGCAGAGGTTCTAGCACACATAGGGTTTGGCTTTGTTACTTCCATTTTCCATGTTTGAGGAACACATTTGTAATGTACATAAAGTTGCAGGTTAAACTACGTAACAGAACAGATGCTTTAAGCATCTTAGAAACATCCACTTAATAATAAAAAAGACACCTTAGGGACTTTTTAAAAATGCATCTCTTATTACTCTTGCTTCATGCCTCCCGCCGTTCTCCCATTTCTACCTGGCCTGCCTGCCTTTCCTGCCTTTTCATCGTCTCACTCGGACAGCTGTCGTGGATCCAGGATGTGGGCCGCGGCTCCTGCTGAAGGGTCCCCACGCTCTCTGCCCTTCTCTGTCCTACTCTTCTGCCCTCGTGCTTGTTGCTTGTGGGATGTTTTCCTGCTGCAGTGTAAGGCGCTAGCGGGCAGGGCCCTGTCTGTGTTGTTCATCTCTTAGTGTCGCTGTGGTGACTGGCACGAAGCTGCTTACTGACTGAATAGACCAAGTTTATGTTCAAATAAAATTACCCTGGTATTGTTGAGGAGAACTGGATGTTAGAGTTACAGCTGTAGATGGGCAGCCTGTTGGAGAAAAGTTACCGGGATGTGTTTTTAGTTTGACTCCGTAGTTTCACGCCTCAGATTTATCCCAAGAAAACGATCCAAGATGTGCTCAGAGATTTTTATACACAGATGTGATTCACATTCTTACCTCTGGCATGCAGTATTGGAAATAATGTAAGTACTCAACAGTAGGTTCAAATAATTCATTTTACACCCACATTGTGCATCCGTTAAAATGACACCGTAAGAGGTTAACAATGATTTGGAAATATGTTCATAAAAAATTAATATACAAAATAGATCATAGAAAAGCATGATCCCAATTTTTAAAGCCAATAATAAAAAAGTATACGTATGTACTCTAAAATATTTATTGTAGCCATTATTTTTGGAAGGTGAGATTATCAGTAGTTTTGTTCTTTGTTCTGTCTATGAATTTTCTGCAAAGAACATGGCTACCTTTTTAATCAGCAAAAAAATGTTACAAATAAATATATTCCCAATATTAAAGAGTGATCTAGCTTATGAAAATCCTTAGTAAACCCTCGCTAACATTTATATGGCTTTGTTTTAAATGTTTAGATAAATTAAGAATTTTGGATGTTGCTGGGCAGATTTTACTAAACTTTAGGCAACTGATAAGAAGTGTTCTTTAGATGAATTAATTTATAATCTAAATGACATTGTATCACAGCAGTTTATAGAGTAGGTCTTAGGAAGCATTTTGCAGATAAGAAAGTAAGTTGCTCAGCGTTTCACTGCTAGGAAGTGGAGGTTAGAGTTTGAACTCAGCAGTTTTGTTCTAGAGACTTCCTTTTGCCGTCCGCCTGCCCAGCAGCTGCCCTTCTCCCAGCACACAGCTGGAAGAGGTGCTCCTGCCGTGTTGTGACTCTTGGTCATAGCCACGCTGCCCTGCAGGCTCCTCCAGGCCATCCGGGTCTGGACTTCTAAAGCCAGGCATATAAAGTACGTTGCAGTAGCCACAGGCTTCCTTAAAGAAGAAATTATTCTGAAACGGAGAACAGTGAGGAAACACTTTATCCCAGACTGCTGCTGTGTGGAGCGAGAGGGGAGTCACCTCGAATGTCCAAGGACGGGATTTATGGCTACAGGCGGCTTGAGGGGCTGTGGGTTTTGATCAGATATTGGGGGGGGATTCTCTGAACTGACCCAGCAAGCAGGACTGCTGACACTGGCCTCGGTGGGGACCAGCTGGCCCTGAGGTCGAGGCCTTGTGGACAAGAGGGCCCAGGAGCCTGGGTGGCGTTTGCTCCAGGACAGCGTCTCTGTCAGTGCTGGATGAGTCCTGCGTGGAGGTCTCTGAAGCATGGAGACACACCTAGGGGGCCCCCCCTTCGTTTACTGCCTTACCTGGTTGTTCGCGTGTCTGTCACAACTCAGTAGACATGGAGCAAACACTGCCTTGTGGTGGCGTGGGACAGACCTTTGGGATTCTGTGTCTGGGGTCCCTGTGGGTTTCTCTTGGGTGGGGTCAGTGGGAGGAAAGGAGAGGAGAGTGGCCTTCAGATACAGCATCAGGGGACCTCACCGCGGGCCCTGGCCCCGCCAGCATGTTACCAGTGAAAGAACAGACAATTCCCTAAGACTTGGAAATTAAGTGCGGAACAGAAAATAGGTCTGCGTGTTTTGTCCCTGTCATCCTGGACCGTTGTTTAACAAATTCACCCAACATTATTCAACTTTCTAATAGGATGAGCCTCTCTCTTTTCTGTTCTCTCCTGCTCAGAGCCCAAGCTCTGCGATGTTACATGTTAATTCCTAGATTTTTGTCTTGTAGACAGAGTACTTCTGTCTGATGAAGATAAACCCAAAGGTTATGGTTTTGTTGCTCCATGGACATTGACCTGATTTGTCTCTGACTGAGAAAAGTTTACTGTGGTCAACTCCAACTGGTCAAGCCCCTGACTCAGTGTCCCCAGGCTCCCTCATCAGTGTGTGTGTGCAGGGGTGACGGCCTGCCACCACTGGGCGCTTGGTGTGCACTAGGGTGGCCACACCACTGGTCCTGCCACCACTGGGAGCTGGGTGTACGCTAAGGTGGCTACACCGCTGGTCCTGCTGGTCCTGGTGGCCCTGCAAATGCTGCTCTTCATGGGAAGTGTCCCCTGACTGTCTGCGTCCATTGTCCTTGTGTCCACATTGACTGCACGTGGCCTCTCTGACCCGTCTGTCAGTGATAGGTAGGGTTGATAGGTTTTTGCCGAGTGAGGCATACCGCTCGCTTCATTTCTCTGTCCGTGCAGAGATTGTGAATAAAGGAGCTTCTGGACTTCTGTCCACTTCCTCATGTACTGGTGACGCAGTATGTTGGGATTTGTGTGGCTGTGAGTAAAAGGAAGCCATTCCTAGGAACGAGGCTGCCTCCAGCACGACAACTCTCCCGTGTGCCTGCAGCCGCTCCTTCGAAATTTCCTGCACTGACGCTGTTGCCAAACCAGCTTGTCAGCTGCTCGCGGGCCGTACAGGACTTCTTATGCGTCCTTTCCCCACATCTGGAGTCGGTAGACTCGTTGATTCCTGATTTCTCTATACAGCTGCACTGTGATGCCTCCGTTTATTCACTCATTCACAAATACTGGGCCTCTTGCATGCCACACACTGCAGGTGTCAGGGTTACGACAGAGTGACATCATCTGCTCTGGAGAGGCTCATTGATGGGGGGGATTCTCAGGCTGTGCTCGGGGTACTAAGATTCCTAGCGAATGAGGTAGAACTTTTCTTTCTTTCTAATGAAAGTTTCCTTATAATTTGCAGGTAGAGTAGACGAAATTATATATGTATATAATTGTTTTAAAAACTACCTAAAGGTAGAGAATGAAAAATCTCAGTGTATGTTCTTAGTAATAAAAGGCTTAAAAACAAAGAAATATTTTAAAAGGTAGTATCCACAAAAGTTATATTTTTAAGCATTTAGTTTTCCAGCATACTAACTACAGTAAGGCAGTGGGAGCGTTGGACATTTCGAGGAGTTGAAATACCAGAAGGCCGCCTCTAACGTCACAAGTGCCCAAATCTTTGCCTCTCAAACTTTTCTTTGTAAATGTCATAGAAGAGCACATTGTAGGTGACATCCCTGAAGTAATTTGTGATTCAAAATGTGAGAAACTGGTTGTGTGGAAGACAGGAAAAACCAGTGTGTGTTACATTAAAATAATGAGCTTTTCACTCCTGGGTGAGGAAGGAGGGAAAACATTGGAATAAAATCAGGGCAGAGTTGAGCCTGACTTCTTGTAAAATAGAGGAGAGTGTTTTGAGAATCTCAGTGTTGTCACTTGCAGTTTTAATAGAAAAATGCTTGAAACAAAAATCCCTTTTTGTTGGTAAGGGAAGGCAGCCAACCGTATGTGACAGAGCTGCCAATGGGGCCTCATTGGGGGCGGGGCTGGAGGCAGGTTCTGTTGCGCCCAGAGCACCCAGAGCCAGTGGGCGGCTCCCAGGGCGGCTGGGGCTTGCTGGGAACCCATGCTCAGCACCCAGCCTGGGTCCCAGTGAAAGGAGGGGAGTGTCCTCAGTGCGGAAACTGAGGCAGACTCCAGATTTTAAGGTTTGCTTTTGCTTCACTTATCAGCAAGCCTGCTTTTTTCCAAGTGTCAACCTAGAGAGAGGTTGTGAAGTCAGAGCCTTCTGACCTCCCCTTCTTTTGTTCTTAGCCCCCCCTTTCCAAACCTGTGCTTTCTTACCTACCATATTGGAACCTCCTGCTGGAGAAGTACACGCAGCCGTCAGAGGCACGGGATCCGTGCCCAGAGGTACAAGCTATAGGACCATTCACGCCGTAGGACCATCCACGCCGTGGGACCGTCCACGCTGTAGGACCGTCCACGCTGTAGGACCATCCACGCTGTGGGACCGTCCACGCTATAGGACCGTCCACGCTGTAGGACCATCCATGCCGTGGGACCGTCCACGCCGTGGGACTGTCCACGCCGTGGGACCGTCCACGCCGTGGGACCGTCCACGCCGTAGGACCGTCCAAGCTGTAGGACCGTCCACGCTGTAGGACCACCTTGTAGTTGCGATAATCATTTTATGAAGTCCAGTTTCTGCTTCAGAACTCACATCCCTTGGTAAATGTTCCCAAGAGAAATGCTCCGCTAGTAATCCTGTGTTTCCCCAAAAATAAGACCAGGTCTCATATTAAGCTTTGCTCCAAAAGACACACTATTTATGTTCAGGGGACGTCATCCTGAAAAATCATGCTAGGGCTTCTTTTCCGGTTAGGTCTTATTTTCAGGGAAACATGGTAGCTGTGCAATGTTTGGGGTGTATGGATTCGTGCACTCTGTTATGTTTAATAACTTAATAAGCAGGACTTCCCAAAATTTCAGCATAAATGTGCTGCATGTGTCCACTCAATTTTTATATGGTTTTCATAATAATGGCTATTAAACAGATAACTTGAAATTGTGCTGATAGGGGCCACTGCCCATTAACAGGCAGTAAATTCTTAAATGATAACCCTGTGATGACGCCTTTTCTCAATCTCGTATTTAGTTTCTTCATTTGTGAAATGCAGCTTGTAGATTTTTACCCGTCATGGCTGTTGGAAAGATTGGAGATCTTTTGTGTTGAGCTCCCAGCATGTGTGGGGGGAGCTCACTGCCATACGAGAGCTGTGACTGATAGCCTCTGTCACTGAGGCATGGCTCTGCTGCTCTCCGTCCTAAGCCTACGGAGGGACGCATCATTTGTTCTTGTGTTGCTCTTTGAGTAATAAGGGTTTTTGTTTTGTTTTATCAAAGGACCCTAAGTCCTGATGATTCTTAAAGAAAACCAAAGTGAAAGGGATAAACTGTTAAAGTAAAAGATGTCACTTGGGACTTTTGTGACCTTCGATGGATGTTATTACCTACTCGAATAATGTCTGATGTCACATCTTCTATTATTTACAAGGACAGCTCACTTATTGTGAAGTACTCTGCTTAGGTTTTTTCAGATTTTGAATTCTAGCTCTGTGAACCATGTATGTTTTACATTTTAGGGTGGGCAGTTTTCCTTTTAAAGTCAGTTATTCCCCACCTCAGATGTTACAAATACAAACGTTTGTCATTGTGAATTTTCATGTACCGTACTGTGTTTAATCCGAGGTTGGGGACCTACACTGGCAGGGGGCCGACGTAAGGTACAGGCGGATTTCCAAGTGTGCGGCTGTTCGGTGCCCACATTGTTCAAGGGTACACCGTAGTTTTTTTGTAATGCCTTTATTGGGGCATTCCACTTTGTAAATCCCTCCCTCCCACCTGCTCCCACCCAGGGTACCACTGAAATACTCTCTGTCACTACAAATGAGCTCAACTTGCAGTGAGCTAGAATCTTGATGTCACTGTAACCACACAGTGTGTGCTCTTTCACTCAGCAAAGTTAGTTTGAGAAGCAGCCAGGTTGCATGTACCAGTTTATGTTTTAGGTTTTCAAAATTAACTTCTAGTTGAGTTCCTACATGGGAAATATTACTTCTTTGAAAACTGTTCATCTGGTTTTGAAATTAGTTGAGAAATCTGTTGAATAATAGTCTTTGTGAAAATCTTAAAAGATGCTACACTGTGTTGTCCTTGTGAAAATCCAAAGTTCCTCATGCGTTTCCATTGAAAACACTTTACGCTCCCGACCAGCACATCGTGTTGATATGTCATATTGGTGACCGGGGGTTTCTTGGAAATAGAGAATAAGTATTAAGTATTGTCTTGTGTTTGCTTTGTAAGGTGCCACATCTCTACTGATAATGCCATAATTACTACTTTATTTTTCTTTCCAGATCCTTTCCAGGAGTTCAGCTATGGGTGTGAGAGGCTTACAGGGATTTGTGGCGAGTACCTGCCCACATATATGTACCGTAGTGAATTTGAAAGAGCTGGCCGAGCGCCACCGGAGCAAGCACCCCGGCTGCATGCCCACCATCGTGGTGGACGCTATGTGCTGCCTCAGGTACTGGTACACTCCCGAGTCGTGGGTTTGTGGTGGCCAATGGAGAGAGTACTTTTCTGCTTTGCGAGAATTTGTTAAAACCTTTGCAACTGTTGGCATCAAGTTGATATTCTTCTTTGATGGCATGGTGGAGCAGGATAAGAGAGATGTGTGGGTGAAACGAAGACTCAAGAACAACAGGGAGATAGCCAAGATTTTCCATTATATCAAGTCCCACAGGAAGCAGCCCGGCAGAAACATGTTCTTCATCCCCTCAGGGCTGGCCATATTTACGCGGTTTGCATTGAAGACCCTGAGTCAGGAAACTCTGTGTTCATTACAGGAGGCTGACTATGAGGTGGCATCCTATGGTCTCCAAAATAACTGTCTTGGGATTCTTGGAGAAGACACCGACTACTTAATTTATGATACCTGTCCCTACTTTTCAATTAGCGAGCTCTGTCTGGACAGTCTCGACACCATCATGCTCTGTAGACAGAAGCTCTGTGAGAGTCTGGACCTCGGCCTGGCAGACCTTCCTCTTCTGGCCTGCCTGCTTGGCAACGACATAGTCCCGGACAGCGTGTTTGAAAGCTTCCGGTACAAGTGCTTGTCTTCCTATACCTCTGTGAAAGAGAACTTTGACAAGAAAGGGAACACTATCTCAGCTGTAGCACACCACATAGCTAAAGTTCTTCGCTTACATCAAGGTGAGAAAAAGCTAGAAGAGATGTTACCTTTGGGACCAAACAAAGCTCTTTTTTATAAAGGGGTGACATCGTATCTTTTGCCAGGACAGACATCTCCGTGGATTTTCCAAAACCCCAAAGATATAGCAACTTTGCACAAGCAGGTAGTATCCATGAGTTCAGACCCTGAATCCAAGCAAGAAATTTCTGTGTGTACAGATCCTGACTCTAACCAAGAAAGTCCTATGTGTATAGACCCTGTATCCAACCAAGAAGTTTCTGTGTGTTCAGACCCTGAAATTAAACAAGAAGACCCCATGAATATGGAGCCTGAAATCAAGCAACAAGTAACCATGGTTTCAGACACTGAAATCTTAAAGGTACGTAAACATGCCCACCAGAATCTAATATATTAGGGTTGAAAATGTACCCATCGAGGGACTCGAGTCAGTGCATCCTGCCTGCCTGCAGCGGTTAAGGCACTGTGGGGACATAGACCAGGTCTCTGGGAGTTTAGTTTCATGTGACAATCCGTGAAAACTCACATTATAAACTATATGTGACACAGAAGAGAGCTCTAGGAATTTGAAGGAGAGTCATCGCTGTGGGTTAAGGTACAGACAGAAGTTCGCAGAAGAGTGGAACTGGAGCCAGACTTTAATGGGGGCCGACATTGACTTTGAACAGGCAATGACTGGTGGTGGGGGCACGGAGGGTGCAGAGTGTGGGATCTGTGTCACTTTGGGCACAGTGGCCAAACAGTGGCCTGGAACATGGGGTTTGACGCAGGAAGTAGGGAGAAAATTGGGGAAAGTTAGACTGCAGCCAGATTGTGAAGACTATTAAATACCACACCAAGAATTTGGACTTAGTTCTGAAAGTAAGAGAGAGGCCTTGAGGGGTTTTGACAGGAGGGCCACGATTTAACCACTTCTGTGTGAGGTCCTGTGCTATGTGCTTTAAATGTATTATGTGCTTTACATGTATTATGTGCTTTACATGTACTATGCCATTTAATCCTGATGTTACAGGTGAGATACATGTCCACATCCCTCAATAAGTTCAAAAGCAAACTCATTACCCACAAACGTGTTACTGTTCCTGGCGTCGTGAGTGTCGCCGTCTTTCATCTAGTTACAGTGGTACCTCGGTTTTCAAACGTAATCTGTTCCTGAAGACCGTTCGAGTTCTGAAAGGTTCGGAAACAGTCGACAGCTGGGCCTCAGGATCTTGCCCTCAGTGGAAGCCATGGGACGTGTTCGACTTCTGAGGCGTGTACAAAAACCGAAGCATTTATTTCTGGGTTTACGGCATTCATAAACCAAAATGTTCGTCAACAGAGACGTTCGAAAACCAAGGTACCACTGTACATAAGTTATAAAGCTAGGAATTAGCTGTCCCATTTTGCATAACCCGTCTCTCCCAATCTTGTTACATTTACCTGTCGGCTTCCCACTGCAGACGGAGCCAGCCTTTGTCTGGCCTGCACACTGTGCCCTTGCAGTCGGTCTGTGATGCATGCAGGAAGGAAGCCACGTTTGCATTTCATTCTCTGAGGACCGAACACTAGTCTCTGTGTGGCCAAAGCGCACCCTGACCTAGCCACTCCCACGTCTCTTCTTGCTCTGGAAAGCTGTCCTGCCCTTCTACTAGTCTCTTCTGTCACAGCTGGGTAGTCACACCCTCAGAAACCCCCGGAGGACCCCCCCTGTCTGTGATGCCTGCTGGTGAGTGTGCCTGACATTTGTAGCACATGCCTGTTGGGATTTCGTGTTTGATTAATGTCTCACTGCCAAACCCCTTGTGCCTGTCACACTGTGTCGTAGTAGCTGCTCCTTGGATCCTGAGTGCATATTTGTTCCTTGTCTTGCAGCTGTAGATTCGCTTGTTCGTGACCTCTTCCTCCCTCTGTACAGCACCCCACATGGTGCCCCCCCACCCCCACACCCCCGCAGGTGGGAGGTGGGCCGGGCCAGCAGGGGGCAGCCAAAGGGGCAGGACCCGTCCTAGCAGACAAAGCCCTGGACTGCCTGCCCCGTGCCACACAGGTGACCGGCTGGGAACTGAGGCCCTTAGGTTGGCAGCGAGGGCTTGGTGGTCTCGGAGACTGGTTGCACCGGGCCTGGCTGCAGCCCCCTCTGCAGGCGTCGGGGAAGGTGCCTGGGCTGAAGCAGGTGGGGTCTGTGCCCCCAGCCCCGGAAGTCCGACAGTGGGCGGGCCTGTCTGCCGACAGGAGGGTGCCATATGCTCACAATGACGTTTATTGAATTTAATTACATCTTTGAAAATAATGTTGAAGTTTACTAAGTTCCCCTTGTTTTTCCTTAAATTTTTTTGCAAATAGCCCTATCAAATAGGTAACCAAAATTATAGCATGTGAGTATTTTGACCACATATGGGCACCCTAGAAACCAGCAATTAACCCTAGGCACACCCCACTACCTGTACCTGTCTTTCCTCCGTGGTTTACATAATGTTGGGTAAACTGAATTATTACTAGCTTTAGAATTTTTAGATGAGGTGAATAAGGGTTTTCCAAGTGAGGAATGCTGTATCTACAGTCACAGGCACAGATAAAAGGCACTTACTAGGTGATACTGAACTATTCATGGATTAAAATGATAGTTTAGAGAATTTATCTGAAAACGCCTTGTACATCCAGACAAGAGTGTTACTTCCCAAATTGTGTACAATTGCCAAAATTTAGATTTCTTGGTAGGGTAACTATAATTTATTATAACTTTCTAGATAAATTTGTCAGAATACCAACTCTTTTGAAATAAAAAGAATCCGAAATGGAAGAGGGAATAGGAAAATAAAGTAGAAGCTATTCTGCCTTAAAAGGATCATAAAATACATGCCTGTGACACTTCTGATAGATTCTGTATCAGAAGGGGCACATAGAGAAATAGAGCACGTCTGATAATCTTCAGTGGGTTAGAGTATCAGGTAATCTTTAAAATATTTTCTACAGCCTTACTGACCTGAAAGTGGCCAGCTGTCTGCTGTCTGGGTTTAAAGAAAGTTTGGCAACGACAGACACTGTGGGATATCTTGCCTTGTAATAACAGTTAGCACTGACCGTGCGCTGTGTGCCAGGCCGCGTGTTAGGTGCAGTTCACATATTACCTCACTTAATCCTCACAGTGTTGTGAGATTGGCACTTTTATTAAACCTATTTTACATATGAAGAAGGTGATTCAGTCTCAAGTCTCCAATAATGAATGAACTTAACTGGAATTACTTAAGTATGTATAAATAATGAGACAGCCTGATTCACAGAATTTTGCTATTCCACGTTACCTAATATCACATTTTAAATGCCTTTAGCTGTGGACTGTTTGGGTTTAAATTTTGAACAGGAACCAATTTTCTCCTGCAGTGATAAGAATGATCCGGAAAAATCAAAGCTGTGTGTAGGTTATGGTAGCCCTTTCGATTCTGAGTACTTATTTAATGAGAAAGTGGCATCAATTTACATCGTGTGTTGTCTCCTACCACGTGCCAAGGCTGCTGACATTGCCAGGCAGAAACCGGTCAGTGTTCAGCACACGTTTCACTCAGTAGGGCAGGGCAGGTGCTTGAGTGAGCTACCATTTCTACTCCTGGGGGGATCAGACAGGGTAACAGTGTTGGGTCCGTGTGAATGGAGCGTCATGAGGCAGGGGGAGGTGAGCTTTGGGAGAGGAGGGAAGGGTTTATGGACAGGTGACACTGGGGTGAGCCTCAAAAGGAAGAGGCTTGTGACGTGGGAGGCTGGGAGGGGCTGGAAGGGACAGAAGTGTTACAGAACACAGGAGAAGGCAGGGAGGGTTGCGTGCTGAGGAGCCGTGAGGGTGTGCCATGTGATCGGCTTGCAGCAGCTTCTATGAGGGCGCGATGGTTGTGCAGGAAAAGGAGGCGCTGTGAAGTGGGGTCTTGAGTGAAGATTAGGGTGAAGAATCTGTGGCAGCCGTTCAGATGCTTTGAAGACAGTAGTGATTGCATCTGTGTGTGCAAGACGGCAGGTTGGGTTGGAGAGGGGAGAGATGGGGTAGGGCTCAGCTAGAGGCTTTTATGGCTTTGTTTCTCGCAGGAGGATGAAATGATGAGCCACTGGAGGTCAGCTGGGTGGTTGGAGACTGGGGGTGCAGTGGGCTGCATATTCAACGCTTGGAGCCTAGAAGCCCAGCGGAAGGGAAGCAGAAATGCCACCTGCACGTCCTGAGTTTGAATGACAATTGTTCCATTTTCGAGTGCCTTGAAAAACACTGGCATGTGACTTAAAGGTGTCGGCTGTTCGGTTTGCAGGCTGCAGTTTTGGTTTTGTTTTCGAGGAGAAACTCATGTGTTTCACTGTTGAGCAGATTGCCAGGATGCGCCACGTCCATGGGGAAAGCTACCTGGTGTACAACATCCTGACCAGTGGGGAGATCGAATGCAGCAACACCCTGGAGGATGCACTGGACCAGGCTTTGCCCAGCCAGGCCTTCGTGTACCGCCCCGTGAGACAGCGTGTCTACTCCCTCCTGCTCGGACGCGGCCAAGGTGAGGGTCCCAGATGGTGCCGTCTGGGCCGAGTTGTGACTGACTGGCCAGACCAAGGCGCATGCGTCCTTTCAGGGGACAGATACTGCTAAACAGGGTTGGTTTCTCTGAAATTGAGGGTACTGCTGCTGTGTGTACAAAGTTAGGTAAATGCCACAGGACGTTTCCATCTGATCAGCAAGCAGCCTGTTGATTCCTTACAGGAAGAGTGCATTGCTTGTATAAAATGTTATATTTTTACGTGCTTTTTAAAAAATGTGAAAACGCTCTCCTCCTGTAGGAGTGTAGGGTGTGTTTATTATTAGAAGACAGTGTCAATTTACTCTACCTCAAAATGTGATTTTCATAAAAGAATTGTAGAAAATCCAGTACTTCATATTTTAAAATACAAACAGAATTTTCCTTAGGGTTTCGTAATGAAGTCTGTGCATCTTCCGTCTATATTCCATTGCTCAGTAGCAGCGAGTGTGTCGGGAGGACCTTTATTTAACACCATGTGTGCAGTTAGTCAGGCCTGTAATCCTCTGAGGGGCAGGAGAAGACGCTTTGCAGTAGACAGCTGGTGCTTACTGCATTTAGTGACCTCTGAGGTCAGGCTCTGCTCACTGAGGCAGGCCGACTGCACTACCGTGGTCGGATGGAAGAGGGCTCGGATGAGAAATGGGTTTATATCATGAGACAGAAGCTGATCTACAAACAGAACCGAAAGGACCTACGTAATCAACTTTGGGACCAAATATTGTCTGAATGAGTCTTATGTGGCTCTGCCTGTATTCTTTCTGAACATGAATGATTGCACATTGATTAAGATTAAAAAAATACATCTTCATCATGAGAAACATTTTATATCAGAGAATAAAATTTCCCTGGAATTGTTTATAGAACACAGCTGACCCTTAGCAACTCAGGGTTCGGGGCACTGGCCCCCCACTCAGTCAGAAGCCCGAGTATAACTGCCCTCGTCCTCCACACCCACAGTTCCCCAACTGTGGCTCAGAATACACTTGACCCTGGAAAACGGGTTTGAACTGCGCAGGTCCACTTACTAAAACCCAGGAATAACTGGACCTTGTGCTACTCAGTTAAATGTATTTTCTCAACTGAGGTTAAAATACATGAAGTGCACTAACTTAAATTCCATACTTTGTGAATGCACTTTACTTCCAGTCACGTAGGTAACTTCAGTAGATGACCATAGTAACAGGAAGACTCACTGTAAGTGAACTTGTCTTCATAAGTGATCTTTCCCTTTTTCTTTCTCAACTTTTTGGTTTTGTGATGCAGTTTACAGTATTAGGATGTGAAAATAACATGCTTCTGTTGCTGGTTTATTTACAGTACTGATGAGGCATATTCTACGTTGTTTGAGTGGCTTATTCTTATGTGTGTGCTTAAACGTTAAATACCCTCTACGGTGGAGCATATCCTTCCGTAAATATTAGCAATATTAATAAGGCTGTTCAGGTCTTGTACCATCTCCTGTTGACTTGTCCTTGGTTCTTGAGGGTAGAGTGTTGAAATATTCAGATGTTGTGATTTTTATTTATATGTTCAGTTCTGTTAGTGTTTGCTTCAGATACTTTGGAAGTTCTGTTCTTATGTGCATGTATATTGAGGATTATGATGTTTCTTAATGAAATGTCTCTTAACAGTATGAGATTTCCCTTTGAAAAAATCTAGTAATATTTCTTGCCTTCAAGTTGGCTTTGTCAGACACCAATATAAGCACTCCAGTTTTCTTAGGTTAATATTTGCGTGCTGTATCTTTTTTCTGTCCTTTTACTTTTAAACTAGTTCTTTATGTTTAAAGTACACCTCTTTCAAGCAGCATATCATCTGACAAGCATATCCTCTGACCAAAAAAATCTCTTTCAGCTGGCGTGTTTAGACCATTTACAGATAAAGTTACTATTGACATGCTTGGGTTTTACATCTTCTATTTTGCACTTCGCTCTGGTGTTTTGGTTATTTTTTTCCTCATTTTATCCTCTTCTGATTTCTTTTGGATCAGTTGAAAAAGTTTTAGTATTTTGTTTCATATCCTCTTTGGGGTTGTTAGATTTGTTCTTTTTTAGTGGTTGCTCTAGGGTTTATGATACTCATTTTTAAAGGATCACAGTCTGCCTTAAGGTAGTAGCATATTGTGTTACGTGTAATGTAAAAACCTACAACAGTGCACTTTTGTTGTGTCCATTGTTTTTGTTACTGTTGCTTTATGTCTCCTGCATATTTTTAAAACTTTTGGAGTTACATAGTACACTGAGTTCCAGTCGAGGCCACACAGTGGAGGCCACAGACTATATAATAAAGCACAGTACAAAGCAGGAAAGTGACACTGTCCACTGCTCTTCACTAGCCTGCAGACCTTGCTCACTCTGCATTCTTTCACTTGTGTGTGCACATCGTGCTGTGCAGGTTGGTCCCATGTCAAGACAAAGCACAGCTTCTCAAGCCCAAGGAGCTCCCTTGTACTGCCCCGTTGTCCTGCCCTCTGATGACCACTTGTCTGTCCTCCATCTCTGGATTTTGGTCTGTTGGGAGACTTACATAAATGGAAACAGATATGTTCTTTTGAGATTATACATGTATCTTAGACTCCATAATACACAATTCTTATTTTTTCTTTAAACGAGGGGTTGGCAGGCTTTTTCTGTGAAAGGCCAGATGGTAATAAACATTTTAGGCTTTCAGGGCCCCCACAGTCTTGGTAACAAATACTGAGCCTTGCTGCTGGAGTGCAGACGTAGCCGCAGATGGTACGTCGGTGATGAAGTGTGGCTGTGTGCTAATAAAGCTTTATCTAGTTTTTCCATGTCACCAAATTTGAATTTGATATTATCTCCCTGTATCACAGAATATTCTCCTTTTGATAATTTTTCCAGTCATTTAAAATAATATGAAAGGCATTATTAGGTTTCAGACTGTATAAAAACGAACAGGCCACATTTGGCCCATGGGCTGTAATTTTCCAGCCCTTCCTCTAAGCAGTCAGTTGTCTTTTATGGAATTAATAAATGAGAAAGTCCTCTACAGGCTACACAATTTCTGGTGTTCTTAATTTCTTTGTTCTGCCATCCAAGCTCTTCATCTTTAGTTTCTTCATCTGAAGAATTTATTTTTACATTTCTTGCGACGCTCATTTTAGTTCCATGAGTTTTATTTCCTGAAAACATCTTTAAGAAGTATAATTTTGCTGGATGTAGAATTTGGGGTATTTTTCTGTTTAACACTTTAAAAATGTCATGTAGCCTATGGCTTGTGTTGTTTCTCATGCAATGACAATAGTCCTTTTTTTTTTTTGAACTGGCAACCTTGCGATTGAGAGGACGTGCTCCAACCAACTGAGCCATGCGGGAGCTCAGTGGCAGCTCAGCTCAATCTTAGTCCCTTGTGGGACTCGAGGAGTTGAACTAGCACCCTTGTGGTTGACAGCCCACTGGCCCATGTGGGAATCGAGCTGGCAGCCTTCGGAGTCAGGAGCATGGAGCTCTTAACCGCCTGAGCCACCGGGCTGGCCCAACAATAGTCCTTCTTACTGTTGTTCCCTGTATGCAATGAGTGTTTTTCTCAGGCTGTCGGTAAGGTTTTTCTCTCGATCCCTGGTTTTCAGTTTGTTTCAGCTGAGCTTGGGAGTGGCTTATACTTTGTTCATTCTGCTTGGGAGTCTAGAGCTTCTCAGATCTGTGAGTTTATGTTTCCTATCTAATTTGAAAAAAGCTGAGTGTTATTTCATCAGATACTGTTCTCTGTCTTATACTCTCCCAACTCTCACTCTTGGCCTCCAATTACTCGTATGTGGTTTGCACCTCATCGTGTCCCTCAGGCACTGAGGCTGCTTTCTTTTAGCCTCTTTTCTCTCTGTGCTTCAACTTGGGTAGTTCCTGCTGCTGTTTCCAAGTTCAGTAAGCCCCCCCCCCCCCCCGTCTAATCTGCTGTTAACCCACCCAGTGAAATCATCATTTCAGATACTGTTTTTTAATCTTCTGTTTCTGTATTCCCTGTCTTCATAAGTCTTTAAATTTATCCACGGTAGCTGTTTTCAAGTCTTACTCTACTAATTCCTTCTTTCCTGTCGTTTCTGGACCTGTGTCTGTTTATTGACTTTTCAGCTCACAATGGGTCCATATGGTCCTGCTTACGTGTTCTCATGTGCAGTATTTCATGATCGTCTGCTGGAAGGTTTTGGCTGCTATCAAGAGTATTGAGTGTTGCTCTTTCCTGATCCGTTAGGGCTTGCCTCAAGCTTTTGGTAGGGGTGAGGGTGGGTTCTGTAGGAAATTTGATTCGAGAGCTAGTGTGGCCCCACTCCTGTGGCCTGGCCCTCCTACACTGTCACCTGAGTGCTAGCCAGGTATTTAATGAGGGCTCTGCACATTGGCTGCTGGGACCCCGCTGGCAGGCCCCAGTGGTTGGTCAGCAGGACTCCCCTGTGGTCATCTTGCCTGGCCTGAGTCGTGCCCTGGCTGGACGTGTAGTCCTCGGCGCACAGCACCAGCTCGCCAGCTCTCTGGGGCTCTGCCCTGGGGTCCCCGCTGCTGACAGCCTGACCCTGCAGGCTCTCCTCATCTCCGACGTTCTTCCTGGGCTGTGGTGCACAGTGCCTCTGGGCGGAAACTTGGGGTGAAGGCTGTGCAATGTGAGGGTTTGTCCAGATGGCGAGTCACTGATGGTGGGCAGACAGGTGGGCAGCCCCGCGCCATGTCGGCCAGGCCCTGCAGTGCTCTTGTCCTCCAGGTGCTGACAAAGGGAAGTGGTAGTGCAATTCCTGTTCCTTTCTTGGTGACGTTTTCTCTCTTGAAAAGTTTTAGATTAGTCTCTTTATCCTTTATGTTCACAAATTTTTCTCCCCTTCATTATCTCGGTTTTCTGTTACAGGCACTCCTAAGAGATGGGTGTTGGTCTTCCGGGGTTGATATTCTGTGTTGCTTCATCTTCCAATTCCTGGTTGTTTTTCCCTGCTTTATGGGACCATTGCTCAACTCACTCTCTACTCTGTGGATAAATTGTCCTCTCTCCTTCCTCTGTCCATCGAGACCACTGTCCTGGTGCTCTGGGGGAGCCCATCCCTGCTCTCCTCTGCATGGTTGGTCCCTGCTGGACCCTGGGTGTGGTGAGAGCTCCACCCTCCCCTCCTGGCTCTCACTGTCTGCCGACCTCCGTGTGTGGCAGTCCTCGGAGCTGGACTGGCCTCTTGTGCCTAGGCTCTCATTCACTTGCATTGCTTTAAAAACTGTCCGTATTGACCAGTGCAGCATTTATTTCTCTGTCTCAGGCCATTCTTATCAATTCTGTGCATCCCGCCAACCCTTGAAAACGAACCCCTCCACATCCCCTCTTTCCCCCCGTCCTATCTGACGGTACCGTGTGCTTTTCACCCTTAGGCCACCACAGCTGGTGCACATGTTTTCACATGGTCACTGTCTGCTGGGCTGTGGCTGAGCTGGCCAGGGGTGTCCAGGTGGCATTTTACCACACTGAGGTGATCGATACATGTTTGTTGAGTGTATGTTTTAAGTGCCACCTTTCCAGGAGTTTTTGCATTTAGCAAGGCATTCCTTAGAAAGGGACAAGTCTGAAGCTTGAATTTCATGTGCAGGAGGGCGAGAGATGATGGTCTCTCCAGTGTCAGCAGGTATAACGGGCAGGACGAGCCCACTCATTTAAAGTGCGTGTGACATCTGAGGTGCCTTTAACTGCACAGTTTGGACGCTCAGCACCGAGCCAGGCCTTGAACCTGTGCGCTGTGGGCACTAGAGGTCATGGCCAGAGCCCCAGGCCCTGATCGATGCCTTGATACTTGAGGCCTGATGATGTGGATGACCGCCTGATTGGACTCTCCCGTCCTTCTGATCACGTGGCGTGGCAGGTCGGTCACTCTGCAGGGTTTCCTAGTTGGCTGCATGGTGTTTGGGTGGCCGGGTGTAGGGCCAGCCCTGAAATCCTCCGCCCTCAGCCCGCACAGGGTACCCATTCTCACTTCTGTCTCTGATCTGTAGTCTCCCTAATGATCATCTCAGCTTAAGTCACTAGAACCTTGTGAATTTGAGGAAATAGAAGAAACTCAGAAGCTGCAAAGGCAAGACCTGTGCTGTCCTTGACGCCTCAGCAGCTAACAGTGTTGGAGGACAGCCCCCTGCGGCAGCTGTCCTGCTCCTGGCCACCTTTCCTCACTTTCACCCAGCGACCGTTCTGGGGCTCCACATGGGGTTGGGGAGCCTGATGGTCCTGTGACGGGGTCGTCAGCCCTGCCACTGAATAATCACTGACCAGTCGGTGAGGTGCCTTTGCAGAGCACCTACTGCCACCAGCATATTGAAATCCTTGGTGTTGACCTAAAAGGTAGCTTGTCTTCAAAAATATTCACAAGAATAGGGAGTTACTCTATTTTTTAAGGGCTAAGGCTACAACAATTATACGTTAAATAGCAGTATAAAAATGCTGCAGATCCACCATAGGACAAACTTGTTTAAAAAGTCTGGAGGGGCCGGCCCGGTGGCTCAGGCAGTTAGAGCTCCGTGCTCCTAACTCCAAAGGCTGTCGGTTCAATTCCCACATGGGCCAGTGGGCTCTCAACCACAAGGTTGCCGGTTCAATTCCTCGAGTCCTGCAAGGCATGGTGGGCTCCGCCCCCTGCAACTTAACAGCGGCAGCTGGACCTGGAGCTGAGCTGCGTCCTCCACAACTAAGACTGAAAGGACAACAACTTGACTTGGAAAAAAGTCCTGAAAGTACACACTGTTCCCCAATAAAGTCCTGTTCCCCTTCGCGCCCCCCCCCCAAAAAAAAGTGGAGGATCGTTACCAACTTGAAAATCGTAGTAACTGTGAGGTTAAAATCCACGGTGCTTCTCCTTTCTGTTCCCCTGCAGTGCAGCCCCCCAGACCTGTGAGAGGAGTCGGCCCTCGGGGGTTTGTATTGCATCCAGTCCGACGTGTGGACCGCCACACACCCTGCTCCCAGGAAAGAGTCTTAGTTACACGCAGGAGCCTTCACAGTGGGGTCATGGGTGTCCTTTGGGCCTGGCAGGCAGGTTGATTGTATTTCTCCGTTTCCATGTGTAAAGTTGTACGTAGTGAACGAGAGACTAGCAGACAGCTTCTGCTCGAGCGTTTTCCTTTGCATTCTGAGCTCAGAGCCTAGTACACTGAACGTCTCAGTGAGAAAACCAGCCTTTTCCTTCTGGAATCGCCAAACCCAGTTTCCTCTTCTGCTTTTCTTGCTGTGTAGGCATTTAAGATTATTTCCTTTTAATTCAGACAGACCAAAGTACTACAGATGTTTCTGCTATGGTTCAAAGGTGCATGTCAGGTTAAAACCTCAGCAGTGATTCATTTCCCCGGAGAATGGGGCGAGCTCTGGGATTTTCCAGCAAAATGTGTTCCTTTTTATCTTAAGGAGGTCTCAGGTGACATGAACCCCTAGCTGTGGGTTGGAAGGAGCCGGGAGTTGTGACTACGTGTGTAGAAGGGATAATCTGGATTAAAAGTGGAAATGGTGCCATCTGAATATTTAGGTTTGGATAGAGATGTTCCCAGATTACCAAATGTACCCTGTTTCCCAGAAAATAAGACCTCGCTGGCCCATCAGCTCTACTGCGTCTTTTGGAGCAAAAATTACTATAAGACCCGGTATTATATTTATTATTATTTATTATACTTATTATATTGTATCATATTATATTATACCCGGTCTTACAGTAAAATAAGACCGGGTCTTACATTGATTTTTGCTCTAAAAGACACATTAGAGCTGATGGTCCAGCTAGGTGTTATTTTCGGGGAAACACCGTAGTCTCTGTGAATGTTGCCATTTTCTAGCCTCTGGGCGCCTCCCGTCTGACCCTCCTGTAATAGCAGAAGGCGTGTCTAGGTCTGTTAAGTCACCTGTCCCTACTGGTCAGTGACCTGCTCCCAGTTCCGACTTCACACCCCTTTACCTGCTTCCACCTTAGAGAAAGTACTTGTTGAATATCCTTTCCTGTGTCCTTCCCACAGTGTCAAAGAAATCTCACTTAGGGAGGGGAAATTCACATCAGCAGACCTGATTTCTTTCACCTTTCACCTCTGGCCAGTCAGTGTCACACACAGAGATTAAGAGTTTCATGTCCAGACTGTGTGTCGTAAACAGGGTGAGCATTCTGGGGACATAAGTCTTGTTCTGTGGCCAGATTGTGCGGTCAGCGAAACTCATCGCATGCAGGACATTGTGCAGTGGAGGTACCAGTGCCTGAGCTGGAGGGACAGGAAGGAAGTGTGAGCCCAGTGCCTGTGTGAGACATGGCCTCAGAGGGGGAGGGTCCAGACCATGGAAGGCTGTGTGCAAATGTGGGGGTGACGAAAGCCATGGTGAGGGCAGGAGCCTCGTGAGCTGCAGCCGTGGCTGTTGGGCCCTTGGGACGGCATTTGGTGCACCCGCCAGAACTGTGCTCCAGACTCTGGGAGGCCCAGACGTGTTCACGTGTGTTGGGTGCTTGTGACACAGACCTGGGGAGGATGCTGGAGGGAGAGCCAGGCAATGGGAGGGCCAAGGGCAGTGCTCCGAGGGCTGTACTGTTATTCTGGCACCATGGGCAGCCATTGGGGGTGGGGGGTCTTAATTAGTGCAACCTGGCAAATATTTTTATTTACAAAACAAAACCCAGTAGCCTCAGTTTGCTTGGAGAATGACTTGGAGGGGCATGAGACTGAATGTGAGGTGTGACCGCTGGCTGGCCTAACAAGAGTGGTGACAGAGCCAGAAGGGAGCAGGTGGGGTGCAGAGAGTTCCAGGGAGGAAGGACAGGCTGTGTGGCAGCTGAGGGAGGGGGGTGTGCTGCAGGGTTACAGGGGCTGGACAGAAAGTAGCCTGATGGCTCCAGGGCAGGTCAAGTGGGACCGTGTTCCTTCCGCCTTCGCCATGCTAGGAAGCTGCAGCCTAGAATCTAGCTGGACGTTTGCAGCAGCCGACAACCCAACAGCATCAGAGCTGCCGTGGTTCTCCGTGTTGCCACCAGCTTTTTGATTTGTCTCACGTGACAGTAGTCTCGGTAGTGACACAAAATGGTGAATTTCAGGCCGGAAAGGACTGTCGTGTCCTTACTTTTCCATGACTGTTTTCTGGAGCAATGTGAGGTGGGAGGCAAGGGGAGAGGGACACTGGGGATCCCCCAGGTGGGGATTGTACCCCAGATTCCTGTCTCCGTACCCAGGCTATCCCCCCACCCCCAGGCTGCAGTTCTGATTGGAATAAACAGATGGCTCTTGATTGCAAGGTAGTGGTCAACTCTCGGATGCCCGAGATCCCTGTCAGTGACCCTGGGTGTGGGAACTCATGTGCTTGCCGCCTTGAGCTGGTCCCGGCAGAGTGGGCCCGTTAACTGTTAGGATGCTGACGAATGTTGGTACCCACGCACATCACTGACCCCCTGTCTCTCGCAGATGGCGCCAGCGGCTGCCCCACTGTCCGGGAGTGGTTTGTGTACTCTGGGAACCCACTGAGGCATCCAGACCTCGTCAGGCCTCTGCCGATGAACATTCCAGGTACGACAGCCTTCGTTAGGTAAGCACTAATGCTCTACCATGTGAGACCAGCCCGATGGTGGATTCACTGCAGGAACATGGTTTTTCAGAAGTGCACAGGTACTCATTTCTGTGTCAGCCCTGGTCCCAAGGGAAGGGACTTACCTACTGTGGTTTTGAGACAGTGCAGGAGAAGCCAGCAGGCAGGCTCCTGGCCCGGGCCGGGCCCCCAGGGTCTGACACCCCTGCAGTAGCGGGATTGGGTTCTTGACATTCTGCTTAATGTCAGCTCTTCTTCCTGTACTGAACTGACAACACGAGAGGGGAGATAAAGGAAAGTTATTTTAATGGGAAAAGTAAGTTTCCTTTTTATGAGCCATATCTTGAAACATGTAATGAGAGGGAAGGAATAAGAGGTTTGTCCAAAAATCAGCTGAAGTAAATCCTTTCTTCCTTTGGGGTCATAGTATCCTTTGAAAAAGGTCAAGAATTTATGACCTTAGGGGATAGTGTGTTACGTGGAGACAGTTAAAGGAGAGGGGGTAGGTTTAGAGTTTATTTTTAGTAGCCTTGTCACTGCTTCAGAGAACAAATATTTTTCTAAGATTTAGGTAGTCCGTAATTGTAGGCATTAAATTTTCTTGTGTGGCTGTTATTTTCCATCACACAGCCTGTAATTTACCAAAGGAGGATTAGAGCACTGCAAAAATCTCTTTATAAATGGGATTGTATTGGAGAAGTTGATGAAAGTTATAGACGATGTTGCCTTATTTTCTCAGTCAGTGATGTACTCGAACCTGAAAAGGTGCTTAACACAAACACAAATCCACGTGAATTGACACTTGTTTTTACAGCAGGAAGTATTTTTAAAGGGTAACCAAAATAATTTTCAGAAATGTTTTGTTATGTATGTAATTTCCATCTTGTAATGTCTTTCCGAAAATACTATGGAAAGGGACTAAATGGTTTTCTTGGTGGCTCGAATCAGAGTTTGTCTGTTCGTCATGTTGTGAGTGCGTGTCGAAGGCCACTCATAGGATGTTTGGATGTCCTAGGACATCAAGTGACCATCAGAGTACATGCTGCTGGGGCTCGGCGACAGCGGGGCTGTGCGCGTCAGGCTATCCTGACTCAGCTTTGGGAGCCCGATCTGTGCGCAGAAGCCATGTCTGAAAGGGCCCGCATCCCCGCACTGGCACACTGGGGATGTGATTTTGATGAGTGACTGCTTATGTGTATGTGAGCAGTGGCATGGACATGGCAGGGCCGCCCTGTCCATCTGCTCACACAGACACTTCTACCAAGTGACGTGGAGAGGTTTTGAAGCCCATGGGTTTTGGATGTGATGCTACATTAGTTGGTGACCTGGCAACCAGAGCACTTGCTTATTTAGTCTCTGGTGTTCTCTGAAACATCTCAGCTGCCCACAGAGCTTTGGGAGAAATGTATGGGGCACGTGTGTGCGAGTGTGTGCATGTATGCATGCCTGTGTGTGCACACGTATTGTGTGCACACTTGCATATGTGTGCGTGCGTATGTGTGTGCACACATGCATGTATGTCTGGGATGGGCCCAAGAACATGCATTTCTAGCAAGTCCCCCGGTGACACTGTAGCTGTTGATCTGGTAAGAGATACAGCGAAAGAAAGTACAGTCCAGCCCCCAGTTCCGCGGCTCGCTCACAAGCCTGTGCTCCCTTCCTGTGGCTGCCTGTGCAGGCTGAGCACTGAAGTAGTCCCCTCCCGTGGGCTGCAGCCTGCCATCCTGTGAAACGGTGTCACGTCCTGCTGCAGTGGGGAAGCCGTAGGCTGGAGCCCCCCTCTTGCCCAGGCCGTGTGTGTCCTGCTCACCTCTGAGGTCCACGTCTTCTTCCCGCCCCTTGCCTCCCACTGCAGCCTGAGCCGTCTTTCAGGCACAGAGCTGAGCACAGCATCCTCCTGGATAAGTTCCGTCCTTCCCAGCACTCTTAGGAAGGAGCCTTGGTACCGATACCTCCGTCCCTGGAGCTCCCTCTTTGCTGGCTGTTCGCGTGTCCCTCCCATGGTGGCCCTGTGCCCGCATTCAGTCCTCTGCTGTGAGCCTTGGCATGCTCTGGGGCACACTCCTGCTTGGTGCCAGTGTGCTGTCCCTGAAGGCAGGTGTTAGTCTCTGGTCCCTGCCATGATGGCCGGCGTGTGGGAGTCCCTAGGGGCAGGTGCTGGGGGACAGCTGCTTGGACATGGGGTAGATGGCAGCAGGGAGGACAGCGGGAAGCGTGTCGTCCCATGCCAATGCTGCCCCTCCCAGTCCCATAAGAAACCTCTTCATTGAGCACATGAGCAAGGGGATTTTAATAATTCAGACATACTCGTATATATAAAATAAGCGAAACATGAAAATTTTTATTTTAGGAATTTTTTGCATAACCCTTCCGGAGACGTGCTTCCCAGAGCATGGAGCTCACAGATGACCTGCCTCCAGGTCTGCAGGCACCACACCTGTGTACAGAACCCAGGAACATGCATTCTATGCGGCGGGTCCTTTGTGAACTGATGTCTGGGAGCCGTGGGTCTCGGGCTGGGCGAGCAGAGTAGCGGGCAAGGCAGCCATGGGGTGGTCGTGACCCTGCTCGCACTCAGGGCAGTGCCTGTGTGGTGATGTCTGAACAGCTCCTCAGCGACAGGGTGTGGCACAGGAAGTGGGGGTGCCTCGGCGCAGGAGGGAAAGGGTCTCCATGCAGCACATACACACTGGCCTGTGAGGGCTTCTGTCTGAACCAGGTCGCTCCGTGGTGCTTACCGTCCAGTCCTAAAGCTTCAAAGCCCAAGGCTGTCAGGAAGGGAAGCAGCTCGTGTCTCTTGTTCTTTGAGGGGGTTTCTGCAGGAGGCACGTGAAACTTGCTAGTGCAAAGCATGAAGGTGACGGGACTTCTTTTCCCACCTAGGCGGGACACCTAGTTTGAAACTGCTGTGGCTGAACCAGGAGCTGGGAACGCAGGCCTTGCGCACGGACACGCTCCTGGCCTGTTTCGACCTCTTGTCTTCGCGGGAAGAGCTGCAGGCAGTCGAGATGCCCTTCCAGGCGCTGTGCTGTCTCCTGACCTACCTGTTTGTGCAGGTAACCCTGCTTCTTTTGGCCTGCCTATGGTACGTGCTCTGGGGCGCAGCCACGGCCAGGCCCCTGCGTCACTGTGTGGTGCCGCTCCCATGAGCACTAGTGCTCTGAAATGCTCTAAACCCGAGCCCCATGTTAGAGAAACCTGGCTGCCGTCTGTGATGCACCCACATTTGACAGAGGCTTCCCCTTTAGGTGAAGGAACCTGCTTTCGCTCTGCTTCTCCTTCCCACGCGGTTCGTCCCGTCCCATCCCCTGTTCGGGTGCCCCGTCACTGCTTGGGTGCTTGTTTCTGCCCCTGGGGTCTCGGGTGAGGGTGAAATGGTCTAGCTCTGAACTCGGGCTGACCAGCCTGTCGTCCCTGCCTTCCTTTCTGGGCACATGGCTTCCACTTTCCTCAGCCACAGTCGTTCATTCACCCGGCTGACAGATTTTACTGAGCACTTACCTTCACGTTCCACCCTGAGAGCGAGTAATGGCTGCCTCCTGGTGTAACTGGAGACGCGCATGGTGGGGCAACAGAAGCTCCCTGCAGAAGTGACGGTGACGTGTCCGCAAGGTTCACCGCCATTGTCAATGTCCTCCTCAGCCACCAGCCACACGTGCACGCGGCTCTAGAGTCTTGTCACCAACCCTCAACGAGTGGGACAGTTGCTTTGTCATTCATTTTGCACTTAGTTTTTCTATGAAAATTGCACAAACCGAGAAAAGATGCGCCTTACAGCAGTTGCCCACGAACGTGGTAGTTAGTGTCTGGACCCTCAGGACGAGGAGGACTTAACATGCCTTCCAGCCCCTTCACTCCCCTCCCAGCTTGTTGTTTTAAAATGATGTCATAACAACAGTGATAGAAAGTCTGGCAGCAGGCGTCTGTTTCTTCAGCCCCTTTGGACTTTCTCTGACCCTCTCAGCCCTCGTCCGCCCTGAACGGAGTCGTGTGATTCTGATTTTCAGACCTGAGTTCACCTTACAAATTATTGGCTGTCCTTAAGAAATTTACTTCACTATAGAATTACATTTCGAGGGAACCTTACACTGACTTCCTTTGTCAGTGCTCTCTTGGCTGTACCATTCTACAGCCAGGGCTGCATTTCCCGCTTTGTAAACGTGGGCACATGACTCTTAGGGGTTCTATGCCTCATGACTGGTCGCATAGGCAGTGGCGTACACTTAGTTTTCACTTTACTGCTTTGAGTGGAATGTTTCTTTATTTGCACCAGACTTAGCAAAGTATGGACTAACAGGGTGGCAGGAGTGTGTGACATTTCAGTATAAAAGTGCATTTCCTTTGAGACTGTTCACAGGTACACAGGTGTACATGTGGCCAGCATTTCCCTTGGGCAGCGGTCTCGGCGCTGAGCTGGGCCAGCATTGGTGCTCGGGCGTGCGCCCTGCGTGGTCTATTCCACGTCGTGGTCACACAGCACAGCTCTGCTCACTCGTCATTTGTGCAGATGGCGGTCAGCTCGGGAACCCCTTTCCCGCAGAGACAGCCTAGGTCGCAGAACGTGCTGTCTTCTCCTGCCTGTGAGGCAGCGGGAGGGACAGTGCACTTGGCATCACCTCTCAGTGACCTTAGTGGCAGGCAGCATGAGGCCGACCGCGTTGCTTTCACTTCAGGGGACAGTCGTGAAGTTTTCAAACTAGAAAACAGGTGGACACGGCAGCAGTCGGTGTTTTTTAGGTTAAGAAGCGAGTGTATCCTTGTTTATGGGGATAATTGTTCTTTCAGGATAAGTCTAAAAAGGTGCATTTATAAATTCTTACACTTTTATACACTTATGCTTACATTAGGTGTTTTATGTGTAAGATGGGATGAGAGCACATATGTTCAGTGTACAAACCTGCACAGAAACTAAATGCTCTTGTTTCGTCTGACCTCTAAGTTAACAGAATTTTTTATTAAAGACTCATCTGAGAGGATCTCTGGAAGGGAGAGTTTACATCCTAGAACGTGCACGTTTTAGAAACAGTCTGGAGTGGAGCAGACCCTTTATCAGTAGTGTCCATCTCCTGGAATTCTAAAAAGTGCATACCCAGGACTAGCACTGGTGTGTTGTAGATGTCACCACAGATGGTGCCCAGTCTGAGATGGGCGTCGTGTGACAGACGTGACGTAGGAGCCCGTGATTCTCTTCCCATGGTTGACAGTTTTACATCAGCCTCTTTGGAGCTGGCCAGTGGCGGGCGGAGTCCATTTATAGATGTTCCATTTTCCCCTGAAATAATTGTGGCTGTCGTTTCTACAAAGGGAACTACAATTGCTGAAGCGGTGCCAGCCGTTAAGTGTGCCGTTCGAGCCCAGCCGTGTTAATCTTGGTCTCCCCAGGGCACACTCTGCGTTCTTACTGTGGCCGTGGGTTTTTCAGCAGGCGGCACCACAGTGGGGAAGTGCCTGGTGCTGTGAGGGGACACACGGTGGGGAGGCAGTCTCACAGTGTTCCCCCGGCTCTGTCTTCTTGGCTCTCGAGCCCCCTCCTCACTCCTCGTTTACTTGAAACCTGTCTTTTTGTTTCTGTCACTTTCGTTAGAGCTTTGGATTCCACAAAGGATTGGTGGGGTCTCATGTTTCGGGGATCCTGGTTTCCTTTAAACTGATTTTCGAGGACTCAGGTGTCACCTGGGGCTGGCCGAGTGGCTATGTACCCCAGCCCTGACCACCAGCTCGGGCTACTGGTGCTCTCCGTCTGAATGTCAGCTTTGGAAATTGTCCTTGACAGTGATCAGCTGCCAGGCATTGGAACTTGCCACATTGCTGGGGAGGCACGAGGCTCCTCTGTCCAACGCGGCCCTGGGCAGGGTGCAGAGCTGCGCCCCAAGGACTGGATGTGGGAGATGAGGCCCGAGTCGCCTGCACTGTCCACTTGCCTGCTGCTGGAGCTGGGAGGGTGCCGTGTGAGAGCCTGCTGGCTCCTCTCGCCTAGGCCCACAAGTGCTAACGCTGGGCTCTGCCTCTCTCCCCTCCAGGTGGACACGCTGTGCCTGGAGGACCTGCATGCTTTCATCGCCCAGGCTTTGTGCCTACAAGGAAAGTCAGCCGCGCAACTTGAGGCCCTGCAGGTACTGACAGGACTGACGGACTGTCACCACCCTGAGGGCAGCCGGCCTGACCCGGGGGGTGGGGGGTCAGCGTGCGAGCCAGCCCTTGTTTCCTGCTCATGGTAACAGTGGTGTGGTCCGTCTCGCCAGCAGCTGAGACCGAGTCCTGCCAAGTTAGCGAAAGCTGTAAAAGGGGCTGGGGACAGACTGCGCCGTCTCCGTGGCAATGGCCACCCCACGTCGTCGTGAGCAGCTGGACCAAACCTGCTCTTGTACCAGCGCACCCTTGTGACAGCTTTGAGAGCAGGGTCCTCACTGTGTCTCGGGCTCTGGTCATTGGAGAAAGCAGCTTATTTGGCTTCTTATAAACCTGTCACCCACGTTAGGGATATGAGCGCCCCGTCCTGCCTTCTTCGCCCCGGGGCCTAGTCTCCCAGGCCATGTCGGCTCTCCGGGTGGCAGTGTCACCCCCGGCGCCTGGCTTGCATGGGTTTTCATGTGGGCGTGTTTGGTGATGGTTATGCGCCGTCTCCGGAGGCCTGCATCCGGTGCGGTGTCACTCGGACGTGGCCCTGCGTGAGCTCTTACCCTGACGTAACAAAATGGCCTCGCAGGCCTCCCCCTTGCTGGCAGGGACCTTCCCAGTGATCAGCTCCTTCCAGCAAGAGTGGGACCTATGCCACTGTCGCTAACCATTGGCTCCTTCTACGTACTACTGTAACGGCATAGCTGGTTCTGCACGTGGAAATGGGCCCAGCAACCACCAGAGTGGTGTGCAAAGTGTTTTCAAAGAGGATGGAAGCTTTTCTGCTGTTTTGTTGTTAATGGTCTTAATTTTAAAATTAGAGTTGACATACAATATTACACTAGCTTCAGGTGCACAGTGCAGTGGCTCAGCATTTACATTAAGGTACAAAGTGGTCCCCACGATGCGTCTAGTAACCGCCTGGCACCAGGCGTCGTTGTCGTAACACTGACTGTCCCCTGTGTGTACTTCACACCCCACGACTTTTTATAGCTGAGGCTCGTGCTTCTTAATCCCTTCCCCTTTCTACCCATCAGTTTGTTCTCTGTATCTCTGTTTTGTTCTTTAGATTCCACATATAAGTGAGATCATATGGTATTTGTCTTTCTCAGTCTGACTTATTTCGCTCAGCACAATACCCTCTAGGTCCATCCATGTTGTTGCAGGTGGTTAAGATTTCATTCTTTTTATGGCTGTGTAACACCCCGTTGTGTCTGTTTATATGCACCTCTGCTTCATCCAGTCATCTGTCAGCGGACACCCAGGGTGCGTCCATATCTTGGCTGCTGTGAGTAACGCTGCAGTGAACACAGGACTGCATATGTCTTTTCGAATTAGTGTTTTGGATTTCTTCGCATAAATACCCAGGAGTGGAATTGCTGGGTCAAAGGTTGTTCTGTTTTTAATCTTTTGATATACCTCCATACTGTTTTCCATAGTGGCTGCACCAATCTGCAATCCCACCAACAGTGCACCAGGGTTCCCTTTTCTCCACATCCGCGCCAGCACTTGTTTGTTGATTTATTGATGAAAGCCATTCTTACTGGGGTGAGGTGGTATCTCATTGGTTTTCATTTGCATTTCTCTAATGATTAGTGATGTTGAGCATCTTTTTCATGTGTCTGTTGGCCATCTGTGTGTCCTCTTTGGAGAAAAGTCTATTCGTGTCCTCTGCCCATTTTCTTATTGAATTGTTTGGGTTTTGTGTTTTTTATGAAATTTATTGGGGTAACATTAGATAATAACATAAATTTCAGATATATAGCTTTACAATACGGCATCTGTATACTCTATTGATTGTTTTTCGATGTTGAATTTTCTGAGTTCTTTTTCTTTTCCCCCTGTTTCTTCCGCCTCCCCCACCCTCCGGTTCAAGCCGTTGTTTTCAGTCTAGCTGTGTAGGACACAGCTCCCTGGCCCATGCTGGTATTATGAGCCTTGTGCTCCCCCCAGCTGAGGCAGTCGGTCGCCAGTCGTCAGTCAGCCACTTGCAGCAGCTCACGCCAACCTCCAGCTGCTCCAGGGAGAGCTGTTGTTCACAATCTTAGCTGTAGAGTACATAGCTCACTGGCCCTTGTGGGAATCGAACCGGCAGCCTTTGGCGTTAGGAGCACGGGGCTCCAACCGCCTGAGTCACTGGGCTGGCCCAGAGTTTTCTGAGTTCCTTATAGATTTTTGGATATTAATCCCTTATCAGATGTATCATTAGCGATATGTTCTCCCATTCAGTTGGCTGTCTTTTCGTTTTGTTGATGGTTTCCTTTGCTGTGCAAAAACTTTGATTTTATGTAGTCCCACTTGTTTATTTTTGCTTTTCTTGTCTTTGCTCAAGGAGACATAATCAAAAAGAATGTTGCTAAGACCATTGTCAGAGTTTCCTGCCTGTATTTTCTTCTAGGAGTTTTGTGGTTCCAGGTCTTACATTTAAGTCTTTAATCCATTTTGAGTTTATTCTTGTATCAGGTGTAAGATGGTGGTCTAGTTTCATTTTTTTCCCCCATGTATTTATCCATTTTTCCCAGCACTATCTATTGAAGAGACTGTTCATTCTTGCCTCATTTGTCATAAATTTAATGGACCACATACACATGGGTTTATTTCTGGGCTTTGTATTCTGTTCTGTTGATCTGTGTCTGTTTTGTGGCAGTACAGTCCTGATTTAATTATTGTAGCTTTGTAGTATAGTTGGAAATCAGGGAGCATGATACCTCCAATTTTGTTCTTCTCTCTCAAGACTGCTGTGGCTACGCGAGGTCTTTTATGGTTCCTTATAAATTTGAAGATTGTTTTTTCAAGTTCTGTGAAGAATGTCATTGGTATTTTGACAGGGATTGCATTGACTCTATAGATTGAGTGGGGAAGTATGGACATTTTAACGATGTTAATTCTTCCAATCCATGAGCATGGTATGTGCTTCCATTTATTTGTATCTTCTTCAGTTTCTTTCTTCAGTGTTGTATAATTTTCTGAGTACAGGTCTTTTACCTCCTTGGTTAAATTTAATCCTAGGTAATTTTTTTTGATACTGTTGTAAATGGGATTGTTTTCTTAATTTGTCTTTCTGATAGTTCGGTATTGATATATAAAAATACAACCGATTTCTGAATATTAATTTTGTATCCTGCTACTTTACTGAATTCTGAATTTATTTATCAATTCTAATAGTTTCTTTTGGTAGAATCTTTAAGAAAACTTTTTTTTTTTTTTTTTTTTTTTTTAAGGGCACAGCTCACAGTGGCCCATGCAGGGATCGAACCAACAACCTTGGTGCTACCAGCATCATGCTCTAAACAGCTGAGCTAACCGGCCACCCCATTGGTGGAATCTTTAGCATTCTCTCTGTAGATGGTATCACGTCATCTGCAAATAATGAGTTTTACTTCTTCCTTTCCAATTTGGATGCCTTTTATTTCATTTTCTTGTCTGATTGCTGTGGCAATCAGTATTTCCAATACTATGTTGAATAAAGTGGTGAAAGTGGACGTCCTTGTTTTGCTCCTGATCTTAGGGAAAACACTTTTAGCTTCTTACCATTCAGTATTATTTTAGCTGTGGGTTTGTTGTATATGGCCTTTATTATGCTGAGGTATTTTCCTTTTGTGCCCACTTTATGTCTATTAATACAATCACATGGTTTAAATCCTTCATTTTGTTTATGTGGTGTATCACCATAATCGATTTGTTGATACTCAACGAACCTTGCATACCAGGAAGAAATCCCCCTTGATCGTGGTGTACGATCATTTTGATGTATTGCTGAATTCAGTTTCCTAATATTTTTTGAGGATTTTTGCATCAATGTTCAAAAGGGATATTGGCCTATAATTTTATTTTTTGTGTGATGTCTTTATATGGTTTTAGAATCCAGGTAATGGTGGCCTCATAGAATGAGCTTGGGAGCCTTCCCTCCTCTTGAAGTTTTTGGAGTGGTTTAAGAAGAATAGATATTAATTCTCCTTTGAATGTTTGGTGAAATTCACCTGTGAATCCATCCAGTCCAGGACTTTGGTGGGAGTTTTTGATGACTGATTCAGTTTCGTTAGTAGTAATCAGTCAGTTCAGATTTTCTGTTTCTTCATGATTCAGCTGTGGAAGGAATTGATGCATTTCTTCTAGGTTTTTCCAGTTTGCTAGTGTATAGTTGTTCATAGTATTCTCTTATAATCCTTTGTATTTTTGTGGTGTTGGTTGTTACTTCTGATTTTATTTATTGGGGTTCTCTTTTTTGATGAGTCTAACCAAAGGTTTACCAATTTTGTTTATCTTTTCAAAGAACCAGCTCTTACCTTCATTGTTCTTTTCTGATTTTTTTTTTAGCATCTATTTTATTTATTTCTGCTCTGCTCCTTATTATTTTCTTCCTTCTACACACTTTGGGCTTTTAGTAGTTCCTTTTAGTAGGTCCTTTACGTGTAATGTTATACTGTTTATTTGACATATTTCTTGTTTCTTGAAGTTGGCCTCTCTCTGCTGTAAATTTCCCCCTTGAACGGCTTTTGCTGTGTCCAATAGATTTTGAATCATTGTGTTTTCTTTTTCATTTGTCCCAAGAAATTTTTTTTATTTTCTCCTTGATTTTTCATTAACTCATTGTCTTGTAGCATGTTATTTAGCCTCCACGTGTTTGTGTGTTTTTAATTTTTCTTATTGTTGTCTATTTCTGGTTTCATACCATTGTGTTTTTTTTTTGTTTTGTTTTTTTTAAAAAACTGAAATGAATTTTAATACAGAAAATGAAGACAGTATTTTGCAAATTTATCGCTCAAAGGGATATCTCTATTTGCAGAAATCAGCGTGTTACACTTTGAGAGATGAAATGTTACAGCTTGTACACCAAAATTAAAAAATGAAATTAAATTAAAAAATGAAATGGTTACCAAGGTAATGCAGGTCAGGGGATCAAAGGTGAAGGGTCACACATTATTAAAAAGAAATCCAAAAGGACGGCTGCATCATGATCTCTCATTAGTGTTCCAGCGGTGCTTCTCTTTGGGTAAACTTGAACATTTCGGCAGACATTCAAGCAGCTTTTTCGGTAAAAAGATTTTTACATGACTACTATTGCTGTTCCCATGATCATCTTCTAGAGGTGGCACGGTGTTGAGAACACAGTAGGTGCTAGTTCCGCAGAATACACTTTGGGAAACGCTCTTCCGGCTTGTTTTCGGCAGCCATTTCCCCTCCGCGCGCCACATCCTCCTCCTCCTCGCGACCGGGACCCCGAGCGCGCGCCTCGTACCGCCGCCGCCGCCGGCCCAGCCCTGGTTTCATACCATTGTGATCAGAGAAGATTCTTGATATGATTTCAGTCTTATTAAATTCACTGAGACTTGTTTTGTGGCCTAACATGTGGTCTTCTGGAAAATGTTCCGTGTGCACTGGAATGTTTATTCTGATGTTTTTAGGTGGAATGTTTTGTTAATATCTATTAAGTCTACCTGCTCTAATACGTCCCTGAAGACTGCTGTTTTCTGGTTGATTTTCTGTCTGGATGATCTGCCCATTGCTGTGAATGGAATGCTAACATCCCTTCCCCTCCTACGATTGTGTTACTCTCCATCTCTCCCTTCTTGTCTGTTCATATTTGCTTCATGTGCTTAGGTGCTCCCCTACTCGGTGAGTCGATGTTCCAGTGTTATAGTACATCCTCTTGTTGACTGATCCCTTCGTCAGTATCTAACACCCTTCTTTGTCTCTTGTTACAGTCTTTGTTTTTAAGTCTATTTTGTCTAGTATAAGTATTGCTACTCCAGCTTTCTTTTCATTTCCATTTGTATGAAGTATTTTTTTGAGGATGGAGGTTTTTAACTAGACGTAGTGCATAAATTCCAGGACCCCAGTGGACGCCTGAAACCGTGAATGGTATCGCACCTCGTATAAACTTTTTTCCTACACATACATACTTTTCACTTAAAGGAAGCATTTTTCTTTGGCATATTCACATTGCCAGTGTCACTACTCTTGGCACTTGGGGCCATTATCAACATTAACATTTGCTCTTAGAAATGTGTCGTTAGATGGTTTCATCGTGGTGCGAACATCACACAATGCACTCACACACCTCGGTCATCTTGCCCACCGCACACCTGGGCTAGATGGCACAGCCTGTTTCTCCTGGGCTACCAGCCGTAGTGCCTGTCACTGCACTGAACGCTATGGGCAGTTGTAACGTGGTGGTATTTGTGTGTTTAACCACACCTAACGATAGAAAATGTACGGTAAAGATGTATAAACACTGAAAAATGGTACACCTGGGAATGGAGCCTGCGGACTGGGAATTGGTCTGGGTGAGGCAGTGAGTGGAGAGTGGATGTGACGGCCCAGGACATGAATGCACATGGCTGGATATGACTGGGACTTCATCAACACTGTCCCACAGGCCCGCCCCCTGCTTCCTTCCGAAGGGTCAGACATAGGACCTGGATTGTGTCCGTGCTGCTCCATGAACGGGGATGTGTGTGCATTGATTGGCAATACAGAGAACAGACTAGCTGTGTGAGGTGTAGGTCACCATGACAGTAGCCATCAGGAGGGAGTGACAGGTGCCTGGTGATCAGTAGGAATCAGAAACCAAGATAGATGGAGAGATGAAGGAACATAAGAGGCTCATGGTGCTGTGGTTTGGGCTATGGCATGTTGGAGCAGCAGTCAGATGAAAGAACTTTGTGGTAGGAAGTGTGCATGAAAAAGAAGGGTGTTTAATGGGGAGTCTCAGGGACTCAGGACTCCACAGTTTGACCTTGTACATTGTTTGGGGATGGGCTGTGCTGGCTGACTGCACCCACGTGTAACTGCCCAGTCCTGAGGGCAGTCCTGTGATGACCGGGAATCTCTTGCCACGCCCCACAGACAGTGCTGCCATCGGAGAAAACATTCCTCCTGAGCTGGACACCTTCCGCTTCTCACAGGAGTGTGTCTCCATTACAGTCTGTGTTACCGCATTCGGATATACAGTCCTTCATGGGCTTAAATGTCGTCACACGGTGCCTGACTGTAAAGTCAGGGTTACCTGAACACAAGCCTGAGACTCCACGACACTTAACGGGCGGAGCGTCTGCAGCGTGGGGATGCAGGACAAGCGGATGGCTCACGTCCTGGGAGGGTGGAGAGGGATGACATGAGTTCATCTCCCTCCTCAGAGCATGACGAAGTGTTTATTGCTGGAGCTTTCCATCTAGTATTTTTTGACTGCAGTTGACCAGGGGTAACTGAAACCGCAGGAAGCAAATCTGTGGATAACGGGGACGTCTGTATTACTTCTGATTTTAATAAAAGCCAGCTTTATTTTATAACACACAGGGGTGGGCACACAGATAACAAGAGACACTAGTGCATTGAGATAGCTCATGTGTGAAGAACCGGGCGTGTGACGTATTACAGCCATTCTTTTCCAGTTGGAGCTTTGTCGTGTCTCAGAGCTGGTTGTGTTTGCTGGTTTTCCTGCTCACATATGTAACTGTCCGTGTGTGCTAAGCTTACAGCTCTGGAGGACATGCGTGTTCACTGCTCTGTCAGCAGCTTACACTTGCTCATACAGCACGTGTAAAAACACATGCACACGTGCACATGCTTGCAGAGGAATAGATGGGATTAGTGTTGGCATCTGCACTTCAGAGGGAGAGTCATTTAAATGTGAGCTGACCAGAGGGTGCTGGCCTGGCCTGTGCCTCTCCACCTTGTTATCTCTGAAATTTGAGTTTAGGTTGACTTAGCAAATAGTACTTTTAGTCCATATAAGTACCGTTTTACAAACTGCTAATAAACCCCGGTAAATGAACCTCATTAGCATGTAAATACCACCCAGTGGAGCTGTTTGCTGTTAAATATTTACTGTGAGGCTTTGAGCCATTGGAACTGGTTTTTCTGGTTTCCGTGTCCCCATCTCCATTAGGTCTGCAGGAAGCACTCAGCTTTTCCTTGTCCTTATTCCCAAACATCTTAAATCTTGTTTCCAAAACACATGCTGCTTTCCCATATTAATTTCACTTGTAAGACCATACCTTTTAGCCACCTGCTCCCAGGCCATTCTCGGAGCCCCGTCTGGGGTCAGCCTTCTGCCCCGTTGACTCGCCTCCTAGGACGTCCCCTGAATTCCAGTCCTGGGGAAGAACTGTTGGAAGGTGACGTCAGAGCATCAGGGTGTCACCGTGGCACAGCCTGTGGGAGGGCTGTTTTCCACCAAGGCCCACTTGGCCTAAACTAGCCGTGTTCTGTCTGTAAGTAACTTGGAATGGGTCCCGGTCAGCACACTGTTCACAGCCCCCAGCTTCTCCGCTGCTTCAAAGATGTCTTTGCAGCCCTGAATCCCCTTCCATCAGACTTGTTGAGGAGGAAAGGCAGTTTATCTTCTAAACCATTTATTATAGTTAGAAAAATAAAGTAAGGCAAACATGGCTGAGAAATACTTTTAAACATATTCTGGGAAATAAAAATGTTGCAGCCACAACACTTAAAGTGTTATCTTCTGCCTCCCAGACCCCAGGACGCACAGGAAAGCCCCTCTGATGTGCTGGTTCCTTCTAGGCGCAAACGCCTTGCTGAGGAGAGACCAAATGTCGTGGTTGCTGAATCTGCAGGGACGAGCCCCAGAGCCAGCTCGAGCTGGTGTCCCGTGTGCCACTGTGTCCCCAGCTCTCCCTGGGTTTTTACCCGCTGATAGTTACAGGAGGGAAAGAGAGCCATATGTAGGAAACTGAATTCATGTCTATAAAGCTTCGTGTTTTAAAAGTGCCCCTGAAGTACTGATGTCACCCCCTATCCTGTGACCCCCTAAGACTGCAGAACTGGGTTGCATTTTCTCCTTGCACCCCTCAAAGGCTTGCTCCTTGACATCCAACCTATGTGCCGCTGTGGTTATGTGATTATTTGGGGCTGAGCAACGAGGTCAGTTGTTTGTAAATTGTGAGATGGGAGCACAGTGAGTCCTGTATATTTGGGAAAAGCAGAGTGACCTGCTGTGGAGAGCTCGCTAGCACTGGTGGTTGGTTATACCAGTGGAACCAGGGGACACCATGTGCCATGACCTGCGCACGCAGCCTGGCGAGGGTGAGAAAGCTGCCGCTTGTGGTCTAGGCCTTTCTGCTACAGCACAGGCTGTCCCACCATGTGTGCGCCCGCTGCGTGGCTGTGGCTGTAGTCTGTGCACTGTTTCCACATCACACTAGACAACTCACTGTGGACTGTCTGTATCGTACACGGCACGTGGACAACAGGGTCTCACAGAGCGAAAGCCCTGTGAATTCCATTCCTTTTAGAGTGGGGGCTGGCAGAGCACAGCTCTGAGCATTGTTCATTGTTCTTAACAGGTGGGGTGGGCACCTTGTGACCTGCTTTTGCTCACAGGGAGGTCCCCCGCGTATGTGCAGTCAGACACTTGCCCGGTGTTCCACTGTAAGTCTGTAAGGCAAGTAACACAGAAGACAGTCATTGTGTCCTTGTAAACAAGCGTGACACGATGAAGTGGAATCAACACATTGCCTTGTACAGACCCTTCTGCGGAGAACACACACATCAGTGAAAGATCTGGATTGTCCCAATGTCAGGTCCTGCTTTTGCTACTGTAGCAGGTAAGATTGAGGAGATTGGGTGACAAGTCCATGGGACCCTGTCTACTGCCTTTGCAGCTTCCTGTGAACCATTTCCAAATAAAAAGTTTAAAAACAGACCCAAACCACCACATGTTGCCTCCCAGACAGACACTTGAGGTGAAAGGACACTAAGGTTGCAGTAACAAGGGCAGGGAAAGACATGCTGTGCAGTTACCACCCTCGGAAAGCTGGGGCTGCATTGGAAGAAGTGGGCTCCGGCCGAGTCATTACTAGAGGAAAAAGGGAACTGTTGTAATGATGGTGAGCCCACTGGGGTACGTCATGAATCTCTGAATCTAAATGAGCACGCACAGCTTCTAAAATAAATAAAACGAAATTTGACAGAATTGAAAAGACAAGTAGTCACGTCCACATTCTTAAGGGGGGTCAGCCAGCGCGGCCAGTGGGCCAGATCTGGCCTGTGGCCTGGTTTTGTATAGTCTGCAAGCTAAGAATGAGCTCTTAGAATTTCAGTCAGTTTCCCATGTGTACCTGAAAATTGTCCGTAGTTCTGGGTGTGGTTTGTCCATGCTGATTAGACCCGGCCTTTGCTTGCGCTGTCATACTATACCCTTAGTGATGCCTGTGGGCTCATTGTCTCCGGAACGGGTAGAGGTCTCAGCTGCTTCTGTGCCAGGCCAGGGAGGACGCAGTTTAGGCTTTGCTGCATAGTCTTTTCAAAACAACCCTTCAAAATGATACCAAACCTACAAAGACAAGACAAGAAATGAAAATTACATGCCTTTCTGTGTCATGAAATAAATCCAAAACTTCCAGACAAAATGCTAACAAATAAACTGATAATACTGGTGACTACGGGTTTATTATTGGAATACAACGTTCATTTAACATTTGAAAACCTATGCGATTCACATTATTAACACAATAAATGAGAAAAAGCATATGGTTTGCTTAATGGATACAGAGGAAGTATTCGTTTACATTAAGCTCATGGGAAGACAGCTCAACAAACGAGGGCCAGAAGGGAACATCCTCCTTCTAAGAGTGTCTCCAGAAACCCACGGTGGGGACGAGGCAGACCAGTGCACAGTGGGAGTGCGTCCAGGGGAGTGGGGGTGAATCAGGCGTCTCCGTCGCTTCTGCTGAACTGCACGGTCCGGCCAGAACAGAAGTCAGAAGGAAGAAATTCAAGCTGTAGGATTTGAAAGAAAGAAAGAAACTTTAGCAGATGACATGAATGTGTACATGGAAATCCACATCTACAGAAAAGCATTGATTACTGTGCAGATTTGATGGAGCCTTGGAGCAGTGAGCTGATGGTGACATCCTGTGACACTGAGGAGCAGCCTGAGGGCAGGCGCGGTCCCCGTGGGGAGAGGGAGCAGGTCCAGTCTTCATGAGTTAGGCTCACCTCAGCCTGGGAGCCTGTTCCAGACAATTGAAAAAGCAGTGCTGCACACATGCGTTCAACCTTCGACTCTGGGATAGTCCCAATTCACAATCAATTTCCTAAAGTGATCAAGCTTTTTTATTTTCATCAGTGAAGTGAAGCCTTCCTCGTAAAGGACATAGAGGGGCACTTTCCCTGATTTAGTTCAGTTTTATGCATGACATTAGATACGCAACAACACCTGATAGCCGCGGTTTAGTTTCAGCAACAGATAAGCTAGAGAACAGCTTGCGTTGTTCTTACCTCATTGACAGAATAGTGGCCACTTGGCTTTGTGTGTGGTCAATAGACCAAGAATCCCAGAAGCCTGTGGCACACGAAAGGTGATGGTTTTCAGCGTGGCCAGAACCGTCTCTGGGTACGAACAGTAAGAATGTCTGACATCAGGTGGATTTGGCACAAAAAGAAGAATTTCATGTTGGAATGACCTTCCTAATTTGTAACAGTTGTCAGCCCTATGGGATAATAAGCCATTTTATTCCCAAGTGATGAATAATCATTTAAAATGGTATGTTTAGAATACTTAGGACATCAGAGTGCGTGTTCACAGTGCAGCGAGGCTTTCAGCACCTCAAGTGAGGCTCTTGGCATCTCTTCCTTTACTTTTAAAGAACAATTGTAAGAGGAGAAGGCCCGGGTGACACCCCGGCCACACTTTTCTGCCTGAGTGCTTTGCTGTGGGGACGGGACAGGGACAGGCGCGTCTGATGAGCAGTTTGGAGGTCGTCCGCACACGGCAGGGGTGGGATGTGTGCCGTGGGCACAGTGCATAGCGACCCTGGGCCAGTCCCTGTCCCCGCGGCCTGCACCCCAGCGCTTGCCGGCACGTGCACAGTTGTGCGCCCTCCACCTGTCTGCTTCCCAGCTCGACTGCGTGGACCCCAGAGCCGTGCAGCTGGGCGCCCTGCTGGTCCGCGGCCTCACCATGGTGATGCTGGTGAACAGCGTGTGCGGCTCGCCCTTGAGGGTCGACGACTTCATGCCCTGGAACGTGTTCGACGGGAAGCTTTTCCATGAGAAGTACCTGCAGTCAGAGAAGGGGTGCGCCGCGGAGGTCCTCGTGGAGCAGAATGTGAGTTTTCTCAGCGTCGCGCGTTCCCGCCATCTCGGGTTTGAAATATGCCTGGAAGGCATGAAACACAGGCCTGCCTGCTGCCTTCTGGTCAGTGGGCCTGGAAAAGAGGCATGCTGCTAAAACACCTGTGGAGGGGGCGCATTTACCCGGCCTCGGGTGCTGGCACAGGTCACACTCAGGCTGCTGCCCACACGCCCACACCGCTGCTCGCGACAGGACAGCCTGTTCCAAAAGCCAGAGCGCATAATCCAGCACGAGGTTTCTTCCAGAACAGTCCATGGTGCCGAGGCCCCAGATGTGTCCCTGGATGAGGGAGGCCAGCAGTGCCCAGCCTGGCGTAGGCCTCCCAAGTGCCATCAACCCCTGAATGAAGTGCAGCTGGCCTTCAGGTCTGCCCCTCCCTCTCAGTAGCAGTGCGACAGTTCATTACTTGGAAATGTCCCTGAAGGCTGGCAGTCCAGTTGGGGACATTGCCTGCTGTTCCCTCCCTATAAGTCCAGGCTGTGTGGTTCCTGGAAAGACCCCCAGGGAGGCCTCGGTGGGCTTGCACGCTCGTGTGTGTGTGACAGGCTGAGGGCTCGGCCTATCAGGGCACGCTGCAAGCTTCCAGGCAGGTAGAAAGCACTTGGCGGCCGCCGTGGTTACCTCTCCCACACAGAGCGGGCTGTCATGGGAATCTGAGTGTTGAGAATTCAGAGGCACACAGCAGCCGCGGGACAGTGACAGGAAGGAGCAGTGCTCCTCGGCTTTGGCTGGTCACCACTGAGCTGACGGAGGGTGACAAGCCTCTGAACCACCGGTCATGGGCCTCGTTTCCTTCCTGTTCCTAGCTCCTGACTAGGCAGACAGGACAGACTGTTCAGTATAAAACACAGCAGGGAGAGCATGCCCTCCTCCATTCCATGTAGCCTTTCCCACGTGACTGATACCTGACAACGAAGTATGGAAATGGTGACGTGTTATAGGCACAGGTTTCTGAGATGAGGTCATGTGGTGTGACCTGCGTCATGTAGAGCTTGATGACTTGGAGAAGTCATTGACCTACAGAAGAGAGACGCCAGCATTACTGCCGGGGCCTCAGGACATAGTTTCCTGGGGCCTGTCGTCAGGTCCCAGTGCTGATGGAGGGAAGCTGCCCCGCCTTCACCCCAGGCGCGTGGAGAGCATGGTGCCCGTGCTGACTCGAGTCTGTTTGCAGAGGTCCCGGCTCACCATATTTCACAGCCTCAAGTCCATCGTGTGCAAGGCTTGCCTGAGGGAGGACAGACACATCGTCAGCCGACAGCAGTGGCGACCACACCACTCAGGTGGGCAGCAGGCATGACTGCTTCTCCGTGCGGCCTATGGTCAAGAATGCCAGGGGCTGAAGGGACCAAAGCCAGGGGGTGCCACCAGCAGCTCGTGTTTAGTTCCCTTTAGGGAGAAACCTCAGAGGGCTCATGAGTTAATTGCAAAGTTAACTCTTCTCTGGGTGCAGGCCCAGTGATGCTTGGGTAATGTTTCTTTATTTGACAGACGTCTGGGTTTATTTTTCCTTGTAATAAAAGTGTATTAGGAAAAATTAGAATGTGGAGAAAGTACTTGAAGAGGAAATGCAAATAACCTTTTGTTCTGTCACCCAGAGGTAACTGTCGACGGGTGATGCGTTTGGCAGTGTCTGCTTCTGTCCCACTGGGTACCCCGTGCAGCTGTGTGTCCCCTTCTCCGCTGGCACTCACCCACAGCCCAGCCAAGGTCATGCTTACGGGGCCCCCACACTCTGGCCCTAGCACCGCACACACCCTGTTTGCTTAATGGCTCCCCGCTTTGAGCTCAGGTGGCTTCCATTTTTCTCATTAGACAGATTACATTTTTGTGCATTATTTCCTTCAAATCGAGTACCACAGTTTACAGAATTATCATCGAATTCTACAATGATGTTGCCAACTTGTTTCCTAAAAACCTTTTCATCACTTTATATATGTTTATCCTGTGATGAAGAGTTCTCTTTCATGGTACCCTGGACAGCATGTAAAAGTTTGTTTTTTAGCTAATTTGACAGATGAAAAGGCATACCTCATCAGTTGGCTGCATCTGTTTATCAGTGAATTAGGACCTCTTCTTTATCTGCAAATTTATTTTGATCATTATTTCCCGGCCTCATTGAGATCTGTACCTGTAAGATTTAGGAGCAGCCCCATTTTTTTCCCGGTGGAGTAAGAGAACCTACCCCAACATCCCACCCACCAGACTGTCTTCTGCAGACCTGTTTGGCATCCGCCTAGCCAGGTGCCAGGCGTGAGGTCCGACCACAGGGACTTGCAGGCAGTGAGGACGGCTCTTTGTCCCCAGGCCCTAGTAGGGACAGACTTCCCCCAGCCCTGTCCTGTTACTCCCTCTTAACTCTCTCCTACCAGCTGTAGATATGCAGAGTGTGAGACCCCAGAGCAAAAGTTTATTCCCTGCAGAATAAATGTGCAGCTTTCCCTCCACAGTATCTGCTCCCTGAATTGGTTGGCAGCCTGTCACTGGAGCAGGGACACGGTGCTGGGACCTCACAGATGGCTGTTCTGAGCCAGCAGCCGGCACTGGGATTCTGACGCCTGAAGCTCCCTCTGCATTTCAGAGGGCAGGCATCCCCCGCTGGGCCTAAGGGGATGGCATGTGTGATAAGCCTGTAAGGACAGCATGGCTTCAGAGTTGTCATGTGTTTCCGTTTAAGGCTGTAGGACGGTGACTTTTAATCTTTAAAAGAAAGTGTGTTTGATTACTTTTTAACGAAGCACACTGACAGATGGGCGGGATTTGGTGATCCTGTCATATTCAAGTTAACAAAGAAAACTGTGTTTCGGGAGAGATGATGAGTCGATCTCCATGATCGGGAAACTTCCTTTTTCCCTTGACGTCATCATTTCTTTAGAAGTACAACTTGATGCTGTCTGGTTTGCGCCCCTTGCTTTGCAGAAGGAAAACTTAGGCCCCATGTGGTGGGTCCCCGTGAACTATCAGGATGCTTCTAAAAGCACATTCAATCTGACCTCGGGAGGCCTTCTGGTGTTAAACCCCGGTAGATGGGTAGAGGGGTAGGATTTAGGGCTTTAGGAGAGGGAATGTGAGAGTAAGAAAGTTGGGCATGACACAAGCTTAGGGAATTGGGACGACAGCATCTGGGTCTGGCACACAAAGTCCTGCACATGGGTGGCGGGTGCGCTGGTCAGGGCCCTCCTGGTGGCCAGCGGTGTGGGGCTTGCCTCCCCGGGGAGGCAGAGCCAGTCAGAACTCACTGTGAAGCCACTGCATGCAGGGGACCGAGCAGAAGGCCCCATGTCCTCAGCCTGCCCCTCCCATCACCAGCATGGTCCCTGGGCACTCGTCCCAGTGCAGCCCTCAACCCTGCCCAGACTCGCTGGCACGGGGCCCTACACCTGCGTTTTGCATGGGCTTTCCCTGAAATTCAAAGACACCAGAAGTTTGAAAATGCCAGCCCAGTGCCACCTTGCTGCAGTGTTACACACAGCGTGTCGTTTGGGGTTACGTATCTGGTAGCTTGCTGACACGCTGACCTCCTGTCTCCACAGGGCGGTGGGAGAGACAGGGATCCGGCTCCCACAGGACGAGCTCCGGGTACAGCCGGTCTGGCCAAGGACAGTACTGGAGAGACCAGGGGCCAGGTAAGAGGGCGCCAGGCCCCCCGCCACCCATGCGGCTCGTGTCTGCTTCCATCACAGCTTATATGCTTGCAGGTGAATAAACAGGTGAGCCACCGATAGGTCTCGTGCCATCCTTCGTGAAGTAGAGGCAAAGCGTCTGCCTGCCGCTTGCTTATTCATTTATTTCCTGTCCGTTCAGGCATCTGTTCAAGACTGTTTTTACAATGTAATTACTGTTTTTTACCTCTGCAACCTCTAAAGTGGGTGTTGGTGTCCCAAGTCGCCCACGTTGCCACGGACACCCAGCAGGACTGGGCATCCTGGTCTGTGTCTGAGTGGCCTTACGGGCGTCCGGGGCCTGCGTCCAGGTGTGTGCGGCCCCACCCGTCACCCGGCCAAGTGCCAAGTCGTCCTGGGATCTCAGCGGGTGTGCACACTCAGCGCATGTCCAGAGTCCACTGAGCAGCAGTGTGGACCAGGGCTCTTGATGAGGTTTCTGAAATGCCACCCTGGGGGAGAGAAGCCACGTAAGTTCCCATGTGCAGTTACCTTAGGGGTCCCTCTGAAACACCAGATCAGGCCGCCAGTTGTGCGGGAGCCCCCAGGGGTCTGAGTGAACACACTTAGTGACGCCACCGTCCTCGGCTCTAGTCAGTGCCAGCGTGGGCATCACTCCCACTTGATGCAGGCCGAGCTGTGGCTGTCTGTGCTGGGTCAGTAACCGAGATGAGGGCCCTGCCTTCCCACACACGTCACGTGTATGTGTATTGTTTGAATTTGGAAGGTTGCCTGGGAGAGAGCCAGAAAGGGACAGGGTGTGTGTGTGGACCTAGAATCTCACGGTGACACCCAGAGCCACAGGGTCGCTGCCTCTGCCCTGACTGAGTATTGGGAGCGGACACTCTGTGTGGAGTCCCATTCGACACCCTTAGTTCTCACTTGCACTCCGCGTGTCACACGGAGGGCCCGTCGGTCACTGCCGCCCTCAGGAATCCATGTGTGGCAGCAGTGCCGCCCTCCAGGGCTCCCCGGTGCCGTGGGGGCCCACAGCCATGAACAGTGCTTTCATCTACCCACCAGACTGCCCGCCTCTGGTTGGGCTGTGAAATTGCTTGGGGCGGCTTGGGGACCACCCTGAATTTCTCACTCTCCAAGGCTGTCAGGCCTTCTTCAGACAAACCAGAGAAAGGAAAATGTGGAGCAAAGCTTGTGGCCTGAACGGTGGAGCTGACGGCCCCTCCCCCGCCCTCTCTGCTGTGTCACGTGAGGGTCCTTGAAAAGGTGTCTGACAAGGCTGCGTGAGTACAGGCCTGAGGAGGGAGGGAGCAGCCGTGAGGCATCTGCAGGAAGGACGGGTGGGCAGCAGGAGCAGGCCTGGCCTCAGGCTCTCGAAAGAACTGCCTTTCCTCCAGGGGACACGCTCCATGGCACCACCAGCGTGCCGTGAGCTGGCAGGCTTTCATCGGGCTGTGATGAGGTGCAGGGGTGTTGAGGGGATGGGCTTAGAGTGCAGTGGGGCCCCAGCCGCCTGGCCAGAGGCTGAGGCTCAGAACACCCCGCCGGCCCAGGACAGCAGAGTGAGGGCCTGGGGACCCCAGTGGAGTCTCGCAGGCTGCAGAGCCCACCTGGGCTTCCTGAGTGGACAAGAAAGGCCACCCCTAGTTGTCCTCCTGCTGTCGGTGTCCCCACGCAGGGCCTGGTGTGGTGGCAAACGGTGACCTTGACTTCCTCCTCCCCACTGGGTCTCAGGAAGCTGGGATAAACGAACTGATGCAGCGTCCGGCTGGGGAGGGCTGCCGGCTGCCGCTGGCACAGGCTGGGCAGGACGTGGGTTATGCCTAGCTGCACACCCACATGGACCCTGGGTCCCCTGCACACCTGCTGGATGAATCGTCTCGCAGCGGGCATCTGGTCTTGGGTCCTGCCAGCCCCAGTGCTGTGCTCTGATTCTGTTCCTTCGTGCTGAGCTCCGTCACCTTCCCCTGGGCCACGTGGGGCTGTACCTGTCAGGACCTCTGAGGTACTGAGGTTGTCGTTACTTGTCACACTTGCTGTGCCTGAGGCAGCCTGCGAAGGCTTTTGACGGGCAGACACTGTCTTGGGCCCGTGGCCTGCCTGCCCAGAGCACACAGGTCCTCACTCCTGGTGGGGTTATCGGGCTCCCCACACGGCCTTCACGAGACCCGAGAGAAAGTATTAGTGTAGTGAGTGTTAGGTGCAACTGACAACCCTCGTTTCTTAAATCGTTTCCTGGCATTAATTCTGACATAGCTCTTAATACTTAAAAGTGGACTGCTTTAGAGTCTTTTCTGTTAAAAACTAAACAATGTCAATTGTACCACAGTAAAGCTGTTTTTGTTTTTGCTTTTCTAATTTTATTGGGGAACATTGGGGATCAGTGTGCTTCTCCAAGGCCCAACACCTCCAAGCCGTCCTTCAGTCTAGTTGTGGAGGGCGCAGCTCAGCTCCAAGTCCAGTTGCCGTTTACAATCTTTAGTTGCAGGGGCGCAGCCCACCATCCCATGTGGGGTTTGAACCATGTGGGAATTTTGTTGAGAGCTTGTGCTCTAACCAACTGAGCCATCCGGCTGCCCCAGTAAAACTGTTTTTAAAAAGAAAATTTAAAAAGCATGCAAGCCAAAGCCTGACTGTGTGGGCTGACTGTGTCCTTTTGGCCATTGGCTGACCAGCCCCATGAGGCCTTGTGCTTGGACACCCGGTGTCCCCAGGGCACGGCCAGCAAGCCCAGCCCAGGGGAAGATGTCGTGATTGTCGGCTGAGTCTTCGGTAGGTGATGGCAGAGGTCACGTGGACACGTTGAAATTGGAGAAGGGAACCTGTTTTCTTTGGATCTATAGTGAACGAAGAGGTTTCTTCTAAATCTGTTGGCAGAGATTTGTGTCTGGAAATTTCTCCTCGTGTACATTTACAAAATAGTGACTCTTCTTCCTGCTGGAGCCTAGAAGCCCACAGTCATGCCTGGTGGCCTCCCGCAGGCCCCTTGCGTGACACTCTGCTGTTGCAGCTGCGTGGCTGCTGGCCTGGCAGAGGCCCAGATGCCACCTGATTTCTCGCATCCTACGTGTGACTGGTCCTCAGGGCAGGTGGGGTCAGGCTGAGAGCCCTTCAGGCTGTGCTCTCGACCATGATGGTGAAAAGAAAGCAGTGGGTGGCCACACGTCTGGGGGTGAGCAGGCTGAACCAGGAGGACAGTGCCAAGCTGAGGGGCAGGGTGGGGCTCTGACCACGGTGCTGGGGGGGCTTCAGGTTCCCGGGAGGGATGGTTCCAGGAACTGACTAAGGCTGGGGGGCGGGGGGGGGGTGTGTGGCTGTCACCCCGTGTGTGTGTGGTGTGTGTGTGTGAGTGTGTAAGGCTGTCACCAGCAGGAGCCCAGACCTGGCCTTGCCACGGGTGTGGACTGAGAAGCTGGGTCTGAACTGCCAAGGAGACAGGAAACTCCAGCTGGGCTGTGTTCTTCCTGACTCCTTTCAGCTTCAAACAGGCCTGGGAAGCTTTAGGACCGAATCGCAAAGAAGCTAGAGTGTCTGTATACCAGCGAGCTGCGAGCGTGTTTTGGGGATCAGCTGGCTCTCAGGCACAGCAGCGCCCAGAACAGGGGCCTCCTCATGGGTCCTGCGTGCCTCCCGCCACTCCCGGTGACGTTTCCTCCTTGAGCTCTGGGCCCTGCACAGCCCTGTTATTCAGTGTCATACCCCACTGCCAAGCACCGAGCACGTCCCAGGCCGGGATCACGGTGCAGGCGGGGCACACACACCATCCAGGGGCCCCAGGGGCGTGCCAAGCCTGGGACATGCCCAGCATTTTTCTTGTAAATTGAGTGCATACAAATGTAGCTCGCGGTCAGCACACCCCCTTTCTGACAGGTGTGCTCCCCGACTCCATTCACACGTCAGTGGAGCGTCAGGTGCTTAGCCTGCAGTCGCTCACATACCAGGAAGCTGTGACAGCCGTGGCCGCTACAGACACACTGGCCGGCGCTCCAGGCAGTGCACCGCCACCAGCAGCGCTGACCAGCAGGGCCAGGCTGGTCCTGTCTTGGGAGTGACCGAGCGGCAAGAGCAGTGAGACACCCGGTTCTCACTTTGCTGCCAGCTAGTGATGGAGTGGAGTGGGTATGCTGTATCCATACCCACACGGTCAGCTCTTGTGACATCCACACAGAAACCGTTTCTCCCTCCGGCTGCTCGATTTCAGGAACAACTTGGAGCTCTAAGGGTTGTTTGCAGGCTGGGGGCCCGGCCGGACGAGCACCTTCCCCTCTTCTGTTCTGATCACTTAAAGGCAGAAAATCAGTAACTCCTGGGCAGCTAGAGCTCGGAACTGCTCACCGCTGTGCGCACGTTGGAAACGCAGGTCTTTGAAGGACACCCCTGCTCTGGCGGGCAGGCCAACGTCCTCACACACGGGTTACACATAGGTCAGGACGTGGCATGTGAGTGTTAGGGCTGAGACACTGGCCCCCAGGATCCCTCAGGTGAAGGCTGAGTCAGAGTCTGATGGATGAACGAGGGCGGAATGTGGACGGGAGGAAATCAGGGCCCTAAAGGACGAAAAAAAAAAGCGCGAGCACAGTCGCTTTGGCTCACGTGGAGAGGCGTCCGTGCAAGTGCTGTGGGTCATGCAGATGTTTGCTAGTTGCAGGTGTTTCTGTATAAAATATGTCTTGTGCACGTGCACGGGTGGACAGACAGACACACACACACTTTCTGGATCAGGGAATCTACCTTCTCAGTTTGAATCACCGTGAGTGGGTTATGTCATCTATACTAAGCCAGCATATGTTTTGGTGGGTTTTGTCTGCCTTGGAACTGCCGTTGTAGTATTTTTGGAGATATTGAAGTAGCCTAATAGAAAGTTGTCTCTATTTTCAGGACAGAATTAACAGGCAAAATTGTTTGTGTTATTGAAAAACTGAAAATGCCTCAGAGTGAGAATTCAGTTACTGCCACAAATGGGGATGTCCCCAGGGTCCCTCGGCTGCCAGGTGTGAGCCTGGCTTCCTGAGGTGCTGCACATCAAAGCCTCCCGAGGTGCAAACACAGCACCCCTTCCTTCTGGTGTGAGAAGTGACGTGTCACATTCCACAGTTGGTAGCTACAAACTTGCCTGTGATTTCTGCAGCTTGTCACATCCAGTGGTGATTCCCCAGAGGAGGCCGGGTTGTTGTGACAGTGCTGTCATCACCTGTGATAACAAGGGTAGGCCTGGAAACTTCATTCCGGCCATTTCTGGGACCCGGGGAGCCTCACTTCTGGGAGAGGTGTGAGCAGCAGGGACCAGGCTTTGTGGGCAGAGCACCATTTGTACTTGCAGGGGGTTCTTTCCTGACCTCCCAACGGGCCCTGTCTGCCCCAGGGAAGGGCACTCAGCCCAGCTGGAGAAAGAGCCCCGTGCTCTTTTTCGTACTTGGTGCAGTGTTCCCCTGAGCTGAGCTGTGGACGGGGAAGCTCCATTTGCAGGCTGATGGTGGCAGTGACGGTGTAGAGGTGCAGCCCCGGGTAGGGGGAGGCTGCTGACGGGAGCAGTTCGTGCACCGTGCTCCCTCTGAACTAACTGCTCCCACTTGAATGGGGCAGGCAGCTCAGCGTGCTGTTCTGTGGATCTTACAGAAATGTAACTTGTTTGTTTCCCTGTCTGTTTATTGCAGGAAGCAGGCAGCACGAGCCTGAGCGGTGGAAAAGACACTCGCCCTCTTCTGGGTAAGTCCACTTCAGTGTCCAGAGTGAGTCCACGGTCAGAGGCTGCATGCAGTGCACGTAACATTGGCATCACGTGCCAGACTTGAAAACAATTGGACGTTAAATCTGCTAACGGGCTAAGTTCACTTGCTCCCTCCAGAAAAGTGTGGTAGGAAAAGATGAGGAGTGGGGACATGAGACCTTGGCCTTGCCTGCTTCAGAGGGAAGTGAGGGAACCACGGCGTCTTATCTGTGAGGCTAGAGGGGACGAGGGGACTGGCCCGGTTTTGCGCAAAAAGGAAAACAGCCTTTGCAGTGGCTTTTCCCTCGGTACATTCAAAAGCTTTTGTGGCTTCTCTTCAGAGGTTGTGCCTGATGCCATGGCCACCAGCACTCGTTGCCATCACCTGTGCAGAGGAGGGCTGCTTGGGTCTCCAGTCAGGGTGTCGCGACATCTGGGCCTTCCTAAGGAGAGCCAGGCTGTGTGGCTGTTCCCAACGTGCCGTCCGACAGCTGTAGCACCTCAACAGTTGTTTCCTAGTTACAAACTCTAAGCAGAGTGAGCGTCCCAGCTCTGCCATCTTTCAGCCCTCAGAAGTGTCTGTACAGAAAAGGAGGGGACGCCTTTCTCCTCCCCTTCCCGGACGTAGTGAGCTCTGTGTGGAGGTTCTGCCTGGGGGTCCTGACAAAGTGTGTGACTCATGCGTCTGTTCCTGTAGTGTCATCCCCTCGTTTGATTTTCACCCGGCTCCAGCTCAGTGTTTCTTACTGCAGTGCACGTGCAGACAGGCCTGGGTTCAGGCAGACTGGAAGCCCATAGGGACGGGTGAGGAGAAGGCAGAAGTGGAGTGTCCGGAAGCCTGCATTCCACAGTCAGTAGCTACACAGCCAGAAGCCATGTTTCCACGACTGAGAAGCATGCTTGTGGCTCTTTGTGAGCCCTGAAGACTCGATTTTAAAAAACACTTAAAGTGAATCCAAGTTCAGAGTAATAATCTTTTCATGAAAGAATGTTCAGATAATCCAAGAACTGAAATTTTAAGCCCAGTAACCTCTGGGGTATTGATTCTAGAAAGACATCTAGGTTAGAAGTTGAAAGTCAGGCCCTTCCTTAGCAGGCGGCTCCCTTACGCCTGGAGAGCTGGGGTGACGGCCAGGCTCCCTTCCGGGCCACACTCCAGGACTCGTGACCCCCAGCTCTCAGAAATGCTCACCCTTGTCCCCCAGAAGACGAGCCCTTTAAAACAACGTAAGCCCTGAACATTCACAGGCTAGACTGTACACTTGCACTTGAATCAGCCGGACTCAGCTCAGGTATGCATAGCCCCAGGCTTCGTCTTGCCTTAAAACCCCGTCCATAGCGTTTACCAGAAAAGGGATCTTCTCCAGATAGTTTGAGCCATTTGTATAAATCTCCACGTCCTGCAGCTCCTCCTAAAACATCTGAACAGACCATTCACCGTGGAAAACCTGAAGGGGACTCACTGCCCTTCTCCCAAGCAGAGAGCTTGACAAATAAGTTTTGACAAACTTTGAGTAATTCCCTGTTACAGAAACAGAGAAGGGCCAGTCTGACCTAGGCTGCGTGGTCCTTCTGGCACAAGGAAGAACATTCCAGAAAGGGACATTCATCTTCAGAGGTTCTGAGGTGGCGTGAACTTGCTGTCGCAGGAGCGAGGTAGGGCAGAGGCAGGGCCCATCCTGGGAGGTGGGCTTTATTTGGGGTGCTCTCTTGGACCACTGGTAGTCCCGTGAGTGACGTATGACCTTTAGTTGTTTTCCATTCAGACTCTGGCCCTGGCTGGCTCTCCGGAATAGCTTAGCCTTCAGTATGTCACGTGTGTGTTGCTTCCAATGTGACTCCTCCTATTTTAGTCCTTTGTGGAATTTTTTCCCCCTGAACATTTGTTTTTTTGTCTTCATATTCTGAAATTTCAAAAGAATTGTTTGTGTGAGGCTTTCCTTTTACCATCCATTCCGCTTGGCATCGTGTGGTCCTTTGTCCATACCCCTAAGATCTGGGGGTTTTCTAGTGTGATTTCTTACAAGGATTACAGGCTGTGTCCTGGAGGAACCCTTGTTAAATCTAGAACGTTCCAAGTGTATCTTTCTTGTCCTCTTGCAGATTTTCTGTTGTTTGTTTCAACACTGTCTCCTACAGAAATTCCTCAGCTTGATTTCCAGCCTGCTGATTCTTTCTGAATTTGAAGTGTAGTTTTTGTCAGAGTAAACATCACTCCCTTCCCCGAGGCTGTTTTCAGCAGATTAATCGGGTATTTGCTAATTATCTGTGTTTCTTCTGTTTTAGGAATTACCTATCAAGTTAAGGAATTTGCTTTTTTGCCCCACAGGAAACTGGGACCCCGTATCTGCTTGTCCGCGTCTCCAGTCTGGGAGGCAGTGGTTTGCTCTGTGTGTTCCCTTCCTTTACGGATCCAAGAAGAGATGTTGATTCTTCAGTCTGTTCAGCCTTTTCCTTGTTAGGACAGAGTGGCGACTTTGAGCTCCTTCCATGCAGAACTGGAAATCAGGAGTCCCCACAGCATTTGTTTTTTCCTAGACTTACCGACTCTTGTTTTTGCTTGTGAGTTTGATTAGTTTTCTGTGTATATTTATCATAATCCAACTTGAGATTCTCCCCCAGTTCTCTATATCTCCTGTCAATGCATTCGTGCGATGGGCATCTCGTTGGTTGCGCTTTCTGGTCAGCACCCCCTGCACTCGCCTAGCGTGGCCCTGACTGGGTGCTCTCTCGGCCACCTCCCGGCTCTCACCCTTGTCACCATCTTCGAGTCTGTATACCTCTCTCTCCTATTGGATTTCTGAATCCTCTATCTTCCTCTTTCTTGGTTTACAATCTTATCCTGAGAAAAAGGACATAAATCTTTGAGGCCTTGCAGGTCGGAAAATCTTTTTATCTTTTAATTGAAAGTTTACCAAGTTACAGAATTCTAGGTTGAAAATTGTTTCTCTTAGAATTTTGTAGACTGCTCCATTGCCTCCTGGCTTCCACTGTGTCCCAAGTGAGAATCTGCTATTTTTCTGATTCTTGATCTTTTGTATGAACCTTTCTTTTTGTCTCTGGATGTTTGTAGGGTCCTCTCTGTCCTTGAAATTGCATGATAGGTCCTGAGTGTCACCCATGGTGCTGGACGGTCAGTGGGGCCTTAAGTCAGGCATCATATCACACATGTTCTGGCAACTGACACGTGTTCTAGACAGACAGCACAGGACGCTCTCGGCGCTTCTCCGGCCCTCAGCTCTATCATCGTGCCTTGCGCTCTCAGCCTCCAGCTGCCCCACCTGAGTGCACGTCCACTCGTGTATACTGAGGCTTCGCTCCCATCCTGTGTTCAGAGAGGACAGTGTGGACGTTCCTCCCTCGTGAGCCACCTGCTTATTCCGCCTCTTCCCTGTAGCTCCTCTGCTCCACAGCCACATCCGTCAGCCCCTCCCTTCTCCCGTCAGCAGGTGGTTCCCTCTGGTCAGCATCAGGGAAGCTTCGGTGCCCATGTTCTGCCGTCGGCGGCGTGTTGCCATCTTGCTTCAGCTCTCCATGTCTTTCCTTTGCTGACTTAACTATGATTTCACCTTGCGAAGAGAGAAACTGAGGCACATTAAATCTGAATTAAGAGTTGTTTTCTACACAAATCCATGCGATGGGGCATTAGCAAACTGCCGTGGTGAGGAGGGCTCCTCCGAACTACTGGCAGAAGAGGCCCCTGGGGAGGAGGCGGGAGCCCAGCAGGAGGCCTGGCCGCTGCTGCCCAAGCAGCTGGCTGTTTGCGCTTGCTTGGCCCTGGGATTTGGCTTGGGGACCTTCAGGCCTTGACAGACTGAGGTTTTCGTTTGTTTCCATAGGCTGCTGAGTCATGAAAGCCACCGCAGTGTAATGGCCCCACGTGTAATTAACGTAACAACCTCCAGACTGAGCCTGCACCTCTGGCCTCAGACGAGGAAGGAAGGTGGTGGGCGTGCATGTCTGCTTGGCCAGACCTTAGCCGATGGGCCCCCAGGCCGGGGCCCAGCACCCCAGCGCAGCCGGTGTGCACCCCCGGCTCCAGCAGGAGCTTCCAGAGGGGTCCCCACTCGGGCAGCTGGGAGCAGCCCAGCCACACAGGCCATCACAATGGTCCTGTCCCCTGTGCCCGTCTGCCCCATAGATGGTGACTCAGAGCTAATTCTCATCTTGTAGACGGAACTCTCCTGGGGTGGATTCTATGGTCATTTTCTTCCTTTCATTTTTTTCTGCTCGTTGTCACTTGTGTACAGGTTAGACTCTTCTGACGTCTTTGTGTCCTTTTGCTTTGTGGGAAATTTCCTCAATTTTATCTTCCATCTTTTCTAGTAGTTCTTTAATTTCACTGTTTTTAAATTCTGAGAACTCAGAAGGTTTCTTTTTTTTATAGCAGTCTTCTTTGTTTTGCGATTGCAACATCTTCTCTTGCAACAAGGATATTGATTGCACCAGTGGTGTTTTGTTTTGTTTTCTCTTCCTCCTTCGTAGATGGTTCTTCCAAGTTGCTTTCTCAGTGTGCTTGTTTGTTTTCATTTTGGATTTTCTTCCTCAGACGCCTGGTAACTCTTGAGCTCCCACGCGTGTAGTAGGAAGCCTGTGCCCAGCTTCAGTGCGGGTCCTTGGTGAGCTGTGGCACTGCCATCCGTCAGCTTTTATCTCGGGCGGGTCTGTTTCCTTACAGGAGAGTTGGCATAGAGGGGAAGGTGACTTAAGAAAATCTGAAGAAAGTCCAAGTGGCCATTTGAAACTAGGGGTGCAGGAGGCAGTGAGAAATGCCTTAGAATGACTGCAGGCTCCTGACTAGAGCTGTTAGGATTTTAGTACCATCGACTTGGGTGGGAGATTCAAGAGGAGAAAGAACATGGAGCAGGCGGTAACGTTGAGGTGCGTTGCCTGAGGCGCCCAGACTTTGGAAGACCGAGGTTCAGGTTCTGCTCTGCCGCTGCTGTGGGCCTGGCCTTGGGCAGTGCACCTGGCTTCTCCACGCTCTGCCTTCTCGGACCATCACCTCCCCGAGTGACAGTAAATGATGGAATGTTTATGTACACGCAGCATTTTGCAAACACACACACAGTGAGCACACGCTCCGTCACATCCGCAGTGGTGGAGCGGCTGTGGTCAGAGGGGCCCAGGAATGTAAGCTGAGAGTCATGGCAGGGAACCAGGACCAGATGCTGGCACCAGAGCCACACCACGTGATGTCTCAGAGCCGGCGGTAACGTGCTGGGCTGCCCAGGGAGGAGCAGCTTCCCATGTCGTACACATGGGAGTGACACACCACGTAGGGACAACACAGACAGGCCACGGGGTCAGCCCACGATAAGCAGCGGTGAGTGCGCCCAGGCCAGGTGGGCGTGACCTCTGGTTTCAGCAAGAAGGTCAATAGTGACGACCACAGAGCCGCTCTCGGTAAAGGAGCTCCCCAAGGGCCGTGGAGACCCCTCAGCTCCTTCTGGAACTTGGCAGGACATCCCCCAGCTTCCCTTTCAGTTGTACAGGTCACTGCACATACACATGCATGCACAGACATGCACAAATGGGCACGTGGGCGTGTACACGCATGAACATGCACACTCACACCTCCTCAGGTCTGACTGCCTCACTCACGGCACTGTAGCTGACAGGTGCCCCTTGTCTGCACAGCTCACCCTGCACATGCCCTGTCCCTCCTCCTGGGGACTTGTCCTCAGCAGGAGGAGCAGGCGGCGTTGACACTCACGCTCCCAGGGGTGGCTTAGGTTGCGGGGGACTGGGAGACTCACGGTGGCTTGTGTTCTAGGTGGTCCAGCTGACGCTCTGCAGAGACAGGACAGACAGCTGACAGTGCTTAGAAAACCCGGACCCAGATGTCAGGGCAGCGCATCCTGCTCGTCTTCAGTTAACACACAGAAGCCCCCACATTTCACGCGTGTCCAGCATCCGATCCAGGTATGTTCGAGCCATAAAGTAGGCGTGCTGTGTGTTACCCTCCTTTCCACAGACGCCTGTGAGGACACAGCAGACATCAGGACGACGGCTTTACCGCCACACAAGGATCATGTCCGATGTGGACGGTGGTGAATGTTGACGTCCATGGGGACGTGTCTCAGGAAGGCAGTGAAGAAGCAGACGCCCTCCTGTGCTCGGCAGGGGCCTCTGGGGGCTGGGGCCATTACAGCTCCCTGCTGGCCCGACGAGCGGGGAGGAGACCTGCGTCCACACGTTGCCGACTGACGCGGATGTCTTCTAACAGCAAGTTATCTTCTCACGGGGTTGGCCCAGGCCACTGAACGAGGACCCTTGTAAAAGTTTACTGCTCCATGCACGTCACTAGTGTTCCTCACGTTACAGCTCTTGGGTTTGGATTCCTTGTTTAAATTTGTCAAAAATGCCACTTGGTCACGAGTTCAGAGTTTCCCATTGGAAAGTGGCAATGACTGTAGGCGGTTGCCGTGTTGCTCCGAGGCATTTAGCCAGCCGGTCCTCATTTCAGTGAGGCGCGTGCAACGGCCGTACCTGCTGGCTGCTCCAGGAGGCATCTTCGTCTGTGGCCCCGGAAGCCGCTGCACAGATGGCAGGCTGGGTTTGGCATCTCCCTTTTATGTGACGACAGTGATCTGTAATACACATTTGTGGTTCATAGCCAAATATAAATGATTAGTCTGCTGGTACCAATGAGAAAACTGACTTCATTGCTCCTGTTTTTTGTTTGGACCTATTGTTAAATACCTAGAGCTACACAGAAGCTTGGGGGTCTAACCCAGGCCTCAGGCACCAGGCGAAGTGCAGAGAGGTTACCTGGGGCTCTGGCGACACAGGTCCTGGTTCTGGCCGGTCCCGGGCCACCACCTCCTGCTTTGTGCCCTGGTGTCATCATGTTCATTCAATGGGTTTGCTTCAGCTCAGGGTTTCTCAAATGTGAGTCATGTGTACACCCTTGAAAGGGAAAACAAGTGGTGATTTTTTGCCCATGTTGATTTATTGTTGTTACTCTGCTATTAAAACATATACAAACATGCATTTGATTCCTCATGGCTAGCATGTTCTTAGTACAACTTTCAGTCCCAGACGTCATGTACGTGAAATGAAAACAGTCATGAAACAGGGTTGTGATCATAGTCCATACGAGGTCTCAGTGGACTGGCCAGCGGTCTGTGCTTTGAACGGGGCAGTGGCTGCAGTGCCAGCCCACGAAGGGACAGGGAGGCTGCAGAGGACCCTGCCCAGGGCACCGGCCACATCTCGGGACCCTGCCTGTCCCTCTACCCTGTGGTGACGGGAGTCCACAGCCACGCGCCCTTCCTTGAACCAGCAGAGCATGTGGTGTGGCACCCGCGCTCTCCGTGCATGCCGACCCACACGTTGAGTCTTCTTTGGGTACTTGGTTTCTAGAGGGGCTCCCGCCTTCCCCGTACTGTTGGAATTTTTGCAACACAGATACCTTCATGAATTGTGTAACTGAAAGACAAACGGGTGGCCAGTGACAGTGTTCCTGTCTCACGTAACATGCATCTTTTTAGAGCACTAATCGCTAGGATTTAATAAGTCATATTTTCTTTGTTTCAGCACCTACGAGGTTCGATATTTCATTTTTTCCATCCTTTGAACTTTTTAAAATTTCAAGCTCTTTCAGGCACTTGCCACAACTTAGGAAGGAAAATAAGTAGGGAGGCACCGGTATGTCCTGATTGTTACATTAAAGAAAACAATGCAAAAGGAGAACAAAGCGTCTGTCGTGTGGGTGGCGGGCCCATCCTCCATCGCACGCCGTTGACATACCAGCGTGTTGTTTGTGCCTATTTATTTCCACCGTTGGGGAGTGCACTGCGCCTTGTGTGTTGTCTTCACATCGCCTCGTGCCCGAGTCCAGCTTCCCTACCATGGAGTCGTGTCTGCCTTACTGCACTGTCTTCAGCGGAAAGAGGACCCTGTGCAGTGACTTGGGAAGCTGCAGCTCTGGCGGGGACAGGGGACAGGGGCCCGGCCTGCTCAGCAGACTGCGCTCTCCCCCGGTGTCGGGAGCCCCCCGGGCTCTGGCGGCTGGAATCCCTTCTTCGATGGCAAGTTAAGCACCTATGGTGCCTGTGTCAGGCCGCTGCCTCAGTTTCTTTAGCGGACGCTGCCACGTGCCTCTTCTCCCTTGGCTCACGTCTCCCGAGTGCTCTTCGTGACACATTCAGAAGAGCTAGGATGGCAGCTCGCTTTGCCAAACTAACCGTGGGATTTAGTCAAATGATGACAGAATCGGGCAGCAGTTGGCAAACATTTTAGTTGCTTTTTTGCCCTCATGCTGAACCAAGTGCACAAGAAGGTCCTAGATTATTAGAAGCATCACCCATCCAAATCCCTCTCAGCCTCGGGTGCCGTCCCAGGCCTTTTCCCCAGTGAGCCTCCCTGTCACCTGCCACTGGGCCTCACCTGCCTGCAGAAGCAGCCCTGGGGGCGGGGCGAGGGGGGGGGTCAGTGAAAGCCAGCTGACTTTGGTATTGCCAGGTCTGTTAAATGTCAGATAAAAATGAAGACAACTACCTTCTCTATTTGATGAGCCAACTGAACTAGAAAGAAAAGCAGCAGCAGCCTGATCCTTAGGTCTTTGTGATTTCCCCAAAAAACCTCTTTGCCTGGGGAGGCAGAGGCGACGAGGGCCCGCAGTGCTGTGGATTCTTTCCAGAGGTCGGTGTCCAGACATGCAGAAACGCTGGCATTTTCCCAGCGACCTTTCAGGCACCCAGCTCAGCATGTTAGTCTCCCGGGTTAGAACTGCAGGGTAAGGGTGACACAGCCCCGCCTGTGACTCGAAAGGCACGAGAGCTCACGGGCCACTAAGCATAGCTGCATATTTGGCACATTCAGCCTTAATCTGTGATGGAGTGACCTCATTAAGGGCCATTGAATATTAGTAAAGTTTTTAATAAAACTGAATAAAGTAATGCAGGAAAGAAATCTCTTCCAGGAAGATTTGTTGACTATTGGTTTTCTCGCGGGCTTTTTCTAGTTTCATTGTCTTCTAATCCCATTTATGCGACAAATTTAGTACCAAGAGGGAAACACTGTCCAAGATCTGTTTCTTGGCATTCATTCAGCCTCTTCATCAATCTTTGCATTAACATCTGATTTAGAAGTTTGTGTAAAATGGCTTGAATTATACTCGTCTTGATCCCTGTAGCTGTTAAAATACAGGGAAAGCAGATAATTCTATTAAATTAAGCCACCAATCTGTATTAAACGCTTCAAGCTGCAGCTCTTAACTATTTTAAATCAAGATAAAAGCCTGTCAAGTGCGAAGAGATACTAAAAAGTCTGAGCCACTGAAATAAGGCTAGTGCATTAATTCTCCAGCCAGTTCTATCCTTGTGTCCCAGAGAGCTCTGTGACAAGCCACTGTGTGGTTGAGTGAAGGGGACCTGTGAGTTCAGTGTGAAAGGGAAATTCTCTAATAACATCACAGTTGACCCTGGAAGAAGCCAGTTCTGAGGAGCAGTGGCTGAAGGGATACTCAGCAATACTCTTTACTCTAACCATTTTATAGTTAATAGAATTTTGTTCCATTCTGAAAAGGTTTTACCCAAGAGTCATACTCTTTTTTTCCCCCTTCAGAAACGCTCTTCCTTTGCTGTTGTGTGAGATTCTGGGATTTAGCCTATTTCCTTCTAAGAATCTGGCCTTCTTGCCAAGTCTTGAAGCTGATTTAAGATAGAATTTATCCCAGGATGGTGTGAAGGGAGTTCAGCTCTTGGCGCCTCATAAAAATGTTCACATTATCATGAGCTAGTGGTTGAACTAAGTATTTCTGAGCTTGTGAAGATAAATCGTCAAAACTACTTATGTTTGGATACTGAAGGACTTATAAGAAGCCTCAGACCGTTTATACAATAAACCACCCTTGCAGTTGTGGATTCTAAAGGCAGAAATTACACGATCGGAGAAAATGTGGCTCTCACTCAATTCAGGTTATCTCTTTGGAGCACTTCTCATTCTTTAACAGTTAAAAATTATTAAAGACTCCAGGTTACTTTTTTGAAACTTAAAAATGAAGGGAAAACTCGTTTTTTAAAAAATACACCAACTACATGCTAACTTACGCAAACAGCCCCATCGTTTTTTTAGAAAGAGTGAGAAGACAGTACTGTTTTACACGTTGGCAGATGCAGTTACTGGGCCCTCGCGTGCTTCCGCATTCACCGGTGGAAAGTGCAGCGCTGACGCGAGGGACACGCAGCTCCGCCGACCCGCAGCCTTTCCGGTCCGCGCCTGCGCCCGTCGCCCCCGGGGCCACCGCTGCGCGTCTCCCCCGCACGCGGACTTACACGCGGCACGGATTCCGTCCTCTGCCCGCTTGGTAGCGGGCGGTTGTCTTCTGGGGTGTATGGTGCGCTGGGTCGTCTCGTCCAGTTCATTAACCGTGGGGACGGCGCCACCGGTGTCGCCGAGGAACCTGGGCAGCCCTGCAGTCGCCGTGGCTCTCACAAGGGCCCCCAACCCTAATTTTGCTTGAAAGCTCAGATTTCATGACTGGTAACAAAACTAATCGTTTTCCTTGAAGTGACAATTTCGGAGCCTCTGGAAAAGGGGACGAGGGGGACGACAGCCGGGGCTGGGTCTTAGCCACGTGTTCCATGCTCTTAAAAAGGCGTCGGGAAAAGACGGAAAAAGCAACGGGGCGTCCGGGGAGCCGGGTCGGGAAGTGCCCAGCTGCCCGTGCGTCGCTGCTTGGTGATACAAAGGAAGCCCGGCACCGCCACCCGCCCAGGCAGAGGGGCCGGGGACACCGGCGGCCCGAGCCGGCGTGGTGACGTCACGGCCACGGGGCGTTTGCGCGGCGCTCGCGGGGGCGTCGAGGGAGGAGCCTGAGATCGGAGCCCGGGTTCCCTCGAGGGTCTGGGCTTGAAGACGCCCGTTTAGAGATCTGCCTGTGGGAGTGGATGGAGGGGAGCAGTGGCTGCGCAGATGTCGCGGCTCACCTGTTCCTGCAGAAAATTGGCGTGTGTGACGCTAGATGCTGGAAAGGTGAGCTCGTGGGAGGGCACTTGCCTTGGACGGCGAGGCTGCGTGGGAGTGGGGAGGCGGGGCCTGCAGTGGGCGGGACTCGATTGGGTGGGGGCGGGGCCTGCAGTGGGCGGGACTCAACTGGCTGGGCGTGGGGGCGGGGTCTGCAGTGGGCGGGACTCAACTGGGTGGGGGCGGGGCATGCAGTGGGCGGGACTCAACTGGCTGGGCGTGGGGCGGGGCCTGAAGTGGGCGGGACTCGACTGGGTGGGGGCGGGGCCTGCAGTGGGCGGGACTCGATTGGGTGGGGGCGGGGCCCGAAGTGGGCGGGACTCGACTGGGTGGGGGCGGGGCCTGCAGTGGGCGGGACTCGACTGGGTGGGGGCGGGGCATGCAGTGGGCGGGACTCGATTGGGTGGGGGCGGGGCCTGCAGTGGGCGGGACTCGACTGGGTGGGAGTGGGGGCGGGGCCTGCAGTGGGCGGGAATCGACTGGGTGGGAGTGGGGGCGGGGCCTGCAGTGGGCGGGACTCAACTGGGTGGGGGCGGGGCCTGCAGTGGGCGGGACTCGACTGGGTGGGGGCGGGGCCTGCAGTGGGCGGGACCCTCCTGCCCCTGAGCCACCTGCCTCGCGTGCAAACGTCCCTTAGTCTGATGGGTAAAATCATCTCCTTAGAACAGGGTTTTCAGAGTTGTGACGTTGGCTAGCGGTTTGGGTTTGGGCCTGCAAGGTGCTGGGGAGGGGGCCTCCTGGTTGTTTCTGCGAATTTCCCCCCAGTGCAGACACCTGCCCCACAGGTCTGAGCAGCCTCAGGGCAAAGGGCAGGGACAGCAGGCATGCTCCAGGTAGGTTCTAGAAAAATACGAAAGATGTCAAATAACAATGGGTAGAAATCTCAATTGTAAAAGTCCTAGAAATGAAAAACTAAATGAACTTTCGTTCTTCCCCAAAGGGCAACCATCCTGTGACGTTTCTGTTTCTTTTGTTGTTTTCTCTTTGCCTTCGTGGTGATGTTGGGTTGGAATGTGCCACCACTCAAACTCATAGACCGCTCTTAGCCTTTAAAAGGGTCAAGTTCAGAAATAAGTCAGACTAAGACAAGCACCATAGGATTTCACTTACATGTGGAGTATAAAGGAAATAAAACAGAAACAGACTCCTAGATACACAGAACAAACTGATGGTTGCCAGAGGGAGCGGCTTGGGGCTAGGGTGAAAAAGGGGGAGGGATTAAGAAGTACAAATTGGAAGTTACAAGATAGTCATGTGGATGTAAAGTACAGCAAAGGGAATATAGTTAATAATGTAATGACCATGTGTGGTGTCAGGTGGGTACTAGACTAGTCAGGGGGATCACTGCATAAATTATATAAAATAACCACTGTTCCCCACATCTGAGACTACGATATTGCATGAGGACTGTAACTGAAAAAGTTAAAAATTATTCTAAAATGGTCAAATTAAATACCTAAAATATGAGGGATGCAGAGGCAATTGATTCAAAACTAGCCAACGTCAAACATTTCTGCAGATAAGTTCATGGTTGGAAAAGCAGATCACTCACAGCCAGACCCCTGAAGCCTGTAGTTTCGCCTTCGTGCTCACTGGTGTTTTCTAGCCATTGTTCCACCGTCTTTGGAGAAGTCACCACGGACTGAACAGCTAAAGGTGCTTAGAAAGAAATGGAGGAATCAGCGAGTCTGAGAACCGCAAACTGAGGGATGGGGAGTAGACGGCGTGCCTGGAGGGCAGTGGCTCAGCAGCTGTCTTTCTGGTTGTCACATGCACGGGAGCCAGGACGTGGGCCAGCCCACTGGGTGGCTGGCTCAGCTCAATGCCCTGTCCTTAGGACGAGCCTCAGGGTGTGTGGGGGGGTCCCTCCCTGTCAATTTGTGTGTGGAGGACACTGCCGGGGGGTGCTCCAGCACCCCAGTGTCCTGTGCAGGCTGACCCCACAGTGGCGTTCTCTGGGTCAGCACCCGCTCATGCCAGCTGGCGTTTGCTAAGAAAAGTGAGCTAATTTTAACGCTAGCCTAGAAAATCCACAATTGGTTTTGTTGGGTGTCCGATGGACATGTGTCCTGTTTGAGAGACCACCTCAGGGATGCTGTGGATGCCTGGTCATGGCATTGTACACCAGAAGCTAAACATTAATGAATGCCAACTATAATTTTATGTGTATAATATGATGGCTCGGTGTGAGGTCGGGGTGGTGGTGGATGGGGGGAGGGGGATCACGGTGTGAGGGATGTAAAAAAAAATAAATAAATAAACAAATAAAATAAAACTGTCCTTTACAGGAAAAAAAAATATTTTGTTCACAGGACCCTTTTGCAAAAATTAAAAATTATTGAGGACACCTAAAAAAAAAAAAATCCACAATTGGGGTTTTAGTGGTCTGCCAAGTAATGTAACACAGTCCAAAGCGGGTGAGGGGCGAAGGGTGGGAATGCTGCCTCCTGGGACCCACATCCCTGCCTTCACTGCAGATCATCTCCTACAGACACCACTAGCTCAGGTAGGTGAGCTCGGGGTCGGCCTTGCCCCGCATACCACAGCTTCCCAGGTGCCAGGCTTCTGCCTGTGCAGCCCCCTCCCTGCCTGGCACAGCTCCTGGCACATCCCTGGTAATTTGAAAAGAGCCCTGAGTGAAAGAGTCCATGATGCCTGGAGTTGAGCTGTACAGGTAACCCGGACGGCCTTGCCGAGAGCTCGGGCCAGCTGTCAGCAGCTGACCCATCACCTGCCAGACTGCCCCACTGATTGGTGGAAGTTGTTCTCTGCACTTCCGCCGGGACAGTAGGGAGTTTGTCTTTTCATTGTTTCCTCATGGAAAAGATCTCGAGAAACCATCAGCAAAAGACTCAGAGGAATAACGTTATACAGGAAAGAAGGTAAGTGAACCAGCTCGTCTTCCTGAATCTCAGGCACGACCCCATCACATGAGCATAGTAACAAAGTGAGCCCGCCTAGAGCTTTCATCCACTTTCCTTAAACTTTTACTAAAGTTGCAAACAAAACAATTTTCTTTGTGATGGCCATTTTTATTTCAGTGTCATTCTTCTTCATTTATATACACCATTTTATGTCAGTTTTTTAATTCAACCTGAAGCTTTTTAAAACAGACTCCTCGGCAGCTACAGGGTTCCTGTAACCTGTTCAGTCATTTGTTCAGTCATTCACGTTTATTGAGCAACTACTGTGTGCCCCGTGCTGAGGCTACAGGAAGCGACAGTCCCACTGTCAAGGAGCTCCGGGGCCGAACCCGCCGAGGTATTCACTAGAATCGGGACAGCATCGTGAAGGTGCAGTCAGTCGTTTGCAGTGACGTGGCTCACAGGGTGGTATAGAAACAGTTCAGGAGCAAGCAAGTCACCCTGAAATTTAGGGCTGCGGCATTTATTATGAAAGACAAACAGGAGTGTGTTATGCTTTGGAACAAAGAAGGCTCGCTGCACTTTGTTTGGGTCTTAATGTGTGAACAGTGTCCAAGGACATCTGCTCAGTCAGCCTGTACCCAGCACCCAGCGTGTGCCATGCACGCCCTCGCCCCACGTCGGAATCAGGACCAGTGTTGCATTTTATTGTCATGGAAAATGCCAAGGTACAAACAAGAAGAAAAGTCATCAGATAAAGGTGTTCCATTCTGAGCTGCAGAAGACTTTAAATGTTAAGAAACTCGATGGAAAAAATGGGACATTTCCCACATGTCAAGCCATGACTAAACCCTGAAACTCCCCTCCACCCTGATGTGGAGAAGCTCACTGGAGGTCCCTGTCGCAGCAGCCCACTGTCCATCCACATTGGCATCCAAATGGCCTGGATGGAGTCAGCAGGGTGAGCAGGCTGGGTGGGGGCATTCACAATCGTCCGGTTCTCAGGTGGCCTTTGGGATGACCCAAACACGGGTCTCACACCTGTGTGCTGCTATCCTGGAGGGCTCCCTGGAGGTGGTGCTACAGCTGCGAGGGTGGAGGTTACTTGGCATTTGAGATGCTCAGCTGTGAAATGACCGAGGTGCTCTCCAAAGGCCCCACAGTGACAGTGTGGAAGACAAGGAACCAGAAAGCCACCTGCATGTGGCCTCCCGGCAGTCTGGGAAGACAGAGACAGATGGAGAGAATCGAGAAGATAAATCGTCCTGCACACACACACCGTGAAATCACTAGCCTTCCTTAAAGTCTTAGAAAACTCATCAGCGCCAGATGCAGTTGACTCCAGATGAAACACTTGGGTTGACAGTCCAGCGCTGCGGGTTTGGTTTTCCAACTGCACTCGGAGAGAAGGTACGCTGTCTGCCCACCTGCACAGAGTGCAGTCACACTAACGCCATGCAGTGTCCATCTAATTAATGCAGTGAGATGGGCAGGGTAAGAACCGTTCCCCAGCGTTTAGGCCGGAGGAGGTGGGGCCCTCCACCGGTCCTGTACCTCCCAGGGTCCTTGCACACTGTCACCTCCAGAGAGCCCTGCCCACGGACGTGTCAGTGATATGGTGAGGCCCAAGGGAATCCGGGATGTGGGGCTGCGGTCCTTGGAATGCCACTGTCCTCACAGTTTTCATCTGTAAAATGTATGCAGTTTCACACATCCTTTCCTGGAAGACCCTTGCAGGTGGATGGGGAGACGTGGCTTTGTCTCTTTGGCCGTTGCTGTGGTTGTGGGCGCTGGGACTCAGGTTCGGGGCTGTGGTCTAGGCGGGCGGTGAGGAGGCGGATGTTTGAACACAAGTGACCTGAGAGAAAACACACACAGAGACCATCCCCAGACTCCTTAGCTGTCCCTGTTGTCCCTCTGTCCACGTGGCACTGGCAGGGGCCCCAGAGCACCCACAGAGCACGCGGGCATTTGTTTTTAAACAAATTGCGTCTGTCCCTCTGGTCAGTGGCGGCTGCTCTTCTGTGCTTTGTTGTGGAAGGACAGCTATTGCGCCTCTGCCTGGTCACTGAGCGGCAGGATGACTTCTGCCATATTTGACCTGGAGGCAGCGTTTGGATGGCACGTCCTCGGGCTCCCTGGCAGGACTGGGTGCACCAGCCCCAGCAGGAAGTGCCGGGGACCTTCCCCGGAGGGACAGGGTCCAGGGCGTGGTCTGCGATGCTACTAAGTGCAGTGAGCCATGGCATTGTCAGCGCAAACAGGCCAAGGACAGAGGCTGAGGGGACAGGTGCACTTTGGCCGCCCAGCTCAACCCGGAGCAGCTCCAAGGGACAGAGAGGGCCCGGGGCGCATGTTAGCTCGCTGGAGTGTCCACAGAAGTGTGTGCTCTCCCTGGCCACTGCCGAGCCCCAGAGCAGGCTGTCCTCCCAGCTCTGGGGACACAGGCCTGCCCATTGTCCAGTGACCCGGAGCACTGCCTTCCAGAGAACTGCCCGCCTGCTGGCCTCTTGGTGACAACACCTGCCCGGGGAAGCCCAAGGTGTCTGCAGGGTCTGTGCACAGTATATGCTCCCTAAAAGGCAGCTGCTGTGACACAGCTGGCAGTTACCAACTTCATTGCCAGGCCCTTCTGTGGGCCCTGGTGTGGCTGATACTTAAACCTCCTTTCAAGGAGTCAAACGAAATTCAGAGTATTTACAGATGAGGCTGTGGCCTGAGACGGAGTGAATCACTGGGTCCCACATACCAGCAACCAGCCAGCGGGGATGTGAGCCGACCTTGAGTCTGAAGTCCATTTCTCCCCTGGGACCTGTCTCTGCCCCAGCCCCACCCACGGAACGCTAAAGGGGACATTTCATTCTCCTTCACCCCCGTACAGGGGAACCCCATGATTTAGGGCCTTCGGGAGCCCGCCGTTAGAGCCCAGACTCGCTTTGTGCCTCTGAAGTTGCCCTGGGGTTTCAGTGGTGCCCTGGACAGCATGGAGTGTCCCTCCTCCCTGTGGGGTGCTGAGCAGCCCTGCTAATCCCTGCGGCCCGCGACAACGCAGCGCCAACGAGCGGCAGAGAAGGAAATGTCAGGTTCCGGAGTCCTGCCCACCCTCCATCTGTGCCCATGTCGGGGCTCACGGAGCATATGCTGCCTGTTGCTCACTGACCATCTGCTCCTGAGCTGATGAAGTGTCCCCGTTACCGTGGAGACAGAGCCCTTGATTGGCGGTGGCACCACAAACATTCAGTACTCAGGTTTCACTTTTATCTGTGCTCTGGAATGGGGCTGGGGGAGGGGAGGTGTGGGCTGGGGGAGGGGAGGCAGCGGGAGAAGGGGAACAGGTTTTGGGGGTCAGGTTCCCTCACGTCTTCTAGTCCCCCCAACCGCCGGCCTGGCCCCTCCACACAGTTCAGAGCACGTACAGTTAGGAGTTTCACTGACCAATCAAGAGCGGGATGGGGGCTTGTTTCTGCTTGCCTGGCCCCCCCTCCCCCCCACACACACACACTCCAGGGGAACGTTCTAGAATCCCAGGGTGATTTCTGAGGGCTGAGCCTTTGCCCCCAGAGAGTTCCAGCTGGCCCGGACAGCACCCTGCAGCGGGAACGTCTGCCCCCATGCAGTTTGGGGAGCTCATTGGATGGGAACCAGTTGGGTCTGGGTGTCCCTGGTCAGGGCTCCATGTTGCCCCCAGGGGTTCCAGGTTGTGCAGCCCTTGGAGAGTCCCATTATTTCCGACTTGAATTGAAAAAGCTGCAGGGCGTTGGGGTGTATTCCAGCAGTCACCAGAGGGGGCAGAGCGCCCACCATGTGCTGAAAGGTCAGGCACAGGTGGCAGAGCCATCCGGACCCCCAGCAGACCCCTGGCTTGGGAATGAGCATCTGGAGCAAAACTAAACTTTTGTAATTTGGGGATTTTCTGAGCCCTAAATTGAGTGACACAAAGTCTGGGTTGCATATGTGTCCCCCCCGCCCCCCCCCCCCAGTCTCAGTCTGGTGACCAGCGTCTGGGAGTGACACGAGGCCCATGGTCCAGGACTGCGTCTGTCTGGGGTGGGACGAGCTGTGTATCCGAAGTTGCTCTGCAGCTCAGGACATTCGTTCTCGCACACCCGTGGTGCATGGAGGCCTTGCTGTGGGTGAGCTGTGTCCACAGCGACCGCCCTCCACCCCCGAGCATGTCCCCTTCCTTCCCTGCACGTGTTATCGAGGTAGTGGCACCACCTGGCGTAGGCACAGGGGACCAGGCAGGAGGGCAGAGCATGGGGTCTGCTCGTGAGGCCAGCCCCTGGCTGTGGGCCCAGTGCGGTGACATGGAGCACCTCGGCATCCGATGTGTCCAGTGTGCCTGAAGGACTGCGTGGGGGCAGCCCCTCACGCCCACGTGCTGGCAGAAGACGTAGGGTCCAGGCCACCACAACGCTCTCTGCCAGTGGGTGCCAATGGCCCCCAAAATTTCACTAAATCGTCTTAAAGGTCCATTTGTGGCATGAGAAAGTGACCCCACCCCCACCCCTTCGGTCACAGGCTGGGAATCATTGTTGCGGCCCCAGTTGTCAGCACAGCCTCTCCTGAGCTGAGCAGTGGCCCCCAGCTGCCGCCTCCCGACCACCTTTCAGAACTCTGCTGCTGGGGCTTCTCCCAGACCCACCCTGCTGTGCGTGTCCAGCGGCCCAACAGGCAAGTCCTCGTTCTGTAGAATTCTAAGCTCCATAAAGCAGGCACTGTGTTGCTTATTAAATCACATTTTCTGGTGTCATTCACTATTGTGGCTTCTGAGCATAAGATAGTGTTATTTAAATAAAATTGAAATGTGGCCTTCAAACAGCTTCCAAATGAACCAACAAATGTGCTGGGCACCTAATGGATTTAAGAGTAAAACTCCTACTACCGTGTTTCCCCGAAAATAAGACCTAGGTGAATCATCAGCTCTATTGCGTCTTTTGGAGCAAAAATTAATATGAGACCTGGTCTTATTTTAGTATAAGACTGGGTCTTTATAATATAATATATTATGATATATAATACCAAGTCATATCAATTTTTGCTCCAAAAGACACATTAGAGCTGATGGTCCGGCTAGGTTTTATTTTCGGGGAAACACGGTATTAGACTTCATTATCTCAACTGAGGTTAAAATAGAAATTTCCTCACATCTCAGTTTTTTCTAACTTGCAACAGATGCACATAAAAGACCCACTTCCAGGGTGAAGACTGGAAGATGCTGATCGCCCACTGTGCTGTTTCAGCAGCATGTAAACTTGCAAACAGAAACCTTCCCATTTCTTATGAAGCAAGCATAACATTAACACAGAAGAGATCAGTAAGAAGAAAACTACCAACTAATATATAAATAGCAATGTGAAATCCTAAGTCATTAGCAAACAGAACCAGCAGTGTGTTCAAAGGATTCTATATTGTGACAAAGTTTGGGTTTTTTTCAGTGAAGTAAGAATGGCTCAATATTAGGTCTATTGATCCAAATTACCATTTAATGGAGCAAAAGAGAAAAATACTCGTGTAGATGCTGAGAAACATGGGAAGAATTTGAGCATCATTCTGTTTTTAAAATGCTGCAAACCCTCTCCTTCCTCCCGCGCTGCCAAATGCTGACCCTGAAACCAGGGTCCACGTGAGGGGCGAGCGCCTGGCCACCCGCTTCGCGTCCTGCGAGGCCACACGGGGCGCCGTGGGGGGCGGGGCGCTGCTGCCCGCCAGGCCCGTGGGCCCCGGAGTGGTCCTGGACACGGGTGGGCTCAGCAGCTGAGCACAAAGGACAGCGTCCCCAACCGGGCCACATGAAGCGTGGAGGGGACGCGGAGGCCGCTGCTTAGCCAGGAAAGAGCAAGCCAGGGGCCCTGGTTTCTTTGTAGTCAAGGCTGGAGCTGGGGTCGCACCCCAGGGACACGGCCTCACCCTGAGGCACAGCGACGCTCCGCCGCCCAGTCGGACTCACCCTGGCAGCAAGGCCTCCCGCCTCGGGCGCTGGACCAAGGGGCCGTGAGGTCCGAGTCATGGACTGAATTCATCACGGCCCCTGCAGCCGGCCCGGCTCCACTTGGCTGCTTCTGTCCGGTGTGCAGCCAAACCCCTAACGAGCAGACGGGTGATTTCCAGTCCATTCCTGACATGGGGGGGTCTCCCCGTGGATCAAGTCGCAGAGGAAACTGCAGCCCAGGCTTCCCACCCCTCAGCCGCCTCTATGGATTCAACAGGCACAGCAAGCCCCTGGCTGCGCTTCCTGGTCACTCTCTGGAGGCAGCAGTGAGGTCCGCGGTGCCCAGGGCTGAGCAGGGCCTCACACCGTCCTCGGCGCCAGCCGGCCGGGGGCCGCGCCCGTGGGTGTGTGGGACAAGCCCTGGGGAAGACGTGGGCGGACGTGAGCTGTCCGGTGGAGCCAAGTCACCCTGAGCAGAACTGAAGGCTCTGCAACCAAGGACACAGGTTGAAAATTCTCGGGTTCTGAAAACCGGATGCACATTTGGGGGAAACGCTCACATATCCCCGCCCCAGTGTCACGTCACATTCCTGACACCTGCTGGCACCAGGTGCACCCAAGAGGGCCACAGACAGGAAGTACAGAGCGAGGGGTTGTCGGGGGCCAACATGTGCAGTTTTTCTTGGGGGCTCCGCGCTGAAACCTGTTTCTGGCAACCAGCAGTGGCTCTCACTGTCACTCTGTCTGTAACTGTGGGACCCTTGGGCTCTGCTCACCGGGTCTGAGGAGTCCTTCCTGCCCCCTTCGCTCCCCCACATGCCCACACAAGTTTCTCGGGTGTGTTCTCACAGATCTGAAAAGAAACAGCGGGTACTTTTTCAATGAGTTTATTTGAGCGCAAACGGATGACAGTTGAGAAGCCGGGTCTCAAATGCTTCAAAACGGGGCAGATGAAAGAAAGTGCCCTTCTGTATTTCGGAATGTCTGTAACACGCAGAAAGCCACAGCCCCGCAAATGAGCCGCGTTCCATTTCCTCCCAGGTGCCTTGTTTCACTGGCTGGAGCCCAGGGCTGTGACCAGAGGGCAAGCGTTGGCTCTGGAAGCTGCCATCCCAGCAGCTGTGCAGGGACGTCCGTGAGTCACCAGCCGTACATCAGGGCCAAATCCAGTGCCTACTGCCTGACCCAGTTTGGGGTTTGCCCAGGGATAGGTGTTCTGTTTAGGCTGTGTGATTATGATTGTGACTTTGTAAACTTTCTGGGTTAAATGAAACACATGCTTGTCAATATGCGTCTTTACAAACAGGAGGAGGGTCTGTGCTGTGATTGTGAGTGGCCAAGTGTGCACACGGGGATGCAGGAACAGTGTCCAAGTGTCCTGGGCCTTGGCTGAGTGCCGCCAAGCCGCTTATCCCTGTCCCCTACTCCCCTCCCTCCCTGTCCCAGCCCTTTCCTGTGTCTCATGCTGAGGGAGGGTCCTCCCCCCAAGGCTGAACTGCCTGTGCTCCCTAGGGGAGGCCCAGAATCCCCGAAGCCTGTGGTCCCATGAGCTGACACTCTGCACTCTGTCTCCTTCACACACACGTGCATTCACACATCCCGAAGCCCACATGCACACACCACACACGTATGGCAGTCTGCACACATGCACACACACATTCAGACACACGTACGCACACCCCACATGCACACGTATACCACATAGCCACTCACACAAGCACACATCACATGGGCGACTTGTGCACACACAGCACTCCTGTACACACGCGGCCTGCACACACGTGCACACACCCTGCACCCACAGCTGAACCAGCGTCCTGCACTGTGGTCCCTGCTGTGGTCAGCGCCACTCCCACATTGCTTCTGTTTCAAGCCCTTTCTCGCTCTTGGCTGCAGAACTTCCTCCCTGCAAGCATTCCCAGTGCACAGCGCCTTCGTGTCCGAGCTGGAGCCCTGGAATCTTCCTCTCCTGCTCAGTGCCTGCTCAGTGCCCATGTTGGGAGCCTGTGGCTCCAGGTGCCCTCGCCGAGGGATTGGTCACAATTCACTGAGTGGACCCTCTGGCTGAGGCCTCTCAGCCCAGCAAGGGGTAGGCTCCCGCAGATAAGGGGCTCCCACTTCAGAGGGCACTTGTCAGGGGAGGAGAAGACAGCAGAGGCGGGGGTTTCAATCACAGATACCCCTTGTGGCTTGGCCGGGTATCAGGGCTGAGCCCCCACTGCCTGGGCACACAGTCTGTCCCCATGCGGCACACAGTTTCCTCCAGCCCCACAAGGGGGAGGCAGACACTGCCTCCATAAGAACCAGTGCAGGGGTGGACAAGTGCCTCAGTTGGTTAGAGCACGAGCTCTCTGCATTGGGACTGCCGGTTCGATTCTCACATGGGCCAGTGAGCTGCGCCCTCTAGAATTGACTTCTAGAATGAAGTCAATGAGCTGGCGCTGAGCTCCTTGATGGCTCGGTTGGTTGGAGCGCGGGCTCTCAACCACAAGGTTGCCGGTTGGACTTCTCGACTCCCTCAAGGGGTGGTGGTCTACATCCCCCGCAACTAAGATTGAACACGGCACCTTGAGCTGAGCTGCCGCTGAGCTCCCGGATGGCTCAGTTGGTTGGAGCGCGTCCTCTCAACCACAAAGTTGCCGGTTCGACTCCCGCAAGGGACGGTGGGCTGCGCCCCCTGCAACTAGCAACAGCAATGGGACCTGGAGCTGAGCTGTGCCCTCCACAACTAAGACTGAAAGGACAACAACTTGACTTGGAAAAGTCCTGGAAATACACACTGTTCCCCAATGAAGTCCTGTTCCGCTTCCCCAATAAAATATTTAAAAAAAAAAAAAAAAAAGAACCAACTCCAGAATCAAAAGTCACCTGCTGGTGGGGCCCAGGGTGGTTTGGACACTGGTTCTGTGACCGTAGACAAGTTACCCTCTCTGAGTATCACTTTCCTCAGCTAGGGGGAGCCCTAGGGCTCGTGCAGACTCAGGACCCCACACAAACCCCCAGGCGCAGGACCGAAGCTGGTGTCACTGGAGGTCGCACCGAGATCTGGCCACAGGGCGCGCTCAGCCCTGTGAGGACGAACCTTCGCCATCACAGCAGTGACCAGGGGCGCTCTGATCGGCAGCCTGGCAACAAGCACCTTCGTGAGCACGTCGCAGGGGTCAGGGGTCATGCTCAGGGTGGTGACACCGCCATGCAATGGCCTTCTGCCTGCCCCAAACTCCATCAGACCACAGGGCCTTCAGGGCTTCCGCCAGCCCTGGTTACAGCAGGAATGGAATTAGTACACGGAACACACTTAGCACAGTTTGCAGATACTGTGGACAGCACAGTGGCCTTCGTGTGTGTGGCTGTTTGTACACATGTGGCTCCCAGCAGCCCTTCTCCCCCGGACACGTGGGCATGCCCACTGGCACAAGTACATCCAGTTTTCATTCAGAGCTTCCCCAGGCAAGCATGGGGTCACGGCTTGGGCAGCACTGCCTCGTCCCACTTCTCCTCAGCCCCTAAGCTCTCGGGGTCACCGTGACACCTCTATCCATCCCCCTTCTTCAGGAGTCCCCATGATTTGGGGGAAGGCAACGGCAGAGGGACGTGGGGCTCTGTGTGCACTGATGCCTGTTGGGCGGCCCATCACCACCCAGCTCTGCTTGTCCCGAGCAGAAGACAGAGGTTGGCAAGGCCAGGCGACATCCTCCTGCCCACCTGTAGGCAGTCCCTGCATCTTGTTTGTAGGTGAGGAGCCGAGCCAGGCTCTGGAAAGCAGAGATTTGGCTGAACTTTGAGGGAGGGGTGGGGGCTCTGGCTGGACCACCACTATGTGGGCACTTGTCCTGCCCTCAGACACCTGAAGGACTCCCACCCACCCCAAGTGTGCCCACTCAGCCACTTGCCTTCTTCCAACAAGACTGGGTCTGGGTCTCTCGCCTGGAATGGGGCAATCGTGGGCGCTCAGCTCAGCCTCTTTCGGCCTCCTCTCCTGGAGCAATTTTGTAGGACTGCATTTAAAGCCTCGACACCACGTCAGTGGCCCTCAGACCTGGGCCCCAGCCAGAGTCCAGGACCAAGTGGGCCTGAAAACCTGCACTTGAACAAGGTCTGAGTGGCTGCTGGTGCTGCTGGCCAGGGCCACGCTGTGAGAAGCCAAGACACTTTGCTGATGACACTGGGCGGCACTCGAGAGCTCGCTGAAGGCCAGGGCACCTCACCCCAGAGAAATCCAGGGCGGAAGGCAACGTTTCGGCTGACCAACTGCATGCATGCTTCACCTGGGAGCCTGCTTCAGCAGGTCTACTTCCTGCTGACGCAGCTGGTTATGGGCGACACAGCTGAACACCGCCCGCCCGCCCTCCCGCCCCGCACCGCACCACCGGCTCATCCTGCCAGCAATTGAGCAAGGCTGGCAGCTGCGCGCAGGCGCCCCCAGCAGGTCCCCACCAGAGACGGGTTTCTTGTTTTCTAGGCTTTGGTCGCCTCCTGGGCCCTGCAGCAGAGGGATGTGCAGCTGGACTTCCCACCTTCGAGATCACCAGGACGGTGCTGAGCACACCCCACCCGCAGAAGTGTGGGGACAGCCTTTGAAGCTGCGACCCCGCAGCTCTGTCCCAGCACATCAGTCAGAGGGTGGGAGCTGGGTGGGATCACACCTCGTGATGGTTCCAGGATCAAGGGAGAGAATCACAGACCTGCATACACTCAGAGGAGGGGGCACTCTCTAGCCCAGGGCAGCTGGTGTCCTGGGGCTGGGCTGGCCTTCGGCAGCTGAGAAAGGTCAGCTGTGGCCACCAAGAGTGGACCTCAGCACCCCCTCTCACGCTCAGGGGCCTGTGTGTATCTTCAGTGACACAAAGGCTCGGGGTCCCAGGCACCACTGGGGGCCAGTTTGGGTGACTCCTGTGGATCCTCTGCAAAGCCACTTCCATCACGGGAAGTTGGTGGGAGCAAGTTCCAGGGTCTCCAACCCCAGCCGGGGGCGTGCATAGCCAGTCCCCAGTCACTTTAGCCCTCACCCTTCATTCACAAAGCCACATCCCGCCCAGCCATGGATCACAACTGATTTCAACATATGTGCACTGAGTGCGGCAGCGCGGCAGCCCAAACGAGCCGATTGAAGCAGCCATGTTGCACCCTGGAGCACTCGATGGGGTTACAGCTGGGGTGCAGCCAGAAGCTGCTGGAAGGACACCAGCCATCCTGCTCCTGTCACGCAGACGGCCCTGCGTGGCCTGGACTGTGAGCAGCCCCAGTGATTGGCTGGGGTCTGCACTGGGTGAGAAGGGTGGAAAGTACACCACAAACGTCATGGGAAGGTGTTAACACAGGCCCGCCTTGTCCCAAGGGGTGGTCAGAGTACCACCTTCTAGGTCTTGAGGCATCCGTCTCCAAGCACACCTGTTTCTGCACAGTGAGTCACGGTCTGGAGGCCTGTGTGCAGCCAGCTGCTCCCCCCTGCATGCAGGGCCCAGGGCCCAGGAGTGAGGCCCCCGGCTGGGCACCCAACATGCCTTTAGCCCACTTTGCAGGTCAGAAAACTGAGCTCTGGGAAGCAAGCTGTAAGCCCCAGGTCACAACAACCCAGTTCTGGCTGGTTTCTAGCAGGTGTCAGCAATCCTTGGTCCTCACCTACGAGGGGTGACCGAGGCAGAATCCCAGCAGAGGGCCCAGCATAGCAAATCCCGTGAGCCAACCGAGCCCCCAGAACAGCGTCCAGCACGTGACCCCCTGCATCCAGCCTCAGGCCACCAGGGGACACAGCCCCCCAAGCAGGGGCCACCTGCACACCTGACACTTTGGGACAGTGGGTGTGGGCTTCCAAAGAAACAAAAGCAGTGACCTCCCGGGTCCCACTCTGGTGGATTTTGGCCACATGCAGACCCGGGCTGAGGGTCCAGATTTCTGGGCTCGTCTCTTGAATGCGGTCCATCTGGGCCTCATGCAGAAAACAGACCCTGTCTAGACCGAGCTACAGCTGAACCGGGTCCCAGAATGCTGGAACTTTCCCAGCCACTGGGAGTCATGTGTCCAAGGCAGGAGGGAGGGCAAAAAACGGTGAGGTTGGAGGCTGAGAGCAGTGCGGGGAGGGAGAGGGGCTAGAGGCTGGTGTTCTCAGAAACCCCAGCCTCAAGAAAACAAGAAAGACAGAGAAGCTCTCCAACCATACCTCCTACTGTCCCACCTCTACCTGTCCCACCTCTTCCTCTTCCTGAGCTGAGTGGCAAGGACACCGCATGTATTTCAGTGTCCCTGCTGTGTGTGGTTTTCAGGGCCCCAGAGAACCATTCACTTTGTCCTGATCCAAACTAGTAGCAGTCCATTGTTGAAGCTCACTTCCTTTTTTTCCCCAGCTTTTGCAGAAGTGAACGTGTTAGCACAGAAACGCTGAGGAATCCCACGCGGTGCCCAGGCTCCTGCTCCCTCCCCACCATGACGCAGAGGCGATGGTGACCACAGGTGGTGTCTGGAGGCTGCAAATCCAAGGGAAATGCTGAGCACACAGGGCCCATGAGGCCGGCAGTGTTTATTATGCTAAGCTTCTTAGACAAATAGCTATTAGACATATAAAACGGTTAAATGCATACAAATCCCTGTACCAAATGGCATCCAATGATGAGAAGCTGACAGCACTGCTGCACAATTTAATCTATGGCATTTGCATGAGCTCATCAGCTGAGAGGCTTCCACCCAACTGCTGTAAAACCACAGAACAGGAGGGGCCTGGCCCAACACTAAGACCTGCAGGAAAAGTCCCAGCATGCCCGGGAGTTCGAGAAAACTCTCAGTGACAGCCGAAGAAATGCTCAATTATCCTCTAAGGAAAACAAAGCATGCACCACACCTAGCACTAGCTGGGAATCACGTATTTGTCGAACGATAGATGAATGACAGAACATTTGTATTTTGGTGTAACTTTTACTCTATAATCAAAGAAACCCAAACTCCACGGTGACGCCTGTGCAGGTACAAGAGCCCATGGCTGGCCCAGGGCTGTTCCCGCCTCAGTTCATGTCCGTCCAGCGCTGGCTCCTGTGACAGTCCCAATGTGACCGGGAATAGCCAACACCAGAGGTGTAGGCAGGGGCTTCCTGGTGCTAAAATATCCCTGGGGCTCCTATACACCCAGCAGCCCCTCCTTCCTCCCCCTTTGCCCAGGAGGCTGTGCGGCCCCTCCCCTGGGGACCTGGAGACCCTGTGCACTGGATCAGTGTTAGGGTTCAGGCAGGGGGTTCACATTCTCTAGGCCTGGCCCCGAGATGGGGAGCAGAGGAACTGGGCGGTTATGGCCTCCGAAAAGGAAGAGACACTCACAGGAACCTAGGACCACGTTCAGGCTGAGAAGTAAAGGAAACAGTCGTCGAGGGCAGGGGACAAGCCAGGCCCTGGCAGCTGCAGGTGCTGCACTGGGAGGGGTGACTGCTGCTGGACAGAGAGCAAGCGTGGGTCCCCGGGGACACGGCGGTGTCCCCAGCCCGGGAGGCCTAATAGGACCTTGGGGTACCCACAGGATTGTCTGCCCAGCAGCTCAGCCACTGAGGTCCTCACCAAACCTCACGTCCCTCGCCCCTCCTCCCAGGGCGCTGAGGTCCCTGTGAGCAGCAGAATGTCTCTAGACGCTTCCACGTGTCCTTCGGAAGGTCACACATGACCCACAGCCTGGCTAGGGTGCTGGCCCCATCTGCATCCAGTGACTGAGGCCTGGGGCCCAGCCAGCCAAGGCTACATACACCCGATTCCCAGGACAGTCCTGAAGAGCGGCCACCTTGATCACAGCTGCAGCGCCCGCACCCCTGGAAGATGGAGGGGGCTGCCCTGGTGGTGCAGGTGTGGCTCCAGGAAGTGTGGGCACGTGCAGAGACCCAGGGACAGTGTGGGGGCTGGCAGCTGTCAGTTCAGGCAGATACATAGCCTTTCTCAGTGTGTGAACTGGCAGGAAACGCCCCAAATAAGCTTTAGGGGCTTCCCTCTGAGACCCCTCAGTGCTAAGATGCCTGAGCAAGGCGATGGGCTGTGCTGAAACCCCTTTGTAGCAGCCAGGGTGATGGCAGCATGCCGGGGGACCCCCCAGAAAAGCGGGATAAGAAAGGGGACTCGGCCCAGGTCGTGCTGCTCAGGGGACAGGACAACAGGGAGCAGCCTCAGTGGAGCGTGGGGGCGGCTTTGAAGCGCACGGAGCAATGGTGCGGTTGCCACTGTGGGGTACCTCAGGGACTGACTGCTCAGTGGGACAAACGCACCGAGAGAGGGGACGCAGTAAGCCCGACTAAGGTGCTTGTCCCAGAATCGTCGGGGTGCCACAGTGCACTTCCAGGAACCTGTCCCACGGCCACCATCCTGCTGGACCCAGGATTGTGTTCTCACCACTCAGCTCTCCCCGGTCCCCCAAATGCACAGACCGCAGACCAGCACGGCTGGCCAGGAGCTCTGCATCAGGCCTCAAGATGGGTTTGCAACAAGGAAACCAGGAAGGTGCCAAGAAGGGCCTCAGAAATCCCGCAAAGACAAGAAATCCAAATCAAGGCACATTTAAATATCACAGAGAATTTTGTTGTTAGCTTTCATAACATCCAGTAACAAGACTTCTGGTGTTTTCATGACGATAGAATTTAAACTGAACTAGGCATAGAGCCACAGGAAGACACGCTTCACAGAGGGACGTCCTTTCAAATTAAATAGAGCCTGGGCTTTGCTTTCTGGTTACTTGGAGGCATCTTTTATTCCCAGGACAGTCCTGGAGAGCGGCCTGTTTACTATGTTTATATACTGTTTACTATGGTGTTAACATACACGCAGAGCTCCATGGATTGTTCCATTTGTGTATGCGTGTGTCCCTGTCACAGAGACACAGCACATTCTCAGCACCCCAGAAGGCTGCCCACACTGTGTACTGAAATAGACAGAGAAAAACATATGTGAGCGAAGATACCATCTCCCTAAAACATAAGGAATTTTAAATGACCGATGTGTCCAGTGTCACTAGCAAAATCCACAGGAAGCCACGAATGGTGCCACACATGGGCGGGGAGGTGAGGAAAACCAACACCCACCATCGCGCTGGACATGGTAGAAAAGTTCAGGCACAAACAGCACCTGTGTGGGTGTGTGGTTCCCCAAAGCCCTCACCCACCCCAGCTGTGAAATGCACACATGCAAACACACATGTGCATGTGTGTGCTCACGTGCACTCACATGTGCAGATACGTGCATACTAGATGTGCACACGCGTGCATGCATTCACATTGTACACATGCAGACTCACATATGCACATGTACATGCACAGACACGCCTTCCCTCCAGGAGGGCAGAATCAGTGGATCCATCGGGCTGGTTGTCAGGTGAAAACAGAGTGTGGAGGCAGCTTGTCTGAGCAAAGCTGAGGTTCAAGGCTTCCTATCCCATCAGCCCCTCAGCTGCTTCTTCCCACAACCTCCATGTCCCAGCCTCTGTTGGGCTTCCCAGTGCCCGTTACCCCCGCCCAGCTTGTGTGACACAGACAAGGACTGGTCTTCACACGTTTTATGTGCTAAATAAGTAATAGGAACAAAGCTAGTAGGCCAGCAAATCTACGGGCATTTCCTGAGCACCTACCAAGTGTGAGGCTCCTGTGTGGCATGTGCATTGGTGGGGACGTGAAGAGATAGGTCTCCGCAAAGAGGCCCGAAAGGGCAGCCAGTCGGGTCCCCACCACGATTGCATCCCAGCTGCTCACGGACCTCTCCCACCCAGTACTTTGCTTCCATGCCAGGACTGGGACCCAGCGTCTGCGGCCTGGAGAAGAGGCAGGGGTTGGGCCTAGCAACGCAGGCGGCCCGAACATCAGCCAGGGCTGCCCATGGGCAGCTGGAAGGGGAGGGGTGGAGGGACACCAACTTTGCAAAGCGGGGGCCAGCCGGTGGCTCAGGCGGTTGGAGCTCCGTGCTCCTAACTCCGAAGGCTGCTGGTTCGATTCCCACATGAGCCAGTGGGCTCTCAACCACAGGGTTGCTTGTTCAATTCCTCAACTCCCACAAGGGATGGTGGACTGCGCCCCCTGCAACTAAGATTGAACAGGGCACCTTGAGCTGAGCTGCCACTCAGCTCCCGGATGGCTCAGTTGGTTGGAGTGCGTCCTCTCAACCACAAGGTTGCCGGTTAGACTCCTGCAAGGGATGGTGGGCTGTGCCCCCTACAACTGACAACAGCAATGGGACCCGGAGCTGAGCTGCACCCTCCACAACTAAGACTGAAAGGACAACAACTTGATTTGGAAAAGTCCCAGAAGTACACACTGCTTCCCAATAATAAAGTCCTATTCCCCTTCCCCAATAAAATCTTTAAAACAAAACAAAACAAAAACTCCACAAAGCACTTAGGGTCGCGGGCGTGGCTCTCCCTGACTCCTGATGGCACCTGCAGTGTGTCCCTACCACCTCTACACCTGGGCTTCTGCTCGGAGGAGAAACGAGTTCCCAGTAACCAGTGGTCTGGAGGGGGACAGGTATCAGCATCTCCCCATCTCCACCCTTCCCCCAGCCCGAGGGAGGAGGAGCTGGGGTAGGTACCAACCAAAGCTTATGTGCCTCGCACCCCTGGTTTTTACAGAAGTGGAACCAAGTTAGGAATCAGTTGGGGGTGGGGTTATGTTGCAGGAAATGGGGTCACAAAAGGAGAGGTGAGAGCAGGCAGGCTTCTGAGGACCCAGGGGTCTCCAGCAGCCATCTGTCCCAGTGTCCCTCTCCTTGCTCACATAGCCCTCGAGAGCAGGAGCACGGTGCAGGCAGGCTCCATTCACGCCTTTGTGAACTGAAGCCATCAGCACCTTGGCTGAGAAATAGGCTTCTCACCTTCTCCCTCCCTCAGCTACAAACCAACCTGAGAGTGTCTGAGATCAAAGGGCAGGCCCTCCCCAGCCCTGCCTAGTCCCAGACCCGCCCGAGGAACTCACAGCTTGGGGCTGGGGGCCATGTGTGGATGACTGAGCTGGGTGGCAACACCTGCAAAGGTGGGTGGTTTGAACTTTCAGCAATGGCCTCAGGGGCCACCTGCAGGTAACAGCTTTCCTGCACCACAGAAGGTTTTCTGGAATTTGCATTCCAGTGGGTCCTTTTCACAGGACCTTGGCTTGAGGCTGCTTTCCACAAACTGTGAGGGATCTCCAGAGCCCCCAGCATGTCCCTCCCCAGGGGCTGGTCTCGAGTTCAGAGCCTTGCCTGGCAGTGCTTTGCCAGGAGCCAGAACTTGACCAGAAAGAGAGAAAAAGGGACACGTTGGGCGCACAGCTGCAGATGCCTTGGCTGCACGTCGTGGAAACGCTTAGTGTCGCAGATGCAGCAGACTCACACACACACTTCTGTGGACACCAGTGCTCTGAACTTCCACCCCCTCTGCTGGCTTTGTGCTCAGGCAAACTGGCCACTGGCGCCTGCAGCTGTGGCCCCTGGTCTATGTGAAATGACAGCACTCACTCAGAAAAGTCTCCAAAACATGCCCCAAGCGTGTGCCACAAGGGTGTCTGGCCCTGCAGGTGGGCTGCTGTCCTCACAGCATGCACATACGTGGTGCTCAATAAATGCGATGAGCAAATGAGCCGATGCTTGATATAACAATTCCCGTGAAGTAGGCTGTTACGGGACAGTGACAGTGGGAACAGCTCAAATGATGGATGACCGGTTGTCTGTAAGCTTAGTGAATGTTTTGCCCTCATGCCTGAATCGCTGGGCCATGGGTCCCACAGACTCTGAGTCAGTCTTTACACTGCGTCCCTACAACAAGCAGAATGCCCGTCACTATCATCTGCCTGGGCCCGTGGCGCAAACCGGCAAGAACACCATTTTGGGAACAACTTGATTTCCGAGGACGAGAACTGTCCCAAAGACCACTGGCGTGAACTAGGGGGTCGTTGTCAACAGAAAACTCTTCCTAGAACAGACAACATTCTCCTCACAACTTGCCAACATGAAAAATAGGTACACCAGATTGCTGGTTTCCGAGTTTTTCTATCTAAACCCTAACTCACAGCCATGTCGTTTGCCCTTGCATCCTGGCTCAGCAGGGTCTGAGGTTTCCAGCAAGTTGAACGGTGACGGGCAGAGCGGTGGCCGTCCCCAACAGGCACACTGACGGCTCTGCCGTCTCTCAGCCCCAGTGCCGTGTGGGGGTCTCCTCGGACCCCAGGCAGGCCCTTGTCCTGTGCCCTGTGTTTCCTGGGCGCCCGGCACAGCGCTGCGCTCACAGTAGGTTCGAGAACTGTTCTTGCAAGAGATGAATGAGGATTAATGAGCGTGAAGAGGGCCACCCTGGGCCGGGCCCCTTGACTGATTCTGTCAGCGGAGCAGGCCGTGACCAGGACACAGCTGTCCCTCTGTGCTAAAACGAGACCAGGACTCATTCCGTATCCGTCCCCAACAGCTGCCAGGCGGCAGAGGCCTTTGGTCCCTGTGCCGTGAGCCAGATCCAAGCAGTTGGTCGACGCAGGTTAAGACTTTCCTATCCTGTTACGAGTTCCCAGGCTATCCGGTTCCCCTTCCTTCTTTTGGGGACAACTTTGCTGTGAGCAGAAACCTCTTCCCCTCGTCCCCATGCTGCTCCTGCACTTGCCGGAGGCTCGCAGACCCACGAGAGGGGTCTGGCCTGCGGAAGCCTGAGCAGAAGCCGGCGGCAGCCCCTCCTGCCGACAGACGTGCCGGCCCACAGCTGCCCCACTGTCCCCGCGCTGCGGGCTGCGCCTTGGGGCCCTACTTCCCAGCCGGGCAGCCCGGAGGAAAGGCCCGAGGGCGGGGGCCGGGCCAGCCAGGCCTCGGGCTCCGCGCCCCCGGCCACGCTGCCCCCTCACGAGGCCCCACGAGCGGCGCCAGCGGGGCGCCAGCGCCTGCCCCGATCCTCCTCCTCTTCCCGTGGGGACCTGGAGCCCCGCGCGGAGCGGGACGTCGCTGGGGCCCGGCCTCCGCCCTCCGCTCGTCGCGGGCAGGAGTCCTGAGGTCCGCAGGTGAGCGATGGTCTGGCGGGGCCTTCGCACGTCGGGAACCCCATGTCCTCATTTAGAAACGGTAAATAATTTCAGCGACCGACGCTAAGCGCCCTTGTGGCACTGACCGGGGGTCGTGCTCAGGAGGCGCGGCCAGTGCTGCTCGTGGGCGCCACGCGCAGCCGGTGTGTCCGCGGGCGGCCTCCCGTGGTCAGCACTGCGGCTGCGGCGCCAATGCTCCCAATCCAGGGGCGCGTCTCACGGTGCTGCAGCATCACGGGGGCCCACGCGCCACGGGTGCTCCCGCCCCCCGTCTGTGCTCTTCTCCAGGGCCGGGCTCCGTCCCGCTGTCGTGGCCACCACCCCGGGCCGGGTGCCGAGGGCCAGGTGCCCAGAGCGCGCGGCCGGGCCTGTCCCCTCGTCACCCGGCCCCACCCCACTTCCCTGGGTCCCACGGGCTGCGGGGGCTCGGCCACGCCATCCTGCCGGCCCCGTTCAGCGAGGCCGGGGCAGCGGGCAGCGCGCAGCAGACACGCTCCGGGCTCGGGGGCGCCCGCACAGCTACGTCCTTCCTGTCCTGGGGCAGCGCGCCCCTCGTCACGTCACGTCACCGCCACTTCAGCGGGGCCCGCGACGAAGCCAAGGGCGGGGCTCCGGGACCAGGCAGCGCCGCAGGGACGCACGCAAGGCGCACACGCACGCAAGGATGCACGCAAGGCGCACACACACGCACACGCACGCAAGGCGCACACGCACGCAAGGCGCACACACGCACACGCACGCAAGGCGCACACGCACGCAAGGCGCACACACGCACACGCACGCAAGGCGCACACGCACGCAAGGCGCACACACGCACACGCACGCAAGGCGCACACGCACGCAAGGATGCACGCAAGGCGCACACACACGCACATGCACGCAAGGCACACACGCACGCAAGGCGCACACACACGCACATGCACGCAAGGCACACACGCACGCAAGGCGCACACGCACGCAAGGATGCACGCAAGGCGCACACACGCACACGCACGCAAGGCGCACACGCACGCAAGGCGCACACGCACACGCACGCAAGGCGCACACGCACGCAAGGATGCACGCAAGGCGCACACACACGCACACGCACGCAAGGCGCACACGCACGCAAGGCGCACACACGCACACGCACGCAAGGCGCACACGCACGCAAGGATGCACGCAAGGCGCACACACGCACACGCACGCAAGGCGCACACGCACGCAAGGCGCACACACGCACACGCACGCAAGGCGCACACGCACGCAAGGCGCACACGCACGCAAGGATGCACGCAAGGCGCACACGCACGCAAGGCGCACACACGCACACGCACGCAAGGCGCACACGCACGCAAGGCGCACACGCACGCAAGGATGCACGCAAGGCGCACACGCACGCAAGGCGCACACGCACGCACACGCACGCAAAGCGCACACGCACGCAAGACACACATGCACGCAAGGCGCACACACACACACGCACGCAAGGCGCACACGCACGCAAGGCGCACACACACGCACACGCACGCAAGGCGCACACGCACGCAAGACACACATGCACGCAAGGCGCACACACACGCACACGCACGCAAGGCGCACACGCACGCAAGGATGCACGCAAGGCGCACACACGCACACCGCCTGCACGTGCACATGCAAACACGTGCACATGCGCACCGTGGGGCCGCGCGCGGGCTGTGCCAGGGGCGCCCCTCGAGTTGCAGGCGTGGCTCCTGGGCTCACTATTGGGAGGAGCTGTTCTGTTTCTTGTCGCCGCATCGGGCTGTCCTGCTGTCACTCAGCTGGAGAGCCTCTGAGTCCCCACGAATTGCCCTTTGTTGCGACTGTGCAGGACCGAGAGCCCTGGGACGCAGGGCTTGTTCGGAAGCCGGGGAGCTGCCCACCGTCTCCCGGCCCGCGGGGCGTCTCCGACCGCCCTGTGCTCTCATCCCAGACCCGGCCTGCGCCCTCCGGTTCCCGGCCACCCAAGCACCGCACTGACGCTCCCGCCCGCACCCCACCCCTGGGTCACCCCACTCCTGGGTGCCTGCCTTGGCACCACGCAGCCTAACCCGGCAGGCGCCGCTGTGCCCCAGCCAGGTGGCCGCCCGCCCAGGGCACTTCCAGTGACAGCAAGGGACGATTGACTTCTTTCCCCCTCCCCAGAATTCCTGGAAACAGGCCACTCTTGCCCACAAAAGGCTTTTAAGAGTAAAACCGGCAGAAGGTCCACATCACACACACCAAACTGAGCACATGGATCCCGGAAGCCACTGCGGAGCCGCCACCTGCAAAGCCAGTCACCAGGCTCACAGGGGACACCTTTGTCCAGTGCCCAGCTTCTCCGGGCGGGCGTTGCAGGCCGATTCCCATCCTGTCCCAGGCTCGGTGGCTTCCTCTGTTCCCGAAGCCGACCAGACATCTGCAGGTGTGACTGGAGCCACAGCCCGCCTCCGGGAGCCCGCTTGTGATTCCTGGAAGGCATTGCTGATGTCCCGCCATCCAGGAGTCACAAGACACCTGGATAGTAAAACTTGACATGGTTCTCATTCCGAGAGGGATCGTATTTGAGGAAATTGTCCACGTAGAGTTTTGTGGTAACGACAGCACTCTATTATAACTCCTCCAGAGTTCAACGTCAAAAATCCCATTATAATACATTCTCAAAAATAGTTTGAAATTCTGTCAATTGCCATCAATTTGGACTTCCTTCAATTTTTATAAAAAAATAGGAAGGCTGCTTTCTTCTGATTTGTATTTAGCCATTAAATACCAGAAGATGTAGCAAATGTCCACTCATTCTACCTGTTACTCTTTCACTTAAGGCACCTGGTGTCCCACCCATGGCTCTGTGGGCATGAGGTGGGCTCGGGCGTCTGTTTTGCTGGCACAGATGGCGGCAAAGGCCGTGTGATCCAGACCCTCTGGAAGCAGAAGCACCAGCTCCCCCACCAGCCTGGAGGAGGTGGCTGGTGGTTTCTGGGATTTCAAGCTGGAGTGTGTCCCACTTTCATGTCAGTGACCTTGGAAGCACCCATGACCTGGGTTAAATCCTTTTCTGTTTAAACTGGCTCAAACAGATGTGGATGTCCCCAACTGAACTGACACTCCAAACACTCTGTATTCGCCAGGTCAGGCCTATCGTCGTGCATGCACTGGAGGTGATAGGCCACAGAGGTTAAGATAGCCACCAGCTCACAAGTCAACCAGTGGACCTCGGTTTTCCTTAGCTATAAAATGCGATGTTAGGCGGAATAATTGAATATGAACTCGGCTCATAAGTGTTCACTCCCACTCTGTCCCTTCCTGGGGGCAGAGGAGGGGATGGCGGGGCTGGGTATGGCACACGGCGCGCCCAAGCACCCTCACAGAGGTTGGGCTGGCTGTCATTTGCTTGGACCAGTGAGAGCCTGCCATCTGAGCCAGGCCAGACCTTGCCTGGTCCCCAGATGAGACACCTAGAGGGCGCCTTCCCACTGCCTGTGCCTGAAGCAGAGCCGATCCCAGCAACTCACACACTGAGTGAGAAATGACACTTACTGGGGAGGTTTGCTACACAGTGATCAGAATGACAGCTGGCTAATACCTCCAAGGACTGTTTTCGGAATGAAACAGGGAAATTAACACCGTGCTTCAGCCATCCCATAGTCAGCACTCAACTGCTGTTCAAAACAACGTCACCATCCAGTTTCCATGGGTTTCTGCAATGTAGCCGTTTGCTTGTACTCCCTTTCTCCCAGGTTCTTCCTATGTCCTTTACCAAGCTCAGGACTGCCCGCAGGACCTGGTGACAGAGCCACGCTCTGGACAACCCCTCCCTCCGTGTCCCCCCCTGGCCCCACTCCCACGATGCACACTGATCGTGCTGACACCAGGCTTGGAGGGGACCCCTGACCACTGTGTGGGCTCTGTTGCATTTGATGGGGGGCTCTCCCAGGAAGGTGTGGGCCCCCCCTCTTGGGGCTGCCAGCCCTAGCCTCTGACACAGCCCTGTGGAGGCTTTCCAGGTCACCTGGGTCACCACCTCCACCCCCTCCTTCTTCTCTCTCTCTCTCCCCTGGCCACCCGTCACTACATTTATTTATTTGTTTACTTGCTCAGTTCTGCCAGTGCCCAGCTGTTCAGGCTGCTCAGGCTGGATGCCCAGCCAAGCCCCATGACCGTGACCAAGCACGGGGAATGTCCTCCACGCCAGCACGCGCCCGCCCTCCGCAGACCCCGCTGCGAGGTTTAATGAACAGACACAAGCTCTCTCCCACGCCCAGCTGCCCCCTCCCTCCAAGGGCAGTTGCTCTGGTTGCTGTTGGCCTGTGGTAACCGACACAGGAGTATGCAGCCCCAGTCCATCTGGACCAGAGCTCCTCTCTGTCTCTGGCAATCTGACCACAATCTGACTACTATATGTTCAAACATATAGTAGGGTTTTGCTCACTCTTTTCCTTTCAAATTCGCCCCCAGCTTTTCCAGGAACAAGGTCATTCCGTCCGAGCTCCTGAATCTCCCTGAGCCAGTTTCCTCATTGACAAACAAGGGAAGTTATATTCCTCCAGGGTGGTCCTGATACTGAACCCCACCATGCTATGGGAGGCAGTGTGTTCACCTCCTGCAAACACTGGGTGCCCCTCCTCTCCCTTCTCCGTGCTGTGTCTTTCTCTGCCTCCCACCTCTCCCTGCCTGTAGGTCTCTCTCTCTCTGTCTGTCTGTCTCTCTCTCTCTCTCTGTCTCTCTCTGTCTCTTTTTCTCTGTCTCTGTCTGTCTCTGTCTCTGCCTTGCACCCCTACCAGCCATGCCCCCCCCCTCCAGCACCGGGCTGGACATGCAGAAGACGCTCGGAGGACCCCCTGCAGTGTCACTGCTCTTCTGAAGTCACTCCCAGTAAGGGCAGGCTGCCTTGGAATCAGCCCTTGGCTGAGAGGCAGACGGCCCAGGGGGCTGATGGAGAATGAAGGGGACAGCCAGCTTCTCTGCAGGAGTTGGAACTGGAGACAGACAGAAAGGGCTGAGCAGCTGGCAGTGGGAACAGAAGCCAAAAGGCACAGAGCAGGAAGAGCATTGGGGAAGGGCAGGCGTGGAGGCGCTGCTGCCCCGGGGCTGGGGTCACCATCCAGCCTCCTGCGTGAGCGCCCACTGTGTGAATGAACACAGGCGCCCAGATGCCCCTGACTCATCCCGCCCGGCACCCCAAGATCCCGGGCCATGTGGCCCTCTGCAGTGTAAATGAGCCCAGGGTCCAGGTGAGGGTCCGCGTGCTGTGCACACACCTTTGTTGCTGATGTTTCTCTTCTCTTCAGCCACACACTGACCGGCTGAGATACAGACTCCATGCAGTGGCGAGCCTTGGCTCTTTTGGGTGAGTGAGTCCTTTCACTGCAACCTTACATGTCACCCTGATGACAGAAGCCCAAGCCTAGAAAGAAACAGAGGCCACTGAAAATCAGTCAGCAAGATTTGATGTACACATATTTCTTCTCGGTGCAGAAAGCTGGTTTGTGGGGACCTCAGAAAGGCTGGTGACCAGCACTGAGCAAATGGACCCCACCATCAGAGTACTTTCTCCTCCTTGGTTTTTTTTTTTTTGGTTTTGTTTTTAAAGATTTTTTTTTTTAATTGGGGAAGGGGTACAGGACTCTATTGGGGAACAGTGTGTACTTCCAAGACTTTTTTCCAAGTCAAGTTGTTGTCCTTTCTTTTTTTTTATTTTTTTATTTTTTATTAAATTTATTGGGGTGACAATTGTTAGTAAATTAAATAGATTTCAGGGGTACAATTCTGTATTACATCGTCTATAAATCCTATTGTGTGTTCACCACCCAGAGTCAGTTCTCCTTCCATCACCATATATTTGAAGTTGTTGTCCTTTCAATCTTAGTTGTGGAGGGCACAGCTCAGCTCCAGGTCCAGTTGCCATTTCTAGTTGCAGGGGGCGCAGCCCAGTATCCCTTGCGGGAGTCGAACCGGCAACCTTGTGGTTGAGAGGATGCGTTCTAACCAACTGAGCCGTCAGGGAGCTCAGCGGCAGCTCAGCGGCAGCTCAGCTCAAGGTGCCCTGTTCAATCTTAGTTGCAGGGGGCACTGCCCACCATCTCTTGCAGGACTCGAGAAATTGAACTGGCAACTTTGTGGTTGAGAGCCCACTGGCCCATGTGGGAATCGAACCGGCAGCCTTCGGAGTTAGGAGCACGGAGCTCCAACCACCTGAGCCACCGGGCCAGTCCTCTCCTCCTTGGTTTGTCATAGGGAAGAAATTAGAAATTGTACCAAGAAGCCCCTCCCACCCCCTTGGCAGCAATTCAATCATCCATGCCCTGCACACCACTCAAAAGTGACACTTTCTTTCTACACACAGAGTCCCCAAAGAAGGGGTATCAGAGCTTCCCCGCCCTCAGGAGGGACTTCAGGGGCTAAGCTGCACATTTTGTACCCTCAGCTCTCTGTCCCTTGACCAATGACCTACAGACTCAAGAAGAGGCTCCCCCAACATGAAAACCCTGAAGGGCCCCCGCTTGCTGTTCCTGAAGCTACGGGCACTCAACGAGGCAAAGGTCGCACAGAGAGGAAGCAGAAAAGGGAAATTATTGTGTAAAAATCAATCTGGACTTAGACCCTACACCTCTTAAAAGTGACTTGAAACAGATTGTAGATCTAAATGTAAAACATGAAACTTCTAGAAGAAAACACAGGAGCAAATCTAGGTGACCTTGTGATCTGCAATGAGTTTTCAGATATATCACCAAAAATATGGTCTATGAAAGAAAAGTTGGATAAGTTGGACTTTATTAAAATTAAAAACTGCTCTGTGAACGACACTGTTAAAAGAGTGAAAATCAGGCCATGGATTGGGAGAAAATATGTACAAAACATATCTGATAAAGCACTTGTATCTAAAAGATAGAAAAATAACCTCTTAAAACTGAACAATAAGAAATAAATAACACAATAGTGTAATATTCTGAACAAGACACCTGAGCCAAGAAGATTTACACGGATATCAAATAAGCACATGAGAAGACGCTGACATCACGTGACATCAGGGAATTACAAGTTAAAACAATAATAAAATACCACTATACTCGCTTCTCACATGCGGCTGCTCAGCGCGGTGCTTGAATGTCGTCCCGACCTGGCAGCTGCCATCCTCGAGAGAGTGAGCAAGGAGGACGCACTGCTTTTTATGTCTTGCTTTTGGAAGAGACACACCTACACCTCTTCACCTTCTCTGCACAAGACGTCCCGCCATGGTCAGGACACAGCTTGACCACAACCCATGAGAAAGCCTGAGTGGGGGCCACCCAGAGAACCGCACGTGGAGACTGCGAGAAAACTTGATTCAACACCACTCAGCTTTAGGGCATCTATTATGTACCAATAGATAACTAATATATCCATCTTTATCAACCTATGCCTACGTTCATGTGGAAATTTAGCATAGACGCCACCTCCCCTCAGTGTCACAGGAAGTCACGGCTGTGGCAGAGACTGCCTGTTTGCAAGCTCATGTCCCCTTCCTCCACGCTCAGAGCTAAGCTCCACCTCCCACCCTGCCTTCACCCAGACGGAGGTGGTTATGCCACCTCCAATTATGCGCCCACAGGAAAGTTCCCATGTGCTCAGCTATGTCTGAACTGTGTCCCTGCCCAAATTCCTGTGTTGAAGCCCCACCCCCACCCCGTGATGCTGGTTGGAGGTGGTGCCCTTGGGGGAGAATAGGGTGACATGAGGTTGTGAGGGTGGGACCCCCATGACAAGATTAGCGTCCTTATGAGAAAAGACCCAGAGAACTGCCCGCCCACCAACCAGCTTGCATGTGAAGATGAGAAGGTGGCCGTCTGCCAGCCAGGACGAGCCGTCACCAGGACCCACCCTGCTGGCACTGTGACCTCAAACATCCACTCTCCAGATGGCGAGAAATACATGCCTATTATCCAAGCCGGGTATGTGGTATCTTGCAATGGTGGCCTGAGCTCCCTAAGACAGGGTCTTCCATGGTTTAGCTTTTACCATCTGCCAGTCAGAAAGAGGGATCCAGGACAACTTTGGGGACCACACATAGAAGGTTTCACAACCTCCAGTAGCTTGGGTGCCCACAAGACCACATGGAACAGGGCCCCTCAGCTGGGGTGACTGCCGAGCAAGACAACTGAGTTTCCTGTCTACTGCTTCCATGTGACAGAACCACAGTCTCCTCAATACCCATGCTGTCTGAGGAGCTGAGGAGCAGTGACCTAAGAAGTCAGTCCCATGTCACAAGCCATGTAGCACAGGGCCAGGCACGGGGCCAAGGAGATGAAGCTGCAGGCAACAAGGGGGACAAGCCTGGAACCAACAGATGTGTATAATGGGCCAAGTGTTGGCAAAGCAGGACACGAGGGTAGAGGTGGGAGGTGACATGTCAGAGCCTCATGAAACGAAGGAACACGTCACATGACAATGTGGGGATGATCCCCCAGCAGAGGTCTGAGTCCTGGTGTCACCAAGCAGCAAAGCACCAGGCCACTCCCATCCTCCCCACCATTCAAGCAGGGCGTCCCACAGCCTGTGAGGTCCCCGCTGGAAAGGGGTGCCTGTGTGTAGCCTGCTGTCAGGGGCCTGCAGTCCCCTGGGCAGGCCTGGATGCGGCCACTGCTGGGGTGGGAGCCTGCCCTCCTTGCAAGCGCAGTTCCTTGAGCACCCACTATTTCTGACAGCCCAGGGAGCACTAAAGCTCCCACCAAATGGGGCCGGGGGCCACCCGTGCTCCATACACACAGGGTGTAGGGCTGAAAGCTTCCTGGGCTCCCGCGGGAAACATATAGCACATTAGAGGGTGACAGGCGGAGGCTCGGAGACCCCGGCAGCAAAAGAAGCCAGGGTCTGTCACCCTTGCTGCCAAGCCCTCCCTGGGTTCCCAGGACATCATATTCGGCATATCGGAGTCACCAGAAAACATGGCATCATAGTAGGTCTTTAGTGGCCACATTCTTTAGGCAAATGTTTTCCTCATAAACAAGGTCAATTATTAAAGAATCTAAAAAAACAGACGGTCCTGCATACATGGCTTGATGAGGCTGGAAATGAAGGTTTCTTCCACTGGGGATGGCTTTTGGGGTCTTTACCGGAAAACAGAGCAAAGCTAATACCTAGAAAGAAGGCTCTCCTGCACCGATCGCTCAAACGACACTGGTGTCATGCTGTGTTTGTTGTGTTGTGTTTTGTGTTGTATTGTGTTGTATTGTGTATGTTGCCTTGGGTTGTGTTTTGTGTCTGGTGTGTTTGTTGTGTTGGTTTGTGTGTTGTGTGTCATGTTTGTTGTTTTCTGTGTTGTTTTGTGTATCTGTTGTGTTGAGTTTGGCTCCCTTTCCTCTGTTTCTGCAGAGTGGGCATCTCCACTCTCCTGCCTTGGAACTGGGCTCGTTATAGGGGTTGCAGTAGGACGGGCGTGACAGGGCACGCACTGTCCAGTGTAGATGTGGGGTGCAGAGCACACGGGACACACCAGCTCGTGCAGTGGATTTTGGACAGAGACAGAGGAGTGGAGAAGAGTCAAGGACAGAGGCGTCTCTGCCATTGGGCCACGGGTCCCAGTAGCTCCCAGAATTACGTATTATGTATTTTTTCGCTGTTTTCTGTGTGTTGTTTTCCTGAACATGATTTTGTGTTTTTTTTTAAAAAGTAAATCAAATCAACATGCTGTTTTTAACTAAATTTTTAAATCGAATAGTGACTATGAGGCACCAATCAGAAATGTGGTCCCACTCGTAGCAGGAACCCATGAGTCCAAGTTACCGAAGCTGAGTAACTGCAGACCTGCCTTCACCTGTGTTTTAAGTATTCTGAAACACTTCTGAATCTAAATATTCTACGTTAAAAAAAGAAAGAATACATCATAGATAAGATTTAGTATATGTCACTTTAAAGATTTCTCACATAAATTCAGTTTGCAAATCAGAAATCAGTCCTTGATGGATGAGCTCAGTTTTAGGCTCTAAACATATGGTCACCACGTAATGCTTGGTCATTCACAGAATTTTGCACGTATAGAATTTTCACTGCAGAGCAGAGGCAGGTCAGAGGAGCCAGTACCAAATGTCAGGGCTGTTTGCATCAAAGTGACCCCAAGAAACCTTAGAGAATGGCCAGAGGCTAGAGGCCAGCTCTCAGAAGACCACCAGGGGCCACCTTCCTGCAGGGGAGCCATGCAGGAAGGGGACCGGCCGGGGTCCCAAGCTTGCCTTCTGGGGTGGCTGTGGCTGCGAAGCATGGGAACAAATGCGTGATTTGGCACTCAGGTGCTGCTTGGCACCCGCTCAGGATTCCTCAAACTCTCCAGCACAGAATTCTTTTATTTCCCACCGCCCCCCACTGACACACCTGTGTTGGGAAGGTGTTTCCTATAGGGCTGTGTTTGGCAACAATGAATTCTTCAAGAACCTAAGACATGGACAGCTGTCAGCTGCACTTTTATTCAAGCAACCAATAAATTATTTTAACAAACATTCACTAAGCAACAACGGTAGACAGGGACTTAGAGCCAGGGCTGCAAAGGAGGCGAGGTGCCTGCACTCCAGGACATCCGGAGATGACGCAAGCCAGGAACCACTGCAGAGGGCAGGGCAGCAGGTTAGGAGATGGGGAGGTGGGGCCACATGACAGTGGGGAGCACACATGAGGCTTGGTCCTACTGACCGCTGCACTGAGGTTAACGTGTGCCGGGCCTGGGCCCCACACTGACACACGTCACCTCACTCCTCACCATGAGGAAGCCCTGAGGTCACCCTCACTTTACGGGAGAGGAGACTGGCTTCGCCTGAGGCCACAGGCGTTATGTGACGGCACTGGACCCCAGAGCCCAAAACTCTGTATCTTTGGGCAACAAGCAGCCTGGAGTGGCCAGAAAGGGGGATGTGGGAAGAGAGGGGAGGTGCCCGGGTCCCGCGGAGCACTGCAGAGCTGGCCACATCCATGCGTCACAGCCTACCTGACATGGGTGACAGGCGACACAGTGAGCCAGAGGAGGGTGCCTGGAACTGGCTGCACAGCTGTCCTGCACATGCCAAGAAACGGACAAGCCTGAGTCCTTGGGCCCTATTTCACGTTAGTGCCCAATACGTGCTCGATTTTCCAAAATACCGCCCTGGGCCTTCCCTCCAGTCTGATGCCTGGGGACACACAGGACTAACTGCACACCCTGGTCTGCTTGGCAATCACGCCCACCTAGACTTCCCTTGAAGTCTGTCTTAGTGCAATCTGCTAGCACACCACTTGTCATAGCTGCACTGCTGTGAAGGAAGGATGATGGCAGTGGCCCAGCCAGGTCATTGGCCACATTGGCATGGAACCCTCTTCCTACAGAAGTTTGTGTTGGAACATAGCCACAGAGGAAATGGGGCCAAACAAGATTTGCCTTTGCTGGACAACTCTTTGAGATGGACTCTGCTCCTCCCAGATACTGCTGCAACTTGGGCAACATGGAGTCCCCCACAAGACACCCGCTGAAGGTGACACTGGCAATAAATCGACATCCTGGATATGGCTGCACCTCCCCGTGGCACAGTCACAGTTGATGTGACTTGTCACATTCCCACCTATCTCAGGTCACAGAGGCAAACTTGAACATGGCTTTAGTGTTCGGGAGCTAAAGAAGAACAATGCGCCCAGGAAAGAACATGGTGCTCAACTGTGGTACAAACACAAACTGTAAATGGGTTTACAAAGGGCCCACATAGGTAGTGGGCTGATTCACGGCCGCCCAGTAAGGGCAGCGAAGGCCGGCCAGGCTCTTCTGAGGTCAGGCTGTGAAGGACACTCGCTCTGTGCCACAGGCCACTCCCTGGGCACCGCTGCCCAGGAGAAGCCACACCCTGCAGCCCATAGCTGCACTCAGAGCCACGTTTCTTACACCCTCTCCTTTCGCGGTTGTCGGGCACCTGAGCCCTGCAGGCAGGAGGCACCATCCCTGTCAAGAGCCTGACTCCGTTTCTAAAAGGGAGCCAGGGCCACCTGAGCCTCCCAGAAGAGGGACAAGTCACACTAGCCCTGCTGCCATGTGTGCCAGGCGGAGCCATCTGCAGAAGTGGGGACATGAAGGGCATTCTGTAGGACACTTCAGCTGGTAGGTTAAATGTGGCCCACAGCTGTCACTGATGCACTGTTCCAAAAATAGTCCCAACGCAGAAATAATAAAGGTAATGGCAGAGGTGACAAGGAGAGTAATAGCATCAGAACTGTTATCCTAGGAATGACAGTAATACGCAAAAATATTTAAGGTATAAATAACCTATACAAATTATGTATGTGATATACAAAAACACTATTCAAAGAAGGTGTTCACCACAAGCGAGCAGAGAAGCAGCGTGGAATGTGGGGCCAGACTTCAGATAAGACACAAAAGCAAAAACAGCCTCTGCTACTGGACCAGGGAGTCTGGCAAGTTTGTTATTTGAGAAAGCAGTGACATTTATACTATGAAAACAGAGCCGGATAACATGATATTGGAGACAAAAAGCACAGAAACCTTGCGAGAAAAAGCATCGGCCTGAAGGGAAGGGGCCTCCTGTGTGGCCAGGGGACTGTAGCAACCCCTGGGGCAGGAGGAAAGCCCTGCCCAGTCTGAGTCTGGGACCTGTGATCGAAAGAAGTCTCGTGGCTTTCTGGAAACTAAAGTTTATCTTATACCAGCACAAACTCAAACACCTGAGACTCTGAGATGCGTGTCACACCACAAGGAGGTTTCTATCCCAGTAGACTATGTTTAACTACCAGCTCTGACTCGCTTATTCGCAGTGGTGAGACACACCAATTAGGTGGCTCCGTTGATGAAAAACTGAACTGAAGCGGTCAAGTGTCTAAATCGAACCACCAATTTACAGAAACCACAGGAATGCAGTTGGTGATACCCAGGAAGTGGGGACTCAGCAGGACATACCTGACTCCTCTGATAGTTTCAGGGACGCAGACAGGTACTTATCTGTTTGGATCCAGGTGTGAAAAATGCTGTGAAGGAATATTTACGAGACAATGAGAACATGCGAACACAGACTGGACATTTGAGGAACTATAGTTATTATGATACTATAGTTCCATTTTAAAACATGGTCACTATCTTTTAGAGGGCTGAGATATTTGCAGATGAAGTTACCGGATTCCCAGGTCTTGCTTCAAAACCACCCAGGGGTGGGAGGGAATGAACTAAGAAAGGCCATGAGAGTTTCCTGAGTGGGAGAAGGGTACATGGGGTTGGTTCCATTGTACTGGCCTCTTGACCTCTTTCGTATGCGTTTGAAATGTTTCATAATAAAACACATGAATGAATGAGTGAATGAATAAATGAAGCATGGGGGTACTTCAAGGGAAAAAATGGCCTGTACCTCGGAACAACCCCAGCATGCTGGCACCTGAGGTGACGCACAGCTCCAACCTGGCCACACAGCAATGCGATGGTCAGAGTGGGGATGCTGCCATCCCAAGAAGGCCGAGCTGCACCCTGGAGGTGAATTCTGAGCAGCTGAAGATCTTACACCCAGGGTTTCTGCACTGCGAACTTCCCAACTTATTTTTCTCGTAGAATAATGAGGGACGTAAAAATATTAAAGGGATAAAGAAAGTAAGAGTGACCCCAAACCTACACCAAACTTCCTGATGAGTTTTGACTGGTACCTTTCCCTCCAATCTGCGTGTTTGTTTCTTGTTTTTAAAACCCTGACCCCTGAAAAGATTGCAAGCTTCCAGTGGAGTATGGTTGGCACTGGCCATTCCCTGTGGTTTTCCCTCAACTTTTCTGTGGGGGACGTAGCACCTCTCAGCACTTACGAGTCCAGTCTTTGTGAGGGAAACTCTGCACCCTTTAATATCATTTGACTTGTTAGAATTTTGCAAAGGGCAGTAAGGATTAAGACTGCTTTCCCGTTCATGAAGCCTGAGGTAGGTCCGAACCATCTGTGTTTTTCCCCACACAAGCCAGGGACTGTGTACGTCTGTCTGAAGAGCCTGGCGGGTTTCGGTTTCATAATCAACAGGTAAATGAGACTCTCACTCTGGCCACCACCTAACTGTCCACCAGCCTGTGAATACAGTGGGTGGCACAAGCAGGCCAGGCCCCCGCCAGCTGTGCCCCCACACACCACAAGTACTTGGGGCTCATGTCAGTAGTTATCTCAGCAACACTCATAGTTACTAAATAGGAGATCATCGAAGGTAGGTGTTGATGTCACATGGCTGGTTAAATGACACTCAGACTACCTGATTTTTTACCAACTCAAACCAAGTCCCCAGTCAGGTCTGTTCCTAGCTCGACTGCTAGGCTGCATCCACAATGAAAACGAAGTATTGTGAGAGGCTGGTCGCTTCCTTTGGATTCATGCATAAATGGAACAGGAGTTACTGAATGTAGAATGCTAAGCTTACAAAGCTTTGCCCTAAAATTTAAAAAATAAACAAGTGTACATACGTATTGTCACAGGATATAAAGTGCAGCATAGGTAATAGAATCTATGGTATTGTAATAGCTGTGTATGGTGTCAGGGGGTAGTGGACTTGGGGGGGTCATCACTTAATAAGAGGTGTAAATGTCTAATCATTATGTTATCTTTGTACACCTGAAAATAATAAAAAAATAAAACTAAAAAAGAAAGCAAAAAATAAAAAAACAAATGGGAAGTCTGGGAAGTCTGGGAAGCAGTGAAAGCACCATACCAGAGCACTCCATTGCGCTAATTCTGCTCCTCCTTCACTGGTTCCACCATGTCCCCAGGGCTGTGCATCACTCTCAGTGGCCGAAAGTGTCCCATGCAGAGTTTTCATGAATGGCTTAGCCATGTCCCAGGGGTGGTTCTAAGGAATTTTGAGCTACAACACGCTCCCGGTGCGGGCTTCTACCCACCTACATGCGCTGCCCACCAGGTCCCCGCCAGCAGTGGCCCCACATGTGTGTCCCAGTCCTTTCACAAAGGACACCACGAACACAGCACAGGAAGCTTGCATTCGAGGTTAGGGACGCATCCTCTCTCCAAGGCACAACCATGTCTCCCTTCTTGGAGGAGCTGCAGCAAAGCCTCGTGCTGAGTGCTGAGATGCTGCCGGCCGTGTTCCCCTCGCAGTCCTCAGCTCCCAGCAGGCCCTGGAATCCCTACTTTGTCTTGTGTCCCCTGGCTAATGTCGTTAGGACATGGGGCGGAGGACTGGCCTTCCACCCAGGGCCGTACCCCAGGCCCTGGCACAGTGATGGCACACAGCCCATGGTGTGTGGGGAAATGAGTGTTGGGAGCCCAGCACAAGACCCCCAAAGCCCTGGCTCTTTCTTGTTATCCACTCAGCTCCCACCACCTCCTCCGTAACCCTTCTTCTCAGGGAGACACCTGCCCACACTCCTGGTTCCCCTCCTCAACCTCGGATGTTCTTGGGCTGGTTGGTCTACTACCTACCTCAATAGAGCAGGGGCTGCACCCCATTTCAAGCCACACCCCAGGACTTGGAACAGAGTAGGAGCTTAAAACTACTTTTGAAAGAGTGGGTAGCTGCCGATTCGATTCCCAAATGGGCCAGTGGGCTCTCAGCCACAAGTTTGCCACTCGAACCCACAAGGGATGGTGGGCTGCGCCCCCTGCAACTAACAACGGCAACTGGACCTGGATCTGAGCTGCGCCCTCCACAACTAAGATTGAAAGGACAACTTGACTTGGTCCCGGAAGTACACACTGTTCCCCAATAAAGTCCTGTGCCCCTTCCCCAATAATAATAATAAATCAAAAAAAAAAAGAGTGGGTAAACTGAGCACAATGAGCATCTGAGCCTATATCCCGGCCTCACCTCTAAATAAACACCATAAATAAGCAAATTCTAGTATCTTGGGAAAACTGTGCTCTCATGCCATAGCAGTGCTGGCCCACGTTCTCTGGGGCCTGCGGAGAGATCCTGAAGAATCACTCGGGCTCTGTGACACTCGCCGGGTTTTCTGGGCCTGTCTTCGTCTTCTGTGCCTCTCTTGGTCCCCACCTCCCCTTCAGAAATGCTGGCAAGTCATTGTAAACTGTTTCTAGGAAAAGCTTCACAAGAAAACCACAAATGGGGAATGCCTTATGACATTTAAAGCTTCCTGGAGCTTTCCCTAAGCTCGAGAAGGTTCCGGAGAACTTGTGAACAGCACCCTCACACAGGGCTGCCACATTCCTACAGGATGCCGTCCAGAGACCCTAACCAACATCCCGAAGTTTGGGGATAAAGGTTCCTAGGCTCTTAAACAACCACGAAAACAGCCCAATGTGCACAGACCATCAGCAGCGGCTTCACCTTCTGGCCTCAGCCGTGGTTCTCAGCTCTCAGTTCTGGAAGTTAATGAGGGTGTTGGTACAACAGAGCCAAGAGCACAGAAGAGAACAGAATCCAACAACAGCTTCTGAAATAGTTAGAAACACATATTTAGAAGGAACAAATGAAACAGGGACTCTTAATAAGTCCATTACAGGTGTCAATGTTTCAAAGCCTTGAATTGAAATAGTTGGTCAGACACCACATTACTGCACATTTCAACCTTTGCGTTAGAAAATGTGGTCCTTAGTCCACAGACTTTCCTTTTTCATCTAGTCAGGCCAGGTCTGCCTTGGACCTGACTTTTCTTCTGAGGAAAAGAGATAAGAGGCAAAACTGCCTCTGATTGACAGGAAAATACCCTTGCCAGTGGCTGAAAACAGCACAGCGTCTCCTACGGAACCTACAGGCCTAAGTTAAATGAAGAAACGCGAGCCTTTCTTGAATTTCCTGGGGTGCCGTCGAACACAACTTGAAGTGAGCGGACGGCTCACTGCGATTTAGGACACTGCTATGTGACTTTGTGGCATCTTCTACCACCAGCACCTGCACAAAGACCTCAACCAAAACCTCGGTGGCACTTACAGACTTGAGTCCTTAGGTTATCAGAACACCAAGGTTCAGCTGAAAGGAACTTACCAAAGTACAAGAAATAAAAGGACTTGCTGGTAGCAGAACACAAAGAAAAACGGGAGGGGGACAGACAGAGACATGGAGAGAGGCAAAGAAACAGAGAAAGGGAGAGGGAGCGAGAGACCCACCAGTGGAACCGAGTCTTAATCTCCTGGGCAAATCCCGTAAATTTCTCTGTTTCCAAAGTTGTTTTGATTTTTGTCTCCCCAAACCACAACCAGTCCCTTCTCCCTTCCTCTCTATTTCCCCCACCCTCCCCTCTACCCTTATACACACCCAGGACCTGCAGTGTAAATGATTCCTTACCAACTTTTCGGTTTATCTCCTCCGGTAGATTATCAATTTTGCTGGGTTTGTCGTCTCTTTCCACATTGATATCAGCAGGAGCTGAGATTCGGAGCATCAGCAACGCGCCCCTCCTTCCAGGTATGGAGCCTGGATTTCGGATCACGCCCCGGGCTTTCTCACAGCTCAGCAGGACATGCACTGGGGGAGCTTGTCCAGCGACCTGCTTCTTTACATACACGAGACCCCCTCCTACCGCAGTGAACCGGCTGGGCAAGCCAATACCGCCACCTCGTGGTGGCCTCTGGGAGAGCGACATGCAGATCCCGAGGCTGAAGGAGTCTGTCCATTTCCAGGCCAGGCAGCCAAAGCCTCTTCAATGCCCACAGCTCCCCGCTCAGAGTCTTGGTGGCGAAGAGTCACAGGCTTGAGGGCAGTGGTGCGAGATGACACTCGCACCGATACTTTCCCATTCAGCTCTGTGGACATCAATTTGCACCCCATGTTGTTTTTGAATGGAGATTTTTCCCATCATAGAATGTTTTTCAAACATGACAATCTCCACAGAGCCACAAAGACCTGGGCGCGCGTCACACAGCAGATGCCTACAAAGCGCCTCCAGGACAGACGCTGGGCACACACTCACAGACGTTGACTGTGGCCGGGGCAGTCAGGGCCTCAGCCCGTTGGACATATCGTCACCACATCCAAAATGCAGACACACCAGGAGCCCCACCCTGTCCCAGAGAAAACAGGCCCGAGGACGTTGACAGGCAACCCCACCGAGATCCTGTGGGTGAAACTGCCCTTCTCACCTGTCCTGTTGGAAAAGGAGCTACCTGTCAAAATGCTAGGTGAGGCTCGGGTACCACCTCCCCTTGCCTTCAGGCTCCGGCAGCCTAAGCTGTCCATGGACACAGCTTCCCCCTCCTCCGGGAAGCCACAACTTGGAGAAGGTACTTGCAGCTCCTTCCCAAGTTTAGGGCGGGCCTGCTGTGGGAAACCCCAGCAGGCTGGGCTGGCGGTGAGATGGGTGAGGAGCGGGCATCTTCTCCACAACTGCTGGGTCACTTGAGGACACTGGGCACCAAAGCAGGTGTAGGTGCTGAGGTTGGTGCGAGTGTGCTCACGGCCCCAGTTCACAAGCTGCAGTGTCCCAGCGTTCCTCCCTACCCCAGCAGCCTGCATGCACTGTGAGGCCTTCAGGCTGCAGCCCCACAGCCACTTGACCAGCTCAGCATTGCTCCAAGTCAAGTGCTGCAATAAGCCCTCACACGTCCCCCAGGGTGTCGTCCAGGGGCTGCTCGTGATACAGCCTGTCTGGAGAGCAGCTAAGGAACTTCCAGCTTGTTCATGCTCCACCTGGGTTTTTCTGTTACAAGTGCAGATTTTCACGTCCCAGCCCCAGTACACCTGGGGTAGGCCCAGCAATTTGCTTTTAGCAAGTGCTCTACTAACCAACAGAGTGGTTCCCGTCACTTTGAAAGTGACAAAGGGGATGGGGGACCCCCAAGTCAGAAGGCACGTTAATGATCACTCCCGGCCATGGAAGGCTCTCCCAGAAAACCCCTAAGTGTAACAGTTGGGACATTTGGGTAATGAAGACCATTTTCCTACCAGATGGTCCGCACCCCTTTCAAGCAGGCTGGCAGTCAGTCAGCCTGATTTTTGGCCCATAAAGGAGCAGAAACGTGCAGGTCACAGCTCAGCTGTCAGCCAGCACCACCTCCAGGGCAGCCCATCAAACACCAACTGCAGAGAAATATTTCTGCTGTCTTGTGTGGAAAAGCCAACACCACACAGCATATGACCCGGCTGATGCCTCCAGAAGGCACCATCTCCCGCCAGTTTCTAAGACGTGCAGGTACCTTAATACCTTCCATTCCGAGCAGCAGACAGGACTGTGCTTCTGGTGTGTGGTCTCATCGCAAGGCAGCTTTCCAATCAGAACCCTGACGGCTAGCTCGCTGTGAGTTACTCCCCTAATCTACTCAAGTGCTAAGAGGCTGCCCCCTTCAGGTGAGGAATTACGCTGGAATGATCTAGAAAAGCCACCCAGTAACTGGGTCTGGACACCTGCCGGCACATTCTCCTGAGGTCACGCTGACTCCAGCTTCCGCAAACACAGGCCTTCAAATAAGACCATGTTCCAGGTCTAGAGGAAAACTGAAAATAATTTATATACCAGGAGCTGGGAAAAATACTACGAATTTGGAGAACTTCCCCAGAAACCTTGAGAAGTGAGGACCTTACAGAAAATTCTAGACCCATACAAGTGTGGATAATTTCAAATAGTGAAAAACTGAATCCTAAAATCAACAAAAAAATCCTTTGAAACAAAGAACATGCCTCATTTATGTAACTGCAATGGTTAACTTGCTGTCAACCTGACTGGATCTCAGGGTACCCAGATTCCTCGCTAAGTATTATATCTGGGTGTCGGGGGATTTCTAGATGAGCCTAGCATTTGACTCCGTAGGCTGAGGAAAGCAGGTGGCCCCAGTGTGGGTGGGTGTCACCAATCTGCTGAGGGCTCGGCTAGAACAGGTGGGAGGAGACTGAGCTAGCACTGCAGAACTCCCGGCCGGGACGCAGCCCTGCCAACACCGTTCTCCTGGCCTTCGGCTCTTACCTGAATCACCTGAGGCCTCCCTCCGGCTTGCATGCAATCAATCCTGGGACTCCTCAGCTTCCATATTCACGAGTCAATTCCACACAGTAAATTTCTATCTGTGTTTATCTCATTGGCTCCGCTTCTTTAGAGAAGTCATACAACAGAAAGAAAAATGTGCACTGTGAATGGGACAGTCTAGTTGTCACTTGTGACACTGAGAGAGAAACACGAATGAGATCTCACCGTTGTGGCCCCAGGGCCTGTGACAGAGCATTTAACAGCTATTAGAACAAAATTTAAAATACGTATCTACTAGGGTTTTAATAATTTTCAGTTCTTAACAAGTCAACAGGAAAATCTCATTACAACCCACCTCCTAGGCTACATTGTATGATTTGACTCGTTCAACACCAAGAAAGCTGTTGCAGCATTATACGTAATGGAGTTAAAAAAGTATTTAACAGTTCTAAAGCAAAAGTACTTTAGCTCTCAAAATTTAGGTCTCAATTTTAATCTTCCTAAACAAGTGTTTGGAAAAATTATCCCAGATTTCTGGCTAACGCCCATTTCCAGAGCTATCAGCTTTCATAACTTTCTTCTACTCTGGCTGATTTGACGATGTCTCCAAAATAGCCATTCCAAACTGCTTGCTTAACAATCCCAGGAATGAGAACCCTTAAATATTCTATTTAGACCCAATAATTTCTTAATAAAACCAAGATGTTGTAAAGGTAAAACCTGTGCTGTAAAGCTAGCCCGCCCTCACGGCAAGCTGAGCGGACTACATAAACCCCAAAGCACCCCCTTCACAAGACGGCCAGCCACCATAAGGTGGTGCTGACACACTCATGAAAAAGCCAACTGCCCCAGCCAAATTTCTTGCTCACAAACGTAAGGAAAAACTGCCATGGCCTGTTTGTTTCTTCATCCTAAAAACACAAAAATAGCTCTGGAAGACAGAAAAGGGGAGAGTGAAGACAACAAGGAAAAAGAAACCCCACTTCCCAGCTTGGTGCCACCAAGAAAACCAGTCCCAAAAAAATGAGTATTTTTTTGATGAAGGTTTATTTTTTAATAATGGAGTTTATTTTTTAAAAATGAGGGTTTATTTTTTTAATAAAACAGCTGGTCAGTCCTTCCTCAGGGGAACGGTCTCTTCCGTGATGCCCTCCTTGGTCACAACGCAGATCCTGAGTGCGTCCCCTGTGTACACATCACGCTCAGCCGCAGAGATGAAGACATCTTTCACGAGCCGCAGGGCCCTCTCCAGGGTCAGGGGCACGTGCTGCACATTCTGCATATTCTTGAAGCCAACCTGGTGGGACGGGAGGCCTGGGTGAGATGGCGACAACATCCCCTAGACAACATTCTGCGACAAGGCTCTCGGCCCAGGGAAGCACATGCCCTGGAGGCAGACAATGTCACAAACAGTGTCGTGACAGAATGCGCCATAACTAAGAAGATGAGCGGGACAGCCCAAGCAGCCAGAGCCCAATGTACGGGATGAAGAAAGGCTTCTGCAGAAAGTGCACTGAGTGCGGGCATCTGCGGGGGTAAACAGGCATTACAGTGGGATCACATTCAGCCCAAGGGGTGGGGGTAGCCACAGCCTGGAGACAGGACAGGCACAGCATCTGTGGGATTGGGGTGGAGATGGGACGGGGTGGACGAGCAGTAAGCAGAAGCGACTGTATGTAATATACTCAGAAGGGCGAGGAGGAAGACCTGGGGAATAAGCTGGAGGCAGAAAGATGTGAGCAAATAAGCAGTCATCCAGGCAAGCTGCCATGCAGGGCTGACTTAGCCATCAGACATGGAAAAGGGGGCCAAGCTCAAATATGCTTGGGAACTAGAATACAAAATTAGGAGACACAAGTGCTAAGACTGGGGAGAAAGGTGGAGATGACAAGAGAAAACGTGGACCAACCGCTGTCAACACGACTCAGAAGCTGTGGGCATACGGGAAGAAGTCAAAGCCAAGGGCAAGGGAGCCAAGAAGGGCTGAGCGGGCAAAGCAGCCAGGGCCCCCGGCTCCGGGCCTGGGGGAGCAGCGCCCGGCCCGCACGCAGACACATTACCTGGTTGTCGAGCAGGGGCTGCAACATGGCACTTGCCGAGCCTCCGGCCTTGAAGGAGTCTCTCTGGTAGGACCCCACCGGGTCAAAGCTGTACACGGCTCCCTTCCCTGAAGGAAGGAGACAGTCTCCATGAGGAGCTCCAGCCCAAGGTCACAGAAATGTCCTCAGAGTCGGGTACAAAGTGGACTACCAGCTGAGCTAAAATTTCAGCCCAAGTTCAGCGAGAAGCACACTCACTGTTGTACAGTGAGACCCAACACACCTCCCCTCAGGGGCCCACCGGCCATCTTGTGTCCACCATGGTGTTTGCCGCAGGCTCCCTCTCTCCGTGCTGACGTCATCGGGCACCTCCCTGTGGCTTCCAACACGCTGCAGGCATGCTGGTCAGCGGTCACAGGCCCTTCCCTAAGTGCCGCACCAAACTCCTAGACACACTCCCAGTAAAGGACTGGGGCGCTTCGGGTCTGGACTTGAGCTTCCTGGTGTGAGTATGGACGGTCACACAGGACACGTACTGTGCGTCTCTGAAGGACTAGTGAGAACGCTGTTTAGCATCAACACCACAGAAACAGTTTAATGAGGAAGAAATTTAAGAAAAACACACCAGCATTGCAAAGGGTTAGTTTTGCCTAAAATGTAACCACTAGCTTTGTTCCACCAGAAATAAGAAGCATGCCTTTTTTGTTGTTAAGAAAAATAGGATTTTCAATTGTCACCCCAATAAATTAAAAAAAAGAAAAAAGAAAAATAGGATTTGAACCCTAACCCCACCCCCCAACTGCCATTCTTAGCTTGACAGGTAGAGAACTAGGAGCGGATGGTTAAGGGGCTCTCAGGTTCACCCAAAGCATAAATCCTTATGCCTTTCTTCAAAGAGCAATCTGGGGCCGGCTCAGTGGCTCAGGTGGTTGGAGCACCGAGCTCTTTAACACCGAGGTCACCGGTTCGATTCCCACATGGGCCAGTGAGCTGAGCCCTCGACAGCTAAGATTGTGAACAATGGCTCTCCCTGGAACTGGGCTTCTGTGAACAGCCGGAGGTTGTCATGAGCTGCCACGGGCTGCTGTGATCTGGCGACCGACTACCTGAGCCGGCGGGAGTGAAAGTCTCATAATACCAGCATGGGCCAGGGAGCTGTGTCCTACACAACTAGACTGAGAAACAACAGCTTGAACTGGAGTGGGGCGGCGGGGGAGGCGGAAAGCGGGGGAAAGAGGTGGAAGGGGGGAAGAGACAGAAAGGGGGGGGAAGAGGCGGAGGGGGGGAAGAGCAACCTGGTGGCAGAATCTATCAGAATGCAAAAGTACAAACCCCATGACCAGTAATAATCTCACTTGTAGAACATGATTTACCTGTAAGAATGCTTGCACAGGCAGACCTCATTTTCTTGCACTTCACAGGTGTTGCATTTTTGTACGATTGGAAGGCAAGACCTTCTACCCACAAAAAAAAAACACAAACGACCTTTTTTTTTTTTTTTTTTTTTTTTGGTGACACTCACTTGACTGCGGTGGTCTGGAACCCAAACTACAGTATCTGAGGTCTGCCTATATAAACACACAAAGCATTACATACAAGACCATTTCTGTAACTCTTAAAAGAGCAAAAACCTATAAGCCACCTGAAATCCATGAGCAGGAAATGCTATGTCCACACCGTGATGTACAGCCTAGAATGAGGAAGACGGGGCAGGGGGGTGGTGGAGCCCGCCCACCGAACAATGTAAAACACAGAGCTCTGTAATATATACAGCACAGTCCTATATTTTGTTTAGAAGCATAAGAAAATTGCATACATACTTGTGTAAACACCAGAAAGTATGGAAAGGTAAATAGCAAACTAGTTCTGTATCTTTGTGGGATTGGAGGCAAGAAGAGATAATCATGTTGTATGTTTTGGTACTACTTGAGTATATTACCAGAAACACGTCATTATCATTTTTAAAAATGCTTTTTAAAAATAACTGTGTTCTGGGGGGCAGCCCGGTGGCTCAGGCGGTTAGAGCTCCATGCTCCTAACTCCGAAGGCTGCCAGCTCGATTCCCACATGGGCCAGTGAGCTCTCAACCACAGGGCTGCCAGTTCAATTCCTCGAGTCCCACAAGGGATGATGGGCTCCGCCCCCTGCAACTAAGATTGAACATGGCACCTTGAGCTGAGCTGCTTCCAGGATGGCTCAGTTGGTTGGAGCGCGGGCTCTCAACCACAAGGTTGCCAGTTCAATTCCTCGAGTCCCGCAAGGGATGGTGGGCTGAGCCCCCTGCAACTAAGATTGAACAGGGCACCTTGAGCTGAGCTGCTGCTGAGCTCCTGGATGGCTCAGTTGGTTAGAGTGTGTCCTCTCAATCACAAGATTGCCGGTTCGACTCCCACAAAGGATGGTGGGCTGCGCCCCCTGCAACTAGCAACGGCAACTGGACCTGGAGCTGAGCTGCGTCCTCCACAACTAAGACTGAAAGAACAAGAACTTGACTTGGAAAAAAAGTCCTGGAAGTACACACTGTTCCCCAATGAAGTCCTGTTCCCCTTCCCCAATAAAATCTTAGAAAAAAAAATAACTGTGTTCTGCATATGAGAACTCACAGATCACTTACAAGGTATGACTTCAAGTGACATACCTGACTTTGCAGCACGCTGTACCTAAACTAAGCACTGCAGTGGTTACCCTGGAGACGTGAGATGAGGACAGCCTTCTCACTCCCTATGGACACCTGCACCATCAGCTGTGTGCATGTCCCGTGTCACGATCACGCACACAGAAGCCCCTGCTGAGACAGCAGCCACTGTGGTCACCTAAGAGCCTGAGCAACTGCTTTGGCTGGAAGCAAGCGTGGGACAAGAAATAAGGGCAGTTTACTAACTCCAACAAACAGGGAAAGGGATACAAGGAATAAAGCCAAAAGAACAACTGAATTTCTCATGAGGCTAACAGGCCACAAGCCAAAGGAGGCCCCAAAGCTTTACCCAAGGGTACGTCTCAAACCCATACACAGTAGATTTGAGGCAAACAAGAGTGGGACACGTCTAAAGACAGAACTTCAAAGACCCCTTAGAAAGGACAAAGAGACATCTGTGACATCAGTACAGAATGGAGAATCTTAACTGTGGATATAAAGTACTATTCCTCTTTAAAATGCCAAAAAGGCATGATTTCAATGCAAAAAATGACATAAAACCAGGTTACGTCCTAGAAAGAAATGCAGGCAAGCATTAAATGGGGGAGGCCTTTCTAGCAAAGCAGGACACTCCATGCCTTTAAGATTGACAGATGTGACTATCAAACTCATAAACTTGTGTGTAGTTAGAGACACCCCCACCACCACCACCAAATGTAAAAACAAAGCACATTCCCGGGAGTCATCTACCATTACATGACAGAGGGCTGACGCAGTTGGGTGGTGTTCTTATAGATCAGTAAGAAAAAGACCAACCTGCAAGTCAGGAAATGAGGAAAGCTTAATACACGGGTCAGATTCCAAGGAAGAAAAGAAAGGTCAATAAACATGAAAGGATTCCAACTTTAACAAAGAAAACATATAGGTGAATTAAAACAATAAAATACTTCTTCGGCAAAAATCTTTCAATTATGTTCATTTTGATACCATTAAGGACACAGGAAAGCCAGGCACTCATGCTTCTGCGGGTGTAGCATGCTGCATACCCTTCCTGAAGGGCAAGCCAACAATGTCATCAAAAGGCAAAAAGTATATATTCTCTGACCCAGCAACTCAAATTCTAGGAAATTTTTCCCAGGGAGGGTAGCACAGTAGGAGAAATACACAAAATCATGTTTTTAAGATGGTCATCATACTGTTTACATTAAGGACCCCTGATAGCAGTGGTGGGCCAGCTCTGGGGCAGCCCCTTGAGGCATGAAAGCATCTAGTCTTTGTGCTAGTCTTTTCTCACCAGCACAGAACCATCTTTGTGATAACACACCCAACATCCATTAACAGGAATATGGACAGACTGCATGCCAGCCCTGCAGTGCACAAGCACGTGAACACACTACATCTAGAGGAGGCACATGTACCAGAAGCTAACCAGCGATTTTCTCTAGAGACAAGGTTTGGGTGATTACTACCGTGTTTCCCCGGAAATAAGACTGGGTCTTATATTAATTTTTGCTCCAAAAGATGCATTAGGGCTTATTTTATATTACGAGCATCCTGAAAAATCATGCTACATCTTATTTTCAGGTTAGGTCTTATTTTCGTGGAAACATGGTATTTTCACCTTTGTATCTTCTAAAATTATTTGAACTTCTGCAAGTATTACTGTTTTTATTACAGAAAAACTGAAGCCATTATTACTTTTTTGGGGAAAATTTTAAAAGAGAACATGACAGCAACTGGAAAGTTAAAGGCACAGAGTGGAAAGCAGATGTCTGTTGACCCCTGAGGGTCAATCGCGTCCCCACTGTCCTGAGGGTCAGTCGTATCCACACTGTCCTGAGGTTCAGCTGTTGACCCCCTGTTCTGAAGATCTCAGTAAGGTGCACTGCTCTCCATGTCCCCCCTCTAACGATACAAAAGACCGGAAAACAGGAAATTTCAGTCTTTTGGAGACCGGCAGAGGCTCTGGACTTGGGGCACCCAGCTTAGGAGCGGACAGGGAAAAGGGCAGGGATGAAACCAGAAGCGTAAGTGGAAAGTTGGTGAGCCGACACAGTTCGTTACAATCAGATTTGGGTGTCTCACTCTCGATATGAATGTGTAGCCAAAAATCAACAGACATTAGAAGGAACCTCCAACACAGCAGACAGAGGCCAAACACACACAGAATGACAAGAGCAATCTGATAAAGGGCAGGAACACAGGAAAACTTCAAAGGAAGTAGAAAAGATCCAATAAGAACAGGACACTTAAAAAAAAAAAGGAAGCCAGAAAAACAAATTTAAAAAGTTGACTGTGGAGATGTGGAGAAAGAGGACACAAAAGACAAGGAATTTCAGAACACCAGGATTTAATAAAAATCCTAAAAGCCAAGTCTCAGAAAAGGTTTCGATTTCTTTTTCCAGAAATCTGTGGGGAGATGTACACCACAACCAACAAGGAAATAAGCCAAAAGGACAGCACTGGTAAGAGAGCCAAAGATGTGGGGAGATGTACACCACAACCAACAAGGAAATAAGCCAAAAGGACAGCACTGGTAAGAGAGCCAAAGACTGGAGAACAGGAAAAGGCAGATAACTGTTTTATTACACACACATGAACTTCTGAGAAATAAAAATTAATTTAAAGATCAAAGCAAACAAGACAAGATTAGAAAAGACAGTTAGAAATGTCTGAGAAAACCACCAAAACAAGGAACGCTGCCACATGGAGACCAAAGAACAGGGCTTGAAGGCAACAGCTGCGAACCCAAATCGCAGCTCTACTGTTCAGCAGACGTGAGCTTTCCCAAATTAGCCTCCCTGACACTCAGAAAAACTCAAAGGCCCTCTCCGGCCTGCAAAAATTCAATGGTAGCTATTATCAATGTTGCTAAAATTGAATGTAGTAATCTGACATTCAAACCAGACATAATTTAAGTTAAAAAGAAACCAGAAGTGCCGTGCTGGGTTAGGAAAACTAATCTGTGGCCAGAATTGAATTGCCCAGGTTAAGGGTAATTAATTTCTATTAACCATTTCTATGCCTTACACTTTCTGTTTTCAAGTAAGGTTGAAAGCCTCTAAAGAAACTGTGTCAACCTAAACCGTGGTCAGTAGAAGATCAGAATGCCTCCAGAAGCCATAATCGGGGTAGCAGCTGAGAGAGGGACAGCAAAGAAATTCCATGGGACAAAAAGGGATGTAAAACTAGACAAAGAGCTGAGACGAGTCCACTCCTTCCTATCCTGAATTTTCGCTCTCAGAAGACAGACTTATTTCAGTGATGATGTCCTCATAGAGACACTGCTGTCACTTGTGTCTACAACGGACTACTCTAAACAGTGGCACAATCTGCCCTGGGAGAGTGTGTTTGGTTTCTGGAACATACCAAGTCAATACACATCAGACTTGTGGAAAACATCGGTGCCCCAGCTGAGTAACACCACACCAGGATGGACATGTCAAGTGTCAAGAGCGACTGTCTCAGGCTCTCCTGGTCTAACGCTGACAGAAAACCAGAGACGTTTCAAAAATGTTTCCAAAACACTGGTGGAAACGCATGCATTTCTTTCAAGACCTCACTTTTTAAAAACTCTTTGTTAATAAACTGTCAGTACTTAGGTTAAGCTTCTCCAGGTCAGGTTTCTTTTTGTAAGAATAAAGCCCTAATTATCTACTACTTACCCGCCTCTAACATCTTGAGGAAACAGTAAAATAATTAACTGCCAACACTCATTATCAGAGCCTCAATACTGCGTCCTTTCAGCCCCTGAATTATCAGAGAATGTGCTGCGGGGCAAGATGGCCTGGCTGGCTCCTTCCCACTCTGGGTGGACATGCGCTCAAGAAGCCCCCCTTCGTGTCCTACCTTCTTCATCAAGTCCCCCGATGATGTTGTACACGTAGTACGGGAAGAAGCGCCTGGAATAGAGGATCGTGGACAGCATCGCAGCAATGGCCCCCGTTGTCATGGCCTTGTTATTGGAATGCTTGTACATCTGCGGTGTGACAACGACAACAGGCAGAACACATTATACTAGAGCAATGAGCAACAACGTAAAAAGAATGAGTGTACATCTTGGTGGAAGAGGAAAGGACACCCGTTTCTCTCGTCATCAAAAGCCACAGTATTACTGAGATAAAATGATAATTTATCGCACCCTACCACTTGGGGAGGGGCTATAAACATTTGTAAGGAAAAGAACACTAAGTTTGCCCGAGGCTCCCGGCTTAACGACTGTTTTCCCTGTCAGCCTTACCTCGGGCACTGCCATCAGGAGCAAATGCACACTACCAGGGCACATGAGGTGACCCAGGGATGCTCTTTGAAGCCCAGCTGCTCTCTCTGAGCCTACACTACGGTCAGCACACTGGAGCCCATGGGCCAAATCCAGCCCACCACCTGTTTCTGTAAATGAAGTCTTACAGCAACACAGTCTCTCCTTCATTATATATCATCTACGCCGGCTTCTGCGTTTCCACAGCAGAGTTGAGTAGTGGCCACAAAGACCAAATGGCCCCTAAAAGTGAAAATATTGACGACCTGGGCTGTCACAGATCGTTTGCTGATCCCTGATGAGACCAGATGTAAGTCGGTCCCTCTCTTTGCACACCAAACATCGCAGAGAACAGAAAAAACGTGGGCAGCACCCTCACCCTGCGGGAACCTAGCACAGGGCAGTGGTCCCGCTCACTGAAGCATCTACAGTGGACAACAGAAGGGCCCCAAGCAGTCCTTACAGCGATCTCCGATCCAACAGTCACGTCACCATTGGAAATCCTAACTTACTCCACAAAAACCACACACCAAATGATGGCACATATCTCTTAAGAGAAACCAAAGAAGTACTGTGAAATCACACAGTGACAGTCAAAATACTGAAGAAGGATTAGAAATGGGCTACAAGTAACAGATAAATCAGTGTGTGGAAGAATTTTCCAAGCTGAAAGTTATAAAAAAATTCTTCACTTCATTTTAAAACCAAGTACTGTTTTATTTCTTCACCATTTATGTACTAATGTGTAAAAGAAAAATTTCGAGGACTGTGCATTAGATTGAAATCACTGTACCTCATTTTATTTTCACAAAACAACTTTCCATGTGATGCTTATTTTTGTCCTTTAAGTTCCATTTATAAATATGCATTAAAAATCACATACATGTGTCAATAAATCTAAGTCACTGAAGCTATCAATAAAAGTAAAGATTTTAAGCATTAACAATTGATAAATACTGAAATTTAATCATTTTTACATCGGCATCACTTGTAAATGTAAATCATCTTAAGTGTTATTCACAAATAGCCAAAACAGCATGTGGTCGCCCAGCTAATTTTTTTCATGTACCACACAGACTTACCAACAAGTTATGACATGTATCCTACAATATTAAACAAGAAAACAAAGGGTACTATAGTATTAATACTGTCCATGCCATCAACAGCTATGAAAAAATGTTCACTGGGCTCCAATCATTTGAGAAACAGACCTACGAGGTCTGACAATTAAGTTCACAAACTTGTAGCAACGCTGTTGCTAATCTTTTTTGGTATCAGAGGGATTATTCATTATGAATTTGTACAAACTGGACAGTTAACCAAGTTGACTATTTGGAAGTGCTGAAAAGGCTGCATGGAAAAGTTAGACAACCTGAACTTTTTGCCAACAATTCATGGCTCTTGCATTACTACAATGTACCAGCTCACAAGGCACTGTCTGTGAGGGAGTTTTTAGCCAGTAAACAAATAACTATTGGAACACCCTCCCTACTCACCTCATTTGGCTCCCAAGGACTTCTTTCTTTACCAGAATATAAAGGAAATATTGGGGTAAAAACAACAAAAACATTTTTATGACATTCAGGACATCAAGGGTAATACCATGATAGCTCTGATGGCAATTCCAGAAAAAGAGTTCCAAAATTGCTTTGAAGGGTGGACTAGGTGCTAGCATCGGTGCATAGCTTCCCAAGGGAGTCCTTCAAAGGTGACTGTAGTGATAGTCAGCAGAGAAGTATGTAGTACTTTTTCTAGGATGAACTCGTGGACTGAAATGTCTAAACTCGTACATTTCTGAATACTTATAAATGGCAACAGAACCTACTGCAACTAAGACAGTGTATTTACTGGCTGTTGTGAACAAAATGCACTGTAACACAGTCCAAATCTCTCCTATGCTACTCTCCTTGACACTGGTGGAAGCCAACACTGCTTCACACACACAGGCCACAACCGGGATGGAGACCCATCTTCACTACCATCAATCAGCACTCCTCTGTTCTTCATGCCTCCCCAGCTCGCCCAGAAGACAAGCAGGCAGTGACAGTGTCAGACACTTTAAAAGCGCCAAACAGGCTGGTCCGTCACCTTCTCTCGCTTCTTCCTAAACTACCCCTCTCCTCTCTCCTACCCCCATCTCTCTTCTGTCGAGTCTTCCTCCTCAGCTGGCTGCCAGCTGAAGCCCGTTAAGCTGTTAGGTGACAGTGGCTCACGAGGGCCTCTTTCTGGATGCCTGGCTCACTCCTTCTGGTTCCTGTTCTGTCCACTAAGTGTGCAGTGTTGTGCTGGGGGAGAGCATGGCAGCCAAGGCATTCCAAGTCAAGCTCCTATCTAAAAGCTTGCCTTCTCCACAGAAACTGATTTGTTCTGTTTCTGAGGGAAGAGTATCTTGAAAAGAGCCCCCTCCTGGCCACACAGAAAAGGCAGAGAATGCTTTATAGTACACAGAGCTGAGAAACAGAATTCGCCATAGGTTTACATTATACTACTCTAATGATGTTACGTAACAGTAGCATTTCACTTCTAGGATAGGTTAGTTTCACAGCTATTCTGCGCAAGTCATGCTGTGTGCTTAAAAGAATCTAGTGAATCGTTATAACTTTTAGTAGTGTAGACATGTAAAAAGGATCTACCTTTAGTCTTGCTTCAATAATCTTTGTCAGGGTAAGACAGTCTCCATGAAAACCACTGCATCCAATGACTGTTTTGTCTGTTCTGTAAAAAACACATTTTAGGAAATTGAGTTGGTTAGACAGCAAAGCAAAACATGCCACGAGCGGGCCAGCCCAGTGGCTCAGGCAGTTAGAGCTCCATGCTTCTAACTGCGAAGGCTGCCAGCTCGATTCCCACATGGGCCAGTGGGCTCTCAACCACAAGGTTGCCAGTTCAATTCCTCGAGTCCCGCAAGGGATGGTGGGCTCCGCCCTCTGCAACTAAGATTGAACACAGCATCTTGAGCTGAGCTGCCTTCCGGATGGCTCAGTTGGTTGGAGCACGTCCTCTCAACCACAAGGTTGCCAGTTCAATTCCTCGAGTCCCACAAGTGATACTGGGCAGCGCCCCCTGCAATTAAAAATTGAACACGGCACCTTGAGCTGAGCTGCCACTGAGCTCCGGGATGGCTCAGTTGGTTGGAGCGCGTCCTCTCAACCACAAGGTTGCCAGTTCGACTCCCGCAAGGGATGGTGGGCTGCGCCCCCTGCAACTAGAAATGGCAACTGGACCTGGAGCTGAGCTGCGCCCTCCACAATTAAGACTGAAAGAACAACAACTTGAAGCTGAACGGCACCATCCACAACTAAGATTGAAAAGACAACAACGTGACTTGGAAAAAAGACCTGGAAGTACACACTGTTCCCCAATCAAGTCCTGTTCCCTTTCTCAAAAAAAAAAAAAAAAAACCCAAGGAAAAAAAACACATGCCATGAGCAAGTTTACATTTAAAATTACTATTTCTGCTATGCTAAATGGTATGGTATGGGACTAGTTATCCCTTTTTTTTGGGGGGGGGGGTCTATAATCTGATATCTAACCCCTTACAGAAAATGCATTATAGGAGGATCAAAAACTAGAAACTATGAATGGACTAAGGAAAACATGGATGAATTTCTTGTAACCTTGGGTTGAAGGCAGCTGATTTAAATATGATACAACCCTTGGGCCGGCCGGGTGGCGCAGGCGGTTAGAACTCCATGCTCCTAACTCCGAAGGCTGCCGGTTCGATTCCCACATGGGCCAGTGGGCTCTCAACAACAAAAAAAAAAAAAAAAAGAAAAAAGAAAAAAAATAAATAAATAAATATGATACAACCCAAAGTCCACACAGAACTTTCATAAATGTGACTATATGAGAAAGGAAAACTTCTATAGAGAAAAAAACAAACAAGATATAAAAGAATAAAGAAAATATATTTGTAATGCACACGACAAAGTCTGATTTTAACTTTCTTAGTGTACAAATGGCTCCTAAAAATATGAAAAACATCAATATCGCAATAGAGGTGTGATATGCAGCAGGGGACCAGTTAATGACACTGTGCTGCACATCTGAAAGTGGCTAAGAGAGTAGATCTTAAAAGTTCTCTTCACAAGGAAAAAAAAAAATCTGTAACTGTAATGTTGACAGATTTGAACTAAATTTATTGTGGTCATTTCACAACACATACAGACAGGAAATCATTACGATGTACAACTTAAACTAATATGATGGTGTATGTCAATTACACCTCAGTAAATCACACAATGGAAAGGTGAGTAAAACTATGAAAGTCACACAACAAGAGATGCAAGTCACCACAAACATATGAGAAGAGCCTCCATGTCACTCTGAAATCCGAATCTAAACAGGAGACGGTCCCAGCCCCCTGCTATGATGGCTAACGATGCATGATGCTGGAGAGCCTGTGGGAAATGGGTACTCAGACACGGGAAAAGTGGGCATCGATCTAACTGTGTGCAAGGTCCTGTTGGCAGTGTCTAGTCCAACTTAAAATACACAGCACTTCACTCAGGAACTCCACTGCTAGAGACTCATCCTGACAATATACTCAGTTTGCAAGGACAGGGTCGAGGCTTACTTGCATAAGCACCCCTCTTATTTTAATGGCTCTCCAAACAAACCAAACCAAAAACCTAGATGCCCACCAGAGGGAAGTGGTTAAATTTTGGTGGAGTGCCGAGCCCCTAACGCCCCTAACGCCAAGGTCGCAGGTTCGACTCCCACATAAGCCAGTGAGCTGTGCCCTCTACAGCTAAGATTGTGAACAAGGGCTCTCCCTGGAGCTGAGCTGCCGTGAGCAGCCGGAGGTCGGCGTGAGCTGCTGTGTCCTGCCGTGAGTGACCAGTGTGAATGGCGGCAGCCATCGTGAGTGGCAAGCAGCCAGTGAGAGCTGCCATGAGCTATTGTGAGCGGACGACTGGTGACCGAGTGCCTCAGCCGGGGGGCAGCCCAAGGCTCATAATACCAGCATGGTCCAGGGAGCTGTATCCTACACAACTAGACTGAGGCAACGGCTTGAACCAGAGTGGTGCGGGGGAGGTGGGCAAAGGGGGGAAAAAAGAAAAAGAATAAATGGAGGGTCTCCAACAGGTGGGAAAGAGGCAGGCTTGGCTGTAGGTTGGCTCCAAAGGGCACAGATTAGGGGTGCAGAGGCAGCTTCCACTGTATGAATGTTCACGCGAGGATGGGTGATAGGGACACAGGAAATTGTTAACGTCGTGTCTACTTCTATATCTAAGGTCATAAAGTCATATGAAAAACGATGGGTGTTCTCGAGTAGCATGCATACTAAAATGTGACAAAGATGAGCAGAACCCAACACAAGCAGGGTATCAATAAAGTCATGTTTTCAAATTTTATTTGTAGCACTTACTACTTTCCAATTATAAAAGTTACATCTTAGAAGAAAGGTACATGGGTGCACTATGAATGGGGAAAGAAAGGGGTGTCAGAAGATGGGAGAAGTGGTCAGAGAGGGAACTGGAAAGATAAAGACAAACTGCACTTCTTCTTTATGTTTAGACGAGGGACAGCCCTGAGCCAGGCAGACAGGGCTCTTCTTTACCCACTCCTGACAGCTGCCCCAGCCCCGTTCCAAGGACCTAAACCTCATCAGTCCCTTCCTGTTACAATTCAGGTTGAGCAGATTCTTCTGGACCATCCTGAGAACCAACCACCATTTAGAACTGTTTCTGAAAAATGTTAAATACAAACCACTGCTAATCTGCAAGACGCATTTTGCTGAATTATGCAGGCTTTTTTTTTTTATTACGTGACTTTATTGTCATTATTTTAGAAAAAATATAGGTAGACCATTAAAACCATGATCCATGGATATAACTGCTTTAGGACATGGCTAAATTGAATGTTTCAGGCAAGAAAGGGGGGGGGCAGATTTTAAAAAATATTTCACGGATTAGTGAATGGATAGAAAAATGGAAAGATGTGATAAAATAATAATGCAAAAATGGTAATTAGATCTAGGTGACACTATATGGGTGTTTACCACAAAATTTTACTTTTCTTTTTTTTTTTTTAAATTTTACTTTTCTTGTATATTTGAAATTTTTCATGACACAATGTTGAAATAAAAAAAGCACTGTTATTAAAGGCACTGTTGGAACCCAGATATGGCAAATATCATGAAGACTGCATACTGAAGTATTAGCAAATACTAATTCAGAAGATTGTTTCCTAACAAAAATGCAAGCCATGGTACAAACTCACAAAACAAACCACTTAGAAATGAAATCTTGAGCAGCATTAAATTTTCACACAGGGAAATGTGTCCTTACAAATACTTACAATTTGTAACATTTGGGGCTGTCCCGGGTGTGAATTGAAAATCCTTCACTCAATCGAGTATCAGAAGCAACAATTGAAAAATCTTCTCCAGCAATTGCCAACACAGTACTGAGGAAAAAAAGAAAGAAAAAAAATTAATGAATTCCTCTGGTTGGTACTAAACCCTCTCCCAATGGAAGAGTGTACAGTAGCATAATGTCTAAAAAAAGTGCACACCTTAATTAAAAAACATTTTATTGCTAAAACATGTTAACTATCCGGAGCCTGTTGGGAAAATGGCACCCACAGACTTGCTCCACGAGGGCTGCCAGGAACCCTCACTGTGTGTAGCACAAAGAAGCGCAGGAAAACGAGGTGTGCCTAGTTGGAGTGAGTAAGATCAGGGTTCAGATGGAGAGGGAGAAGGGGCATAGGATCCCTCGGCTACCAGTCATCTGGAAGAACATTAAGGGCTTCCTAAAAACACAGAGCCAGGGTCCCTTAGCACGAGGACTGTCAGCACTATGAAAAAATCAAACGCCTACGCTGTGCAAGGCACTGAGGCAACACAACAGCCAAAGGCCATGGCCCTGCCCGTGGGGTCAGGTACAGACCGTGGAATCACAGCATGTTACCCAAACTCAGAGAAGAGGGGTTGACGTTTTTCACTTCTGGATATCCAAGCCCTTAATATGACATCTAGCACTCAGTAGACACACAAATATCTACTGAAAAATGAACAGAAACCAAACTTCACATTGTGGCTGTGAGATTTCTGATGGCTGTTTACTGCAGAGGCCTAGAGCACGAATTCCAAAGCAGACTGTCTGGGTTCTCATTCTGATTCTCCCACTCGGCAGGTATGAGACTGCGGCTAAGTTACTTAACGTCTCAAGGCCTCACTGTCCACATACGTAGATCACAGGTCCTAACAGTAGATACCTTAACGGGGTTACAAGGATTAAATTAGTTACTAATTGTAACGCCCCATACTAGTGCCTGAAACGTGACTGGTCCCCCAGTTGGCTAGCACCATGGAGGCATGCGTACCAGGCAGCATGGTGACCACTGAGAGCCACCCACGACCCAATCTTGCCACTCACCTAGCTCTGTGACCCTGGACAAATTACCCAAGTTCAGGTCGAGGACAGTAACAGTTTCCGTGTCACAGGGTGACTGTGAGAGTTAAAGGACATGATTCATAAAAGCCCCAGCATAACACCTCCGAGGACAGAAAGCACTCAGGAAACTTCATCTCACCAGAGGTGGGATGTGCACTCAAGTTCTGAAGTACTCACGGAAGGCATCCCCGATACCGTGGACAGCGACTGGAAGGAAATGCGTAGGAATTCAAACAATACATTCAAACAGCTTGTTCAGGTGTCCCTTTATGTGCAAGAAGACGAGGATCATAAAGCGTATGTAATGGGCAGGGATCCGAGTGTGGGAAATGCCAAATACCAAAGTAAAGACTTTGGAATTTTAGCGAGAAACCGTCAAGAGAAGAGTTCCATTTGCAAAGTGGAGTTTTAAGACTCCTGGGACAGCAACACGTCTGCGAAATGGGATGGAGACACCTCCGATGAGACGAATGCGATACCGTGTTTCCCCGAAAATAAGCCCTCGCCGGACCATCAGCTCTAATGCGTCTTTCGGAGCAAAAATTAATGTAAGACCGGGTCTTATTTTAGTATAAGACCCGGTCTTATATAAGGGTCTTATATTAATTTTAGCTTCGAAAGTCGCATTAGACCCCATTGTCCCGCTAGGTCTTATTTTCCGGGAAAGACGGTAACAAGTCAGCAAACAAGAGTATTACTCAAGATAAAGCTGGTGATTAAAAAATATACAACCCAAATGTAACATGCAAGCAAGTAACTTTTTAAAAGGCCCCCTCCTGAGCATTTCTTCCCTGCGCTTAAGCTAAACCCTAACCAAGCAAACCTACTTTCTATGCAAAATAACAGAAACGATGACCAAGTGGCGTGACCGGGCCTTCAGGGCCAGGCACCAGCATGTAGGACAAGGACCGAGCGGCGCAGGCCGGTCAGTTCGCGGCCCTCCCGCCCCCCGCCCGCGGCGCGCGGAGGACGACGAGCCGCGGAAGGAAGGTTCCGGCCGCTCCGCTGCCTGACGCGGCCCAGGGCGCGAGACCCGCGCGGCCGGCCGCTGGGGTGCGGCCTGGAAGCCTACGGCTGACGCGAGCAACCCCCGGAGACCGGGGTCTGCAGGCAGGCGGCGCAGGCATCGGGTCCGCCGCGACCCCCACGGGCTTGAGCAGGGACGTCGCGGGCGGGTGCGAAAGCGAAAGGGGCGACTCTCCGGGCCTTACCCTCCGTTGAAAGCGTAGGGCGAAAAGCGCAGCTGCACCGGGCCCGCGACGCTGTGAGGCTCCATGGCCAGGTCTCTGCCGGGGCCCGAGTACACGGCTGGGGAGGACAACATCGCGCGGCAGCTGCCCCTGCTGTCTCACGGCGAGATGGCGGCCCCGGCCGGAAATCCGCCACTTCCGGCTGTTCCTTGGTGCTCTTTCCCGTCGTTCCGTGTCGCACACATGCCCGGCTCCTGGAGGTCCGCTCTGCATCCCGGCCTGTGGGTAGAGGAGCGCCCCGTATTCCGAGGAAGCTTACAAAGATGTCAAGCCTTTCTTTCCGAAGAAAACATTCAAATTCACTCCTGGTGGACAAAAATTTTTAAATCTTACCATACGAAAAATTTTGCAAACTTGTGGAGCAACGGAAAGTCGAATCCTCTATTGGAGTGTAAACTGGTACAGCCCTAGGTGGAAAAGGGCCTGGCATCGCCTGGCATAGCAGATGTACACACCTTAGGCCCCAGCAGCTCAACTCCGAGGTATACGCTCTACCCAGAAGACCCGTGCAACAACGTTCATATAGCATTGTGCTTAATAGCCTCAAGCTGGAAATGAGCCAAAGGTCCATAAACAGCAGCATGGATAACCCCAACTGAAGGATGTCACAGCAAGGAAAATTAACCGAGGTTAGCTCAACGTCTTATAACGTTGAGCAAAAGCATACTACATCACTTAGGAGTACAGTGAGTAAGAGGGGCCTGCTTGGCGGAGGTATGGGGCTGACGTTCTGATGCTGGCAATAGTCGCTTTCTGTATTTGATTTATAACCATCCTCTACATGCGTTTATTCACTTCTTCATATGAAAATTCTATTTTACAATTTTTAAAATGTTATTATTTAAGAAGCAATCAAGCAATTGGCTAATACACGATGGACTGCTGATATATACATGGAATTCTGGAACCAGAAAAGATTTTTGAAAGTATTTAATTAAAACTCTCCCCATGTTTTACTGCAAACAAACAAAAAGGATAAAAAAAGAACTTTCTTTGGTTTGGTTATTGACAGACAAGCATTGTATTTATTCAGGTACTGTCCTGGATACAAAACAGTCTATATAACATTCCCTATCCTTAAGGGGCTCACAACCTCACTGAGTATATAAAATACAAAGGAAGCAAAACAATAAGCAATATGAAGGGGTTCAGAACAAGTCTCCCCAGAATGTGCCACTTTGGCATGGGGATTATTTTGAGCTGAACACAATGGGGACCCAAAAGACTCAGGAAAACCTTTTTACCTCCCCTTTAACTGCCTAAAAGAATGTAGCTAGATGTCCTGGTCCAGGAAGAGAGCGATCACCAGAGATAACTGCAAAGAGTATGAGCCAGGTGTGGTGGGCTGGGGTCGCTCAGCAGGGCCTGTTTGTTCAACATCCTCCTATGACCCGTTGTCTCTTCCATGGCATGGCAAACATTTGTTTACCAAACCTTTGCTCTACCCATCTTCCTCAGAGTTCTCTTCCTTCCCTTTGAAACCACAGATCCCTATCCCCTTCTCCTTAGCTCGGGATGGCACATAAGCCTCAAATGACTGACCGCCAGGAAGCCTCTTATTGTCCCATGATAGTACATAATAAAATTTGTTCATCTGTTACTCTGTTTATGTCAATTTAATGAGTAGAACAGCCAAAAGAACCTATAGTGTAGAGTAAAAATTCTCCTCCCCTGTAGGTACAATATATGATTATGTCTAAATGAACTATAGAAAGAGAGATGAAGGTCCTCTGGGATCTAAACGAGCATCGGGAAGCAAATAAACAACTATGGACAGTCTCATTGTGACAAATGTGAAAAAAGAGCATAAGTTGGTAGTAGCAGAAGTAAAATATACTTGACTCTGTAAGCCAGGCTGTCTGTTTTTGTTTTTCTTATCTTTTGACATGTTTGAGAATAGAAAGCATGCACTGAGTGCTCATCATGTGCCAAGCAGGTTCATGCTTTTCCTTATTCCATCTCTCAACGTCTGCTATTAGTCCATTCTGCAGACCCAGAAACTGAGTCAGACAGCCAGGTAATTTGCCAAAGGTCACACAGAGAGTCGTCTTAGAAAGTCCACATTTAAAAATCTGTATCTCGCTCTCTTTTGCACGGAGACGGTCGGCCGGAAGGTGCGTGTTCCCACACCGCTGTGGCGGTTTTGTTTTCTTTTCCCCAATAAACCCTCTTTTTGATGAACTATCTAGAAAATAATAAAAATAAAAATAAAACTCTGTATCGCTCGTTCCAGCAATGACCAACCAGCAAATGCTCCGGCCGGGCGCCCTCACCCCGGAAGTCCTGCAGAGCTCCGCCCCGCTCCTCAATACCCTTCAACCCATCATCCCAGGAAACACAGGAAGCGACAGTGCCCACACTTCCCATGGCCGCCGCTCCAGCGTGGGCACCCCGCTGAAGCCAAGGGCGGGACTGGCGGAAGTGACAGTATAAACGCGCGCCAGCCGTTCAGTAGGGTCGGGAGGGTGGCCGGGGCGGGCGCTGGGGCCGCCTCCGGCTGAACTCCGTTTCCGCGGGCGGGTGTTCTCTGCAGTGACTCCAGGTAACAGCCCTTTAGCCTTTTCTCTCTTCTGAGGGTTGTGCGGAGGCGACCACTGCAGCGAGGCCCCGGCGCGACGGCGGCGGGAGACGCAGGTGGGCGCGCAGGCCGCGCGGGAACGTGCCTCCCGCCCGGGCCGAAGCCGCTCGGCCGGTACCGGCCGCCCAGCCGCCGATTCGCCCGCTGCCCTCCGCTGCAGTTGGAAAGCGGCTTCCGGCCGTGCGAGCGGGGGCGCGGGGCGCGGAGGACCCCGGACCGCGCGGCGCCGAGCCCCGAGTCCTGTCCTGCCACCGTGTCTCCCGAGGTGGAGGCTGAGACTAGACCCTCTTGGCCTCTGTCCTCGCTCTTGGCCTCTGTCCTCGCGGCGCTTCTGCGGTAACAGCAGGCTTCGTGTCAAAAGCGTGCGACCGTCCGTCTGTCTCGGACGTTTCGGAGGCAGTCTTCATGTTTATGGTGGTCTGTCAGTAAGGAGGATGCAGCCCTCGGGGTCCTTTGTCCTCGGGAAGTGGTTATCAGATCCTTTCATTTCTTCCCGAGAAGGCTGAGTGCTTGCTTTGCACCTGCACGTGGGTTTCTGACTTGCCTCATGTAACTGGGACCTGTAGGTCTGTGTGGGAACGTCTGGTCAGGTATTAATGTTTAAACTGAAACCTGATGGTAACAGCACACGTGTCCCGTGCTTCTGTACGATAACTAGGTGCTGTTTGTGACACGTCAATCACTTAATCCTACTTGATTCAGTCAGTTCTCACAACAACCCTCAGCAATTCAGGGGTCCATCTGAGTTAAACTGATCGAAACGTCTTTCCGCAGCCACTTGGTTCTTTTGTCTAAAACTGACTTCAAATGTTTAGCCAGTAAAGAGTAATTTTAGGAAAGCCAGACATAAGCACACTTTGTACTTATGTGTTCTAAACAGGTAGTTATTGCGTGCGTAAAAACATGGTCTTTTCTTTATTTTTATGTCTGTACTACTTCTTAGTGTTTTATTAAAGTAGCAACTCAATAACCAATAGACTAAAGTGTATTGGACTCAAATATTTCTTGAACTTAACGCCAAACTTTGAGGATATAAAATTGATTGGAATACTTTGAAACCTGAACTTAGCCTAATAGACTTGTGTAAACGGTGGTTAACAAATCTTTCTACTCAGATATGACAGTTCGCTTAGGAATTTCTTTTCTCTGGGCATTTTCCCCCCCAGAAGTTTTCAGTGCAGATCACGACACCTTAATTGTAACATTATAAGAGTATTTAAATTAAACATTAGCAAAACAGTTTTTATTTCTGTTGGCGATTTGGCATGCAGTCACAGGAAACATGGAAAGAATAAGATTACAACATTATTGGTAAAAAGAAGTGTATTCCAAAATAGCTTGTGTTTTGGGGGGTGGGGGGGTTGTGTAACCATGAAACTGATTTATAAGATTGTATGATGTACCTGTATTCTTACATTAAACTTCATTCTGTCCCCAAAGCAGCATCAGTGTTCCCTGGTGTGCCTGAAGATAGAGAGTTGAACTTGCTGAGAAGAGTGTGCTAGGGATGCTCCAGGAAAAGCCTGAACGCTGAGGCGAGCTCCAGGCCCAGGTGTTGATTTGCCAAACAGAAAGCAGTCATCATGGATCAGAACAACAGCCTGCCACCATATGCTCAGGGCCTGGCCTCCCCTCAGGTAACACAGCAGCAGAGGGTATAGTCCAACTGTCGGCATTGTCAGAGAGAGTAAGGAAGGGAAGGAAGGGAATGTAGCAGTCTGTTGTGGAAAATGGATGTGTAAAGTTACCACGTGACCTAGCAATCCCACTACTAAGCATTCACCCCAGAGAAATGAAAACACGGTATACACAAAGCCTGCACACAGATGTTTACAGCACCTTTATTCATAATAGCCCCAGCACGGAAATGCCCCTAATGTCAGCATCTGGAGGATGATCGTCACTGTCATTGCTAACACGTCAGTGTTTTCTATGTGCCTGTCATTGTGTTGGATGCCTTCAGTGGATGTCTCTCGGGTAACCATAAAATTTATCATCCAAACTGAGACAGATCCTCTTTGAGAGTGAGATGGGGAACCGCCCAAGTGGTATGTTAGGAAAAGAGTTTAAACAAGGATGTGTGCTCACTCCAGTTCTCTCTCTTATTCTTTCTAACGACCTTCACATGTTACTATCCCCTAGAATGCCCGAATAGCTAAGCTGCTTGTTCAGGTTCTCACATGTGGTAAGTAGCAAGCATGGATAGCACAGCCAGGTCCAGTTCCGAGCCCTAAGCTGTTACCTGCTGTGTCGTGTAAAGAAAGGGGGTGCATAAGGAGCAGGTTCCTGTCGCCATGCTCAGGGACCTGTCACACCGGATGATGCCTGTCCTTCCCCAGGTGCGTCCTGCACACACCACTCAGCCGCTGGCCTGACCCATTTTCTCCCACCTTTGACAGGGCGCCATGACCCCGGGAATCCCCATCTTCAGCCCCATGATGCCGTACGGCACGGGGCTGACCCCACAGCCGATCCAGAACCCCAGCAGCCTGTCTGTCCTGGAGGAGCAGCAGCGGCAGCAACAGCAACAGCAGCAGCAGCAGCAGCAGCAGCAGCAGCAGCAGGCAGCGGTGACGACGGTGACAGCGGTGACAGCCGCAGCACAGCAGGTGGCAGCCCAGCAAGCAACTCAGGGTGCCTCGGGCCCCACCCCGCAGCTTTTCCACTCACAGACTCTCACGACCGCGCCATTGCCAGGCACCACGCCCCTGTACCCCTCGCCCATGACCCCCATGACCCCCATCACGCCTGCCACACCCGCCTCCGAGAGCTCTGGGATTGTGCCCCAGCTGCAGTGAGTATCTGAGCATCCTGCCTAGGGCTGGTTGTGTTGGGGTGTGGCTCTGCGGGTGATGTGGCCAGAGCTGTCTCCCCTCAGAGCCAGTTGGCGCCCCAGGGAAGCCCTGCAAACAGATGTGGAAGTTGGGCAGCTTGTCTGTGTACTTGGTGAGCAGAAGCAGTGCGCCCTTCCCGTTGCAGATGTTCCTGCAGCTGACTGGCTCCTTGAGCCTCTGTTGTCTCCTTCCCTTGTGGTGGTGTCTTAGGTCTCTGGGAAGATTCAGTCCTGAGTCGTGGAATTCGCAGAGTTGACTGGCCTTGTTTGTCCTTACTGCGTATTGGGACGGCCGTGTCTAAATATTTGAAGAGCTGAGGATGGCTGTTCTTGGCCTGAATGGGTCTTTCTGCCTAAAGGACGTGGCTCAGGATGGGGTGCACTGTATTCAGATGGTGGCACGTTCGTTACTCAGCCATCCAGAGGAGGCAGCTGTGTAACCTGCTGGTGGAGCCCGGACTATTATGCCAAGTGCCGTGAGTCGGTCACATGACACACACTGTGAACCCAGTCTTGGGAGGTGCTTGGTGAAGATCAGAGACAGGAAGTGGAAGGGTGGGTGCCAGGCTGGCGGGGGGAGCACAGGGTTATTGCCTTGTGGGACAGCTTCCGCTTCCCAGGGACGATGGTGGTGACAGCCGCACAGCAATGTAAGTCCGGAATACCTCTCTGTTCTGTGCCCTGAAAGATGGTTAGATGGTGAATTCTAGGCTGTTTGTGTTTGAACAATTGTTTAGAAAGAGAATACATTACTAGTTGTGTGACTGAGTTTGTGACAGAGGCACCAGAACTTGCTGGATTCAGTTCATGAGGGGACAGTGTAGCAGGCAGGCGTGCATACGAAATCGCTCAGTGGGAAGTAGGTGGTATATAGAGATGAGCACGCACAGTGGGTTGCCGCCCTAAGTGGCCTCACACGTGTGCACTGACCAAGGCAGCCGTCTTCTTTTTAACACACCAGGAGCCACTTCTGACAAGAAGTGTTGCATTTTGATAGTACAAGAAAGAACCAGAAGCAGCAATGAGCTAGACGCAGCTGGAGATGTGTGCACAGGACGTGGCAGTTCGTTTTGTTCAAAGGACATTGCCCATTTCCGGTCTATACTTGCAAAACCAGGAAAACACAAAATTAAAATTAGTGTTTGCTTTATTGAATTTTTATTAAAATTTGTAATAAAGTTCTTTTCCACTATATATTTTCTTTTGTAAGTTATTCACAAACTGATACAAGAATACTCAAAAGGGAGACTATTGGGCCTAGATAATAAATGGTTATGTCTGGTTTTCTTGATTGACTGTTAATCATAAGAAAAAAGCAGGTATTTTTTCCTTTGTCAAAGATACTGAATTCTTGTTTTTCCAAAAGATAATTATTTTGAGAGGGCCGAGAAAGTCATGCCTGCCTCTTTCCTTCATAAGTAGTGGTTTTAGGAATAGGGGTTATGGTGACGGTAGCTCAGAGCTCGTGGATGAGTTGCGTCAGTGTAAGTGAAAGGCTGAGGCTCTGGAGAGAGGCAGACTCAAACCCTGACACGAGTCCTTGGAGGTCTTGTGTTTCCTGAGCAAGCCACGCCTGTTTAAGCCTCAGTTTCTTCATCTGAAGATAGTTATTACTTCACGGTGCACCATCAGTACTCAGTAACAATTCATGTGAAATGCTCACACCATGGTATGTGTTACTTGTTAAACGTTTAATAAATGTCAGTGATTTATTAAAATTTCTAATTAAGAAATTAAGTTAAAACTAAACTAATGAAATTAAATTAGTTTTGGTGATAGGATCAGATTTTAGATAATCATCTAATACCTCATCCTATAAAAGGTAAATGAATAAATCATGTTTTCTTTTCAAATTTCTTGCAGAAATATTGTATCCACCGTGAATCTTGGTTGTAAACTTGACCTAAAGACCATTGCACTTCGTGCCCGAAATGCTGAATATAATCCCAAGGTCAGAGCGATTGTAATGTATTTTAGACTGTAATAATACAGGAATTTACTTCTACAGGTCCCTAGATGAAAAAGTCTGTGTCATGTTATGCATTAATGCTGTTTCTAGAGCTGATTGGAAATAGGAGGGCACTCCACTATTTCCTGGTGTGGTTGTAATCTGATTTACTAGTTCCCTCCAGAGGTAGAAAAGGTTTATCAAATAGAAAAGTTATAGTTACAGAAGCTGGTCTTGAGAAGCAGCAAGTTCAAGGTAGAAACGGAGGTACTGGTGTGTATTAAGGTGTAATTAGTTAAAGAATACAGTTTTGCAAATGTTACTTGTTGGAATGAAAGAGCACACAGGTCCTGGTGCTGCTTACTCAACTGTCACAGGGTGTTGGTTCTGCCACCCTAGCGTGCGAGGCCTAGCGTGCCACGTGCAGAGACAAGGGTGTCCTGTGCAGGGACATGTGGCAGATGCTTTGACAACTGTATGCCCTGGGTCCTTTAGTAGTCGGGATGTTTTTTGTCATAGTTTGGTTCTCCTAAGAGAAATCAGCAGTCTGGCAAGACCTCGTTAACAATTGTGTCTGACTTTCAGCGGTTTGCTGCTGTGATCATGAGAATACGAGAGCCCCGGACCACTGCCCTGATATTCAGCTCCGGGAAAATGGTGTGCACAGGGGCCAAGAGGTAGGTGGGGGGCTTTGGCTCGTGTTCTGGGCAGTAGGCCAGTTCTTCCATAAGACGTGGTTGCTCCCTTGTTAACATGGTTGGGTCTGATCACTTCAGACAGCAGTCATTTCGTCTTCTTCAGATTAGGCATGAGTCTCGGATGTATGTTACCATTGCTTACGTCCATACAGTTCAGTTACATTTTATGTGTATTTGATAAAATGTAGTATCAACATTATTAAGAAGGATCCCTTTAAGAGAAAGACTTTATTACAGTCACCCCCCAGTGGAAAACAAATGGGTTCTGAGTCACAGAATTTCAGAGGGGATGCTGAGAGTGTGGCAGACAACACTGGGCGGGCAGTGTGCCAGCACAGTGTGTGTGGTTGCCGGTGCCTGCCTCATGGCAGCACGTAGAGAACGTACCTTTCCCATCACATGCTGTTGCCGTGCTCCGCCTCTGTTTGGAGTGAGCCTGTCTGAAAGTTAGCGTTTTGGGCCTTGGCGTCTAACTGTGTCTGACAGCCCACATACTTGGCAGGAGGCACACGTGGGGGGAGGGCTAGTAACATCAGCTTCGTAAAGCTTTTACAAAGGGAAGTAGATTGAACTTTTCAAATAAAAGATGATTAAAATGCAGTTGGTGGTGTTTACGTACAGGGGCAGTTGATGCTTGTGCTTAGTATGACCTTTGAACTTGTCTTTCAATGACGGGAAAGCCATGCTGTGTCCATCCCAACTCTGGTCTCGATTTTCGGCAGGCTAGACGTGGGCCTGTCCCTGGCTTCCACGTGACTGTTCATTTAGGAGTCTGTCCGCTGCTGTCCTCTGGACGGAATACCAGCGACTGGCTTGTCAGCGGATGCTGGGTGTGGGTTTCCTCCCCAGTCTGTAGCCTCTTTGTGCAGAGCATTTCCCGCAGACAGAATAGTGCCTGTCTACTTCGGTAATTACTTTATCCAGATAAGAAACCATAAATAAGTTTACTTTTCTGAGAAAAAGCACTGTATGTGTGCTTACATTTTCTTTTTTTTTAAGATTTTATTGGGGAAGGGGAATAGTGTGTACTTCCAGGACTTTTCCAAGTCAAGTTGTTGTCCTTTCGATCTTATTTGTGGAGGGTGCTGTTCAGCTTCAATTTGTTGTCCTTTCAGTCTTAGTTGTGGAGGGCGCAGCTCAGCTCCAGGTCCAGTTGCCGTTGCTAGTTGCAGGGGGCACAGCGTACCATCCCTTGCAGGAATTGAACCGGCAACCTTGTAGTTGAGAGGATGCGCTCCAACCAACTGAGCCATCCGGGAGGCAGCTCAGCTCAAGGTGCCGTGTTCAATCTTAGGTGCAGGGGGCGCTGCCCACCATCCCTTGCTGGAGTCGAGGAATTGAACTGGCAGCCTTGTGGTTGAGAGCTCACTGGCCCATGTGGGAATCGAACCGGCAGCCTTCGGAGTTAGGAGCATGGAGCTCTTAACTGCCTGAGCCACCCAGCCAGCCCTATGTATGCTTATGTTTTGTCACTCCTGACTTCGCAGTTGAGTCCCTTGTTTATGATGGTTTTATCGCTTTCATCCTTTAGCGAAGCTCTGCTTCGCTAAGTCACAGCTTCACCCAACAAATAGTCACGCGAATCGGCAGGAGACTTAGTGTGTACGTTCTTCAAGTCTGAATCTCGTCAATATTTTCCTGCCAAAGGGAAGCCCGTTCGTGTTGGTCTCTGCAGGCATCTGTGGGCTAAAATACAGTGACAGTAACGGTGATGGTGACAGTCACATCTGTGACACACTGGGCTGTCAATAATCTGGTAATGGAAAAGGTGCTCATTGGGGCAGGCCTTTGTTTTCTGCCTTTATAATGAAATGGTTCATATCTGCTGGTCTTTTATCCCCTTGGGGGGGGGGGGTGACCAGTTACACTTTTTTTAAAAAAAACTTTCCCAATTTGGACTTTTCATAAGTTATTCCTCTAAATAACTATTTTGGCTGTACGGGTATAAGTCTCTCCCATTCCCTCCCGTTCCCTCTCCCCAGCGAAGAGCAATCCCGACTAGCAGCCAGGAAGTACGCCCGAGTCGTGCAGAAACTGGGCTTCCCAGCCAAGTTCTTGGACTTCAAGATTCAGAACATGGTGGGGAGCTGCGATGTGAAGTTCCCAATCCGGCTGGAGGGCCTTGTGCTGACCCACCAGCAGTTCAGCAGGTGAGTCTCGCGTGTGCTGGTGCATAACACGCTGTGGCCGCCTGTGTGTCCTGCGGAGCCTCCTGCCTGTTGGCAAGCAGCCGCGGCCCCTCTCACCACCTCTGCCTCCCACCCCACCTGCCGACATGAAAGCGCCCCTCACCAGGTGTCACTGACTCCCCTTGGGCACATTTCATTGTTTTAAGTACGATTTAAGTGCAGGAATTAAATCCACAGCCTCATGTGTCAGCTTTTTCCTCAGCTGTGTGACCTTCTAGTCTGCATTGTCGGCTCTCCCAGCCAAGAGTAAGGCTGAGTGATGGGACTGTCCTTTCCTCCCGTGCGCTGCGACTTCCCAGCGAGGACTTGCAAGGTCCTGGCCACCTCTGCAGCCTCCCTCTTACAGCACCCTCGGGCACCAGGCCCTGCACATCTGGGAAACGCAGTCGCGTGTCTTCCCAAGCGTCTTCCTGAGAACCTGTCCCACATTTTCCACTAGGTGAAACACTCCCCTACTGACTGCTTCCAGTATCAGCTAACATAGCGGGGTTACTGGGATTCCAACTAGGCATGCTGGTGGTGTATGCAGTCAGGAAGGCCTGCTGTCCAGCCATGGTCTGCTCTGGCACTTTGGTTAACTTGCCTGGCCAGCACTCACAGCTAGAGACTATTCCAATGTAAGGAAATGAGACGGGAATGGAAAACAAAAATTATTATTGTCCAAGCTTAGAAATCAATGATACAGGCAGACTGGTCCAGAGTGACACCTGATGAGGGTCAGAGACCACAGAACATTAAGGTAAAGCTTTTGTTCTCATGTCAGAAAATCCAGATTCATCAGAAACAGAGTTATTTGCCTTCCTAGTGCTGGTTGGTCAGAAGTTGGCCTCGCTGGCCTTTAGTCCTCTGTCCTTTACTGTGACTCAAAAAACTGCTTTCTCCTGATCGGGTTGCTGTTTAGTCAGTGTTTTCCCTTGTATGGGGCCTCATTTTGTTTAACAGTATGGACTTTTAATTTACAAATTGTTTTTGTCCTTTTTCTTCTAGTTATGAGCCAGAGCTATTTCCTGGTTTAATCTACAGAATGATCAAGCCCAGAATTGTTCTCCTTATTTTTGTTTCTGGAAAAGTTGTATTAACAGGTAAGTTACAATAGACAGGGTGTGGTATCTGAACCTTTGAATGGCATTTTCTCAATGCTAAAAAGTAATGTCACTGATTTGGGACATTTCGCTACCAACTGGGAAAGATGCCTTTGCCGCTCTTTTCTTCCCACCCTAACACCGATGGGAAATGCACCCATAGGAGGAATCAGAGCAGGTTCCTGCTGGTCCTTCTGCCGAAGCATGACCTATCGGGGGAGGGACAAGGGAGCACCACACTGGGTAAGAGGGTGTTTTCAGTTGGAAGTTGTCCTCTGAAGCGTTGGCTTTCACCAGCTATGTCATTTTGAGACCACAGAGGTGTGCTGTTAGGATCTTGGCTGGAGGCAGCAATTGGGACAGTGAGATGCAGCCACTCAGGGCTTCCCTGCCTGGGACAGCAGGCCAGCTGCAGAGAGGAAGGCTGGGTCACCTGGGACACTGCTTTTGTAATTCCAACAGCCATTCTAAGAAAATACTGCTTTAAGAACAGGGATTGTGACAAGGGGTTCCATCGCTAATGTATTAGTGCCTACGTCTGTAGGTCTAGCTGGGCATGCAGACTACGTCTGGGCAGTCTAGCTGTGATTGTTTTAAAGTCACGATTTCACCTCTTAGTATGTTAAGAAATACCAGACTCTCATCTCCACTCCCGTGTGTCTTCATAGGTGCTAAAGTCAGAGCAGAAATTTACGAAGCATTTGAGAACATCTACCCTATCCTAAAGGGCTTCAGGAAGACAACGTAGTGGTTGTGTGCGCCTGCCTTCCCCACCCGCTGGTTTTTTAAAATAAAAAAGTTTGGGGACATTGAAGTGGTGGTGGTGGGGATGGCCCTGCTGGGCTGTGGGTGGCAGCCTGCGTGTGCCCGCGGGCACGCCGGTAGGGGCACACTTCTGCACAGAGACCCCACCATGCCCCTGCCTAAGCGGTGCTGCCCATTATTTATATTTAGATTTTAAACACTTACTGCTGTTGACAAGTTGGCTTAAGGGACAAAACTTTAGTGTTAGAGCCACCTCTACAATTGACTGGACTTTTAATTTTGTTTGATTTCTTCCCCTTAAACCAGTTTTTATATTTCTACCAGAGCAGTAAAAATCTTTTTTAAAAGTGTTGTTTTCTAGTTTGTAACTCCTAGGGTTATTTTTGTGCCAGACACATTCCACCTTTCAGTATTGCAGGACAGAACAGGTGTGTTCATGAGAACGAACAGCTGTAAATATTTTCTTTCTTCACCAGTGCTCTGTACAATAAATGCTGTTTATAAAGTGTTAGGTTGATGTTGTAAATGGTGCCCTGTAAGGTCCATGTGGTCATACTGTTAAAAAGTTGTATTTTAGATATAATGCCTGAAACCATTTCAGTGTGTGTTTGCTTGCTTGCTGTTTCAATCAACATTTCATTATACGTTGCACTGAAAGTAGGTGAGCTGCCTGAAAATGTAAGGCTGCTCAAGAAAGAGGTACTTATTGCCCTCCATATATTGAACGTCTCCTCCTTCCCAGATAACACTGCCCGTAATTCTCACTCTGACCCTGCAAACATCACCCAGAACCTTGCCGGCCATCCCAGAAGCCTCTCTTTCGGCTCCAATCCAGCCACCAGCCCCACGACCCCCTACAAATAGCCATTACTCTAATAGAGGTTAGCCTTCCATTTAAAAAAAAAAAAGAGATGTTTTTCTCTCTGTTTTATTCCTGAAGTTGCCTCTCCATCTCTTTTCCTGAACGTTTCAGGCTGTTTGGCTGGTGGTTTCCTGTCCTGTGTTTTGCTGTTTGCACACTCACGGTGCAGTCCAGTGTGGGCCTCGTTCTGTTTCCTGTGAATGGGCCGCTGCATCCAGAGCCTTGATCCCTTTGTAAAGACTGCAAGTGGCGTGTTCTTTTGTTAGGAATCAAGTGTTTGTCTTGATTGTTGTTTCTCTTCTCATTGATCCACTAATTTGTTAGTGGGTTGCAAATGGTGAAATTCTAATAGTTTCATTTTTTTTCGTATGTTCATTGAATACTTTTTTAAAGTGATGCACTTCATACACCAGGATAATTGCTTGCGTTTTTCCCTTTGAAAATTTTCAAGATAAAATACCTCATGAATTCACAGATATACCCAAGTTCAGGACCACAGGGGTTTTATTTGATCGATTTATTATTTATTACCTTTTATACTGAGAATTCTTACTTTTTAAAAGCACACAGGATGACTTAAAAGACCCTATAGGTAGTTATTTATCCCACATGAACAGTCTTACAATAACAAGACCACCATCAATATGAATGTTGAAAGTATTGAAACATATTTGTTATGGTGCTTTCTGAGTTGTCAAAGGGTACGGAGACCAGGACTCAGATCTGTCAGAAGACAGGTTAATGGGGTGCTGTGTATAGTGGGGCTGAGTGGTCAGGACAGGACAGGGCCCAGCAGGGGTCTTGGGTGATGGGCAGGAACCCTTCCTGGGATGAAGTTATCCTGAAGCCAAAGGAGGTATCTCTCGTGTGTTCAGTAGGGTTCAGAGCTGTGTCCCGCAGTGTCTTCTGCTACGGAACAAGCCTGTGTGCATTAAGACTAAGACCCAGAGGACGGCAGGGGCATGTGGTGGAGAGAGAGGGGGCGCACGTGCTCCCAAATCATCCTAGTCCCCATTTAGTCTTAAGCCAGCTCCACATCTGTATGAACTCCTTTCCATTTAAATTTCAGTTGTGTCATTTGCAGCTAAGGGTCCTGACTCATAGAAAAGTTAGGATCAACTGATGGGTAGAAATTTAGCAGCCTGCTGAGAATACAAGCAGCATTCTAGGCCGAAGTTACATGACTTCAGGTGTTACAGTGAGGTCTTTAATCCACTTTCAGTTAATTTTTGAGTAGTGTAAGAAATGGGTCCAGTTGCATTTTTTTTTTTTTACATGTGAATATCCAATTTTCTCAGTACCACTTATTGAAAAGACTCTTCTCCACTGAGTATTCTTGGCTCCCTTGTCACGTATTAGTTGACCGTATAGACGTGGGTTTATTTCTGGGCTCATTTCAGTTCCAGTGGTTTATTTGTCTGTTTTTAGGCCAGTACCACAGTTTTGATGCCTTGCTTTGTAATAGAGCTTGAAATCAGGAAGTGTGGTACCTCCTGCTTTGGTCTTCTTTCTCAGGTTTTCTTTGGCTATTCTGGGTCTTTTGTGGTTTCATATAAGAGTTTTTTTCTCCTGTGAAAAATGCCACTGGACTCTTGACAGGGACTGCATTGAGTTTGTACACAGGTTTTGGCAGTAACACGGATCCCTCTCCATTTATTTGTCTTCAATTTCTTTCATCAGTGTCTTGTAGTTGTCAGAGTAGAGACCTTTCACCTCCTTAAATTTACTCTTAAGTATTATTGTTTTCGATGCTATTATAAACGGGACTAAGTTATTTCCTTTTCAGAAAACTGGTTTAGTGTTAGCTGTTTTTAACAGTCACCAAGTAGGCGCTGTGACACTTTCTGGTGATTTGGGCTAGCTGTCTCCCAATGGAGAGGGCCTGTGAACTCTCACCATCATTTCTAAGCTTGCTGGGGATACACACCTAAAGGACAGCTTGGCTGATGACACCAACATGCCTTTAAGAATGTCCATGTCGTCTGGTGATGTCTCCAGGAACAGACCTTAGTGAATTTGCTGGAAAATCCTTAGCAGTCAGGATGCTTTTCTGTTTTGCAAAACTTACTATGTAAGTATGTAACATATCCTGATTATGAGTATTACTTAACAATTTGAAGGCCTCACTAGTCATTTTCCAGGAGCCACTGAGATACTTACCAAACATGACCCTTGCCACCAGTTGATGGGAACTTTTCACGTGTCCTCCAGTAACCATGGGCTATCTCACCATAGTTATGGGTGATTCTGATTTAACCTTCCAGCTTCAAATTTAATACCATTCCCTCCCTCTTTAAACACTGTATGTAACCAGTCTCCCCATGGGAATTTCACACTGCGGTTTTCCATGTAACACTGTTTTATGTGCACGTCTCTACGAGTTACGTGTACATACATGCACACACACAACGCGGACCACTCAGCCAGAACTTGGATGTATAAAGCCAAGTACTCAAGGACATCAACACTGTCACCTCCAAAGCAGTGTGTACAGTGGTGGTGCCTTTCAGGGTTAGCAGGGCGTGTGGAGAGAGACCCAGTAACCATGAGAAAGTGACCAGAATTAGCTGACAGCAGCCAGTAGCTTTGCCTGTGCTCTGAGCAGGTGTCCCTGGGGCTACGGGAAACAGGGCTTCTCACAAGGGAACTACACCGCTTGGGGCTGAGGGAGCCTCAGGATGGTTGAGGGCAGAGGTTCAGAAACCACCACCGTGCTAACACTGTCCCACACCTGAAAGCTGAGCTCCGGGCCTGCCCACAGGCTGCTGACTCCTGGGCCAGATGTCCCTGAGGCACCCTAGGGAATCCCGATGGCCCAATCCTGCACCCTCAGTCTGGTTTCCTTGCCCGTGCACAATGGTGTGAGGTGCAAAGGAGACCAGTGCTCTCACCTGTCAGTCTCATCTGTACGCTGACCACTGGCTGACCAAGGTCAGTTTCAAAGTTAGGCTGTCTGATCGCAAACCTTTTCCTGATTCTAACTGCAGCTACTTCAGAACTGCTGGGCATCCCTCTCATAGTCACAGCCCAGTATTTTCATGTCTAGGCTTCCATGTATACTACAGCCTGTGACAGACAATCACTTGTTATCAGACCAGCCCTTTGCAGTTTTACCCAAATATTTTTCTCTGTAACTTTGCAAATTTCAGGGGAGAAAATGATCTGAGTGGTTTGACTTAATTAGGCACATTTAACCCATTTTTATTGAAGAAATAAATATACATACAAGATTGTTTCACTTAGCCCACCATTCAGCCCACCTAGTATGTATTTTCCAGATTGATCTCTATGCTACACACATATACACAGATATTTTTAGAAAAATCTAGTCCTACTCTGAATACCATCTATAAAGGTATCAGGGTGTCAATTTAGATCTTTATCATACTTGGTGTGCATGCAAGTCTCTAGCATTAAAACTGCATAGCCTTCCATTGTACAGATACCCCAAAATGTATGGAATTCCATCACTGGACATTTTTGCTTCCGTACTATTTAGAAATTGGAAACAATGCCTAACACAACATCTCTGTACCTCGATCTCTGGTACAATTACTTCCTTAGGGCAAAGTCCTAACAACTGGAACTGCGAGGTCTAAGAGACCACAAGCATTTCAAAGCTTGACGACAGGGTCTTTAAGGTGTATCTGTTACATCTTGTTTCCAAACAAACTCCTCGGTGTAGCCAGTGCCTTGTCTACAGCTGTCAGCGCAGGTGAAGACGGCCAGGACACCCCAATCGACACTCCTGCCCAGTCTGTCAGCCTTTAGGTAGTTGAGCAGCTGAGGCATGACCTGAGAAGAGGGTGACAGTCACACCTGGTACAAGGCAAGGAGGGCAGTCTGCTTTCGACAGACCTTCCCTGCCAGGGTGACTATAGGGTCCCTGAGCTCGCCATCTCCACACCACACAGCAGAATTATAGACATTACACAACAAGCACATTTGACCTAAAAATATTTTACAACTCTGTTTCTTCAAAACCCCTCTCTATTTCACTTGGTCTTCATTTGGTCTTTCTTTTCTACTTGAGAAAGAAGATCCCAAGTACAGTGGGCTGGTGGATCTATTTGGTTCAGCTGGTAACCTAATTATTTTTATCAATAATACATCATAAAATAGGACTGAGGCTTCCATTTGGGCAACTTTTACTTTCTGCCATTTGAAAGCTGAATAGTAGATGTTCTTACTGTGACTGAAGAAACTCGAATAGTAATGAGGACAAGAAGGAAATCGACAGGTGTCTGTACAGAAGCCAAGTTGTCAGCTGGCAAAGGGAAGACCCACAACAGCCACCAGGGATAGGAACACGCTTCACACACCATCTTGGGGTCTAAGAACCAATCGGTTTTGGAGGCAGTCCTCAAAATAGCTTTCTTCCCTTAGAAACAAGTATCATTTACCACTTTGTAAGGTGCATGAATCCACGGAAGAGCATTGCCACTCAACCCAAAATGATTTTGATGCTAACAATTTGTGAAAAATCATTTATCTTAATGATTACATCCACTTGTTTACTTTATAAATCCAAAAACCAAGACTAACAGAGTAAGGTTCCAAAACTCTCCTGTCACAAAGTACAGAATGAGACCTTAATTGATGAAAAAATATATTATTTAAAATTACAAAGGTAACCATAGAGCCTAAAAATAACAATATAACTGCACTGACAGGTAAGGTCAGGTCTGCTGATAGTGGAAGCGACTACCTTTAAATCCTCATGACTGCACAAGTCAGTCAACACAGGTCTGAAAACCAGCAAAGTGACCGATGTCAGAAAAAGCATGTTATTTAGAGATAGAAAGAACTACTGGATAAAGCAGTAAAAGACAATTTTAAGCCATGAGGTGGGGCAGGAAGCTTCTGATTTTCACTATGGCACCTTCTATAAAACCGTCTAGACCCCTGTGCAGGTTCCTTTGGTCAAGTTTTTAATGTTTGGAAACATAAACGTGGGTGACCATGTACTGCAATAGTCTGTATTTAAGGTCATACCTGGAATTCAAATAGCCTCCTGGCACCACAGGGGCAATCTGGAATGTCCTTTTCCTGGGGGATATTTTCACCAGAGATCCAGATGGGGGCAATCCCTCGGCCATATCTGAGAATCTGAAATCAATCACAGTCATGTCCCAACCACCGACACATCACCTAAGTTTGCAGTGGCAGTGTGCGATCCGACAGTTATTTGGAGGAACTCTGTACCTGCTCCCACCCTTGATGGAACAGCCTTCCACAAGGCAGCTTACTGTCTCCTCAGATCCAGCACCCTTATTGCCTTCTCCATGTCATCAAAGCAATCCTGCAGCTATCTGCCTCAGAACTTCAGAATTTATTTCTTAGGTGACATGGTCAGATTGAATCTTGTGACTGTTTGTGGAGGCTGAACAGAACCCTGTTCCCAGGATGGTCCTGAGACCGATTGCAGCCATCTGTGCTGTCTTGCACATGAGCTGCACTTAGAGGTTTTACGAGGGACAAATAAATACCACATGAAACACAGTGTTTACGCCAACACTACAAACAGGTAAATGTCATCGCAATAAGGCCTTATGTAACAACTGAGGTTTTCCCATTTTGTTAAAAGCACACCCGCTGCGAACAAGCACTTTCTCGGTGGTCCAGATCTAGACCTCTTCTCTCTGTGAGCCCTGGACACCTGACCCAGTGACTGGTTTATGGGCATTTAACTGAGGTTTCTCTAAAGACTGCTGTTCATGACGAGGGGAGTCAAGGAGAACAACACTGAAGACAGCAACGTGCAGACACACAATCCCCCTCTATACTTTCCACATTGCAGATGCGGTTACGTCAGCTCACGATGTAACTCAGGATCCAGGATCCTTTTCACAAAACCAGTGTCTCTGTGTTAATATGTCCTGTTGGTTTTACAAGCCCAAGGCCCCTGTTGTCACTGGTGCCTGAACTCCATGTGTCGCAGGCCACATGTCTCCCCCAACCCTGCCATTAGGATAAACCCCACATGATGGACAGCACAGCTGTTGTCTCTTCCGTAACTACTGGTAGGACCTGTCCTGCGAACACCTTTCCTATGTGCGAAGGATGGCTTACAAGACAGCTTTAGTGATGACACCCCTAAACATTTCTGGGAAGAACACGAAGGGGGCTATATGAGTTCTACCTTACCTGTTCTGGTTCTGGGGCTATTTTAGTTTTAAAGCTCTGGAAAATTTTATCTTCCCTGGATTCATGTTTTGCCATAGAATCCAGTTCTTCCTCAGGTGCTTCACCTGGAAAACCATCAACACAATTATTATGGCAACAGGAATGATCCCCATGACTTGACGATTCACATCTGCTGAAGCAGCCAGTTTCAAAGATCCAGCTTAGTGTTAAACCAGACTGTGGAGGCTGCATGGCCCCACAGGCTCTCCCAACTTAAAGTCCTTCAAGCTGGTGCTTCAAGACCATCTGAACATCCTGGCACTCCAGAAGCACTATTTACTATGCAGGCTGCTGGTGAGCGCTTCTCTTTAAAGCTTTACTTTTATCAGAACAGACCCAAGTCCCAGGCTCAGGACTGCTGTGCACACACGACAGGACACCCAACAAACATGAGCCCTAGCTATCACAACTGTCCTTAAGCCGTCTGCACTCGTGTCTCAATTCTGTACATGTCTCATGCCTTCCCCCTCCTACTGGTACATGCGCTCTGTCATCACATGCTCAAGGTGCGCCTGCCAGCTCGTTCCTTTTCCATTCTCACTTACTGGAACCCCAGCTACCGGCACCACTGCTGTCCACAACAGGATTTAGTGTCTGTAACAGGTTAGGTTATTTTTAACATCCTGAGTATGAATTACAGACCAGTAAGTCAATATTCTAACCTGGGATCCAATTTAGTGCTTTAGAGCTTGAGTTCTAGTCAGTGAGACTAAGCGCGAACTCCAGCTGTAAAACTTACAGCCAAGAACCTCAATTTCCTCATTGCAAAAGGGGGTAGAGTTGTTAATTCACTATGGATTTTAATGAGATCATACACAAACAGCCCTTGATGCAGAATAAGTGGTTGTAAATGCTGGCTACCAACCAGCCTCGTAGGTATGTGGTCAGTACAGGCACTGGAGTACAATCAGCTATGGAGATCGAACAAAGTCACACATCTAAAACTGGCCGGATCAGAGAAACTAACTTTGAAAAGTCCCCTGCCTCTGACCAAACACTATGCCAAGCACTGTCACATATACCATCTTGATCTGAGGAACAGGTCTGATACCCCTTGAACTCACCCATTTTCCAGCATCTCTTGCAGCTCTACCCAAGTGACGTATTTGTATAAAAACCAAGACAGACCTGATATATGCCAAGCAGGGGAAGTACAGGAAGGATACTTTCAAAGGAGGCAAAGTTAGGAAATTATATACCGGTACTGCAGCTTCCAAAGTGGATTGAGTTTTCCTCTCAGTACCTCTCTTGACATACTGAGCCCTTTCTTTTGAGCACTATGTTTAATCACTTCATGAACAAAGTTCTGAATTGACTCCTTACCCATGCTCCCTGTAATCTCCGATTCATCTGTTCCTACAACTTCAGGTGTAATCTCATCTTCTGTTTCTATTACAATTTCAAATTCGGGAAAAAGGAAATTGTGGTCTGGAACAGTATTGTCCAAATTATCTGAAACAAAAAAGGTAACTAGCACCATCAGCAGTAATTTATTTTTGAAGATAGTCTGATGAACTCTTATATCTAAAGTAGATCCCATGTAGTAACAGTTTTCTCTGGTAAATTAATCCATATAATCCAGCATTCAGGTCATAAATTAAATGCCTCTATGAAGGCAAGGCTGGGACACAACTAAGTGGGCACAACCTCAAAGCTCCTTTCAGAAAGCCGTTACTACCAAACTTCTGAAAAGTATTATGCCTTTTCTAATTTTAACTTTTACCCTCGAAATGAAAGATTTGGGTTGACAGATGTTATGAAACTAAGCTGAAATTTAAAAATAAAAAACCGGACTCACCTGATTGTGTACAAGCCTGTTTATGTCCCAATCTCCAGTCTAGAGCCTGATGCTCCTTACTGCAGTAATGTGCCTTGTGACATCTGGAGCACGTTTTGGGTCCTAAACAGCCACAAACCCTGCAGAGATGCGCTCCAGACTTGAGCTGGAGGCACACGGATTCTCCTGTCTCGGGAGGAGACTCAGAGGGTGGTTCATAGGAATAAAAGTCATTTTTCCTTGGTAGCTGATTTCTAAAAACTGAAAAAAAATGAGGAGAAACACTGTATTTTTAAGTAAAACAACATGTCAACTCAAATGTTTGAGCCTGCATTCCATAAAGGACAGAAAAGCCACCTATTTCTTGAAAAGGCAAATAGAGGGCAGTTTTTGCTTTCAGGAAACTTATTTTCTGAAAGGAGATAAAAGGAAAACGGTGCAAAAGAAACTCTAATTCTAAGTCTAGAAAAGAGTTTGGTTCCCACGACTCAGTTCTGCGCCGATTCCAACTCATCAAACTAATGACGACACTAACGATCCGCGACAACACGAAACAGCCGTCGGCCCCGCCGTCTGAAAACCGACCGTTCCCCGCGTCTGCACGTAACACGCGTCCTGAGCGCCGAGGAGGCACCGCGCCGGGGGCTAGGAGCGCGCGCGCAGGACGGGGCGGGCGGGACGCCCGAGGAAGCGGCGCCGAGGGCTCACCGCGCAGGCCGGCGCAGCACGGCGGCGCCCGGCAGCAGAAGAGGAACAGGGCGCGATGGAAGGCGTCGGCTCTGCCGGGCAGGGGCGCGTACAGCTGCAGCACGAAGGCCAGCGGGCGGCCGCACAGCGCGCAGGCCAGCTCCGCGGGCCCCGGCAGCCCGGCCTCACCCAGCCACGCCGGCCGCCCGCCCACCTTGCTGGGGAACTGCTCGCTGCGCAGCCGCCACGCCGGCGCTGCCTCCGCGAAGCCCAGCTCTGCCGCTCCAGCGCGCGCGGCCGCCATGGCCCGCGGGGAACCTGGCGCTCGGACCCCCGCACCAGCCGGCCGGAAGGCGGAAGTGGGGCACCGGAAAGTGCGTAGGCGGCCGGCCAGAAGCGATTGGACACCAGGGCGGGGGGCGTGGCCGACCTCCCCCCGTGACTGGGTGGGGGCGCGGCCACCTGCTGGGGCCGCGGCGTGGCCCGTCCCGCGGTTTGCGGGCCGTTAGGCACCTGGGGGGCTGGGGGTCGCGGGTGGGGGGACCTTTGTGACGGGCCGGCGCGTACTGTGCGGACACTCAGGAGGACACTTGTGCCCCCGCTGCTCTCACCTCACAGTAAACAGTGAGCACCTGGCCTTTCCTTCCTTTCGATCCCGTTGGAGAGTTACTGGGGACAGCGCGTCTCCCCGGCCCGTCGGCCCCACGTCGCTGCCCTTCCATCCGGCTGGGGAGGCCAGCTCAGCCCCAAGGCCGGCGCCGTCCCCGGCCCGCAGGTGCAGGCCGGCCGCCCGCCGTCCCGCGGGCACCGAACCAGCGTCCACGGCGCTGCGCGTCCCCGGCGCTGCGCGTCCCCGGCGCTGCGCGTCCCCGGCGCTGCGCGTCCCCGGCGCTGCGCGTCCCCGGCGCTGCGCGTCCCCGCTCGAAGCCGCTGCGCGTCCCCGGCGCTGCGCGTCCCCGGCGCTGCGCGTCCCCGGCGCTGCGCGTCCCCGGCGCTGCGCGTCCCCGCTCGAAGCCGCTGCGCGTCCCCGGCGCTGCGCGTCCCCGGCGCTGCGCGTCCCCGCTCGAAGCCGCTGCGCCGGCGCCGCCCGCTCTACCGCCCAGGTGCCCTGTGCAGCGGTTGCCCCTGCCCTTCAGGCTTTCTGCGGGCTTGCCCCTCGTCACACTTGACAAGGGGGTTTGTACACAGAACGCGGTGGATGGGAGTCAGCTGTTTGTACGTTTCTCTGCAGCTTGTCACTTCACAGGACTCATCATGGGGACGCGCCACGTCAGGAGCTGTGGCTTCGCCTGTCCTCACACTATCGCAGAAGGGAGGTCGTTGGCCACAGCGACGCAGCCTTGCGATGCTACTGGATGTTGATGTCATTCAATTGAGTTGTCATTTCAGCAGTGCCACCAGGATCACTTGAGTGTGTCCTACGGGACTGTGTGTGTTCGCGTGGGCTGCATAACATAGTGCCACGATGGACGGTACAAACAGCAGACATACATTTCCTCACAATGCTGGAGGTTACAAGCTTGAGACGAGGGTGTTGGCAGCGCTAGTTCCTCCCGAGCAGTCTCTTCTTGGCTTGCAGGTTGGCGTCTCCTATGTGTCACACGAGCCTCCCTCTGTGCTTCCCAGTGGCCTCACGTCTTCTAAGGGTGCTGGTCACGTTGGATTAGGACCCACCCCAATGAGCTCACTGAACCGTAATTACTTACTTAAAGACCATCAACCCAAATGCAGGCCCATTCTGAAGGTGTAGGCGCTGCTAAGTCAACCTGTGAATTGGGTGACACGATTGAGCCCATAGTACACACTAACCCGTCACAGGGTTTTGGTAGGGTCCAGCGGATCACCATGGCCGGCGCGTACCTGGTGCTTGGCTCTGCAGACTTGGCTGCAGGATATGCTGTGCTGTTCATGGCACTCACTTCTCATGAAAATTTGCCTGCCTCACCCATCACTGGCCTGTAGCATTTCTGAGTTTGGAAAGGCAAGTGGAAAGCAACCCGCTGAAGGGTTTGAGATTCCACGTAGCAGCCCTTGTCCTGGTCCTCGGTGCAGCCAGATTCGGGATCTCCAGACACGGCAGAGGGCCACTCAGACATCTGTGATGGTTGCGGTTGGAATTCATTTGTTCAACAATGTGTATTAAGAACCTACTACAAGCAGGCAGTTTTGGGACACTCAGCATAACTCAGTGAATGAAGCAGACACAACCCCTGGACCTCAGTTGTAGTCAGTGAGTCAAGCACACTAAACGCCGTTCACAGGTCCTGTCCACCACCCAGCAGATCTGATGTCCTTGTGGCCTCCTCGACATGTGGAGGCCTCTCCCCATATTCTGCCCAGGCTGATGGGCCACAGGGAAGCCTACAGAAGTGAGTGGTCTTCGGGTACAGAAGGAGGGCTCCGTGCGGGAGAGTAGCGGGCAGGGAGGGCCTGTCAGAACGATCTCACACATCTGGTTCCCACAGGAGGGCTGAGGTCTGGCGGCTTCCACTCCAGGAGGACGGGGTCACACAGAGCTGTGGTGGGTCCCAGGCCCCTGGTTCCAGCGTGGAGGCTGGGCTGAGTTGTCCCCCAGAGGCCCAGCCCCACACTGTCCCAACTCTGCCTGTCCCTCTCCACACACACCCCTCCTGACCACCGTCACCAGGCCCGGAACAGGAGATGTGCGAGCATCTGCTCACAGGCAGGCTTCACCGCTCAGTCCAGATGCCCAGGTGCAGGGAAGCTGAGTGTGTCCAGGCCCTCGATAACTGTCAGTGGGAAGAAGAGACTCACACAGGCTCTGCTAAACCTGCTGGGTGAACAGGACAGCCACATGGGTCGGCGGTGGGATAGGCTGGGATGTCCCGGTGTAGGGGCCTAGACACAGCTGGTCCCAAACAAGGTGCCATGGAGGGCACTGAGGAAGGAAAGGCCAGGACTCTGACTCTGCTGCCCACCTGCCGCGCCCCCAGGGCCACTTCTATGGTGGGAACCAGCCCGCCAGATGCAGGGCTGCAGCCAGCGCCTGTGCTTCGCCTGTTTCAGGCTGGAGCTGGTCTAAGTACAGGTCAGCCTCCCACCGGGTAGGCCCACGCTCCTTCTCTGCGTCCACCTGGAGCAGCCAGGCCCACTGAGGCCCAGAGGGACGCTGAGGGGACCCAGACCCACCGAAGCCGAGGGGGACACTGAGGGGACCCAGACCCACTGAGGCCGAGGGGGACGCTGAGGGGACCCAGACCCACTGAGGCCCAGAGGGACACTGAGGGGACCCAGACCCACTGAGGCCGAGGGGGACGCTGAGGGGACCCAGACCCACTGAGGCCCAGAGGGACGCTGAGGGGACCCAGACCCACTGAGGCCCAGAGGGACGCTGAGGGGACCCAGACCCACTGAGGCCGAGGGGGACGCTGAGGGGACCCAGACCCACTGAGGCCCAGAGGGACGCTGAGGGGACCCAGACCCACTGAGGCCGAGGGGGACACTGAGGGGACCCAGACCCACTGAGGCCGAGGGGGACACTGAGGGGACCCAGACCCACTGAGGCCCAGGGGGAAGGCGAGGGGACCCAGACTGTCACGCGGGGCGTGGGCTGGGGTGCCTCTGGTCCCGCTCCCCATACAAGAACTCAGGATATGGGGAGGCCAAATAGGAACACCCAGGGAGCCATAGGTAGGACTATAGTCTCTCACTGGAGGCTGGATTCACACAACGTGTGACCTGCTGTCCCCTTTCTGCCAACCGACTGACTCTCCGGGACTTCACTCCCTAACACAGCCGCGGCAGTTATATTAGTGGCCAATGGCTCAAGGGCCACAGCTGACAGTCAACTAGCCACAGCTGACGGCCATCTACTACCCGAGCCAGCACCCTTCCTTCCACGTGAGGCCGAGAGCCTGGAAACTGCTCTCTGGGGCTCTGTCCCCACACAGATCCACTGAGGCCGAGCTGGAGGGGACCACAGTCTGTGAGGACTGTCTGAGGGTGGCGGTTGGGTTCCGGCCTGAGTTCCCTTGGAGCCAGATGCAATTTTCCTCTTTGGAAAGCACCGGAAAGTCAGGCAGGTGCATGAGCCTGTCTCCTCATCCTGCTCAGACCAGAGCCACGTCCAGCTGTGTCTCTGCCAGCTGCACTAGTGCTGCAGCCAGTGTCAGCTCCGTCAAACCCTCCAGAGCCGGAGCGAGCACCGGTGGTGCCAGCTGGCCCTCTGACTCTGGTGAGTCCTCCATGTACAGCAACACCTCTAACAACTGAGCAGCTCCAGCCCCAGAGCCTGGCTGCCCTGGCGCTGTGAGCACTGAGAAGCTGCAGAGGGATGAGAAGCTTAACCTCTCCAGGTTCCCTCCAAGGCTGGTGGCAGAGCAGTGGGCTCTCAGGTTGGGGGAACAGGCCATACCTCTGCCACCATCTGCCCTGGCCTGCCATTCTCTGAACCAGCCTCCTGTGAGTTGGGTCCAAAGCCCAGCTCTGCCACTTACTACCCATGTGACCTGGGCCACTTCCTTAGCCGCCGAACCTTCGCTGTCTACCTGTGAACAGGAAAAGCGGACACTCAGGACCTGCAGCCTAGTGTGGCTGTGCCTGTCAGATGAGGCAAAACAGACAGGAAGCTGGGCAGGCATGGCTGATGTGATGGGGCAGGGGAGCTCACTGTGTGCCTGTCGCTGGGTCCTCAACCCATCTGCCAGGAGGCTCAACAGTCTAGGAACTTATTATGCACCAGGTGTGTACTGAGCTTCGAGGGAGACAAACACAGCCCGTGGGTGTTATCTGAACCTGAACAGGGAGTCAGACCCACCCAGTGGCTGACCATGGTCCAGGGAACAGGGAGTCAGACCCCAGGGGCTGACCAGGGTCCAGGAAAATGCTCCCTAGGACCAGCTTGGAGCAGAGGCCGCCCCTCCCCCTTCTCTGCCAGCACTGGGACCTGGGTCATCCAGTGCTGGGGACCTTCAGAGGACAGAGAACGAATCCCTGGGACTCACACAGGGCTCAGGCCACATCCTGTTTCCTGAGCTCCAGCTCTGATGAGCGACCTCTGCCTGGGATTGAGGGGGACTGTGGACATGAGCTGGGGGGTGGCAGTGCCAGGTGACACTCCCCTTTTCCCCTGAGCTGTTCAAGATGGCAGTGCCCCACCAGTGCCTGGGCTCTACATGGTCCTGAAGGGAAAGCCAGGCAGCGAGCACCTGGCACCCACCATCCGTGCCACTGTCACCCAGATCAACAGTGTGGCCAGCGGCATCCTTGCCGCCTGCCTGGGAGACCTGGTGTTGATGCCCAGGTCAGGGCCAGGGTGCTGGGCCTGCATCAGGTGCCAGGGTGGCTATGGGAGGCCCAGCGGAGTCCTTCTCAGACCCTTGAGAAGTGCCTGTTTGCCTGTCTCAGCTCGTGGGGCTGAAGTCGGCAGACTGAGCCCATGCCCAGGGCCTGAGCCCCTCCTGCCAGGGCAGGCTGACCTTGAATCGCAGGTCCCAGTGGTGGGAGGCTCACTTCCTCCCTCGCTCCTTCCTTGGTTTGAGCTAAAATCCTCCATCCTCTGAGTGTCTCTCTTTGGGTCCTAAATGTGGCCTACCTCAGCTCCCTGAGCATCTGTCCCACCCAGGAGGGGACATTGAAATCGAGGGGGACTGAGGCTAGAGCTAGAGAAAGCAGGGCTCCCGCTCCCCCCTCACAGCTCCTCCCTCCCCAGAAGCGAAGGACCCTCGGGACTTCCCACTGCTCACCACCCTTTGTGTTCTGCAGAGCTCCCGCCTCGATCCATCACCTGAAGGAGACCGGGAACATCTCCAGGTGGGTCTGCCTGTAGTCACACAACAGCCTAGCCAACTGTCCCTTCATGTCTTTCCTTAAGGAAAGAAGAGTTTGTGAGATTGTGCCTTTCTAGGACTCTGTTCCATCCTTTGTTTACACCTTATGTCTCTCTGTCTGGTCCCCAAAAGATGGTTTGCAGCCAAAGACCGGTAAGATATCTCACAGGAGATACAACCTAAGCCAGGCGGAACCGAGTGGGGACCCGCAATGAGCTGCCTTGGACAGGTATGGGAAGGGGCCTTGCCTCCCCTTCCCCCTGCCTGGGAAAGTCTGCTGCCGGCTCTGGCTTTCCCCTTGCACCTGTTTCCACTTCCCTCAAGGGAGTTGTTACAATGTGAAAGACTTGATCCTGAAAAGGTACATGCTTTAAGTAAAAACATCCTGGGACCTTGTGCTTCCGCTGTTTAAAGACAAAGGGTGATTGTAATAAACATTTTCTGTTATGAGGTCTGAGCCTCACAGACCGTGTAAGAAACAATGTTGCTTTCTTGTAGTTGTAGACCTCTCAATTAAAAACCTCCATCCAGCTATATTCTGGGCTCCTGTCCCCATAGCAGGACCAGGGTGGTGAGGGGTCTCCCATGTGTCTGCCATGGCCTCCTCAGCAGCTGGCACCTCCTGGGAGCAGGGACAACCTTGGGGGCAGGGACTGGGCTGGTGGGCGGGGTCTCAGCCTCCCTGGGACCTCAGGCCACCAGTCCTGCTTCAGGGGTCCTGCTTTCATTAAGTGTCAGATCCCGGGTTGGGCCACATTGTCCCGACCGGCAGGACAATGCAACGTGGGACGAGGGGAAGAAACCTGTTGAGGATGAAAAAAAAAGGGAGACAGGAGACGCGAAGAATGGAGGCAAGACAGGGATCTGATCAAGCCTCAAAATTTTATTAAGATGGCGGGTTATATATATAGCTATGTCAGACGGGGGTGGGATATGCTATGTCATAGGGTGGCGAGGTACTTGTCGCGGGCTGATAGGCTAGGACAGGGCGATGCCATATGAGGTACAAGGAAATGGGCAGGCTCTGGGTTTGGCGCGCGCGGGCTCTGGGTTTGGCGCGCGCGGGCTTTGGGTTTTGTGACCAGGAAGTTCTGCCTAGGCAAGGCCTGGGGATTTCTATGGCTTCCGACATCTCCTCCCTTTTTGTTTGTTTTAAGGAGGTGGGCCTTGACCGAGTGAGGGAACAGAGGCCTGGTTCCTCCAACGAGCAGAGCTCGTTATTGGATGGTTTTGGGTATCTTTTGTGGAGGAGAGGTAGAGATTTTTTGATACCAACCTCTATGCAAACCAGGTATGTTCTCAGGAAAGTTAAAGGGAGCCGACCGTTGTGAGTCGAGCCCTTTCCTTGCAAATGCTTTGCTTTGCACTCACCTCGGTGCCCATACCCCTCCCCAACTCGTGGGGGGAGTAGACATACCCTTAGTATTATGTCGTCCCCGTGGGGAGGAAGCCAAGATAGCCTTCTTCGAGGCCGTCCCCTGTTGCTAGCCGCTGATAATGGATTTGGATTGGTTTGGCCAAAACAGCATCGATTTGGTTTTTAATGAGGTCAGTAATGCGCCTAAAAGCCCATGGCCCGAAGGCTATTAAGAGAAGGATGCATAGGAGGGGGCCAAGGGTGGGGAGCAGGTAGGGGAGAAGTCCGTTGAGACCCGTCCAGAGTGGGTTTTCGAAGAGTTCTTTGCGTCTTTTTACTAGGTCCTCTTGTAGTTTTTTGATCTTGTCTCGGACGATCCCAGACTTGTTAGCATAGAAGCAGCAGCGTTCCTGTAAAGCTAAGCAGATACCTCCCTGTTCTGCAGTGAGAAGATCTAGGCCTCGACGGTTTTGTAAGACTACTTCAGCTAAAGAGTCAATCTGATCTTGGAGATCATTGATGGTCCCAGAAAGTGTTTGGACATCATCTATCAGCTGGCGTGATAGTTTATTGTAGGACTGGACTGCAACACCTACTCCCGCGGTACCCGAGGCTATTCCAGCAGTAATTCCTAGCCCTACGAGTAAGGGAATGGCTGTAATAGCACGCTTGTGGCGCCCGGTGGCAAATTCTAGGCTGGGGAGAGGGACAGGTGTGTCTCCTGGGATAATAGAGATATCAGGGAGGAGACTAGCTGAGACACAAAGTCCGGTCCAGTTGGTGGGTAACGTGGTGTAAGCGAGGCTGTTCCCACATATGAAAACTTGTCCAGGGCTAGAACACAAGGTTCCGTTAACTTGAATGATGTCAGAACAGTTAGTAAAAGTGACAAACCCTAGATCTACATCAAAAGTGTTGTTTTGAAATCGTCCCTGATAGCAGGGGGAGGTATTAAATCCTACAGGTTGAACTCTAAGAGGAAGGGAGAGACGGGAACAGTTAGAGATTTGTGTGTTTACTGTGATATTGGAGGGGATTGCAGTAGGTATGGGAGTTCCCATAGTCATGCAAAGCCAGCAGTCCTGGGCAAGAGAAGGGTTGGAATGATTTAAGGCCCAGAAGGTGGATTCGAGAATGTTGTTGGTTTGTGTGTCTAAATCCATATCCCGGGATTTTGGGAGAGCCAAGGGGTGGTAAGTTAAAGGGGGGAATAGGTGGTGGAGTATTTTTTGAATGTGCTCAGTGACAAGAGTCTCTTTTAATATGTCATTTGGCCCTCCGCCATCTGAAATGTGGACAGGCATTTTAGTTGGCCAACAGACTTTATTTCCAATTGTACCACTGCAGCCCGCCTGACTATATTTGTTATTGTCAGAGAGGGAGGTGGAGTCCCAATCGCCTCCGAATGTGGCGGACCTACGTCTCAATAACATGGCTGTGAGATAAGTTTGGTTGTCTGAGCCAGTACAAATTTGGGTGGTTGTGTAGCAGGAAGAATGCATTTGATCAAAATAGCTGCATTCGCTGGGGCAGGGCGGTGGTAGTCCTGCAATGGGGGGAATAATGCGGGGCTTATTGGTACAGGTCCATTGTGAGGGAACCGACACTTGAGCTGGGAGGATCTGAGGACTTGGTTGTTGGGGAACAAACCTGACAGCCCCTAGGTTGTGTCCCGATGGAGGGGCCAGGGGCTGGCCCCGACTGGGGTTTCCCGGTTTCCTGGAAAGGGGGATACCTTCAATATCTGTTTTAGAATAACAATCAGAGGCCCAATGTTTGCCCCGTCGACATCTTGGGCACACGGTGGAAGGCATTGGTCTGGAGGGTGTCGGTGGGGGCTGTGATGAATTTTGGGGTTGTGGACCTCTATTTTTTATTGGGCAATCTCGACTAAAGTGTCCAGGTTGTTTACAGGAGAAACATAATCTAGATTGTTGATTAGGAGGCTTGTTTGAGGCAAAGTCTCGGAGGGCGGCTCCGATAGCGAGTCCCAAGGTATGGGAGGCTCCAACCCCTGAGCATAGTTTAATGTAGTCAGCAAGGTTGCCTCCACGGTGGGGGCGAATGGTTGCCTGGCAAGTGGGGTTAGCATTTTCATAGGCTAAATGTTTAACAAAGGCGCTGTCGTTCTCGCCTTCTCCGACCAACCGTTCGGCGGCGTCGGTGAGTCTGCTGATAAACTCACAATATGGCTCCTCGGGGCCCTGACGAATCTTTGCCAGGGAGGTGGTAGCGGAGCCTCTTGGAGGTAGGCGGCGCCACGCCTTGAGACCAGCGTTCTGAATTTGAGCTAACAGCCCCGGGGGAAAAGTTGCCTGGATTTCATTGGTATGATAGGGTTTTTCTCCTAGTAATTTATCCCGAGTCCATGATCTTGTTGTTCTATTTTCACTATTGCGCTGTGCTATCTCTCGGCAGTTTTCTTTAAACTCTGTGTGCCAGAGGACGTGGTCCCCCCCAGAAAGGGTGGCACGAGCTAATTTAAACCAATCATTGGGTGTGAGCCAACGGTCACTGAGACCTTCAAGAATTGCCAAGGTGTAGGGCGCTGTCGGGCCATAAGAGCTTACTGCACCTTTTAAATCTTTAATATGTTTGATGCCTAGCCGGTGATATTTTTGGCCAGTGGGATCATTGGAGTTGGGAGTGTTATCTTCTGGGTCTTCTGTGTCAGAGGCCTCATCGGCCGAGGGGGGATTATGAGAGTCGGGGGGTTCATTGTCAGTCTCTTCCATTGTATCCTCTTGAGAGGGTGGGCCACGGTTTTGGCTGCGGGTAACTGGAAAGGTCATTAGGGTCTTTTTATTAAGTATTGGGCCTTTTTGAGGTTTTTCAGGGCTTTGGTTAGGCATTAAGGTTTTAAGTTCTTTTTCAAGGGCATGCAGCTCCTTTAGGAGTTGCATATGTTCGCGTTTTTGTTGGAGTGTCTCTCTAAGAGAAGAAATTTCTTGGGTTAAAGATATTTTTGCCTGCCTAATGGGATCGGTTAAGGATGGGGTGTTTTGAACTAGGATGTCTTGAGGGAATAGGGGTGGGTTTGGGTTTAAGACTGGGTCATAGAATGTTGGGAGTTCCTGAGGGGGGACATAAGGGGGAGGGGTATGTATTTTTTGTGAAGGGGCGCGCAAGGTTGGCGCGGCAAGGCCCCAGGGATCTTCTTTTTTATTATAGCGGGCAGCTTGTTCCTCTAAATCTATCTGGTCTCTTGGGGAGAGCTGGTCCTGATTATTAAAGGCCAAAAGGGAAGGGTAGATTTTAGGGGGGTCTTTTAATGGGTGATTCTCTAAGGCAGAGGCTTCCTGATTATCAGCTTGTTTTTTAGGTTCCTCTGGCATGTCTATTGAAACAGATTGGCAGACAGAAGGGGGGCGGGAACTCTCTTTTAGGACTGTTTCCCCTGTCTGTAAGATCTCTCTAACATCTGGGTCTGAGGAATGTATTTTTAGGATATCATTAATCAGATTCCAATATGAGAATGCCGATACAGGGACCTTGTTGGGTCCAAAAACCCGATAGTAATCATTAAAACAGTCTCCAACTCTCTTCCAATATTTTTGATCAATCGTTCCTTCTTGGGGGAACCAGGGGCAGATATCAGAGACAAAACTGAAAAACTCACGTAAATCTTTTTTTTTAGCCTTAACTCTCCGCATCTTGAGAGATTCCTTAATACCCTTAAGGAAGAGTTCATGTGAACTCAACTCCTGTCCCATGTCAATCACCTACTCACCAATCTCTCGTCCTTCGCTGGGCGGCTACTCCAACGTTGGGCAAACTTGGAGTCTTTTCTTACGGGTGAATACCTCGTGAACTCCAAACGAGCCTTTTTACTGCCGAGGGGGCTGTCGAGTCTTGTCCCTTACGGGCTCGAAACAAGCCACACTCGCGCCGGGGAGGCCCTCGAGTCTTGTCCCACGAGTGAAAACTGCGTGGGCTCGAAAGAAGCCAGCCCGTGGAGGCTCAGGGAGGGGGGGGGGCCGCGGCGGTTTCCAGAGTAGGTGTCCTCATAGAATCTTCGTACCTCGGGCCCCACGTTGGGCGCCAAAATGTCCCGACCGGCAGGACAATGCAACGTGGGACGAGGGGAAGAAACCTGTTGAGGATGAAAAAAAAAGGGAGACAGGAGACGCGAAGAATGGAGGCAAGACAGGGATCTGATCAAGCCTCAAAATTTTATTAAGATGGCGGGTTATATATATAGCTATGTCAGACGGGGGTGGGATATGCTATGTCATAGGGTGGCGAGGTACTTGTCGCGGGCTGATAGGCTAGGACAGGGCGATGCCATATGAGGTACAAGGAAATGGGCAGGCTCTGGGTTTGGCGCGCGCGGGCTCTGGGTTTGGCGCGCGCGGGCTTTGGGTTTTGTGACCAGGAAGTTCTGCCTAGGCAAGGCCTGGGGATTTCTATGGCTTCCGACACCACATTGGAGATTTTCAAGTGTCCATACAACAGATATCTGCCCATTTGAAACTCAAAGTGGCCAAACAGCTGCTCAATAGAAATAGAAAAGGTGACCAACATGACAGCCCCAGCCCAGTCCCATGGAGACCTTCCTGCTCAGAGGACCACAGTGAACACGCTCACCCAGGCAGTTTGAAATACCAGATTTTCAAATGAAAGGAATAGGCATGCAACCCCTCCCCCACTTATTCCTCAGTGCCCCTTTACCTCTTTCTCCTCCACCCAGGATGAGCTCCGGAACATTTAGAAAGCTCAGTAGCAAAGATGTGTGTGTGTGTGTGTGTGTGTGTGTGTGTCTGCGTCTGTGTTTCTGGGCATTTGATTCTGTCCCACTGGGTTGTGTGTCCAGTTTTATTCCAGTATCATATGGTTCTCCTTTCGTAGCTTTGGAATACAGTCTGAAGTCAGGAAATGTGATGCCTCTAGCTTTGTTCTTTCTCAGGATTGCTTGAGCCAGGATTACGTAGTCTATGCATTTTAGGAGTTTTTCTCTTTATGTAAAAAATGACACTGGAATTTTCATAGAGATTACATTGAACTATATTCACGGCTTTGGATAGTAGAATGAATTTAACAGTATGAATTCTACCATTTCATAAACACTGCATATTCTTCCATTTATTTGTGTCTTTTTCAATTTTTTTCCGTCAATGTCTTATAGTTTTTCATTTACAGATATTTTAATTCCTTGGTTAAACTTACTCCTAAGTATTTTATCGTTTCTGATATTGCAAATGAGATTGTTTTCTTTCTCTTTTTCTGATCGATCTTTGTTAATGTATAGAAATAATCTAATTTTTCTGTGTATTTTGTATCCTGTGACCTTACTGAATATATTTACCAGTTCTAACAGATTTTTTTAGTGGGAACTTTAGGACTTTCTTCATATAAGAGCATATCTTCTGCAAACAGAGACAATTCTTCTTTTCTGGTTTGGACATTCTTTTATTTCTCGTTCTTACCCAACTGCTCTAGCTGGGACTTCCAGTAGCACATTGAATAAAAGCGGTCAGAGTGTAGACCCTTGTCTTTTTCCTGATCTTAGATGGTAAATTTCCAACCTTCCAACCTTTCACTGTTGAGCATGATATTAGCAGTCACATGTGCCCTACATTTTGTTGAGGTAGGTTCCATCTATACCTAATTTGTTGAGAGTTTTATTTGTAAAAGGATGTTGAGGTGTTAGGATTAGGGATAGTCAGGATCAAGGAAGGGGTTAAGGGTCAGCATAAGAGTCAGGGTCAGTGTTAGAGGGCTAATGTCATGGTCAGAGGGTCACAGTTTAGAGTGTAAGGATCAGGGTTGAGGGTCTCAGTGTCCAGTGGTAGGGTTAACATTTAAGGTTGGAGGTTGGGAGTTAGGATTAGAGGGTTAGGGTCGGTTTAAGCCTTACTGGCCCACTTCCTCTTCCCCTTCTTTATCTCTGTGAAGCTTCCAGGATGGACAGGACTCGCCCAGGGTCACTCATGATCAGCGTTTGAGGGAACCATTCGTTGTTTGTCCCACAGTCCTGGACTCTGGTCACCGGTTTAAATCCAACTCAGCCGCAGTCCAGAGCTGTGGAGGGCCTGAGTCACACAGCGTTTCCACCTGCCTTCCCACCAGGGAAGGGGTGCAGGCCCCAGTTCCAGCTCAGCCCTGACACATGAGGGCACTCAGTAGACACGTGTGGATTTATACAGGACTGGGTGCAATGACCTGCCAGCCACCAGATGCAGCCTTCCTGAGGGCTGATGGGGCCCTCCTGGGTCTGGCTGGGTCCTTCGTCCCATCTGAGTGGGTAGCAGGAGATAGTCATGTCTCAGGCAGGACGGCCCCAGGCCTCTGAGTATCCAGGGAGGCATTGCAGTCCTTCAGCTCAGGACAGCCTGGCCCTGTCAAGCCCCCAGGGCCAGTTACTGAGCTGACCATGTTGCTGGGGCAATTGAACAGCTACCTGGGCAGTGTAGACAGCCCTTTGGGAGGTTTCAATTCCCAACATCCATGTGGTGAGACAAGCACCTCCTATCTCACAGGCCCTTAGCTAGCCAAGAGAGGTGAGAACCCTGCAACCATTAAACGTGGCCCTGGCCACAACAGCGACACAGCAGCCCATTGGCCTGCAATCCGTTGGCCTCTCGGTGTTAACAAGCCTCTGACGTTCACACTCAGTGAGGATCACAGATGTGGGTGCAGCTGTGTCTCCCAGCTGACAGTCGCACACTGAAGCAAATGAGTGTGAGAAACGGGACCTGCCAGGTTCAAACCCACCCTTAAACTTGCCTCTTGCAAGCACTGATTTATTTCTGCCCTTAAAAAGTTTTAATTTGTTTTACTTCAGTAAGTGTGTCCAGTCTCTTGCAATCAACAAAGTCCTGGCTGACAAAGCAGAATCAATAATCCCCGAGACTCCCTCTGGACGGTGTCCTCACTGAGCGGGGCACATGGCGGGGTAGGGGGGTGACATGAGGACACTGGATGGGATGAGACCTTAGGGGACCTGCTTAACAGCTCTGTTCCTGTTACTTCTCTGTCTCAGGAGAGGGAACCCCAGGACAAGAGGGAAACCAGTAGGGGAAGGGGTCCTGGAAGGCTAATTGATCTGTTCGTATTTTCTGTATTTTAAGGTCCATTTTAGAAATGTGTATTTTTACTAGGAAATCACCTACTTCAATGAAATAAATTTCTCTTATTTTACTTTCAATTTCTCCTCTCTTTATATATATATTTTTTTGTTTTACAGAATTTTTACAGTTAATGAACAAATGTTGATGCATTATTATTGACTAAAGTGTATATCTTGTTCAGTTTCCCACATTCAGGCTCAGTCTCAGTGCTGGAGACTCTATCTGTTAAAGCCCCCACTGACCATCCAACCCAAAGGATAATGCTATGCTGCCACCTGTAACCATACTGTGGTGTTATGATAGGAAACGAGACCAGGAGTAGAAACAGGTCTGATAGAGTCTGACACTGTGCCAATGGTAGACAATGTATTTTCTAGTCTGCGGGGGCAGCTGTTGGTGGTTGTAGGCACAGGAAGAGACAGGATTAGATCCCTAACTTAGTTAGAAAGATGGAGCTGGTCACAGTGTGGAGGTTGCACTGGATGAGAGGGACGGTAGCAGGGAGACCAGTGAGAAGAGCGGTGAGAGGCGCTCTGGCCTGAGCTGAGACAAGGGCCTTGAATTTGGAGATGAGCAGGGTTTGAAGACCCGGGAGGGGCTGTGGTGAGCGCTGCCCTGTGGATGAAGCTGGCACAGATGCCAGAGTCAGCACTCAGGGGACTGGCTGTGTGGACACCAACAGGAGAGCGCATTCTGCCACCAGGAGACTATTTGCTAATAGTCCTTCTATTTGCTCATAGATCCTTCCAGCCCATGGAGGTAGAGAAAGGACTGAGAAGGGAAGAGGGAGGGGGAGTGAGGGCCCATCTCCTGTGGGGCAGGAGCTGACCTGCATCACCTCACTGATCTCACAGCCACCCTGAGAGGGAGCCGTTATCCCCACCTGACAGGTGAGGGGACTGACTTTCCATGTCTTTGCCTGAAGTCACACAGCTGGTACGTGGAGGGGACAGAAGCCAGCTCTGCGCCTGTCTGGGGTGCGGGGAGAAGCAGAGCCGTGCTCTGGGCTGAGGAGGAAAAGATTTTAAAAGGCCCGAGCACAGGCATCACACAGCTGTGGGAGTTGTCACAGGATCAGGTGCTGCGTGTCCTCCTGTGAAGGGCCAGGCCACCACCTCCCTCCCTACCCGTCCCCATTCCCAGCTGCCTGCCCTGGTCCCACCCCAAAACCTGCCTGGGCAAGTGCACGGAAAGATGGACAATTAGGTTATCTGCATATTTTCCTCAATAGAATGACCAGGATTCCACCCAACGCTGCAAGGACTATTTGTATCACTCTGTTTGTCCAGGATCCCGTGTGTGCAACCTCTACTGGCCCATGTGGGCCCATTTCGGACTCAGAACTGTGTTAGAATCAGTCTTCATTTTAAATACCTGTGAAATGGAGGTAATAATTGTGTGTGCCTCACCTCGAAAATGGAAGCAGTGGGTGAGATGAGGTCTGTGAAGGGCCTAAAACAGGATTTAGCTCACAGTGAGCTCAGTCCCAGGGGCCTGGATTCTCACCTTACGGCGGGTGGGCAGGGACACGCTCTCTGCTGCCACCTCCTGTGCATTTTTGAATCGTGTGCAGGTCACCAGGAAAAGCTGTTCTCTGCTGCCATCTTGTGTGCATCTCGGGAATAGCACCTGAGTGGAGGTCAGGAAAAGCTCTTTTTCCAGTTTCGGAGCCAACGAAGAGCGTGTCAGACCCAGGGCTGTGCCCCAGGTGCAGTCATCTGTGCCCTGGGAGCTGCCCACTGGAGTGTGGAGGCCTGGAGGTGAAACCTGGCCCAGAGCTTGGCACACCTGAATTAACTACCTTCTCGCCTGGCTCTTACCTATGCTGCCTTATGCTACCCTCACCTCTTGCCTCCCGACCTTCCCCGCGGCCATTTTTCAATTCACAGTGTGCACAGAGAGCCTCTGTAAGTCACCACATCTGGGGGAGTGGGGTGCAAACCAAAGATTTTTTTGCACCTAAAAGAGGCAGCCCAGGAGGACCACTCCAAAGGAACCAAGGTCTGAGACCTGAAAGCCTGGGTATGGAAAGGCCACAGGGAAGCCTGCAGGGGCCAGACTGCAGCCCCCAGGGAGAGCTGGGGAGGCCGGCTGTGGTGGGATCCCAGGCTCTGGCCTGGGCGCTGGGGCTGAAGGGGCCTTGGGGACGCCACTCCAGGCGCAGCATTTGCAGGGGGAGCTGAACACCAGGCTCCTGGGGCAGCTTTGCTGGAACAGCCTCCCCCCTGCACAGCTGTGGTTGCTGGTCCTGTCGGGTGGGTTGGGGCACAGTCCCTCAGCTTTGCCCTGGCATGAGGGGTCTTGTCCAAGGCTGGGTCCACTCTCAGGTCCCGAAAGCTGGCCTGGTGCGAGAACTCCAGTCTTGAGGGGCCTAAAGGCATGTAGGGAAGACCTGGGAAAACAGTGCAGAGTCAACCAAGGACACCCCAAGAGATCTCAAACCCACTGGTCATGCACACAGTCAGTAACCGTGGGCTGGCAGCAGCTCAGCACCCCTCACCCCACATTATCCATCTATTACTGTCCCTGTCTGACCTTCTCCTTCAGCCTCTGTCAACATCTATCTGAGTAGGTTCAATATATTCATGGAACATCTGCTCTTTTCGCCGCCCCCCTGTAGTGACCCTTTCAAGCCCCCAAGGGACCTTACTTCATCCCTACCTCAGAATGTCTATGTACCCATGTTCCCTTTCTATCTCCCTACCTCTCCCGCATGTGAGGTCGCTGACTCTCTCCTGTGTGCAGGGTTCCTACATGTATATATTAAATCTGCTTATTTTCTCTTGCTAATTTGTCTCCTGTGTTAAAAGTGAACTGGCTTCTTAAGATGCTTAACCAGCGAGCTGGGAGGACTATGGGTGGAGGGGGGCCCTTGTTAACTCTCTAGTCTTGACTTCCTGTGGAACTCGATGGTAACTTCCGGGAGGGGCGGGCAGATGCGGATCCAGGGGCAGCCGGGTGGCGCTCTGCCCCGGTCCCTCGGGTCGCCAGGAGGTTCCGTTTCCGCTTCTAGGAGAGCTGTTGGGCCGTGGGGGTTCTCGGCGCCGCGGGCCGGCGGGGTTTGCGTCTGGCACTTGCAGGCGTCATTCGGGGGCGGCTGGAAAGTGTTTTGTCTGCGGTGTCCGTGCGTGAAGGCCGGAGGCTCCTTTCTTCGTGTGCGCGTGGCAGGTCGCTTGGTTTCTCGGGGACGACGATCGGCCTCCGGCCGTCGCTCCTCCTTCCCCGCCCCCGGACGAGAGGTGTTTCCACCGGACCCCGCGCGCTGGTCCCGGCGGCCGCGGCCTCCGTCGTGTTGTCGGCGACTCGGCGTTTAAACACGTGGGGTCTCTGACGTCGGAGCCCCGGACGTCGGCCAGCGACGTGCGTGAAACCCGCGGGGAATTTTCGTGCAGGTGTTTAACTAAGTGGGCAGCTCTGACTGGACAATTACAAGTATCAGGGCTGCTTTGGCGAACTTTCGAAATTCCCAAACCTGAATTTCTGGAAGCCAGGTTGTGTAGTAACGGTGCTGAAACCAAGAAAGCCGAGTGGAAACGCCTGTTTGGAGTGGCATATTGAGGCCTCCGACCCAGACCGAATCGAAGTTACCTTCTTACCAAAGAAAGTCTCACGGCTAACAGAGACTGTGAAAATTTAAAGAACGGAATGGCGCCTGAAACCTCAGTCCTCCCTTCCCTACACGGCCTTGGCCATCCCTCACTGCTCCTTGGTCGCAAACTCTACCTCCTGCACCATCTCGTTCTTCTTTGCTGCCTCCTCTGCCTTCAACTCAACCCCCTGCGGCATCTTCTCCCGAATCTCCTGTCTTCTCTCTCGGCACCTATCAGAACTTTTCCATTTAAGATTAAACCCTCTGGGGATCCTTGTAAACCTCACACCTCCTACATTCCCTGGACCAAGGCTGAGTTACGAGTTATAGTAAAGGAATTTCGTAAGGTAGCTAAAGATTGTAATAGGTTTGCTGAGAAATTTGATATTATTCTCCAAGCTTATCATCTTGGATTTTCTGATGTATACCAGCTAATTAATATGTTGGTTGGTGAAGTCCAAGCCAGATGTTGGATGAGAATTGCCGAATGGGAACATCCTAAAAGGGATTTAGAAAAGCAAACCCCTGAGTATTGTGAGGAAGCCAGGAAACTTCCTAGGAAACTACATGGAGCAATTCCCGAGGCTTTTCCAAAGGCTGTTGATTGTAGCAAAATTCTGCATTGCTCACAAAGGCCTGACGAATCTGTTAATGACTCTTAGGAAAGATTCCAGGTCACTTTTAAGAAGCATTCAAGTCTTCCTTCAGATGCCGACCACACATGGACATTTTGTAATTCTTCCTTTGTCCGCGGGCTGAATGAAGACCTTTCCCTCTTGGTTAAGACATCCAGGATGGGATGGGGAAAAATGCCTACCCTACACTTGGTACATTTAGCTAATGAGCTTGCTAGTACCCAGATGAGGCGCTTAAAAGCAAGATCGCCAAGATATTTGACTTTCAGCAGTGGCAAACGAGAGACCCTGTGGGAAACTCACGTCCTGCGCAACAAGGGCAGTGAGGAGGCGAGAAGGGGCGGTTTGGGTTAAGTTTTTAAGCAAGAAACAACCAGAAACTTAATGCAGTTAAATCTCTCCGAAGGCCAGGGGTCTCTCCGTCTCAGAGGGCTGGAGCCCAGAATAAAGCTGGCTGGAGGTTTTTATTGAGAGGTCTACAACTACAAGAAAGCAACATTGTTTCTTACACGGTCTGTGAGGCTCAGACTTCCTAACAGAAAAATGTTTATTCCAATTACCCTTTGTCTGTTAACAGTGGAAGCACAAGGTCCAAGGACAGGGCACCTTGAGCTGAGCTGCAGCTGAGCTCCCAGATGGCTCAGTTGGTTGGAGCCCATCCTCTCAACCACAAGGTTGCTGGTTGACTCCCACAAGGGATGGTGGGCTGCGCCCCCTGCAACTAGCAACGGCAACTGGACCTGGAGCTGAGCTGCGTCCTCCACAACTAAGATTGAAAGGACAACAACTTGACTTGGGAAAAAAAAAAAAAAAGGCCTGGAAGTACACATTGTTTCCCAATAAAGTGCTGTTCCCCTTCCCCAATAAAATCTTAAAAAAAAAAAAAATAGTACATGGGGAAAAAAAATTAAACAAGCTTAGATAATTCGTTTTAAAAGTTTTACTGCTAAGAGAAAGATAGAGGAAGAGTAGCTTTTTTGGAAATAAGGCCTAGAAACTTTAATAGTTGTGAGAGATTTCAGTATTTGTAAATGTTAATAGAAAGGATAGAGCAGAAAAAAATAGATAATGTAAGATTCTTGGAAGATAAGAAGGCATGGAATTCAAAAAAAGGAGGATGGACACGTTTCCTGTCTAAGAAAAAAAAGGATGGATACAGATGCACGTAGTTTGTAGGTTTGATGGCAGAAGATTTGGTGATTTCAGTCTGAACTACTTCCTCAGAAAGAATAGGAAAAGGGTCAAATACTAAGCGTAAAGAGAGGTTGGCAGGGTTGAAGGTTGAGTAGGGTAAAACAGGCTTAAAATGGTAACTGGAGAAAATGTGTAGGCCAAAAGGAAATGGGAGAGTGTGGGACAATGTTGAGGGCCCAATTGAGGCTGGAACTCATACATTTTAAGTGCTACAAATTTGCTCTACTGGGTATATTTCTCTACAGACACCAGAGCAGGGGTCGGCATAGAGAAAGATAATTGGGTGTTTACAAAAATAACATTTTGCCAGGTAAATACAGTGAAGGCATAGTGTAGTTGCAAAAGACTGACTGAAATTATGGAATTTAAATCTAAAACAACAAGAGGTGGGAGTTCATGTAGAAAGAAAAAGTAAGAAGGTAGTGGATGGGAAGTTTTGAAGAGACTGACAAATGGTTATAGTGCGAACAGATGAGACTAAGTGAGCCAAAGGTAAGAGGTACTGGCTTGAGGGTAGGATGTCTGAAAGTAAAATTTTGAAAGTGGAGCAGCTTTAGCTGTGGCCATAAAAGCTGAGGGACTTTGAAGGGAGTACAGGGACAGCTCATTTTAGATGAGGTATGTGTAATAATAAAAGGAGGTATGTGTAAGTCGAAAAGGTCTGTGTAAGTGAAGAAAAGGTGTAGTGGAGAGACAAGTAAGGGAGGAAGAGAAAAAGTGAAAAAAAAATTGTGAGAGAAAGACTATAAGACAGAGACAGAGAATAAGATAGAGACGTAAAGAAGAGACTATTGGGAGAGAAAGTGATATGGGTGTGTGTGAGAGAGAGAGACAAAAAGTGAGCTCTTAAGACAGAGACATTGGGCTGAGATCCGCAATCAATTAGCTATAAAAGAATTGGGTGTTAGACGTCTCAAACAAATTTAACTACATGGAAAAAGATTGAAGAAAAAGGAAAACCCCTTCCTCTTTTCAAAAAATCTTACAAGGTCCACAAAAACCTTATTCATATTTTCTTGCTCGTTTACAAGAGGCAATTCATAAACAGGTCACCAATACTGCTGCTTCAGATATCATTGTATGTTGTCACACAGCAGCCTAGCAGACTGCCCCCACCTCCGCCATGTCTTTCCTTAAGGAAAGAATAGTCTGTGAGACTGCATTTCTGAGACTGTATATTTCTCCCTATTTAGTCTCCAAAAGAGGGTTTGTGGCCAAACAAGAGTAAGATCCCCCACTGGGGGTGGGGAGGAAGGGGGAACAACTCAAGCCAGGCAGAACTCCATGGAGACCCCCATGAGCTGCCTTAGAAAGATTTGGGAAGGAGTCTTGTCTCCCCTTCCCCTGCCTGGGAAAAGCAGCTGCTGGCTCTGAGTTTTCCCTCTCACCTAATTGGGAGAAAAGTCTTGAGAGTGATAAGATTAAGCTCTCTCTGTTCAGCTCTGTGAAACAATTTCAACATGTGATATATGTTCCTTAAAAGAGTTGCAGACCTCACCTCAAGGACTTTGCTTCTGCTGTTTGAAGATCAACATAATTGGTTTGAGTTGTTTCTATAACGTGATAAGTGAGTCCCACAGACCGTGCCCAAAACACTGCTACTCCCTTGTATACTTATCAATAAAAACCTCCAGTCGGCTTTGTTCTGGGCTCCAGTCTTTCAGAACTGTGAGACCCCTGGCCTTTTGAGCTTTAACTGCATTAAGTCTCTGTTTCTTTCTTAAAACTTAACCCAAAGCCGCCACTTCTCAGACCCTCACTGCCCATGTTGCGCTGGACGCTTCAATTTTACAAATTATAGCTTTTGAGAACACAAACGGAGATTGTAAACGTGCCATTGGCATACAAAAAAAAAATACTTAGTGGTTACCAGAGGGTAAGGGAGGAGGAGGGTGGTAGATGAGGGTAAAGGGGATCAAATATATGGTGATGGAAGGAGAACTGACTCTGGGTGGTGAACACACAGTGGGATTTATAGATGATGTAATACAGAATTGTACACTTGAAATCTATGTAACTTTACTAACAATTGTCACCCCAATAAATTAAGAAAAAAATGTGCTATGGGCTATCTCCATTTATGTCAAGAGGTAGGGACAGAAGACCATAAAGCTGCTATGTTGGTTAATGCCATTACAGGGGCAATTCAGAGAAAAGACAAGTTTCCTGGCACTTGCCATAATTGTGACATGCCAAGACATACCAAAAAGAATTACAGAGTTAAGAAAAAAAGCGGCTTCCAGCTGCAAAGTCCTTCTCCCCCCCAGGGTCCTAAACAACCCGGGGTTTGTCCTCGGTGTAAAAAAGGAAACCGTTGGGCCTCTAAATGTCGACCTAAATATCGTAAAGATGGGACCCTGATTCAGGGAAACGAAAAACGGGGCCAGCCCCAGGCTCAGACAACAACAGAGATATTTGTGAGTCAGACAGCACCTCAAAACTCTGAGGCGGTACCCCCTCCCCAACATTATCTGTTCAACAATTAACCCCTGCCACTGAGGGAAGTGCTGCAGTTGATATCTACACAGCTTAAGATGTTCTGCTGCTTCCAGGGGAAGCCCCACTTCGTGTGCCCACAGGAATAATTGGACCAGTTCCTCAAAATACAGTTGGACTTCTCCTTGGTTGCTGAAGCTTAACATCAAAAGGAGTTACAGTCCACACTGAAATAATAGATCCAGATTTCAAGGGGGAAATTCAAATTGTTTTGTCCTCCTCAGTCCCTTGGTCTGCCAAAAAGGGAGAGCGAGTCGCACAGCTTCTTTTAATTCCTAATATACCCCCTAAAAAGAGGGGAACCCCCAAAAAACACTGAAGGATTTAAAAGTACCGGATCAGCATGTGCTTTTCTGGCAGAAAATATTTCTGACATCCACCCAGTCTGTCCAATTAAAATTCATAATAAAAAATTCTTAGGATTAATGGACACTGGTGCGGATATCTCTATAATAAATTCTCAAGATTGGCCAGCTAATTGGCAAGAACAACCATCTAACATTAATGTTGTGGGGATGGGGGAGGCTTCAGGACTGCTTCAGAGCACCTGCATTCTCCCATGCCTCGAGCCAGAAGGACAGACAGGAGTTTTACAGCCTTATATCGCTGATATTCCAATCAGTTTGTGGGGTCGAGATCTGCTTTCTCAATGGGGAGCAGAAATCTGGATACCCTCAGGACAATATAGCTCTCAGAGCCAAAAAATGATGAATCAGATGGACCAGGACAAGGTTTAGGAAAATTTAATCAGGGAATTAGCCTATTCAGCCTGCATCTCAGACTGGATGCGAAGGATTGGGATTTAATTCACAAAATCATAAGCCATTTTGTTAGGGGCCACTGTTACGGAGCTAAAAACTCCCTTGGTTCTTAAGTGGAATAGTGATAAGCCTCACTGGATTGAACAGTGGCCACTTTCAAAAGAAAAATTAGAGGCTTTAACTGAATTAGTACAAGTACAATTAGAACAAGATCCTACAGAACCTTCAACTAGCCCTTGGAATTCTCCTGTTTTTGTCATAAAGAGATCAGGCAAATGGAGAATGCTCACTGGTTTGCGAACAATTAATGCTTTGATTGAGCCTGTGGGTCCGTTGCAGCCTGGACTCCCCCAACCATCCAATGGAAAAACGCCTCGAGGACCCAGAGACTCCAGCGGCACACAGAGCTCAGGGGGAACACAGCTTTATTACGCCGGCGGGCTCAGTGGGATTGTTCCCAAAGAACTGAGCACTAACTGGGGTCGGGCGCTTTCTTTTATATGTTTAGGCCTCCAGGTTGGGGGGGAAATCTGGCCGGGGTGCCGGGGAGATCCGTCCCTAGCAGCTGTGATATCTCAACATTCACAGGGAGGCCTCTAACCATAGGGCCCGCAGGAGACAGCTCCGATAAGCGATGGAGCTCTTAGCGGGGCCTTGCGGGGGCCACAGGAGACAGCTCCGATGAGGGATGGGAGGAGGGGGATGCAGCTCCTGGCCGGGGGGCCTGCAGGAAAAAACCATCCCAACACCATGATTCCCAAAAATTGGCCTTTGGTAGTAATAGATTTACAAGATTGTTTTCATACTATCCCTTTACCTCCTCTAGACTGCCCTGATTTGCATTCTCGGTGCCCTCTCTAAATAATAGAGAACCTAGTAAAAGATATCAGTGGAAAGTCCTTCCTCAGGGAATGCTTAATAGTCCCACAATTTGTCAGTTTTTTGTAGCCAGAGCTGTTTTACCAGTCAGAGAACAATTTCCAGGCTGTTACATCAGTCATTACATGGATGACATTCTCTGTGCTGCATTTACTGCAGAGATTTTAGCTGATTGTTTTAAGTTACTTCAAGAACAACTTGAGTTGGCAGGTCTTTGTATTGCTCCCGATAAGATTCAAACCACGACTCCTATAAAATATTCTGGAGCTGTTGTAGACAGACGATTAGGCCTCAAAAAGTACAAATTAGGAGAGATCAAATGTCTACATTAAATGATTTACAAAAATTCTTAGGAGACATTAATTGGCTACGTCTCACTCTGAGAATTCCCACTTATGCGCTCAGTAATTTATTTGGCCTTTTGCGGGGCCCTTCCCAACTAGATAGTCCCCGCACCCTAACTCCTCAGGCCAACAAAGAGCTAGAATTAGTTGAAAAGAAAATTCAAGAAGCTCAGATTCAGCGCATAACTCCATCTCAACCTTTACAAATTTTAATTTTTCCCATTCCCCATTCACCTACAGTGGTAATACAACAAAATGACTTGGTAGAGTGGCTGTTTCTACCTAATAATTTTGTCAAATCACTTCCAACTTATTTGGAATTAATTTCAGAGCTTGTTGTACGAGCTCGCACTAGAGTTCTTCATTTAAACGGAATCGAAGCTAATAAGATAGTAGTTCTGTTTAAAAAACAATAAATCACACACTTAAACACCCATTCTGAAATCTGACAAGTTGCTATTTGTGGATATTTTGGAATTATTGATAATCATTGTCCAAAAAATAAATTGTTTCAATTCCTTCTAAAGACCAGTTGGATTCTCCCTAAGAGGTTAAGTCCAGCTCCAATTTCAAAAGCTGTTTTTACTGATAGATCTAGTAACGGCAGAACAACAATTGTGAGTAAAATAAATCAACAAGCCATTCACACTAATTGCACCTCTGTGCAGAGAGCAGAGTTAGTTGCTGGGCCTCCCCCTGCCTTACAGGATTATACTAAACCTTTAAATATTATCTCTGATTCGGCTTATGTTGTACACACAGTACAAAACATTGAGACTGCGTTACTGTCTAATAACTCAACCCGTCTCTCCAGTTTCTTTTTAATCAACTCCAACAGGTTGTCAGAAACCGACAACATCCATTCTTCATTACTCATATACGCGCCCACACCTCCCTACCGGGACCACTGACGCGTGGCAGTGCTGTTGCTGATTCTTTAGTTGCTAATGTTCTAGTTACCGAGGCAACTGAGTTTCATTCTTTAACCCAAAGAAATGCTGCTGGCCTTCGGGCTCGTTTTCCTATTACTTATAAACAGGCCAGACATATAGTTCAAACTTAACCCAAAGCCGCCCCTTCTCGCACCCTCACTGTCCGTGTTGCGCTGGACGCGACAGTTGTGTGACAACAATGTACCTCTTTGCTGTGTGCCGTGGAGGTGCCCCGGAGAGTTTGCTCTCATGCGGGCGTTTTGGAGCTGTGGGGAGAAGGCTGCACTGGCTGAACTGCATTCGCTGGGCCTCCCCCTGCACTTCCTTGTCCCGCAAATCGCCCTAACCATGTCCCGCAAATCGCCCCGGAGGTGAGAACCTCCTTGGCCTGCCAGTGCCTGCCGATGTGAGCTCTGACTCCTGCATCTGACACACAAGCCCTCACTCCTCGTGGCCCCGGCCGCCATTGTGCCACGGCCTGAACTGTACCGTTTTCCCACCGCATCCCAGCCTGTGCTTGTCCTGTGGTTCCCAGTGACAAGGGGAGGGTACAACACCTACTGCAGAGACAGCGACCCTGCTCTTCACTTAGGAGCCGGTCTACGGGGGACCTCGTGGGTCTGGCTGCAGCGCTGTGTCCTCTGACCCCCCATCCTCCTTCTGGTAGCCGTGTTATTGGGATGGGTGGGGGATCGGCGTTGTTCCTCTGTTGGGTGTTCTGCTCCTTGGGAATAGAAACTATGCTGTGTATCTGTTCCTACCGTGTTTCCCCGAAAATAAGACCTAGCCAGACAATCAGCTCTAATGTGTCTTTTGGAGCAAAAATAAATGTATGACCCAGTCTTATTCTACTATAATATAAGACCCGGTTTTATATAAGACCGGGGCTTATATTAATTTTTGCTCCAAAAGACTCATTAGAGCTAATTGTCTGGCTAGGTCTTATTTTCGGGGAAACATGGTATAATAGTAAAAATGTGACTTCTCAGGTAGGTTGTTTTGAGGAGACAGTGTTTTAGCAGTGCCTCCAGCTTGCTCCGTGTGACAGACGTTGGCAGAAGAAAGCAGCAGATGAGCTGTCTAAGTGAGGGCGGGGCCTTGGCCTGGTGTACTGGCTGTGCCAGGAGAGGAGTGGGAAACCCAAGACGGATGCCAGGTGGTCGCTCATTTACCACTCTTGCCCTGTGACTTCAGCACATGTGCCCACGCGCTCTGCTGATTGTCAGAAATTTAGCTTTAACTCACCAAGTGTGCAGCTTGGTGAATTTGTATGTGTGTGTCCATCCGCCCCCCACCCCACCAAGCACACCCAGAACAAGCTGCAGTGGAGTTGGCCCCAGGGCCTGTCATGCCCCCTCCTGTAAGTGGGACCCAGCCCTGCGGGAGGTTGAGCACTGGTCCATCCCCCCTTAGCACACACGTGTATTGTCTGTTTTTGACCTTCATGTAACCGGATTCCCACAACACAGACTCACCTAAGATGGTTCCATCCGTAGTTCTCCCCCAGATTTCACCCAGAGGGAACATGTGTTTATTCTCACAGCTTTATTTCCGATTACAGAAGTTTCCTTTGACATAAAAACGTTTCGCTGTGATTTGAAATTATACTTTTATTTTAATGACGATTAAAACCTACCTTGTGAGGATTATTAAAACACCCACATCTGAGTGTTTGGGGGGACCTCTTACAGAAACAGTCCTGTGTGATGTTTCATTTGCAAATACAGGCTGCTTCTTCAATTCACTATTAAGACCTTGAATGTTTGGTTTCAGACTTTGGCTTTTTACATTTTCAAGTAATTCTTTAAAAGTGAGAAAGCAGGCAGGCTCAGGCTGTGGAGTAAGTAATTCAGAGACAAAACGTGGGGAACCCTGCGTGTTTTGAGATTAGTTCGGATGGCACGGTAAGACTTCAGAACTGTGGTTTCTGTGATTCCACATGCTAAATTGAGGCTTTGCAGGTGATAAACAGAAATAAAGAGTAACAGCTGTGCTCTAGTTCCAAGTTCTCTCATTCTGGACCCTGCAGGTCTTTTCGGCATGAGCCATGGCATGAAGCCCCATCCAGATGTCACAGAGGATATGAAGCAGAAGCTCAGCTTCTTAGGATGAGCAGTAGCTCTGACAAGGAAGCATAAGTCCTGTGACACTGGGCCCAGGTGCGGGTGTGGCTGGGACTCTTGACAAGGAAAGAGGTCCGCTCATTGGTGTCCACATTCTAGTGATGTAAATGTTGTTGGATCTGTTAGCAGTTTCTGGGTGTAGGCCGGGATCATGTCTCCTGAAGCCGAAGAATGGACACACGGACCAGGGAGAGGCAAAAAGCTGTAAAGGAAGGTAGTTTATTAGAGGCAGGAGAAGAGGTTGCAGCTCCCGAGCAGGAGGGGGTCCCGAATGGGGGTGCCCACTAGCTAAGGCAAAAGCTCTTTTATACCTTCCCCTGCCAGCTTGGGGAAGGGGGCTGGAGCCTTCTAATAGAATTCCTCTATTAGGTTTGCTCTGTTTGCCCATCCTGAAGGGATTAAGGAACCAACCCATTCCTATCTAGAAGGGATTTGGGATTATCTATTAACCTCAAGGCTATTCTCCTGTCTTTGTCCTGAAATAAAGGAGACATTCCAGTTCCAGTTGCAGGATATGGCTGCTCTTTGTTTATTCTTCCAGGGACCCCCGTCTACCTACCAACAACACATTATCCTGTCTTACTAGCAAGCGTGCTTGGAGGTGGTGGGGAGTCAGGGATGGACCTGTGTTCTGATCACTTAGAAAGATTCTGTGGTTTTCAGGGCTTGAGGTCTGTGAACTGATACGTAGGTAATTTTTCACCAGCATAATAAGGGAAGGAAATAGAATGTTCATTTTGTTCAATTTTCTTTTTTTTAATAGAGACATTTATCATCTAATTGTTTCTAAAACAGAATTATTCTGTTTGTCTTTAAACAGTATTTATAACTAGCACTTGCCATTTTTATACAAGCACTGAAGTTCTTGTTTTAGGGATTATAGGTTTTGGAAAAACCAAATGTAATATCCCCTCACTTCATTGTGATGTACTAAATCCTGAATAAGACAATGAATTATAACAGCAACGGTGATGATGATTGGAGGTTGGATTTTAGCAGGGATCATGCTTATGATACTTTCCTGATTCACTGTTTTAAATTTCTAGGGTTCTAATTATTAATAGTATAATTCTTTTCGGAAGTCTGGCTTCCGGCTTCTGGCTCTGTACATTGTACCACATCACTATGGGGTTGTAAAATCAAACCTGTGGTTAGCATAGATGTACTATCCAGACTTGTTACACTGTGATTGATTTAGTTACGGGAAACATTATTTACTTTCAAGTTCTGTGAACCTTCCTTAGTTACCGGCAATTGCTTGTCGCTCTCTCCAAATTGTTGTCAGTATGACCTGGTGTATGTACTGTGTGTGCAGAAAAACCTCCTCAAAGTTGGGAGGGGGAGGTCCTTGTCCTGCTGCTGGAAGAAAAGGCCAGACCCCCTTCGTCGCTGACATTTCTGCACACTTAACTGCCAAGGTCTCTTCCAGGAAGTTCACATGTAGTTTTCGTTGTATCCCTTGTAACAGCTCCATCCATATCACACATGAGAAAACAGCAGCAGGGAGTAAGGACGGCCTAGGCAGGGCCAGGACCTGGCTCAGGTGGGCTTCCCACTGCCTCACTGGAAGCCTGTCCCTCCCCCCTTCTCCTTCCCCCTCCCCCACAGATGTTCTGTTATGCTTGCTTTACTGCTACAATTATTATGTGTAAAAACGATGAGAATAAGCCTTCTGATTTCCGTGATGTTCTTTCACAGGGGTCCCTGCTTGGTAGGAGTCTTCTCCACGTGTGCTGTTTGTTCACGCATGTCGCTGCATGGCTTCCATACTGTGTTTCGGGGAGACCAGTGTAGTATGTGAGCAGAGTAATCCAACACGAATTGGTCATCAGGAAGAATGCCTCCAGTCACAAAGAACTGGGAAAAACAAATGATAAAAATTAGGATTTTTTTTTTTTGTGTGTGTGTGTCTCTCTCTCTCTCTCTCTCTCTCTCTCTCTCTGTTGCATATTTTATATTGTAGCACTTTGATTTAAAAAGTAATCATTCATTTTAGAAAATTCAGTAGAAATGAACAATAAGAGCTGCTCACTCCTGTGGCCAGACATGTGAGCCTTATCTGTGTCTCCAGATTGTTCTTTTTTGTTGTTGTTGTTATAGCACAACTTATATATTTCAAATGAACAAAAATTAGTATCATTTACAGTATCTTAAGATAAACAACTGTCTTTCAATGGGAGCTTCCTTTCCAGTACTTTGAGGTCTACAAGACGTAGCTAGAAAATTTACTACTGTGGAAAATGAAGACTGCTTAAATTGAATGGGGATAGGGGGAGGGCCTGTGGTTTTTCTTTTTGATTAATTGCTGTAACACTGTCCTTCAGGTGGCTGAGGGAGTTTCATATTTTCTTTAGACATCATTAGGCGCCGAAGCTCTCGCAGGACAACTTTGATGCTATATGAATTCTGCCATTTTGCTAGCACTGATATGGCTCTTGGGTCCACCACTCCATTAGAACTATTAACTCCATTCATATTAATTTTTGTTACAAATCTTACAAAGGGGGGTGCTTCTGGGTATTTAGGTCCACATTCTATTTTAAGGCTGTATATTCGGTTTTCATAAATTGTTCTTGGAGGCCCAATTATCATCCCTGTCCATCTTGTAAGTGTCATGTCTTCGTCATCTTCTAGACCCCAGCTAACTGTGCCATCTCCTACTCCTTTTTGGCCTTCTTCGAGTTCTTCCAACAGTCGGAAATTGCGAGGGACTTTTACTCCCGAGCCCGTGGTGGCTGCCATCTTGCATCGCTGTCAGATTGTTCTTTTTAAACTAGGTTACTGTACCTAATGTTCTAGAAGTTACTGAGACAGGTTAGCTAGCATGTCCCTAGGGAGACAGGGGGGTCCCTGGTGGAATAAACAAAGGCAGCCGTATCCTAAAACTCCAGGTATTGTAATCACTCCTTGCTCTAGAACAAAATGTAACAAGGCCTTGAGGTTAATCATAAAATTCCTTTTGGCCTGACAAACGGAGCTGATCTGATAGATAACAGTGGGTCATTTTGCTAATTCCTTCAGGATGGGCAAGCAGAACAAACCTGGTAGATGAATTTCATTAGAAGGCGCCAGTTCCCTTCTTCAAACAACTGTCCTTCCCTGAACAGGCAACGGAAGGTATAAAAGTAAGAGCTTTTGCCTCAGGCACTGGGCACCCCCATTTGGGACCCCCTTCCACTCCGGAGCTCTGTCTCTTTGCTTTCAATAAACTCCTCTTTTTAAAACTCTTTGCCTCTCCTGAGTCCTTGTGTCCATTCTTCAGTCTCACGAGACACGATTCCGGCTGATACCCAGAAACTGCCAGCAGATCCAACATTCATCTACATCATTTGGGGACTCACAGGTAAAATATTCCTACATCATTACAATATTTTACTTCGGGGACTTCATGAATATAATTTAAGTCATTTAGTGCATATATACTAGCCCGCTGAATCGCTAATCCCAGGTTATTATCTGCTTCCTGTAAGTGGACATGAGGCTATGTGTAGTTTTTCACTGTTATTTTCTATTCTAGAAAGACTGACTTGAATGTGCCAAATTAAAAAATTATCCATAAATATTTCAGTATGTATCCGTAAAAGGGCTCTGTTTTGTGTTTGTTTGTTTGTTTTTTAACATCACCACAAAACAATTATCAACCTAAAAAAGTAATGGTAATTTATTATGTGGATGGAAAAGGGACCACATGTTAAACCTGACAAGCTCAGGAGACTGAAAATAACCACATAGGATGGCTGGAACATAAAAATTCCTAACTAAGGTGGGCCATGGGGGGAAGTCACATCCTTGGCCTGTAGCTTCCTTGACAAAGGTCAGCCTTTACCTTAAGTGAGCCTGTCGTCTTTTTTGCATCTAAGATAACATACCCTTGGAATGTCAGCATACTCCCTTTTCTGGACCCCCCCAGGGGGCACAACCCATCACACCAGAGCAGGAAACTACAGAATGTCTCATTGTTATCTTGTTCCTCAAATACCATCTCTATGTGCTGTAAAATGCTGTTAACTATCCTGTACCCACCAATATAAAAGAAGTGTGTGTGTCTCCATTTTGCTTTTTATCCAATCCCAGAGATTTCTCTGCTTTGCTTTCTCCCACCCCCTCAATCTATAACCGGTGGATTGCATGTAACACTCCTCCTTTGATTCTAATATGTAAAATCATTTGCAAAATGGCCATTTTCCAGAGCATGTTCTCAATCCATTGAGACTTTGCTTCCTGGCATTTGTCATCAGTTTGGCTCAAATAAACTCATAAGGTTTCTCTAAGACTGGGTGTTTATTTTGTTAGGGTCCAGAGTCAACCCCTCTCAAGCGAACAGAAGTCACACGATAATGCAGGTCACACAGCGCGGTTTATTTCCAGCTAGCTGGGGTCCGAGTATCTGCCCGACGCAGCGGGTTTCAACAAGGACCCCAAACACTTAAAACCCAGGGTTTATATAGCATCTTCAAGGCACAGAGTAATTAAACTACAGGACTCACATAGCTTTAAGGAGTATATGATAAACTGCAGGACTTACACAGCTTCAAAGAGTATAAGATAAGCTACAGGGCTGCTTGTCTCCTCGCTGTCACTGCCCACATCTTGGAATTTACAGTCAGGTTGTGTTTACACTTAGGTTGTGTTTCAAGCCAGGGGCCGTTAACCCTGACCTTACGATAGCAGTTCTCACGCTAACAGTCTCTTACAATTTGTTGACAATACCTTCAAACGTACAACTAGTGTTCAAATTTTCCTGATTGTCTCAAAATTTGTTTGAATATTTTATTTAAATGAGGTTCCACTTAAGATTTATGTATTGAATTTGGCTGATGTATATCTTAACTGTTTTTTAATCCATAAGTTCTTAACCCTTTACTTTTTCCTTGCAATTTATTTGTTGAGGAAATCAGGTCATTTGTTTTTCCTTGAATGGATTTGAGATTACCTGTCTCTGTGCTGATGTTTTTATATCCTTTCTGTCCTTTATTCCCTGCAAATTGGTGGTTGGATTTTCTCGTGTCTTTCGTCTTATGTCATTGTCACCTTTTTCTCACGCTGACAGTCCTGGTCTCCAGCCACCCGATTTATTGTTTTTCTAGAATACGTGTTATGTGCATTATCACCAACAATATGATTTCCAAAACTACGTCAGGCTCCTCGGGCAGCTTTGCTGGAACAACCGCTGCCCCCCCCCCCCCCCCCCCCCGCCCCCTGCACAGCTGTGGGAGCTGGACCTGTCCTGAGAGTTGGGTTAGAGCCCCTCAGCTTTACCCCGGCGTCAGCTTTACCCCGGTGTCTTGTCCAAGCGTGGGTTGACCCTCAGGTCCAGGGTGCTGGCCTGGTGTGGAAACTCCAGCCTCTGGGGGGCCTAAGGGCATAAAGGGAAGACCTGGGAAAACAGTGCAGTCAGCCAAGGACACCCCAGGAGATCCCAAACCCATAGGCCAGGCACAAGGTCAGCACCCTTGAGCTGGCAGCAGCTCAGTACCCCACACCCCACATTCTCCATCTATCTCTGTCCTTGTCTGACCTCCAGTCTCTGTCAACACCCGTCTTTGTCTGACTAGGGACCTTCCTTCATCTATAGCTCAGGATGTCTTATCTACCCATGTTCCCTTTCTATCTCTCTCCCTCTCCAGCATGAGGGGTCTCTGACTTTCTCCTGTGTGCGGGGTTCCCATATATATACATATATACATGAACTCTGCTTATTTTCTCTTCTAATCTGTCTCGTGTCTATTTGATTACTAGAGCAGCCAGAAGAAGCTTGAGGGTAAAGTTTCTTTCTCCCCGAACTAAGCAAGTAATCATTTATTTAATAAAAGATGAGCTTTGGGAGTATATATTCTCAGGACTGAACGATTAGATCAATGAAATATGGAAAAATTTACCAATTTAACTTCTTATTGTGAAACTTTTATTACAGTTTCAAAGGCGGGAATGAAGAGGACCAAAAGTTTTGCCTGTGGGCATATTGACTTTAAGGTGGTTGTTGGGAAACAAAACACTGAGAAACAGCCTTTGACCCTCCCCCTTGCCTGCCTGAGATTCAGATGCAAAGACCTGGTTTAGGGCGGGCACCTTGGCCTGAGGTTAAACTCCTTAAATCCCTTAACATCAGAAACTCCTTAGCATAAGGCGGGAAGACTCCCAGTGGAGCCTGCTGACCACCCTTCCCCCGTGTCCCATTCTTTTTTGGGTTGCCTATTTACCTTCCGTGAGTGTGCCACTCTTCCAAAATTACCTGCAAAGCACTCAATCTTACCTCACTGTCTTAGGAATTTTTACGTGTATGTAAATTTCCCTTGTGTGTATGTTAAAATTCGATTTTATCTTAGTCTGATTCTGTTAATTTTATGATTAGGTCAGCTAGAAGTTGTTATTATAGGCAGAGAGAACAGGGCCAAGGGGAGAGGGGGGAGGAAAGGAAGGAAGATGTGAGGGGAAACAAAGAAAAGAGGAGATGAGATCATTCCTAAGAAATGGTGCAGCTACAGCTAATTGTAATGGGTTATAACACTATTAGCATTGCAGGCAGGGAAAAATCTTCACACTTGTGTCCCCAGGACAGTTCCTACAAGGGAATCCCTCCTCCAATGGGAAGGAGAGCAAAGACACACCCAGAGATCACTTGTGACTCCACCCCTGAATGTTTCCTGCCCTCTTTCAAATATAATCATAAATTTTCTTTGTTTCAGCACAGTTGCTCTTACTCCTGGGCTTGTCCGTTCTTGTGTTTTGTGGATATATTTTCTTTTAATACTTTCTTGGCCTGCTTGCCTTTTCATGAGGCATTGTTCCTACATCCTGGAATGTCTTCCAGTGATGACTCGGACCTGCTCTCCGATAACACACTAGGTTAGAGCAAAAGTGATTTTTAAAGCCCCCACAGTATTGGGGAGCCTGTGAGGAGAAGTACTGGCCGGGGCACTGCTAGCTCCTGGCAACCGCTGCAGCTGAGAGCACGGGGACTTCTGCCGGCAGAGGTAAGCGGCGTTTTTGTTCACCCTGTCATCCTTCCTGGTCTATTCCTGTGGGTTTTGGGAGAATTTAGAAGTGCTGCATGTCCTTTTTCTCTTCTACATGTTGATTGGCAGTAAAAAATGTTTGTGAGGCTAGCTTCTCGGGAGTAGAGACTCACGGGTTTTCTTTGTTGAATCTTCCCTCCCAAAGATGGTCATTTTTTTGTGTGTCTATGTCTCTTGTGTCATTTGTAATAAGGAAATACCGAAGGGACAGAAAGCTTTTGGCTTCCTTGGTTACGCTGTGAAAAGGCTTATTGGTTTGAGCTATTAAAATCCTACCATCAGAGGCCAGAGTATGGATCCTTTGAATTGGAAAAACTTCTAAATTGGAAAATGTGTTAGAGAACTCTCATGATGTTGCAGAATCCAAGATTCTGCAAGATTTCTGCAAGATTGGTGATTTCCAAGAGGAAATCCCCAAGATTTCCTATTGGGGAAAGAACCCAAGAAGCACTCAGAGTTAGGAGAGTCAGCTTTGTAAGCCTGCTGGCTCCTTCTCAAAAGACTGAGTCCCTAGCAAGGTTTTGAGTGGGTTTTTATGGGTTGGGGACTTTCTTGAGTTGGGGAAAGGGTAGGTGTCATCTGGTAATTGGCTCGGGGTGTGGCTTGGAGGGGGTTATGTGGAAGTGGGCTGGGGCTTAGGCTGGGGACCTCTCCACTCGGGCCACCATTTTAGGTCAGTTCCAGGTAGCAGGGAACCATTTTAAGGTCAGTTTCCCCATCATGACAAAAATCTGTTTGATTGGACCCTAGAGAAAGACCCCATTTTCAATACAAATGAATACAAGGAAATTTAACTATTCTTAACCTATTCAATGAGTTATTTAGCTTTTTGGGTTCTATGAGATGCTAATATTAATACTAGGTTTAAAAAAGGCAGAAGGGAAAATCAAGATGTGCAAATGTTAAAAGTCTTTCTGGAGATTTAAGATTTAGAGAACTGGTATGTTGAAACACGTTTTAAAGGATTTAATAACCAATCAGAAACTTGACAAAAATGGATACTGACTTTTCAATCTTATAGAAATGAGACAGTCTCAGCATCACCCCCGGGCCCTCTGCTGAGTAGATCTGAAATATAAACACAGCCCACAACTACCCCAGGCCTGCTGAGCTAAATAAAATAAAAACTTCAAAAGGGGTACTTTTAACGACACAAGCCTCCCTTGTCCAGCCTGGCTCCCCTTTTCCTGCCTCCTTAAAGACTGTGAAGCACAAATAAAACCCTGAGGACAATCCCCTTAGAAGACAGCAAGACAGCGGGAGCCTCAAAAAATTTACCTGCCACATGTGTAAGAGCCCACTCCCACCCTTGTCTAAAATGTCATATTTACCTGATTTCTCCTCCCTGTCTTTGAAAATGTCATGGTTATGTGAATGCTAGGTGCCCAAGTATTACAATTCCTGGTCTCTGTCTGGTGGGGTTGGGTGGAAGTTAGAACGGGTGCGAGGCTTTTGTCTGTTCTGATTTTAGGTTTGCAGGAAAAAAATATCTGTTAACTTCTTGCACCTAGAGACTGTAGGGTTTTATTCTTTACTCCCAGAGATGTTCGTTTTTTCCTGTGTCTGTGTCTTGCGTGTCGTTTGTCCTAAGAAGGAACTACCACGGGGACAGAACACAGGCACAGGCTCCCGTAAGCCTGTCATTGGAGCTGGCCCCACAGGCTGGGGAGTTAAGTGGTTCTCTTCCAGACCGGTGTCTGCGGAGACAAACTTCGCTGTGGGTCCCTGTCTAAAAACTACATCAGGTTTTTCTTTCCTTCTTGTTCTGAGTCCCAGGAGCTTGGCTTTGTGTCCGAGGAAGCTAATCCTCTCCGGTCCCCACCATCGGCCAGGTGCACTTACTCCATTGCACCTGGTGGCCAGTGGGATAAGCTGGGGGTTCCCAGTGCACCTCTGCCTGGCTGTGCCAGCTCCCAGGGGACTGTGTTCTGAGGGGCCTCTGCCCATAAGGGGCATCTGTCCCCCCCAGCCTTCCTTACCCATTAGTGCTGGTCAGATCCCGGTCCACTAGCACCTCCCCAGGGCCACAAATTAGTGGGTTTGGGGCTGGAGGTGCCTCACATTTTGTGAGACCTGAGACACCCTGTCCACCCCACCATCCTGACCGCCTGTATGACGAAGGTCTGTGCTTTCTCTGACTGTCTTTTGGGGGTGACCCTTTGGCTGTGGGAGGGCTGCTTCCTCTGCACTCATTGTGGAGGGGCCTCTGGCTTCCTGGCCTGAGCTATAAAGAGGCTGCTTGGTGTCTCACTATTTAGACCTCACTGTCCACATCAAGACGGTGGATCCTTGGAATGGGGAAAACTTATAAATTTACATTGTGTTATAGAACTCTTGTGACAACCAGCTGTTTTCTTGGTAAAACATCTTGTGTGTTCTCTATAGTTATTACTGATTCTGTTAATTTTTGATCTCTGTCTGAAATGGTTTTTGATTGTGTTAAGGTGTTTTCTAGCTCTGGATAGGGTTAACAGTTTGTAATATTTGATTGACTTGAACAAATTAAATGTTTATATAAATTAAGAAACAATACAAACTAATCCAAATGCTCTTCAGGATCAGATGATCTGTTGAAATATTTGATATTACAGCTGGCTTTAGTTTGGTTTGTTTACAGTCTTTTTGAAAAGTAACATAAAATACATTTTTTTAACTGGGTTTATAAAAATAAGTTTGTTATCCATGTTATAAAATGTGTCAAGAAAATAGCTTCGGTAATAATTGACTTTGAAATCTCTACGTTTTAACTAATGTGAAATAGATACAATGAAAATAAAAGATATTTAGGCAAACTTTTTAGTGAAAACTATATTGTATATATACATTGAATAGATTTTCTAGGTGTCTTTGGTAATTTGAAACTTTAAAGTTTTGTTATCAAAATTAAATGGATATTTATTGCATGTCTAGACCATTTCCCAATAGAATAATAAAACACTACTGAACATAGATTTAACCAACTTTTAGCTATTGTAGAGGAACAAATATATTGGTATATTAGTAAGTATGTCTTCTGCCACATTACAAGTTTTTGTGTAATGGGGAAACATATTTCTAGAAATTGTTAAATATGTTCATAATTGTATCAATCTAAAGAATTCTGGTGTAACTGCAGAATTGCTTACTTTTCACTACAGATCAAGATGGACATTTGAATTGTTTATGTGTCTTTGCTGTTGTGAACAGTTCTGCTGCAGATTCAGGTATTAGCTTTTCACCTGTTTTCTCCCCCCCTACACTCCTGTTCAAGCCGTTGTTTCTCAGTCTAGGTGTGTAGGACTCAGCTCCCTGGCCCACGCTGGTATTATGAGCCTTGCGTCCCGCCCCCCCCCCCCAGGCAGTGGGTCACCAGTCTCTGGCCGCCGGCTCTCAGCAGTTCACCTCTGTTTTCAATCTTGGGGGGTGGTTATATTTCTAGTAGTGGCTTTATTGAACTAGATGAGATTTTTTTTTGCACGGTGGAAATTTCAATGTATTGTATGCAGAGGCCACACCATTTAAATTTTTTTCAAGCAGTGTTTTAGGGTTCTAATCCTTACATTGTTGCTGTGCCTTGTCAGGTTTAGTTTTCTGGATTTATAGGACAGTAGTGTGTGTGAGGGGTTATCACACTGTGGTTTTCGTTTGCATTTGCATCAGGACTGAGGATGTTGAACATCTTACTGTGCTTGTTGACCACTTGTATGTCTCATCTGGAGAAGGTTCTGTTCGAGTCTATTTTACAATTTTAGTCACTTGTCTTTCTGTTCCTGAATTGTAAAAGTTCTTTACTGTGGATAACAGACTTTTATCAGATATATAATGTGTACCTATTTTCTTCCATTTTGTGGGCTAATTTTTCACACTCTGGATAGCGCCTTTGATGCACGTATGTTTTTAATTTTGAGGACAGCCAATTTGTGTTTTTGTTGCTGCTTGTAAGTGGTGTCAATTCTAAGAAACCATCGCTAATCCAAGGCCATGAATATGTATCTCCATATTTTGTTTAATAGTTTATACTTTTACTTCCTATATTGAAGCCCTTCATTTATTTTAAGTTAATTTTTGTATGTGGTGTGAGGATAGGGTCCATTTGAATTTTTCTTCTTGTACATGGCCAGTTGCCCAGCACCATTTGTTGGAAAGACCCTACTTTACCCAATGTCATGTTGTCTACCCTTTATCAAAAATCAATGGACTTAGATGGTAGGGAGCTGCTGAGAGCCCTGCGGCCGCCCTCTGTGAATGGGCACGTCCCATTTGGGCCTGGCTATGGCCCTGTAGCTTTCCCTGGAGTAAGCCACCACCCTGCACAGGAGCCGCACAATTGTGATCAAGTTCCTATTTGACATCAACCACAGAGAGCTGACTATGAGGTACCCAATCTGCTGAGCCCTGTAATGCGCTAGATTATTTCTATCTATGAAGAACATAGTATTTTCGCCTCCAGTAGTTAAGGGAAGTAGAGTTTGGAATTATTAAGTAATTTGCGCAAATTCACATAGCTAGTAATGGTGGGGCTTCAATTATAAAATAACTAGCAAGTGTGTCGCTGATCTCTATGCGATAATGCCTGACACATGGCAGACGTCTTATAAAATTAGCTCTTCTAATCTAAAAAGTAAATATGCCCGGCCATTGTTATTCTCTCCAGACACAAAATCACTCAGACCTCCTTTGAATATTGTCCTGTTTCCCTGTCATTGTGCTGATGTAATAACTTAAAATGACACAGCTACTAAATTGAAATGAGAATTTCAAGGGGAGAAAGTAATTATGTTAAAAAAAAGTCATGTGGCATGCAAATTACATGCACCACCTCATTTAAATTTCACAGTAAATCTGTTCATATGAATTAATTTCCTTCCACTTCATGAGCTCAAAGTGACCCATCCCAGGCTGCACAATAAGAAATAGAGGGGCCAGGGTTCACACCCAGATCACTTGGCTCCAGAATCCAGAGGCAGCTCTGTTTTCTGCAACTGCTTGCTGCCTCCACATCTGGCTGAAGATCTTGGTGGTTTACTAAGAGGATGGAAAAGCCCTGAGGAATAAAAAAACCCCAGCATCACAGTGTCCACAGCTATAGGCACATGGAGGGGGGGGTCAAGTTGTCTTTTTAACATTCATCCCTTCATTAAGCACACACTGATTCAGTTAACTTTGTTTTTAGCTAAGTTGCAAACTATGTTGCTAGTGTTTCAGCAGCTGTAGAAGAATCCGGTGAAAACAAAATGGTGTGTATAAGTAGCTATTGGTTGCTGTTGGCAAGAGACTCGAACAATGAGATGAATTTAAGAGATGGATGGCAAGGGACTAGAGATTCCACAGATTTGGGCTTCACACAGTTTGAAAGACCAACTGCTTCTGGTTCCATCCACTAGGAATTGCTTTTAGATGTTTTTATTGAGAAAGGTCCCTCATCACACAGTCCTATGGAAAAGGATTAGATTTAGGATGTTAGACCTTACAAAGAACTGAATTCCACCCTGACTGCCTGTTATGCATTGAGTTGTGTCCTCCCAACTCGTGCTTTGAAGTTATATCCCACAGGACCAGAATGTAGAGTTTTTTTGAGCAAGTCTTTACGGAGGTCATGAAGTTAAAGTGAAGTCATTAGATCACAAATCCAATATTGCCGTTGTCCTTATTTTTTTAAAAAGGGAAATTTGGACACAGACGCACAGAAAGCTGATGTGAAGACACAGATAGAAGACAGGTCTACAAGTGAAGGAGACAGGCCTATAACACAGTCTTCATTGATAGCCCTCAGAGGGAACCAATGCTACCAACACCTTGATTTCAGGCATGTAGCTTCCAGAACTGTGAGATGCTGCCTTACTGCTGCCGAACCGTCTGTTCCCCCGCGTCTTTCCCATGACATCGCAAGGAAGTGTCTCGGAAAGCTGAGACCCGATGGACCAATATCAGTCATTCCACCTTAATGGATGGTTTCAGAACAATGACTCCATCCCATTGGGCTGTGCGTGTGTGCTGGAGCACAATGGGGACTTTTGGGGAAACAGCCAGCAGGCACGAAACTTACACACCTTGTGAAAAACAAGCTTTACTTTCTCATATGATTACTAATAAAAACTGCATTGGCCGAATTTGAGGCTCAACCCTTGAGGCGTGAGTCCCTTTGCCCTGCTTGTACTCTGTTCTTGGCTACTGTCTTTCTTCACCCTGTGCCGCCCTTCTTGTTTCCCACAGCTCTTGTGCAGGACGCAACATCTGGTGCCCAACGTGGGGCTTGAGGAGCAAGGTCGACTCCGAGTCGAAATTCAAAGAGATTTCACGGCCCGGGAGAGTGTTGTGACAATTGCTGAAGGTAGGGTAACTCCTGGGAATTCAACCAAGGTTATGGGGAATGTTAATAGCCAATATAGGCCTTATACTTGTCTGCTTAAACCACTTCTCAAGGCCGGAGGAGCCCGAGTGTCAGACCAAAGATTAGAGGAGCTTCTCAAAGCAATTGAAGTTCATTGTTCTTGGTACCCAAATTTAGGGACGTTAGATTTAAAAACATGGGTAAAAGTTGGTACGGAACTCCGCAGGTTATATCATAAAGAAGTTTCTCTCCCAGTAACCATCTGGGCAACGTGGCAATTAATCCGGTCAGTTTTAGAACTTTTACAAACTGATGAGGAAGATGAAGGGGAAGAAAAAACACTGGAATCTGAAGAAAAGGAGGAAGGGTCTTTAGAAGCCCCCACCGTAATCCCCAAGGTATTATACCCTCCTTTGGAGGACTGTCATCCATCCTCAGGTCCTTTACTTGACTCACCACCACTACCCACTTTTACAATGTGTGAATGGGACCCACCAGCGCAGCAGGAAAAGAAAAATCCTTGTGTTTCTGCCGCGTGCACACCTCCCCCTCCTGCAGGAGGCTCTCACGTACCTCTCTCTGCTGTGGAAAAGTGCATACGACAGGCCCTGTTGGAGGGAGATTTACATGCCTTAGCTTTTCAGGTGCGCATTGCTCCTGCCACGGGCAACATTGTTCTTGAATTTTTACATGAGCCCTTTACATTTAAGCTCTTAAAGGGGATCAAACAGGCTGTAACTCAGTATGGCCCTACTTCTCCTTACACCATGGGCCTTATACAGGGTGTAGCCGCTGGCTATCAATTAATTCCCACAGATTGGAACACCTTGGCCAAGACTTGTCTTTCCTCTTCCCAGTTTTTTCAATTTAAGAGTTGGCGGATTGATGGTGCTGAAGCCCAAGCTAGATATAATCAGGCTCACAATATAAATATTGTCAAAGATCAATTGCTAGGGAGTGGCCATTGGGGAAGTACCCAGGATCAATTAGGGATGAACGAACAGGCTGTTGACCAATTACAAAGAATTTGCTTAATGGCATGGGAGAAAATAGAAACGGAGGGTAAAACCCTGATGTCAAATCAAACTATCCTACAAGGTCCTCAAGAACCATACTCTGAATTTGTTGCCCGGCTACAGGATGCTATTGTAAGAGTAGGTTAGCATGAGAACTGCCATCTTAAGGGTTAACAGCCCCTGGCTTGGAACACAACCTAATCGTAAATACCAGAGGTCCTGTTTCAAAAGAGCATATCTTGTCAAACTACCAGGATGCCGTGCAAGGGGGGGCGGTTGCATCATGGGACAAAGAGGTCTTGTAGCTTATCTTATACTTTTTGAAGCTATGGAAAACTACTGAGTGCTTGTGCTTTGAAAATGCTATATAAACCCTTGGCTTTGAGTGTTCGGGGTCCTTGTTGAAACCCGCTGCGTCGGGCAGATACTCGGACCCCAGCTAGTTGGAAATAAACCTCACTGTGTGGCTTGCATTATTGTGTGTGTCCTCTGTCCGATTGAGAGGTGGTCGATTCCAGACCTTAACATTTGGGGTCTGTCCGGGATCTCCCCTCAAGGGAACAGACGCACCCCGATACCGAGTTTTACACAGGAACCGCAGTAGGAGGTTTGGCCAACTCCGAGAGAGGAGGACTGAAACAAGTCCTTGACCGGAGAGACTGAAACAGGTCTCTGCCTGGTCCCAACTGAGAATTCTCACAGGAAGGAAGGAGCGGGTACAACCCTGGAGGCTCCATTACTGGAAGTCGTGAGAGACGTCCCCGACGAGAAGGTGGCCCAGCGACGTCCACAGTGGACGCCGTTTGGACGGGCCCTGGGTAAGGATCCTGAGCGTGGTGTGACTGGTGTGATTGAAACAGCGCCTGTGGATGTGGTATGGTTGACCGGCCGGTGGGTGTTGAAAAGTCCCATGCGAAGTTGTGTATTTGCTGGCACTGTGTCTTTTGTCCTTTCCTGGTTTCTGTTTGTGACAATTATGGGACAGGCTCAGGTAACACCTAAGACCCTGCTCCTGAACCGCTTTCCTGAAATCCGCGCCAAGGCCCATGATTATGGCGTGGAAGTGAAGAAAGGTAAGTTTGGTACATTCTGCTCTACAGAATGGCCTACTTTTAATGTGAGCTGGCCCCCCCCAGGGGAACTTTTCCCTAGACATTATTAAAAAGGTCTGAAATATTATTAATCGACCCGGCTCGCAGGGCCATCCAGACCAATATCCCTATATTTTGATGTGGCAAGCCTTAGTAGAGAGCCCTCCCTCCTGGCTGAAACCCTTTATCCCCGAAAGGCCGGAAGATCCCCCTAAGGTCTTGGCCGTGTCTGGACCCTCCCGCCAGCCGGCCCAAAACCTCTGTAGAATCCGACCCAAAAAGCCATCCTGCAGGAAGGGTCAAACATATATCCCTCCCTGATAGACCTAGATTTTGAAGAGACTCCCCGTCCCCCTCCTTACGCTCCTGTGGAGCCGTTCCAGCCTGAGGCGGCCGCCTCTCCCAAGCTTCGTCATTCGACCGCCTCCCCGTCGGCTCCCCCGGTTCCCCCTGCCCCAGCCCAGGGACCAGCGAGGGGATTGAGGCCTCGTAGACACCGGGAGGAAACCCCAGGGGAGGAACCGTCCTCCTCAACCTCCGCTGGGGCGCTGATTCTCCCCGTGCGAGCAATGGGAGGGACTGGTCTAGATGGGGAGCGAGCCTACCAGTATTGGCCCTTTTCAAGCACTGATCTGTATAACTGGAAGGCCCAAAACCCTTCTTTCTCTGAAGACCCTTTCTCTGACTGACCTGTTCGAGTCTGTCATGCACACACACAGTCCCACTTGGGATGATTGCCAGCAGCTTCTTAAGACCTTATTCACCACCAAGGAGCGCAAGCGGATCCTCACTGAGGCCAGAAAGAATGTCCCTGGTGACAACGGGTGGCCAACAACCTTGCCAAACCTGATCGACGAGCGCTTTCCCTTGAATAGACCAGATGGGGACTTTGGGGATGCAGAAGGTAGGGAGCGTCTCCGAGTCTACCGCCAGACTCTTATGGCAGGTCTCCAAACAGCGGCACACCACCCCATCAATTTGGCTAAGGTAAAAGCCATAATGCAAGGGGAAAATGAAAGCCCGGCCGTGTTTTTAGAATGCCTCTATGATGCATTTAGACAGTACATCCCGTTGGACCCCCTGGCAGAGGACAATCAGTCAGTTGTAATTATGTCCTTTATAAACCAGGCTGCCCAAGATATTAGGAAGAAATTGTATAAGCAGGAGGGACTGGGAGAGATGACCATTCGGGATTTGATGAAAGTAGCGGAGAGAGTCTTCAACACTGGAGAGACTCCCGAAGAGAGGGAGGATCGAATCAGGAAAGAAAATCAGGAGTTACAGGAAAGAATTAGGAAGGAAGACAGAGAGCATCATAGTAGGGAAAACAGGAGGCAGCAGAGGGAGATGGCCAAGATCTTGTTGGCAGGCGTGCAAGGCACAGCCAGGGCGGGACCGAGTCCAGCCACACCAGCCCGACCTCAGAGACCGCGGCCCAGACTGGATAGAGGACAGTGTGCAAACTGCAAAAAATATGGACGTTGGAAGAGGGAGTGCCCCAAGCGCCAGGGCCAGACCGGACAGGATGCACGGGTTCTGCTGGCAGGAATGGACAGTGACTAGGGAGGACGGGACTCGGATCCCCTCCCCGAGTCTTGGGTAACTGCGTATGTGGAAGGGAAGCCAGTAGGATTGATGGTAGACACAGGAGCCCAATACTCAGTACGGAGCCCTTATCCCAGAAAACCAGTTTGGTGCAGGGGGCGACTGGGTCCAAGGCTTATCGGTGGACCAGTAGGCGCCAGGTGGACCTAGGTCGCCACCAAGTGACCCACTCCTTCCTGATTATCCCAGAATGCCCTGCCCCCTTATTGGGGCGCGATCTCCTGACTAAGGTCAGGGCCCAGATCCACTTTGAGCCAGATGGCATCAAGGTAATGGATGGCCAGGGGCAGCCCCTCCATGTTTTGACCCTGTCTCTTGCGGATGAACATCGCCTGTTCACCCTGCAGGACAACCCCTGCAGCCCTCCCTCTACAGAGTGGCCTTGTGACATGGTTTATTGGCTTAGAACATACCCTCAGACTTGGGCGGAGATGGCAGGTGTGGGTCAGACGGCCCAACGAGCACCAGTGGGGGTCGAACTCAAAGCCTCGGCCCAGCCTACCGGGTCCGCCAGTACCCCATGTCTGCCGAGGCGCGGAAAGGGATTGCCCCACACATCAACCGCCTACTAGAAGCTGGGATACTGAAACCCTGCACTCTGCCTGGAACACCCCACTTCTCCCCATTAAAAAACCGGGGGGGAAGATTATAGGCCAGTCCAGGATTGAGGGAAGTGAATAAGAGGGTTGAAGACATCCACCCCACGGTCCCCAACCCTTATACTTTGTTAAGTCACTTTTCCCCTTCACATGTTTGGTATACCACCTTAGACCTAAAGGATGCATTTTTTAGCATAGCCCTGGCACCCAGCAGTCAACACATTTTTGCCTTTGAATGGCATGATGACAATACGGGAACCCCCGGGCAGTTGACCTGGACTAGAGTAACACCAGGCTTCAAAAACTCTCCTACTCTGTTAAATGAACCCCTAAATCAAGATTTGGACTCGTTCTGCCGGAGCCATGATTCAGTTCCGCTCCTGCAGTATGTGGATGACTTGCTTCTGGCGGCCCCCTGTGAAGCCGAATGCCGACAGGCCACTGGAGACCTCCTCCAGGAGCTGGGGCAGCTGGGCTATCGGGCCAGTGCAAAGAAGGCTCAAATATGCAGGCAAACAGTCACCTACCTGAGATATAAACTTAAAAGAGGAACCACATGGCTGACAGAGGCCATAAAAGAGACTATTCTTAGACTTCCAGTCCCAACCTCAGCCCGAGAGGTCCGTGAGTTTTTAGGGACGACAGGCTACTGCCGGCTGTGGATTCTGGGGTATGCTGAAATAGTGAAGCCTCTGTACGAGGCAAGCAAGGATAAGGCCCCTTGGGCCTGGGGGCCAGACCAACAGAAAGCCTTTGACGAACTCAAGGCCGCTCTCTTAAGAGCCCCAGCCCTGGCATTGCCAGACCCCCTGAAGCCCTTCACTCTCTTTGTTGATGAGAAAAGGGGAATAGCGAAAGGGGTGCTAATGCAGCGTCTGGGGCCCTGGAAACGTCCGGTTGCCTATTTATCCAAGAAGCTAGATCCAATTGCAGCAGGATGGCCCCCGTGCTTAAGGATCATTGCGGCAGTAGCCCTAATGGTGAAGGATGCAGATAAACTCACCTTCGTGCAACATCTGAAGGTGGTGACCCCCCATGCGATCAAGGGGGTCCTGAAATATCCCCCTGGTAGGTGGATGACCAATGCCCGCCTAACCCATTACCAAGGATTCTTGCTAGATGCACCCCGGATCATCTTCGCCGAACCCACCGCTCTTAATCCAGCCACCCTGCTGCCGACCCCGGATCTGGAAGCCCCCCTGCATGATTGCCAGGAGATCATGGCAGAAGTCACCCAGGTGCGCCCTGACCTCCAGGACGCCGTACTTCCCAACAGTGAGTTGGTATGGTACAGCGATGGAAGCAGCTTCATTATGGACGGGGTGTGGAGGGCGGGTGCGGCAGTGGTATACCGAGGCGGGAGCATCATTTGGAGTGCCTCGCTTCCCCTGGGGACCTCAGCCCCAAAGGCCGAATTGATCGCGCGCTGGAACGGGCGAGGGGAGATGAGTGACTGTCTACACCGGAAGCAGCTACGCTTTTGGCATTGTCTATGTGCATGGCGCCATCTACCGGGAGAGAGGCTTTGTTACAGTGGAAGGAAAGGTTCTGCGCAATCTCCCAGAGGTACAGAGACTGCTGGCGGCCGTGCAAAAGCCCCCGGCAGTTGCAATTGTCCACGTCCCTGGGCTCCAGTCTGCCCGGACCCCGGAAGCTGAAGGAAACCGGTGGGCGGATGAAGCCGCCAAGACAGCAGCAGTAGCTTCATCAGCTTTAGCACTCACCCTACCCACACTCAAGCTCCCGCGCCTACCCCGGCGACCTAACTACACTCCAGAAGACCTGCGGTGGATCTAGAACCACCACTGCCGGGAGCCTGATCAGCAGAGGTGGCATCGGGAGCAGAGGGAAGATTTATACTGCCGGCAAAGCTAGGACTGTTTCTCCTTTCCAACCTGCACCAAGCTACCCACTTAGGAAAGAAGAAGTTGCTGATGATTCTCGAGTCCGCCCACCTCCGGTTCCCCCAACAAACAGCTCAGATCCAGGAGATCGTGGATCAGTGCGTTGGGTGCCAGGCTATAAAACTGAGTAGGAAGGGACCCCTACATACAGGTACGAGGGTATGGGGGAAAATGCCGGGATGGAGTTGGGAAGTGGATTTTACTGAGGTAAAGCTTGGGAGGTATGGGTATAAGTACTTGCTAGTGATGGTTGACACATTTTCAGGCTGGGTGGAAGCCTTCCCCAGGAAACAGGAGACTGCCCAGGTTGTTGCTAAGGCATTACTAGAGGAAATTATTCCCAGATATGGGGTCCCCGAGATTTTAGGTTCTGATAATGGCCCAGCTTTCATCAGTAATGTCCTACAGGCACTGGCCCGAGCGATAGGGACCAATTGGAAATTACATTGTGAATATAATCCCCAGAGCTCACGGCAGGTAGAGAGAATGAATCGGACTCTAAAGGAGACCTTGTCCAAACTGGCCATCGAGACTGGCGGGGACTGGGTGACCCTCTTAACCTATGCCATCTTCCGGGTTCGGAACTCACCATATGTACATGGATTGACACCCTTTGAAATTCTGTATGGGGCACCCCCCCATTATTGTTCGTACTCTACCAGATCATGACCCCAATGTAGCCCCAAGTTATCTGGCCAGTTTAAAGGCCCTGCAGGGGGTCCAGCATGAGATATGACCTCTAGTGCGTTCCCTGTATGAGACTAAGGAGGCACCGAACCCGGAACATAGCGTCCTTCCGGGGGATTGGGTATGGGTAAGGAGACACAGGTCCCGGACTCTAGAGGAAAGGTGGAAAGGTCCTTACATGGTTATTCTGGTTACCCCCACTGCCTTAAAGGTTGACGGCATTGGGCCTTAGGTCCATCACTCTCGCGTGCGCCGAGCCAACCAGCTGGAGCAGACACAAGCTGAGGAGTGGACCGTGCGGTGACACCCTGCTAACCCTCTGAAGCTGCAGCTCTCCCGACCTCGGGGAAGCGCCAAGTCCCCTGCCTCGCCCAACGATGAAGTGGCTGCTAGCCCTAACTCTGCTCAACATCTGGGAGAAGAGTCATGCGGGGATCAACCCTCACCAACCTCATAAACTAACATGGACCCTAATGGACGGGCAGACCCAAACAACCCTTAATAGCACTACACATACTGCCCCAGTCAATACGTGGTGGCCAGACTTGTTTTTCGACCTGCGTGACATTTTCGGCTCTAAACGTGGACGACAGTATGACTACTCTGTCAGGTCTAAGCGGGCCGTAATCGACACCTCTCAAGGACATAGTGCACAAGGGTTTTGGGCTTGCCCAGGGAACCTAAGAAACAATTGGAAAATCTGTGGTGGCCCAGACCGCTACTATTGTGGTAGTTGGAGTTGTGTCACCTCCAATGACGGGCCCCGACAGTGGGACGTTGGGAACAGGGATCTAGTCAAATTCTCCTTTAGGGACCCCCACAACCAGGTACCCCAGGTACGTGTCCAATTTAACCAAGACGCAGCACGAAATGAACATGGTTGGATATCAGGATTAACTTGGGGCTTTCAATTAGATATAGGCCATTGGGCATGGATAGGCCCCCACCCCGGCGGTCTTCTAACTATTCGACTATCGGTTGAGACGATCAACACTCAGGTAGGTCCAAATAAGGTACTGGCCCCTCCCGTCCCTACCAAGAACCCAGGTATATAAGGGGATAAGGACACCGCAGGAGGGATCACGAGACCCCAGACAAAGACCTCCGTATCTCCTTCGACACCTGCTATGCAGGCAACCGAAGACTGCAGAAACTGATGCACACTGTATATGAGACCCTTGATGCTATCAGTCCTAACCTCACAACCTCCTGTTGGCTGTGCTATGATGTGAAGCCCCCATTCTATGAGGCAATAGGACTAAATGCCACCTACAACACCTCTAACGGTAAGAACCCCTCTCAGTGTTCATGGCGGGACCGTAAAATTGGCATAACCCTGCAACTAGTAAGCGGTAATGGGACCTGCCTAGGGAAGGTGCCCCAAGCTAGACAAAGTTTATGTGCTTCCATAGACAGCACCCCTAGTTGGGCAAGTGGCACCAAGTGGTTAATCCCCAGAACTGATGGATGGTGGGTATGTTCAAAGACTGGCCTCACCCCGTGCCTACCAACCTCAGTCTTTAATGCCTCCAATGAATTCGGTGTCCCAGTAACTGTGCTGCCCCGCATCCTCTATCACCCCGAGGAGAGCATGTATTCACATTGGGATGGTGACACAAGAATGAGAAGTAAAAGAGCCCATCACTGCACTAACCATTGCTGCCCTATTCAGCTTGGGAATAGCCGGAGCCAGAACCGGCATAACCTCCCTGGCTACTCAACAATCAGGAATAACCTCCCTAAGGGCGGCCATAGATGAGGATATAGAAAGACTAGAAACCTCTATTAGTCATTTAGAAAAATCGCTCACCTCTCTATCCGAGGTAGTACTCCAGAATAGAAGAGGACTTGATTTGTTGTTCCTCCAACAAGGGGGGACTGTGTGTCGTGCTATGAGAGGAGTGTTGCTTTTATGCTGACCATACTGGAGTAGTAAAAGAATCCATGGCAAAAGTGAGAGAAGGGTTAGCCAAGAGAAAACGGGAGAGGGAAGCTCAGGAGAACTGGTTTGAGGCTTAGTTTAATAGATCCCCCTGGTTCACCACCCTAGTGTCTACCTTAGTGGGCCCGGTTGTCTTGCTTATGCTTATTTTAACCTTTGGCCCTTGCATTTTAAACAAGCGAATTAATTTTGTGAAAGATTGTGTTAATACCGTCCAGCTCATGGTCCTAAGACAACAACATAAGAGATTGCCTGCCCCTGAAGACCTCTACGTTTGGCCCGTACATGAGCAAGATTCCTCATTATGAACAACAACAAGGGGGGAAATGTAAGAGTAGGTTAGCATGAAAACTGCCATCTTAAGGGTTAACAGCCCATGGCTTGGAACACAACCTAATCAAATACCAGAGGTCCTGTTTCAAAAGAGCATATCTTGTCAAACCACCAGGATGCGGTGCAAGGGGGGACGGTTGCATCATGGGACAAGAGGTCTTGTAGCTTATCTTATACTCTTTGAAGCTATGAAGGTCCTATAGCTTATCTTATACTCCTTGAAGCTATGGAGAACTACTGAGTGCTTGTGCTTTGAAAATGCTATATAAACCCTTGGCTTTGAGTGTTCAGGGTCCTTGTTGAAACCCGCTGCGTCGAGCAGATACTCGGACCCCAGCTAGTTGGAAATAAACCTCGCTGTGTGACTTGCATTGTCCTGTGTGTCCTCTGTCCAATTGAGGGGTGGTCGATTCCAGACCTTAACACTATCAATAAACAGGTGACCAATTTACAGGCAGCCGAGATACTTTTACAAATTGTGGCATATAATAATGCTAATGTTGACTGTAAGAAGGCTATAGGGACCATGAAAAGAAAAACAGATACAATGGGATACATCCGATTGTGTCAACCAGTAGGAACCGAACAATTTAAAGCTGCCATGCTAGCTCAAGCCCTGACCGGATTCAAAATAGGTCAAAATAAATTTCATGGCACTTGCTATAATTGTAGAAAATCAGGCCATACTAGAAAAGAATGCAGAAAGAAAAATAGAAACAGTTCCCATTTGCCTAATGCTACTACTGTTAACAGGACCTGGATTGTGCCCTAAATGCCAAAAAGGAAATCACTGGGCTTCTGAATGCAGATCTGTTTTTCGTAAGAATGGGACCCCCTCTTCAGAAAAATGGAAGGCGTGGCCAGCCCCAGGCACCGACAACAGCTGGGGCATGTTAATCAGGCTGTGTTAGGTCAAAGCAGCCGGGAGCCCTCTGCCAAATTAGACCCCTCCCCTGGAGCCAAGTCATTCATTCCCCTTTGCTATATTAGACCTCTCCTCCCCTGACAGACTGGGGCCCCTGGCATTTCCCAGAAAAGGCAGCAAGCAGACCGCTGGTGCGATAAGCAATCCGGACACAGCTGCTCGCGCCCGATCTGCTGCTGGGGGGGCCTGCTTATCTGCCACCTCACTCAGCCAGCCCCCTCCCCCCAAAATCGCATATATACCTCTCACCCTTTAGCCTCGCGTGACGCCGGCCCCCGTCTGGGGACCGGTGAACTTCGAACCTGCCCGGGAGCGCAGAATAAAGCACTCACTTTTCTCAACCCGCCTGATAGACCCATTATTTCGCGGCAAGCCTTACATCTTGGTGCCAAAACCCGGAAGAAGCGGCCGGCCTACTTGTGCGCTGGGCGCGGCCCCCTTTCCTCCGTGGCGGTTTAGGGCCTATGGATCTTGCACTGGGTTCTGGCTGTGAGAGGTGAGTCCCACCCCGTGTCTGCCTCAGGCGATCGTCCGCCAACATCTCCATCCGTAAATTCGCGGCTGTGTCGGAGATTGTCCCCCGTTCTGTCCTAGGCCCAGGACAGCTGTGGGGACGTCCCAGGTGCTCCTCGGGTCCTCTGCCCGTCCGCAGTCTAGATCAAAGTACTGGGACGCTGGTCTTTGGTCTTGACTATTGATCCCTGAGAACAGACATGGGAAACCAAAATTCTAAACCTGACCCTCAGACACCACTCGGGCGTCTCCTCCTCAATTTTAAAAAATTTGGCCTTGATCAGGATCTTTGCCCTTGGTGTCTGATCTTTTATTGTACTGTCACTTGGCCCCAATATGATTTGGAAAACAGGTAAAAGTGGCCTAAAACCGGGACTTTTGATTTCAATATTCTCACTGACCTTGATAATTTCTTCCGCTGAACCGGGAAGTGGTTTGAAGTCCCTTCTGTTCAGGCTTTCTGGGACCTGCGCTCCTGTCCCTGCCTCTATTCCACCTGTTCCACAATTCAAATCCTCATAGCCCGCGAAAAACAAACCTACTGTCTCTATCGCTCCTCCTCTCCCCTCTCCTCTCTCTGAACCTCCCGAAAACCTGTCTTGCCTCCCTTCCCATCCTCTGCCATACCTCCACCCCCCACTCTTGCGTTACCCTTACCTCCCTCTCCTACTCCATCCCCACCTCCTGTCAGTAGCCATATCTGTTCTCATGATCCTCCTCCTACTACCTCTGAGCCACCCCCCCACCCTGTCTGCCCACTCTGAAATTGCAGGGGCTGAAGGGGTAGTCTGAGTCCATGTCCCCTTCTCCCTCACCGACCTGTCACATCGAAAAACGCCTGGGGTCCTTCTCTTCAAACCCCACTGCCTTCTCCAAAGAATTCCAATATCTAATCCAGGCATATGATCTTACCTGGCATGATATACACACCATCTGCTCCTCTACCCTAACCGCAGATGAGAGAGAGAGTCTTTGAGGCAGCCACCCATTATGCAGACCAGGTCCATCTCACAGATGCTACCATGCCCGTTGGGGCCCAGGCAGTCCCCCGCCAAGAGCCAGGCTGGACCCATCAAGTAGGGTAGAGATGGGCGTTATCGTAGGGATCAGATGGTCCAATGTCTCCTAGCAGGCCTGCAGGCAGTATCCCACAAAGTTGTCAATTTTGACAAGCTTAGGGAGATTACCCAGAGTCCAGACGAGAATCCTGCAGTCTTCCTTAATCGGCTGACTGAGGCCCTTATTCAGTATACCCGTCTGGACCCTGGGTCCCCTGCAGGTGCCACAGTACTGGCCACCCATTTCATTATGCAGTTAGCCCCTGACATCTGAAAGAAATTAAAAAAGGCAGAAGATGGCCCTCAAACCCCAGCCCGAGATCTAATGAATATGGCTTTTAAAGTTTTTAATGCTTGGGAGTAGTAGGCAGAATCAGCTCGAGAAGCCCGCCTCCGGCAGAAGATAGATTTGCAAACCCAAACCTTGGTAGCAGCCCTGCGGCCGCAGGTAGCCGTGTGCAACCCCAGCGGACCTGCGCATGGTGGGGGTGCACCGGGGAGGACAACACCACCAGGAGCCTGCTTCAAATGCGGAAAAGATGGTCAGTGGGCGAGGCAATGCCCTCAGCCTGGGGCCCCCATGAGGCTCTGCCCGGCGTGCGGTCAGAGCGGCCACTGGAAAAGTGACTGCACCTGGAAGAACGATGGACTCTCGGCGCCTCAACGCGGAGGGGCCATTCTTCCAGGGAACAACCCGCCGCTGGCTCTGCTGGGATTGGCCGAAGATTGACGGTGCTCGGACTCGACGACCCCCATCACCTTCCCCGAGCCCAGGGTAACGCTCCAGGTAGCGGGTAAGTCAATCTCCTTTCTGGTTGACACGGGGGCTACCTACTCTATCCTGCCCTCCTTTTCGGGCCCCCTTTCTCCTTCCACGATCTTGGTCATGGGTATTGAGGGCAAGCCCACCTGCCCGCTAGCCACTGCACCCCTTCCTTGTCTCCTAGAAGGCAAGTCCTTAACCCACTCATTCCTAGTTCTCCCTTCATGCCCAGGCCCCCTCTTAGGCAGAGATCTCCTTACCAAGGTTGGGGCCACGCTGCAGTTTCCCCGCGGCCCCTTGACTTCCCTACTCCTTACTCTCCTCCCCTCCCCTTCTCCCCACAGAAATCCTGATCCCCCTCTCCCTCCATCCTTAGTCGCCCCGGCAGTCTGGGACCCCTCTACTCCTATAGTGGCAAGACATCACGTCCCTGTAAAAGTTACTCTTAAAGACCCAACTACAGCCTGCAGGACAGATCAAGAGCTTAGATCCACCCACCCCGTTCACCTGGCTGAAAATAATACAAGAAGCTGCCTCCCTCCTTAATATCTCTGGATTTCCTAACATCACTGATTGTTTTCTCTGTGCCTCTCTACAACGCCCCCTTTTAGCAGCTGTACCTTTAACACCGTTTGCTCCTAGTGACAACTCAGGACAGTGCCCTTCCCCCATCGCCAAGATACCATTATACCTTCCCCATCTAACTTCACCTTACCCATATGCTATGGTGGTTCTAACCAGTCCTTATGCAATACAACCCGACCACTCTCGTCCACTCTTCAGGCTCCCTCTGGCACATTCTTCTGGTGGAATAAGACACTCACCAAGTGTACAAATACCTCTTCCCCTACCCCCTGTATTCCGACAACCGTAGCCCAACTAATGCTCTACAGCCAGGCTGAATTCACAGAACTGCAGCTTCACTATGAGAAAATTTCCACTCCTGTTCAAAAGAGGGCTGCTTTCCTACCCCTTATCCTAGGGGTCTCTCTAGCCTCCTCCTTTGTAGCTGCCGGTTTAGGCGCTGGTGCTCTCGGGCACAGCATGCACTCTGCCCAGGACTTGGACACACGCCTCCAGGTTGTCATAGAGGCCTCCTCAACCTCCATCCATCGCTCCAGCGACAACTAACCTCTGTAGCCCAAATTGCCTTGCAGAACCGACGGGCTCTGGACCTGCTAACCACCGAGAAAGGAAGAACCTGCCTCTTCCTCCAGGAAGAATGCTGTTACTACATCAACGAGTCTGGACTGGTCTAGGAAAATGTACAGACCCTGAATAAGTTACAAGAGGAGCTCCGGCGCCGGAGAGGGTCCACCAACCCTCTCTCAGATTGGTGGCAATCACCACTGACTACATGGGTAATGCCACTAATAGGCTCACTCTGGCCTAATCAGTCTCCTGCTTCTAATGGCCCTGCTTTTTTAAATTTCTACAGAACCGCCTCCACTGTAAGAGACTGTTAGCATGAGAACTGCTATCTTAAGGTCAGGGTTAACGGCCCCTGGCTTGAAACACAACCTAAGTGTAAACACAACCTGACTGTAAATTCCAAGATGTGGGCAGTGACAGCGAGGAGACAAGCAGCCCTGTAGCTTATCTTATACTCTTTGAAGCTGTGTAAGTCCTGCAGTTTATCATATACTCCTTAAAGCTATGTGAGTCCTGTAAGTGTTTGGGGTCCTTGTTGAAACCCGCTGCGTCAGGGAGATACTTGGACCCCAGCTAGCTGGAAATAAACCTCGCTGTGTGACTTGCATTATTGTGTGACTTCTGTTCACTTGAGGAGGGCTTGACTCCGGACCCTAACACCACGAGATGTCCAGAGTCACAGTGAACCAGCTTCTACTCCACCCATACTCCGGCTGCCCAGGAACCCTCCTGTTGCTGACCAGGCATAGTACCCCTCTCTGCCCCTTGTCATCAGGAAGCAGTAAGATTGACCTCGCCGCCCCTTTATAACCAAAAAGGCCGGAATGTTAGGTCAGCTGCGGGCATGGTCAAAGCGGCGGAAGCCAAGTCATACCCCTCTGCCAAATTAGACCCTTCTCCAGGAGCCAAGTCATTACCCTTTGCTAAATTATACCTCTTCTCGCCTGACAGAGACTGGGGCCCCTGGCATTTCCCAGAAAAGGCAGCAGACCGCTGGTGTGATAAGCAACTCCGGACACAGCCGCTTGCGCCCAATCTGCTGTTGGGGGGGCCTGCTCATCTGCCACCTCACTCAGCCAGCCCCCTCCCCAAAATCAGATATATACCTCCTACCCTATACTCTGGGTGCAACACCGGCCCCCCCCCTCCCTGTCTGGGGACCAGTGAACCTCTCCCGGGAGCGTAGAATAAAGCACTCACTTTTCTCAACACGCCTGACTAGACCCATTATTTCGCCACAAGCCTTACAGGCTACTCCTCAGAATTATCAGACAGTACATCCTCCGACCTTTAGTTCAACAATTAAGTCCTGCTACAGAAGGGAGTGCCGCAGTAGATGTCTGTGCAGCACAAGATATTTTATTAGTTCCTGGAGAATCTCTTTTACGTGTGCCCACTGGACTTTTTGAACCGATTCCCCCAGGTACTGTTGGACTTCTCCTTGGTCGCTCTAGTTTGACATCCAAAGGAGTTACCCTTCATACTGGTGTTATTTTTTCTACTTATGATGGAGAAATTCAAATTATAATGTCCTCATCTGTTCCCTGGACCACTCAAAAGGGAGAACAGGTTACACAGTTACTCCTGCTCCCATACACTCTCCCAGGAAAAAGGGGAACTCAAAAAAGGGGAACTGGAGGTTTTGGAAGCACATGACGGGCAGGGATTTTTCTAACAGAAAAGATACCAGCAATTCACCGTGTTTGTCAAATTGAGATACAGAGTAAAAGGTTTATAGGTCTTTCAGACACTGGAGCGGATGTTTCCATAATTAGTTCTCGTGAATGGCCAAAGAATTGGAAAGTACAAGAGCCAAACATTAACATTGTGGGGGTGGGCTGAGCTTCAGGCTTGCAGAAAAGTGTCTGCATTCTTCCCTGCCTCATGCCGGTGACAAAAGGGATTTTTACAGCCCTATATTGTGGACATTCCAGTTAATTTGGGGGATCGAGACCTGCTTACACAATGGAAAGCAGAAATTTGGATACCACCTGGACAATATAGTCCTTAAAGTCAACAAATTATGAGTCTAATGGGATATCAACCAGGAAAAGATTTAGGAAAATTTAATCAGGGAATTACTCAGTCTATTCAGCCCCCGTCCAAACAAGGACGAGTGGGATTGGGATATTTAACAGAAACATAAAAACCTTTTTTATAGGAGTCACTGTTGAACAGCTATGGACCCCTGTAGCCCTTAAATGGATAGACAATAAGCCTCTATGGATAGAACAGCGGCCCGTCTCTAAGGAAAAATTAGAGGCGTTAACAGAATTAGTGCAGACTGAGTTAGAACAAGATCATATAGAATCTTCTACCAGCCCTTGGAATTTTCCTGTATTTGTTATTAAGAAAAAAAATCAGGAAAATGGCAAATGCTTCCAGATCTATGACCTATTAATGCTATAATTGAGCCCATGGGTGCTTTACAGCCTGGTCTCCCACAACCTTCAATGATTCCAAAAAGTGGCCTTTAATAGTTATTGATGTACAGGATTGTTTCTAAACAATCACTTTATAGCCTCAAGATTTTCCTCGATTTGCATTTTCTGTTTCTTCAATTAACAATAAGGAGCCTATAAAGAGATTTCAATGGAAAGTTCTTCCACAAGGAATGCTTAATAGCCCTAAAATTTGTCAGCATTTGTAGCCGGAGCATTACAACCTAATTTTCCAGGTCATTATACTATTCATTATATGGATTCTGTGTACTGTGTCCTTTATAGAGCTCCTAATGGCATGCTTTGAATTACTTAAAAAACAACTTGATTCAGCGGGACTTTGCATTGCTCTAAATAAAATTCAATCTACAACACAGGTCCAATATTTAGGAACAGTTGGGACCGCCAGTCTATCAAACCCCAGAAAGTCCAAGTCAGAAGGGATCAAATTTCTACTTGAAATGATTTACATAAATTATTGGGAGACATTAATTGGTTACATCTTACCCCAGGGATTCCTACTTACGCTCTCAATAATTTATTTGGTCTTTTGCGGGCCCCCCCTCAAATGGCTAGCCCTCACACCCTGACTCCTCAGGCCCACAAGGAGTTAGAAAGGTTGAAAAGAAAATTCAGGACACTCAAATTCAACGTATTGACTCCTCTTTGCCTTTACAGATCTTAATTTTCCCTACTCCACATTTGTCAACGGCGGTAATTGTTCAACAAAATGATCTGGTGGAATGGCTTTTTCCTGCCAAACAACTTTGTTAAGTCACTCCCGAGCTATGTGGAATTGATCTCAGAACTCATATCAATCCCTCCAAATACAGTTGGGCTTCTCCTTGTTCATTCAAGCTTAACATCAAAAGGAGTTACAGTCCACACTGGCATAATTGATCCAGACTTTGAGGGAGAAATTCAAATTATAATGTTCTCTTTTGTTCCCTGGTCAGCTAAAAAGGGGGAAACGAGTTGCCCAACTCCTTCTGAACCCCTATACACCCCCAGAAAAAAAAGGAACACAAAAAAGAGGAACTGGAGGATTTGGAAGTACCGGTCTGGCAGGTATTTTTCTAGCAGAAAAGATATCAGGAATCCATCCCGTTTGTCAAACTGAAATACAAGGTAAAAAATTTAAAGGTCTTTTAGACACAAGAGGTGATGTTTTTATAATTAGCTCTCAGGAATGGCCAGCGAACTAGCAAGTCCATGAGCCCAACACTAATATCATTGGGGTGGGCCTCAGGTTTGTGTCAAAGTGTTTGTATTCTTCCTTGCTTCAGACCTGAGGTACAAAAGGGATTTTTACAACCTTATGTTGCTGACATTCCATTGAATTTATGGGGTCGAGATCTGCTCACTCAAGGGAGGCAGAAATCTGGATACCCCCTGGACAATATAGTCCTCAAAGCCAAAATATGATGAGTCATATGGGCTGTCAGCCAGGAAAACGTTTCAGAAAATTTAATCAGGGAATTAATCTATATAGACTTTATCTCAACAAGGACATGAGGGACTAGGATTTAAATCAGAAAATCAGGAGCCTTTTGTGTAGGGGCCACTGTTGTGGAGCCATGGACTCCTATAGCTCTTCAATGGATTAATAACAAGCCTCTTTGGATAGAACAGTAGCCCCTCTCAAAAGAAATGTTGGAGGCTCTGACAGAATTAGTACAGACCCAATTAGAACAAAACCATATAGAGGCCTCCACTAGTCCATGGAATTTGTCAGTGTTCGTAATAAAAAATCAGGAAAATGGTGAATGCTCACTGATTTGCGAGTTCTTAATGATCTAATTGAACCTATGGGTCCTTTACATCCTGCACTCCCACAATTGTCCATGATTCCTAAAAATTGGCCATTAGTAGTAACAGACTTACAAGATTGTTTTTATACTATCCCCTTACATCCTCAATACTGCTCTAGATTTGCATGTTCAATACCTTCTATAAATAACAAAGAACCTATCAAAAGATATCAATGGAAGTTCTTCCACAGGGAATGCTGAATAGCCCCACAATTTGCCATTATTTTGTAGCTTGAGCTGTTTTGCCAGTTGGAGAAAAATTTCAGATTGTTTTATCATTCACTATATGGACGCCATTCTCTGCTTTGTCTTCTACATGGATTTTAGTTAATTGTTTAACTCCAGGAACAGCTCGAGTCATCAGGTCTCAGTATTGCTCCTGGTAAGATTCAAACTACCACCCCTATAGGATATCTAGGAGCGATAGATAGACTATCTGGCCTCAAAGGGTACAAATTAGGAGAGATCAAATCTCTACATTCAATGATTTACAAAAGCTGTTAGGAGATATTAATTGGCTACGTCCTACTCTAGGTATTCCTACTTATGTGCTTAGTAACCTATTTGATCTTTTACGAGGATCTCCACAGCTTGATAGTCCTTGCAAATTCAGCGCATGGATACATCTCAACCTTTACAAATTTTAATTTTTTCCACTCCACATTCGCCTGTGGTGGTCATTCAACAAAATGACCTGGTAGAGTGGCTTTTTCTGCCTAACAACTTTGTTAAGTCACTCCCAAGTTATGTGGAATTAATTTCAGAACTCATATCACGAGCCGGTACCAGGATCCTACATCTAAATGGAAAAGAACCCATTAAAATAATGGTTCCTTTTAAGAAACAACAAATAATACATTTAAACATTCATTCTGAAACTTGGCAAACTGCTATTTGTGAATTTTTTGGAGTAATTGACAATCATCCAAAAAACAAATTATTCCAGTTTCTTCTAAAAACTAAATGGATGTTCCCTAAGAAGCTCAGACAAACCCCTATTCCACAGGGTGTCAGTCTTCACTGACACATCTAGGAATGGTAAGGCAGCAATTGTCAGTAAAAGGGACCAACAGTTCATACAAACTAATTGTATCACTGCACAAAGAGCTGAATTAGTAGCTGTGCTAACCGCCTTGAAAATTTTAAATATTGTCTCCGATTCTGATTATGTTGTACGTGCAGTACAAAACATTGAGACGAAACCCAGGCGAAAGATACCATATTTAATGTTAATAACCTTAAAAAAAAGTATCTAATTAAAAGTTAAACTAGCCATAGTATCCAATAGTTTCTTAGATCACCTGATCATGAAAAGTACTTGAGTTAGTTTTTATTATTTAAATTTATAAGTGCTTAATCTTTTTTTAAAAGACAATCAATTATAAACTAGCAATACATCCGGAGGCAAAAACATTATATATAAAACATACAAACACATATATCACAGATCATATACATATGAACAGAATTATTAACAATTGCAGAGAGGTCCTAAGATCTTAGTTACTCCTAACATTTCAAAGAGGCTGGAACAAGGGGTGGGAGGTCTGGCTTGAGAATTAGCCGCTTGGTTTTGAAAGTGTCTTTTTTCCCTTTAGTTCCCTCAGCCTCAGCATTCCTGTTTATTAGTGGATTAGGAGATGGGTGGAGTCCCCTTTTTTCTGAACTATCAGTTTAGTTCCATTCTTTTCAGAGTCTATCATAAAGGCGTAAGGAATTTTACCCTATTTCTCAGACCTCTAACAGAAGAACTACAGTTGCAAAATAGTAATTTAATGAACTATTGAGCAACCAGCACTCTCCAGAATCTAATGCATACACTGACCAAACAGCATTGTCCTAGAACATTAATTTCTTTTTCATCAATGGCTTATAGCTGTACTTCCGCCAGTGTCCTAATATTTTACCCAATGGGCTCCCAGCGGGGATTGAAACATTAGATCCCATGTTTGAGCTTGAACAAATACACACACACACAGACACACACACACACACACACACACACACACAGACACACACACACACACACAGATCCAAGTATTTCCTGAATCAGACAGACAAAAACCAGAAAACCTAACTTCGGCTCCAAATACCAAAACCAAAACCTGGCCAGGCAGCAAACTGGGACGCTACGTCGTCTTACTCCATATACACGGTCCATTGACCATCAGACAATCGGCCAGTGAGCGAATACCAAAAACCAAGTGTGGCCCTAAGGCCACCCAATGCCCAAAGACTGAAACCAAGCGCAGTGGCTTTCACAGTGCAGACCACAGGCGTGCTTCCCAGCCCAGAGGAAGCCTGCGCCCAGAGCCCTTACTGGTGGGGGTATTATGCTTTGTTGGATGTTGCGACCTCACCTATTGACTCCAATGGGTCAGTATCACCCCCACATGGCCCTCAAAGAGGAGCCCCAGATGTTGAGTGCAAAGTCCTCTGACTGCACGTACCAGAGCCACCCTGATTTCCAAACCAGAAATTAGAGGCAGGAACCAGAGCCAACACTTATTCTATCCCCACTACAGAAAAGGCGTCCATGACAGGCAGGCCCTGGCACAAACTCCACCTCCACGAGCAAAATATCTCAGCAGAGGTCGGTCCTGCGCCAAGGAATCTGCCCAGTCCCAGGCAGCCCCGGAGACCCTCCGCAAGCCGACACTTACCGGAGGAGCCCCGAGGCTGTCCCGTCTGGGTCGGCAGATACTGAAACTGGTAGCAAACGAGTCCGGGCTCATGTTGCCTGCGTCTTTCAGCCAATAGACTGACACAGGAGTTGGGTCAAAGAATAAGTGTTTATTATCAGAGCACCAGTGGTCTGAGAAGGCAGTAGGTTAACACCTCCAAAAACTGCCTTAACATTCTCAGACCAGCCTTGGATATTTATGGGGAAATCTGGGCATTCCTCCAGAAACTATGTGATGGTTCCAGGGGTCTGCATGCAGGCTTCCCTTTGGCGATGTGGCTTTCCAATGTGTTCACCAACCCAGGAGCAGTGACCTGGAAAGAATGCTAGGCCTTAAAGATTGTAATGGGCAAGCACAGGGGCACTGTGACTAGTAAGCAAGCCTAACTTTCAGGGTAATTATCTAAAGCATGTAATTGGGAGAGAGGGATCTCCTAAGCTCAGGAACAGGGGACATTCCAAGCGCAAACCGCCAGGAGGGGGTTTGTCATCTGTTAAGGGAGAGGTGAGGCCTCTTTTGTGGGTGTCCCAATCGGGCCATGTTTCAGAGAGACTACAGAGTCCTGCAGTGTCCAGACTGCAGCCCCCTGGGGCAGCTGGGGAAGCAGGGGGCCTAAAGTCATATATGAAAGACCTGGGAAAACAGTGCAGAGTCAGCCAAGGACACCTCAAGTGATCCCAAATCCATAGGCCACGCACTCAGTCGGCAACTGTGGGCTGGCAGCAGCTCAGCACCCCACAACCCACACTGTCCTTCTATTTCTGTCCCTGTCTGACATTCTCCTTCCACCTCTGTCAGCATCTGTCTTTGAGTAGGTTCAAGATATTCATGAAACATCTGCTCTGCTACACCGTCCTGCAGTGACACTTTGAAGCCCCTAAGGGACTTTATCTCATCCCTAGCTCAGGATGCCTTATTTACCATTTCTATCTCCACACCTTTTCTGTACCTAGGGTCTCTGACTCTCTCCTGTGTGTGGGGTTCCCCTATGTATGTATTAAAACTGCTTATTTTCTCTGGCTAATCTGTCTCATGTCTATTTGATTATCAGAGCAGACAAAAGGAACTTGATGGTAGAGTTTCTTCCTCCTTCACATAAGCAAGTAATCAGATAGTTAACAAAAGGTGAGATTTGGGAGAATATCTACATCACTGCATCATGAAATAAGATTCAACAATTAATTTATAAACTAACTTATTATTAGTGATACAGTTTAGCTAGCATCCCTAGGTAGACAGGGAGGTCCCTGGTGGAATAAACAAAAGACAGCCATATCCTAAAACTCCAGGTTTTGAAATGACTCCTTCGCTCCAAGACATAATATAACAAGGCTTTGAGATTAATCATAAAATTCCTTTGGCCTGACTAACGGAACAGATCTGCTACATAAGAGTGGATTACTTTCCTAATTCCTTTAGGATGGGCCAGCAGAACAAACCTGGTAGACAAATTTCATTAGAAGGCATTAGAAGGCGCCAGTTCCCTTCTTCACACAAGTTCCCTTTTTCAAACAGCTCCCCTTCCCCAAACAGGAAAGAGAAGATATAAAAGTAAGGGCTTTTGTCTCAATCACAGGGCCACCCCTATTAGGGAACCCCTCCCGCGCGAGCTCTGACTCTTTGCTTTCAATAAACTATCCTCATTTTAAAACTCTCCTGGGTCCGTGTTTCCATTCTTGGGTCTCACTAGACATGATCCCGGCCCACACCGAGAAACTGCCGGCAGATCCAACATCATCTACATCATTTGGGGACTCACAGGAAAATATTCCTCCATCATTAGGACTGAGTGATTAGACCAATGAAATATAGAACAATTTACCAATTTCACTTCTGGATGTGAAACTTTCATAAAGTTTCAAAGGTGGGAAAGAAGAGGACTAAAACTTGCCTTTGGGACTATTGATTTATAGCTGGTTGATAAAAAACAAGACTCAGAAAGAACCTTTGACCCACCCCACCGCCATTTCTTGCTGAAGAGATTCAGATAGAAAAACCTGGTTTAGGAAGGGAAACTTGGCATAAACTCCTTAGCATAAGACGGGAAGATGCCCAGTGGATACTGCTGACCACTCCCCCACCCCATCCCATTATTTTCTGGGTTGCAACAATTTACCTTCCATGAGTGTGCCACTCTTCATAAATTATCTGCAAAGCACCCAATCTTACTTACCTCACTGTCTTTGGAATTTTCAAGAGTATGTGAATTCCTCATGCACATATATTAAAATTTGATGTATGTCATTAATCTGATTTTGTTCATTTGATGATTAGCTCAGCTAGAAGAAGTTGTTACCATAGGCAGAGAGAACAATGCCTTGGAGAGAGAGGGGAGGAAAGGAATGAAGATGTGAGGCAAAACAAGGGAAAGAGAAGAGATAAGATTATTCCTAAGAAATGGTGCAGCTGCAGCTAACTGTAGTGGGTTACAACACTATTAGCATTCCTGGCAGGGGAGGCAGGCTGTGGTGGGATCCCAGGCTCTGGCCCGGGCGCTGGGGCTGAAGGGGCCTTGGGGACTCCACTCCAGGTGCAGCATTTGCAGGAGGAGCTGAACACCAGGCTCCTGGGGCAGCTTTGCTGGAACAGGCTCCCTCCCTGCACAGATGTGGTAGCTGGACCTGTCCGGTGGGTTGGAGTATAGTCCCTCAGCTTTTCCCTGGCATGAGGGGTCTTGTCCAAAGCTGGGGCCACTCTCAGGTCCAGAGTGCTGGCTTGGTGTGGGAACTCCAGTCTCGTGGGGGCCTAAAGGCATATATGGAAGACCTGGGAACACAGTGCAGAGTCACCCAAGGACACCCCAAGAGATCCCAAACCCACAGGTCATGCACACAGTCAGCAACCGTGGGCTGGCAGCAGCTCAGCACCCACACCCCACATTCTTTGTCTATTTCTGCCCCTGTCTGACCTCCTTTAGTCTCTGTCAACATCTGTCTGACCAGGTTCAAGATATTCATGAAACATCTGCTCTTGTCAACACCCTGCAGTGACCCTTTCAAGCCCCCAAAGGACCTTACTTCATCCCTAGCTTGGCATGTCTTAGCTACATACGTTCCCTTTCTATCTCCCTACCAATCCTGTATGTGGGGTCTCTGACTCTCTTCTGTGTGCAGGGTTCTCATGTGTATGTATTAAATCTGCTTGTTTTCTCTTGGCTAATCTGTCTCACATCTATTTGATTATCAGAACAGCCAAAAGAACCTTGAGGGTAGAAGACAGTTTGTTCCTTCCCCCCACCTAAGCAAGTCATCAGGTAGTTAATAAAAGGTGAAATTTGGGATTGTTCTACATCACTGCATCATGAAATAAGATCCAACAATTTAACTAAACCAACTTATTCTCCAGATTGAATGATTAGATCAATGAAATATGGAACAATCTACCAATTTAAATTCTGGATGTGAAACTTTTATTCAAGTTACAAAGGTGGGAATGAAGAGGACGAAAAGTTTTGTCTTTGTGCACATATACTTGAAGCTCATCCTTAGGGAGCAAAAGACTCTGAAACAGCCTTTGACCCTCCCCCTTTCCTGTCTAAGAGATTCAGATGGAAAGACCTGGTTTAGGGAGGGAACCTTGGCATAAACTCATTAGCATAAGGCGGGAAGACACCCAGTGGAGCCTGCTGACCACCCTTCCCCCATGACCCATTAGTTTCTGGGTAGCCTAACAATTTACCTCCTGAGAGTGTGCCACTCTACCTAAATTACCTGCAAAGCACCCAATCTGACCTCGCTGCCTTTGGAATTTTTACACGTATGTGAATTCCCCATGCACATATGTTAAAATTCTATTTTACCTTAATCTGATTTTATTAATTTTATGATCAGCTCAGCTAGAATAACTCATTACCATAGGCAGAGAGCACAGGGCCACGGTGACATGGGGGAGGAAAGGAAGGAAGATGTGAGAGGAAACAAAGGAAACAGATATGCAATCATTCCTAAGAAAAAGTGCAGCCACAGCTAATTGTGATGGATTATAACACCATCAGAATTCCAGGCAGGGAAAAATTCCTAAGAAAAGGTACAGCTATAGCTAATTGTAATTGGGCATAACACTATTGCAGGCAGGGGAAATTCTCCACCCCTTTGACAGTCCCTACAAGGGAATCCCTCCTCCTGGTGGGAAGGAGGCGTCAACAAAGGCAGGCCCTAAACGCCCCAGAAACGCCCAGAGATCACCTTTGACTGCACCTTGAATATTTCCCGCCCTCATTCAGATGTAATCCTAACTTTTCTTTGTTCTAGAGCAGTCCCTCTCCTGGTGGTCTTGTGCACTCCTGCATTTTGGGAATATATTTTCTTTCTTTTAGTAAATCCTTGGCCTGCTTGCCTTCGTTCACGATGCATTGTTCCTATGTCCTGGAATGCCTTCCTGTGATGATACAAGGACCTGATCTCCTGTAACATACAAGATGAGAAGAAAAAAATCTTTTTAAAGCTCCCACAGTATTGGGGAGCCTGATAGGAGAATTACTGGCTGGGGCACTGCTGGCTCCTGGAAACCGCTGCAGCTGGGAGCTCAAGGACATGCAGGCAGAGGTAAGTGGTGTTTTTGTTCACCCTGCCATCTTTCCTGGTCTATTTCTGTGGGGTTGGGGACAATCTAGAAGTGCTGCATGTCCTTTTCCTCTATTCTACATGTATACTGGCAGGAAAAAATGTTTGTGAAGCTAGCTTCTTGGGAGCAGTGTCTCACAGGTTTTCTTTATTGTTTCTTTCCTCTCAGAAGTGGTCATTTTTTCCTGTGTCTGTGTCTTGTGCCATTTGTAATCAAAAGAAAATACCAAGGGGAGAGGAGGGTGGTAGATGAGGGTAAGGGGGATCAAATATATGGTGATGGAAGGAGAACTGACTCTGGCTGGTGAACACACAATGTGATTTATAGATGATGTAATACAGAATTGTACACCTGAATTCTACGTAACTTTACTAACAATTGTCACCCCAATAAACTCTAATTTAAAAAAAAAGAAATAAAATACCAAAGGGACAGAAAGCCTTTGGCTTCCTTGGTTAAGCTAGTAAAAGGGCTTTTTGGTTGGAAGCGCTGTTAAAATCCTATCATCAGTGGTCAGACCATGGCTCCTTTGAATTGGAAAAACTTCAAATTTTGAAAATGTGTTGGAGAACTTTCATGGCAAACAGCTGTTTTATTGGAACCTAGAAAGAAGACCACATGTTTAATACAAACGAATTCAAGGAAATTTAACTTTTGAATTAGTTCTTCAGCTTGTTGGGTCTTAAAAATGCTAATGTCAGCATTAGGTTTAAAAAAGGCAGAAGGGAAAATCAAGAGATGTGCAAATTTTTAAAAACTGTATTTCAATCTAATATTATGAGAATTGGTGTGTTGGAACAAGTTTTAAGGAATATGTAATAACTGATCAGAAACTTGACCAAAACGGAAGCTGATTTTTCAGTCTGATAGAAATTAGAGTCTCAGCATCTCCCCCAGGTCCTCTGCCGAGCAGATCAAAAATGTAAACACAGCCCACAACTGCCTGAGGCCATAGAGCTGAGCAAAGGAAAAGAAATTGAAAAGGGGTACTTTTAACAATACAAGCCTCCCTCCTGCAACCTGGCTCCCCTTTTCCCTGCCTCCTTAAGGACTGTGAAGCACAAATAAAACCCTGAGCACAGTTCCCTTAGCAGAAGACAGGAAGACTCCATGCAGGAGCCTCACAAAACTTTACCTGCCACTGGTGTTCAGCTTTTCCTGAATTACCTGTAAATCTCCCATTTTTACATCTAAAATCTGAGTCCACTCTCACCCTTGACTAAAATGTCATATTTACCTGATGTCTCCTCACTTTCTTTGGAAATTTCATGGTTATGTGAATTCTAGGTGCGCATGTATTACAATTCCTGGTCTCTGTCTGTGGGGTTGTGTAGAAGTTAGAAGGCATTCCAGGCCTTTGTCTCTTTTCTGAATTTAGATTGGCAGAAAAAAATATTTGTGCAGCTAACTTTTTGCACCTAGAGACTTCAGAGTATTCTATATTCTTTCCTCCCAGAGATGTTGGATTTTTCCTGTGTCTGTGTCTTGCGTGTCCTTTGTCCTAAGAAGGAACTACCACGGGGACAGAACACAGGCACAGGCTCCCGTAAGCCTGTCCTTGGAGCTGGCCCCACAGGCTGGGGAGTTAAGCGGTTCTCTTTAGACTGGTGTCTGCGGAGACAAACTTTGCTGTGGGACCCTCTCTGAAAACCACTTGAGGTTTTTCTATCATTCTCGCCCTGTGTCCCAGGAGCTTGGCTTTGTGTCCGAGGAAGCTAATCCTCTCCGGTCCCCACCATCGGCCAGGTGCACTTACTCCATTGTGCCTGGTGGTCCGTGGGATAAGCTGGGGTTCCCAGTGCACCTCTGCATGGCTGTGCCAGCTCCCAGGGGAGTGTGTCCTGAGGGGCCTCTGCCCATAAGGGGCTTCTGTCCCCCTAACCTTCCTCACCTGTTGGTGCTGGACAGATCCCAGTCCAGTAGCACCTCCTGGGGCCCACGAATTAGTGGGTTTGGGGCTTGGGGGTGCCTCACATTTTGTGGGAGACCGGGGACACCCTGTTCACCTCACCATCCTGACCGCCTGTGTGAGGAAGGTCTGCTTTCTCTGACTGTCTTTGGGGGTGACCCTTTGGCTGTGGGAGGGCTGCTTCCTCTGCGCTCTGTGTGGAGGGGCCTCTGGCTTCCTGGCCTGAGCTGTAAAGAGGCTGGTTGGTGTCTCACTATTTATTCCTAACTGTGCATGTACAGACAATGGACCCAGTGGGAAAAGCTTCTACATTTAAATCGTGTTACAGAGCTCTTGTGACAACCAGTTATTTTCTTGGTAAACCATCCTGTGTGTTCTCTATAGTTATTACTAATTCTGTCGATTTGTGATCTCTGTGTGAAACCAGTTTGTGTTTGTGTGTGGTAAGATGTTTTGTATCTGTGGATGGTGTTACTAGTTTGTAGTATTTGATTGGTTTGAACAAATCAAACGGTTATATAAATTAAGAAATAATATACAAACTAACCTAAATGCTTTTCAGGATCAGATAATGTGGTGAAGTATTTGACAGTAAAGCTGGTTTTAGTTTGGGTTTATGACATAATCATATCTTTGAAAGTTATTAACATAAAATATATACATTTTAACTGGTTTTCTAACAATAAGTTTGTTATCTGTGTTACAAAATGTGTCAAGAAAATAGCTTCGGTAATAATTGATTTTGACATCTCAAATTTTAAACTAATATATAAAATAGATACAGTGAAAATAAAAGATATTTATGTAAAGTTTTTAGCGATAATTATATTGTACATAATCATTGAAAAGGTCTTCTACGTGTCTTTGGTAATTTGAAACTTTACAATCGTGTTATCTAAATTCATGATGGATATGTATTGAATGTCTAGAGTATTTCCAAATAGAAGAAAATAATGAAACACTGATTACTGAAGATAGATTTATCAACTTTTTTTTATTTATTGTAGAGGAACTAAATATATTGGTGTATTAATAAATATGTTTTTTGGTACATTAAAATTTTTGTGTGTGCTATGGGGATATGTGATTCTAGAAAGTATTAATATATTCATAATTATATCAATCTAAAGAATCCACGTGTAGCTGCACAATTATTTACTTAGTTTTCACTGCTGATTAAGATAGACATTTGGATTGTTTAGGCCTCTACTGTTGTGAACAGTGCTGCTGTGGATTCATGTATCACTGTTTGAACATCTGTTTTCAGTTTTTGGGGGTCTATTTCTAGAAGTGGATTTGTTGTACCACATGGGAATTTCTTTATGGGGTGGAAATTCCCAATTATAGTACCCCCAGGCCACACCATTTTACATTTTCAGAAGGAATATTTAAGGGTTCTAATTTCTTCACATTGTTGCTGCCATTTGTTTTATTTTTCTCGATTATGGCCATTCTGTTTCATGTGAGGGGGGGATCACACTGTGGCTTTAATTTGTATTTCCATCATGACTAATGATGTTTAACATTTTAGTGTGCCTGTTGACCATCTGTGTGTCTAATGTGGAGAAGGTTCTATTCAGTTCATTTGAAAATTAACTTCATATTTCCACAAGTTGCTCACATACTGAAGTGCAGCAAACTTAGAAGAGCATGAACTGGCCCAGGAGCCCCTGTGACATTGGGAGGGTGACTCCTCAGCATCTTGACTATTCCCTTCTCTACCAATCATATGTTGAAAAGACTTGTTTAGTCATTCAAACATTAAGTAATTTAGGTAAACCTATATACACAATTCTGCTAAGTGTTCTGCTATAAAAGCTTATGTTTGTAGACCTCTCCCCATTTCCCAAAGCCCTTTCTGCATATACTACTCTATTTGATTTTTTTTTCTATTTGATTTTTGATTATGGATTCAATCTCCTTATTTGTTACAGGTCTATTCAGATTTTCTGTTTGTTTGTGATTTAGTCTTGGTAGGTGTTGTGTTCCTTGAAATTTATCCATTTTTAAGAAATTCCACATATATCAAGATTATTTCCCACTGCATAAATATTCTGTGTAAACGTGATTGTAAATGGTTGCGTACTTGCCATCTAATGTATATGTTGTATGCATAGACTTCCTCCTGTTAAATCTAGGCTGACTTCAACTGTATCTCTGCAATGAATATTCTAACACTGTCCACACATTTAATATTAGTTCCTCAGGGTATACTCCTAGCTGTAGAGTTTCTGTACAACTGGGTCTGAAAGCATTTTTTCCTGCTCTGACCACGTTTTTATGAGATGATGCCAGGAAGGAGATTAGACTCAAAGTTTAAGTTACCAGTTGAGCAATGAGAACAATGTATGCACACAATTTTCTCAGTATCTTTCTATTCTAATTCCATTTCCCAGTAAACTATCTGCTCAATAGATGGAAAAATATGAATATAATATATATTATTCTTGACTAATAGCAATAAGTCTCAAGTACAACTTTACTTAAGGAAGTTTCACCATTATTTTTAATATGTTCACTCATGTTAGCTCTAAGTGTCAACATCAGAACAAAGAATGACACCTATTCCAGAATCCTAATGCTGGAGTTCCCTCTCTCAGAACTCCTGCAGTCTCACATGAAGAAGTGGAAATTAGAAAAGGAGCCACTCTGGGCTAAGCAACTAAAAAGATTTTTTTTCCCCCATGACTGACAAGAGAGTAGGCTGGTGATCAGAGGAGGGGTTGGACTTTGGGCCCAACCAGCACCCCCACCCCCCAGTAGTATCCTTTCATGGGAAATAATAGGGTCAACCCAGCAGCTTGTTCTCTCTCATAGATAACATATATGAGTTCACACGAGTTCCAATCAGACTACTGGCTATTCTGGTTTTCAGAAGGCCTGGATTCTAGTACTTCTCTCCCTGAGTATGGGATTTAACTCACAGAGACTAAAGTCTCAAGACCCATCTGGCACAAACCTGCTGCTATTCTGTGGTCCTCAGTGTTTGGTGCCAAACCTTGGTTGAGTTCATTCAGCCGCTGCTTGTGCAGACTCACCCCCAGCCCCTCTGGGCCCACTGGCACCCAAGATGGTTTTCTGGAAGCAAATCTGACCCAGACCTAAGGCAGCCTCCTGCTGGGTCCCCTTGGGCTGCTGTGCGGCGGTTACAGGAGTAGCAGTGAGACCCAACTTTGAGAGGTCAGCATGTCTCAGAGTTGGCCTTACTTGGCACAAGTCATATGTGTGGCTTTTGGAAATATTGGAATTTTGGAAATACCTCCCCTTACACTGTTAACATTCCTGGGCTGATCCACGGCCTTGTGAGCCCCTGGTTTCCCAGTTGCTTTGGTTACAGTAAAAGCAGCAGTCATTCTGGGTTCAGGTCAGGCCTTTTCCTAATCCACCGAACCTTACTTCCACCCTGAGCTGGGCTTTCTGGGTGATACAAAATCGTGAGACACTTAGCTAAATGTAACAAAATTTGAGGATGGTCTGCACAGTGAGAAGTATAAAATGTCGCCCTTATGACTCATAAGTTAGGTGTAGTAAGACAAACCAATAAAAAAACACACCCAAAATATGTTACCAGATGCTTCACTTAAAAGAATATATAGGACTAACTGTCCATTAAACCCATGTAAAGAGGCTCAGCATTCATTAATCACTATGGAAATGCAAATGAAAACCCAAGGAGATAGTATGTCACAGCAAGTAGCACAACTGAGATAAAAAATGTAATAATTGATGAGTACTGGAGTGAATAGAAACCTTATCCATTGCTGGTGAGATTATAAAATAGTGCACCCTCTATGGAAAACAGTTTGGCATGTCTATAAATGCTAAACCTACACTTATCATATGATTCATCAAGTCCATTTCTTGAATTGAAAACCTATGTCCATCTAAAGAACAGATGTCATGTAAAATAATTCACATGTGAATGGATAAATAAATTGGGGTATAGCCATATAATGGAATTCTACTTAGCAATAAAACAAACTAATGATCACTCAACTGCATGGTTAAATGTCAAAGCATTCTAAGTAGAAGTCAGACACAAAAGAGTACATATACTGTGACTCCCGTATATATCATTCTAACACAGATAATGTATAATGACAACAGATAAGTCCCTGGTTGTCTGTGGCTGGGGGTGGGAGAGCAACGGACTGCAAACAGGACCACAATGGAACCACTGGAAGCGATCTGTCTGTGGATGGTGGTGGTTCCATGAATATTCCTTTGCTAAACACTTTAAATGGATGTAGTTTGCTCTCTGTAAATTGTACCCTCAGTAAATCTGATTTTAAGAAATACTCAGAAAAACAGGAATTTTGGGGAAACATATCAAGCTCCAAGTGAATGCTAATAACAAGTTGTACTCATCATTGCTGATTTTAAAAACTACAGACATCTGACTATGAGGTACCCCATCTGCTGAGCCCCTTTTAATGCGTTAGGTTATTTCTATCTATAAACATACGAGGAACATATTCTCCCTCCTCTAATTAAGGGAACTAGAGTTTGGCATTTTTAAGTAATTTGCCCAAATTCACATAGCTAGTAATGGTGAAGCTTCAATTAAAAAATAACTATCTAGTGTGTGGCTGGTCTCAATACTATAATGCCTGGCACATGGCACAGCGTCTTATAAAATCAGCTATTCTAACTGAAAAAGTAAATATGCCCTACCATCGTTATTGTCTCAGGAGACAAAAATCACTCATAGCTCCCTCAAATACTGTCCTGTAACCCTCTGTCATTGTGTTGATGATGTAATAACTTAAAATGCAACGGCTACTAAGTTGAAATTATAATTTGAAGGGAAGAAAGTGATTATGTTTCAAACTTCATGTGGCATGTGAGTTACACGCACCATCTCGTTTAAATTTCACAGTAAATCTGTTCATATGTATTAACTTCCACTTCATGAGCTCAAAGTGACCTGACCCAGGTTGCACAATAAGAAATAGAGTGGCCAGGGTCACACCCACATCACTTTGGCTCCATAATCCAGAGGCTGCACTGTTTTCTGAGACTCCTTGCTGCCTCCACATCTGGCTGAGCGTCTTGGCGGTCTACTAAGAGGATGGGAAAGCCCCGAGGAATTAAACCCAGCATCACAGTGTCCACAGCTATAGGCACATGGGGGGACGTCACAGTATCTTCTTAGCATTCATCCCTTCATTAAGCACACACTGATGAAACCCATGGCATTGGCTTTCCTGTTAAACAGCAGGAACTGAAAAAAATTGATTTAGTTTACTTTGTCCTTAGCTGAGTTCCAAACTAACTATGTTGCTAGTGTCTCAGCAGCTGTACAGGAATGTACAGTAATGGTGTATAAAAACAGCTTTTGGTTGAAGTTGGCAAGTTACTCCAAGAATGAGATGAATTTAAGAGATGGATGGCAAGGGAATAGAGATTCCACAGATTTTGGGCTTCACACAGTTTGAAAGACCAAACGCTTTTGGCTACGTCCATCAGCAATTACATTTTAGATATTTTTAGTGGCAAAGTTCCCTCAGTCACACAGCCCTATGGAAAAAGATTTGAGTTAGGGTCTATCACATTATAAATAAATGAATTCTACCCTGACTGTCTGTTATGCATTGAATTGTGTCCTCCCTAAACTCATGCTTTGAAGTTATATCCCCCAGGACCTGAATGCGGCCTTTTTTGGAGAAAGGGTTTTTACAGAGGTAATGAAGTTTAAGTGAGGTCATTAGATCACCAATCCAATACCTCTGTTGTCCTTATTTTTAAAAAAGGGGGAAATGTGGACACAGACACACATAGAGTAAAGATGATGTGAAGACACAGATAGAAGACAGGTCTGCGAGTGAAGGAGACAGGCCTATAACACATCCTTCGCTCACAGCCCTCAGAAGGAACCAAGGCTACCAACACCCTATTATGAGCATATAGCCTCCAGAACTGTGAGACAATACGTTTGTTTTTTAAGCCCACTCTGTGGTGGTTGTTACAGCAGGCCTAGGAAACTAAGGCACTGCTTTATTTAACATTGCAGCTACACCACTGGTACTGCCAATCCCCTTTACTTGGCTATTTCTATTTTTTCCATACCACTTGTCACCTTTACAAAAATCAATATCTATATCATTTATTATGCGTTCTCCCGCCTCAATGAATTTATCACAAGGAACATTAGTTACTGATGTATCTTCTGTGCCTAATAATCATGGCAGGCTCATGCCTGGCATTCAAGAAATATTTCTCAAGTGTTGAATGAATCAATGAGGAAATCAACCTTCATCCAGTGAATCACAAATGGGGAGGTGTCATAAATTTATCACCAACCAATAAGTAAGGACATAGTCATCTTTTAGCAAAGAGGAAGGGGAGAGGGTAGTTATCGGATAATGAAGATACCGTGCTTGGCACATGGAGATACATCCTAACAGATAAACCACAATACACATAAAGGTGGTATGTGTGGAAGTGGGCAATCAGAGTCTAAAATGTGCATGCAAGACCAGAGGAATGAAAATAACCAAGACCACTTTGAAGAACAGTAAAAAGTTTTTGACCTACTACTTGTTCATGCTCACAGTAATGCTGTCAGAACGAGACAGTGATGTACGGGCCTAGCGTAATTCACCAGGAGTTGGCAAACAATAGATCATAGTCCACATCTATCCCGCTGTCTACTATATTTCTCCCCCAATGTGTTATGAAACATTTCACCCATACAGAAAAGTTGAAAGAATTTTAGTTATCACTGGTAATCCCAAATTTAAGACATTTGTTGGATTTGCACCGATTATTTGCATTATTGCACTGGATTTGTAAAAGCAACAGTCGGTAAAACTATTGCCGCTCATTATGCATTAAGGAAATGGTACTAGAGTTGGTTAACTAGTAGCTATGTTATTATTCTTCATGACCACATTCACAGTTTTAAGAAATGTGATATATTTCACTTCAGAATGTCTTAATGGAGCATTAAAAAATAATTTTATTCAATCTCTACTTTTGATTACCAGCCTTATAATATCTATGTAACAAATAGTCTACAATTTGTATTTAAATTGTTGTCTTCAGAAAGACTACTTGTGTGATCATTAGATTTGGAAGCTCAACTTTGCATGAAAGAAAATTCATGCAAAATAAATAACAGCATTTCTTGCCAATACAAAACTGTTTCAAATGAAAAATAAAATTTTGGAAAAGTTGTATCTGCCTCTGTGAATGTCACAGCTTCCAAATACTTAAGACTAATGATGGTATTGATGAATATGAATATTCATGTTGTAAAATGAAACGTGTCAACATTCGGGGGATCTGCATAGGTCATTGAACCCATAGTTTTGCAAATAACCAGTGCATAATGTTACAAAACCATACACAAAACAACGATTTAAAGTGCAAGTTAGACCTATGGATTGTAATATAATACAGTAAAAAAAGTTTGCTTATGTGAAAAAAATAAAGACCTCGCCCAAGACTCCAATAGGGAAGGCCTGTAGGGGACGCTCTATCAGTGCTACATGGATGGCAAAGTCCTACAGGAAGAGTCCCTTGGTTATAACAGCTCTCCAAATTCCTTCTAGAAAAAAATCTGCCCTTTTCTGCTGGGGACTTGCAGCACGGCTCTCCATGGCTGCATGTCCTGGGTGGCAATTCTTTCTTTTCCCCCAAATAAACCTTTTTTTTGGTTGAAGGAATATCTAGTTGACTTTTTGTTTCAGGTCAACATCTGTATGACCTCAGATTGTACACTGCAACTAAATCATCCCTTGTTCAGCTTGTACTATCTAAGAGCAATATCCACAGTTACCGGATAAGTATATTAAACTACCTGTCCTTTTCCAATTACATACTTGGGTATGTCCATATTTCTTTCCTTTACACATTTCCACAAGTACAAGATGTAGATTGAATGCAGAAGACACTATGAGAATCTAGCTGGTTTCTATTAAGCCTGGCATTTAAAAGATTGTCTTCCAGGGCAATGGAAATGTTTTAAATCTCGATGAGATCATTGTTGAAAAATTCAAATTACTCAAAATCTTTGAGGTTAAAAAATTGCTCTCTTTTTAGGAGACTTACTGAAGTATATCTATATTCCATAAAATTCATCATTTTAAAGTGTATCATTGTGTCATTTTCAGCATAATCAATCCCCTTTAATCATGGATGATACATTTCAAGACCCCCAATGGATGCCTGAAACCTCAGATAATACTGAAGCATACATATATGTTTACTTAAAGGAAGAACTTTTTGGCTTTTCTGTGGTGTATCCGAATTGCCAGCATCACTATTCTTGTACTTTGGAGCCATAATGAAGTAAAACGAGGGTCGCTTGAACGAAAGCACTGCAGTTCAGCTGCAGTCTACCTGAAAACCCAGGTGACCAACATGCAGGGAGTACATTTAGCATGTGTACACTGGAGAAAGGTATGATTTATGTCCTGGGTGAAAAAGTATGTAATGTCACAAGATTTCTTCATGCTTCTCAGAACCTTGTGCATTTTGAAACTTACATTTATTTTGTGGAATTTTCCATGTAATACTTTTGGACTGAAATTGAACATGGAAAGTGAGAACACATGGATAGAGGGGACTCAGTATTCACACAGTTGTGCAAATATCACCACTGTAAAGTTCTAGAACATTATCACTCCAAAGTGAAACCCTGTTGCCATTCACAGTAACTCCATTCCTTCCCCTATCCCTTGGCTACCATTATTCTACTTTGTGTTTTTAGGAGTGTACCTAATCTGGACATCTGTATAAATCCATATAAAGAGAATCATTCTATCGGTGGCCTTTTGTATCTGGCTGTCATTTGGCATTTTGTCAAGGTTGCTTTGTGTTCGTCTGAGCTTGTCTGTCATGATGCTATTGCCTATGGATGCCTGGGGTCCTTATCCGGGCTGTACCGCTTGTGGTGAGCCGCTGTAGACATTTCCCTGACCTGAACCAATGTGGCTGGACCTGCCCTTGTCATCACTATGATTGTAAGAACGACCTCAGCAACAACTATCAGGGAACTTTGAGGGTAAAAAAACCCCCAAAGTTTATAATTTACAGCCCGTGGAAGGTCTATGGTTGTCCCGGGCCACACGGTAAGGTCCTGGGTATAGAGGGAGTGCATGTGCAGACCTGCGTTTCTGCCTTTATAGGGGCAGATGTTGCGAGTACCTTGGGTTTCAGAGATTCACTCTTTATCGGGTCATTCAAGCAGGCAGAAATTTAGGTCAACCTGGGCTTTTATAAAGGGGAAGTTTATGGGTGAGGCAGCCTGGCTCTCTCTGTACCATGTAGCTGGCCAAGTATATTTGAGATGGATGTTTTAAAACGGATGCCTCAGCAATCAAAAGCTTCATGCCAAACAGTTACATGACAGTAAAACAAAACATAACTAATTTTCAGGCACTCATACCACAGAAGTTCATCTGTGTAGTTAGGGTATTTATCACTTTATTTCTTTTGTGGCCGAAAATAGACTTGAACACACCCTTCTCCAGAGAAAACACCAATGGGCAAAACGCACTCAAACAGATTTTAAACATTATTAGCCACGTAAACGCAAATTGAAATCACAATATGATATGCCTTTCACACACAGTACAATGGCTATGCTTTTGAAATCACTGGAAAGTAATAATTCTAAACAACCATGTCAACACCACACCGAAATAGTGGAAAAGACATCCCAGTGTATTACACAGCACAAGCCCTACGCAGACCCAGTCTCCAAAAGAGGTGAAGCTAATTGCCGTGGGCAGAAGAGGCACTGTGGGGAGACTGTATTAGTGCCTTGGGTAACGTGGATGATCTGGGCTGTGGAAGACAGCAAGATTTCTAATTCCAGTTTTCCAGATGACTTTTCCAGAAAACACCTATATTAACCAAAACAGGGTGGTATTGGCCTAAAACCAAACACATAGATCAGTGGAGCATAATCCAGCCCAAATTTGAAGCAGCAGAAACGGCACTGGGAATACGGGACGGCTGTATGTAGAAAAATAGTATTGAACACTCTTTTACGCCACAAAGAAAAACGAACCATCCTCACCACTATGTCCTTACTGTGCTGCGCCCTCTAGTGGCCAACACCCCTCCCGCAAACAGCAGAGTTCGCGTATAGGAAACGTCTCCTTACCTGTGGCTCTCGTTCATGCCTCCTGGGGAGATGGAGAGGTAAAGCAGGTACAGGATGTCCCACCTTGTCTCCTAGCCGGAGAGCGTCCTAGTGAAAAAACCAGTTCCCTCACAAAATATACCACTGCAGGACACGAAAGGCATCATGGCGTCTGTCACGGCAGTCTTCTTTTCTGATACTCTAGCGGCCCCAGGTCTGGTGAGACTCTCTGCTTTCATGAGATTCCCCCGACCATGTTTATTGTGCAAACCTTTGTTCTCCTGTGACTCCAGTGGCCATGTTTCGCGCGTGAACCTCTGGTCTTGTGGAATTTTGGTGGCCATGTTTTCCTCGGGAAAGTGCTCTGGGAAGATTTCGGTGGCCACGTTTCTCGAGGTAAAGCTTGCTCTCGCGAGGTGTTGGTGGCCATATTTTTTACACAGAAGTGCTCTTGGGAAATAACGGCGGCCATATTTCTCACGAGATTTCAGCAGCCATATTTGTATGCGGAAGGGGTTTTCGGAACTACCGACGGCCATGTTTCTCGCGAGATTTCGCAGCCATATTTGTATGCGGAAGGGTTGTTCGGAACTACAGGCAGCCATGTTTCTCGCGAGATTTTTGCAGCCATATTTGTATGCGGAAGTGCTTTTCAGAACTACCGGCAGCCATGTTTCTCGCGAGATTTTGCACCCATATTTGTATGCGGAAGGGCTTTTCGGAAATACCGTCGGCCATATTTGTATGCGGAAGTGCTTTTCGGAAATATCAGCGGCCATATTTGTATGCTGAAGGGCTTTTAGAACTACCTGCGGCTAAATTATATGTGGAACGGCTTTTAGGACTACCTGCGACTACATTTGTATGCGGAAGGGCTTTTCTGAACTACCGGCAGCCATGTTTCTCGCGAGATTCTGCAGCCATATTTGTATGCGGAAGGGCTTTTCTGAACTACCGGTGGCCATGTTCCTCGCGAGATTTCAGCAGCCATATTTGTATGCGGAAGTCCTTTTCGGAAATACCATCGGCCATATTTGTATGCGGAAGTGCTTTTAGGAAATACCAGCGGCCATATTTGTATGCTGAAGGGCTTTTAGGACTACCTGTGGCTAAATTATATGCAGAACTGCTTTTAGGACTACTGGCGTCTATATTTGTATGTGGAAGGGCTTGTAGGACTACCTGCGGATATATTTGTATGCGGAAGGGCTTTTTGGAACTACTGGCGGCCATATTTGTATGCGGAAGTCCTTTTCGGAAATACCGTAGGCCACGTTTGTATGCGGAAGTGCTTTTCGAAACTACCGGCGGCCATATTTGTATGCGGAAGTGCTTTTCGGAAATGCCGGCGGCCATATTTGTATGCGGAAGGGCTCTACGGACTATCAGCCGGCCATGTTTCTCGCGAGATTTCGGCAGCCATATTTGTATGCGGAAGTGCTTTTCGGAAATACCAGCAGCCATATTTGTATGTTGAAGGGCTTTTAGGACT